>NW_026136706.1:16782345-17982345 GCF_905237075.1 Dicentrarchus labrax
ACATAACATTGCTTTACGCTTAATAACAAACTTAATTTTTTTTTTGATTCTTTGGAGTCTTAGGGACCCCAGCTATGAAACATGGTTAATAAAATGAATGTATATCTTTACTTTTTGCGCTGCACTCCTGAATCCTTAATAAGCACGTACACCACCACACTCAGTCAGTATCTATCTCTTATTGGAGTTTTTTAGCAGTTTGTCTATAAGAGGTCTAATGGGGAAAAACTATGTCACTATGTAGGATGTATTGTACTTTGTTTATTTTTTAATGACTTTTTGTCAAACAAATAGAAATATGTATTTCTTCATACATAACGCATAAAATAATTGTTTATCAGAAACTGGGATCGCACATTTGGTGAAGGTGACAAAATACAAAAATGATAAAGCTTTGTTAGTACACCAAAGGGGATATACACTACAGAGTTGGTTTTAATAAGGTAAGATGAAAAGAACAAAGGGAAAAGGAAAAAAAGGTTGATTTTTATTTAATATTATTTCATATAATATATAATATAATCTGCATATACAGTAGTAGGATCTGTGGGACCCCAAATCATGAGAAAGTAGACTTTTCTGATCAGATTATTGAAGTTTAAGTGAAATAAAGAGCTCCCCCTCCCCAAAAAAAAAAAAAAATTGAAATAGATTTAAAACATCATCTCTAAATACTCTCTAGTTTTTCTGAACAGTGTTAAGGTGTGCTATAAACACTAACATGAGGGTGTTGTATCCGAGTCAGTTTTAAAACAGAAGGAACTCAGTGAGCTGCTTGACTCTAAAGCTCCCACTGCTGTCTAAAGGAACTTATTGCACTAATGACTTCTTATTCATATTTAGTATTATAAAAATGAACACTATTTTACAAGCCATGTTAATACATTACAAAGGCTGTTTTGCAATTTAATGCTATATACAGTACAAGCATACGTATTTGTACTTGAGGAAAAAAAGAGGTGCAGATGTTGTAGAGTGACACAATTGAATTTTTGACAAGATTAGACTTTTTCAAAAGATCCTATAGCTAGTAGTCACTGAAATCATTACGTTAATAACCTAAAACATGAGGCATAAGATTACTCTGTGAATCCATCAATAAATTAGAATAATGTCAGCGAGCAGCCTTAAAAAATGTTCTTTAAACTGACATGACATTTTTTGTTCCATTTCCAAATGACCGCTGGCAGAGATTGCTGGCTCTCCCATTAATTCTCAGGTTTTCAAGGAAAAATATATCTATCATAAGTAGAAATAATGAAGTTGAAGAGCTGATGCCCTGAGGACCAGTCACAAAGAATTATATCTTTCTATAACACAGGACACAGGCAAAAGATAAGTACCTGTCAGTTGGCATACTTTCTGCTACATGTGCCTATCAATAAAAGAGATTATTTTCCCCAGTTATTACAACAAAGATCTGGGGGGCTCGAAGATTGCACCTTTAATGAGAAGGAATGATTTCCTCCTGCACACTCACAACCACACTTGAAGTGAGTGAGCTGTAATGCCATCAATTTTCCCTCTCTCTCTCTCTCTCTCTCTCTCTCTCTCTCTCTCTCTCTCTCTCTCTCTCTCGATTTTACAAGAACTTATTAAAATGAAATATTGCCAACATTAATTCACAGGGATTATTTATTACATTTTAACAGGATTATGGTGTGCAAAGCTTGATTTGGGATTCACACCCTGTATTGTGATATCATGGTTTAGCAGTCAGATTCTGCAGTCTTGTTGTAATTAACAGTGGCAAAATAGATCATTGCCAAATGATATGTCGCTCCATAGCTAATCTTTGTGTACTGAAATGCTGGAATACTAAAGAACGTGTTTGCTGGATAGAAACTTGGATTTTTTCTCTATCAGTGGAGGGCGGCTTGTCATTCTGCTTGCAGTACTTTTCATATTGAAGACACTCCAGTCCAAACAGTAAAAGGTGATTTCTTCGCAGCTGTGTACGATTGTTGAAATGTATAGTGTCATGTGTAGTGGTGTTTAATAGAGCTGACATTGATGTCATGTCTGTATATTAAATTTCTTTTCCACACACAGTTTTGTAGCCATGGAGTAATGCACTGGAACAACCATATAGATGCCTCAGTAATGACGATATAAAGAATGGAAGCGTATGTACCTCAATGACAGCAAAATAATTCGTAGGGGCACCTTATCGTATTCAGCAGAAAATCCAACACTTGCAAAACACGTCTTTAATCTCAAAACATGGCTGGCTGCTGAAACGTGCCATTAGTTATACTGATGAAGGAGCATGACTTCATACCTTAATTGGGAAGTAATGCAGAGGTCCTCAGAACAAATCTATTATGAATGGTCCTACCAGACATCCAATGCAGGGGTCCTCTGACATCCCGTACTCTTTAGCCACATCATCACGCTGTGTCTAGTCGTATTGTGTTGTGGAAATTTTCCATGTTCTTTGTTACAACAAAAAGGGTTACATTGAAGGTAATGGCTTTTCAACATTGTATTTACACTTGCTTTGTTTGCTTGTGTGTGTTTGAAGAAAAAGGATCTATAAAAGGATGTGAAACAGGGAAAGCAATCAAAAGTCTGGCCTTCACTCTCACTGTGCTGCTAACAAAAATGTTACAAGGCTGCTGAAGTACCTGCAGACAGAGAGAAATTTCTGTCTTTCTCTTTTGAGCCACTGAGAGGTCCTCCTCTCTGAATGTTTTTCTTTATAATTCCACATGTAGGATCATGGTTTTATTCAGTCTCTTCTTCTGTAACGTAAATGGCAGTCTAACTTACCAATAGCAATTAAAAGTATGGTATAAATAAAGCATGTTACATTTAACTACGTATGGCAGATCCATGGCAGTGTCTGGAACTTTCAACACTTTAATTAAAAGTGCGCTGAAGTTGTTTGTATGAAAAATAAAATGGGTCAGGTGGAACAGTGTCCTTTGACAGTCCTTTTCAAAATTGAATGAAACCTTGGAATAGAGGCATTTTTTTTCTCTCAAAGAGATGGCACCCATACAAACTCATATGAGACACAAATGAACTTGACTGTCTCAACACAAACCTCTACACTTTGACATTAGTGCAGACAGGTGTAAAAATATACATAGCTAACAGAGAGCAATAATAAGAGATTTATGTATGTAGGGCGCAAAAGAAATGCAGAGCCGTTGCCTGGTGCTGTCAGGTTCATTTTCCTGTTGCGTCATTCACCATGCCAGTGCACAGGGAAGCCAAATATGGCAGAATCTTCTATTTCTCATACCACATGCATCATGATCTCTTGTCAGGCAAACAGATGTCTGAGCACCATGAATTGTTGGATGTTTGTAGGCTTATGTGTATGTAAGAAATAAGTAAACAAGTTGAAATATTTCCCCCTTAATTTGATGCACAATGCATCTTGACAGCCAGTTCAATTCATGCAGATTCAAGATCCAGTGTCACATGTCAGGTCCTTTCTGCTCAGATTAATAAGTTAGTTTAGTAGAAGGAAGCTAATAACTCCATATCGCCTCTCAGCACGGCGAATCAGGCGTTTCTGTTTGTCCTGTAATATTATCACCTCAGTCTGACCCTAGCTAACCTTTTACCTGTACAGTCAATACACTCAGAGGTGATAAAAGACCATGAGTGAATGGAGTGTGTGTAATGTTGCAGCCAGCAGCGATTACAGAGGTAACATGAACACTTGGAAGCGATACTGAGACAGGGCATTTTGTGCCTCCTAAATTGCTGGACAGCTCCAGGGCTGACATTTAAAACATAACATCACCAAACAAAAACACATTAAAAGAGAAAAGCTGAGCAGGGGGCTTTAAGCAAAACCTGAAATTCAAGTTTTGGCGAAGGCAACTGACCCAAATTTCCTGCCCCTTCTTCTCCTTAACATGCTTCTGCAAGCCTGGGCCCTGGGGTGACGTATCCCTTACACAGGGATTGCCAGTGCATTTACATAGCATGGTTAATGAGAGATCAACACCAGGAAAGCGCCTTGAATATAAAGCTTTCTTGTAAAAATAATGAGCGAGCGATTGATCCATACTCAAACAAGCCGGTTTGCTGAGTTAATACCAAAGGCAGATTATAGCCAGTGCCAAAAGTGCCCTGGCGTGCAACGCCTTTTGCTTAGAGGGTCCCCAAACTTGTCATCACATTAGCACATGGTCAAGGAGTACATCCTACCACTCTCATAATCTGCTTTCCTGCACAATTAGCCTTCTATAATAAGGCAGCTGCCTGACAGCCGGCAGGGAGAAAAGAGGAAATCACTGAGTTTCACATAGGATGGATGGATCGTTTACTGCCACTGAAATATAGACTCTGAGGCGATTCTCTCTCCAACTCATCACCTACTACTGGTCCTCACATTAGGTCTGAACGTTATGACAACATGGAGGCTTGCTCTTCTTTATTGTGCCAAGCATCTATTGCACTTTGATGAAGCCAGACAAAGGAGGCTGAGCGGGGGTGGGGTGGGAGAGAGAGAGAGAGAGAGAGAGAGAGAGAAAGAGAGAGAGCACCCATGGCCAGGGTAGATGTGTTTTTAGCTCAGAAAATCTGAGAGAATCAGATGTTGGAGAGGGTAGAATGGCAGGGGATGGCAAGTTTTCTGAATAAAATAATAGATAATTTCATTCCAACAAAGGCGAGGAAACTATGGGCAAGAGAACAAAATAGCAGGAAGGGATGGAGAAGGGAAGGGGTTTGAAAAGAATAAGAAGAATTCAGTGCTGCTTCTTGCAAGGGAAAAGAAAAAAAAAACATTGATGACACCCGGTTCCATTCTTCCGCTCTCCCCTTTCTCTGCTCCTCGCCTCGCAGCACGGCGGGCTAAGCTGGGAGCTGTAATGTCATTAAATTGCAAATGCTTTTTTTTCATTTCCGACACACACTGTTTACTTATCTGGCAAAAACATATGTTGGAAGGAATCCGTTAAATTCTGCCCATTGCCTTGGGTGAAAGTGCAATAGAAACGGGCCCACTGAGCTCCTTCTGTCGTCTCCTTTTAGCACTTTGCCTTATCTACAAGGCTGCTTAGCAGCAAACTGGCGAGTTCAATGAAAAATGAAGATACAGTGCAAGATTAGGGAAGAACAGTGAGGGGAGAAATGCTTGGAGAGAGGGTCATCCCATTGCAAATGATTTCACTCCTCTCCATCTGCATAAATGACTATTTTTAAGGCATCTCCAGCGTCTGTATATTTTTCTCACTCTGCCACACATTTAATTTCACGCCCCGTGTTCTGAATATGCTTAAATGCATATCTCTGATGCACCTTTAAGCCAGAGGAAAGAGGATGGGGGGGAGAGTGGGGAGGGTACGAAAGCAAAATTAAAGATAAAATGGTGTGATTTGCACTACAAGTCTATTACTTTATGGCATTTACATATAGTTTACCTCTGCAATTCCAAGATTTTTTTTCTAGCACCTTCCTATCAGTATTTGGGCTTGTATAAATATGTATAAATCTTTGTTGAGAAAAAATAGAATTCCTAGCACTGCACTGGAAAGTTTGAAGGGTGCACTTTCTTGCTTCAACTTCTTCTCTTGCTCCCATGAGACTGTCAGCATATCTGCTGGGGGTGTTCTCTCCCAGCTTGCCCCAACAAAGGCACAGGCTTCAAGCACTTTGTGTCCCATGATCCCCAGATACTCCTCCCCTCGGTGGAACGGGTGGGGAGAGGGATCCTGGGTCAAGGCTTGGCCATGGCTTTAGAGGAAGGGCCTGGCAAAGCCTGATGCAATTGAGGAGCGGCATCCTTGTCAAACAAGTGGCTGAACAGCTCTGTGGACGCACAACACGGACTCCAAGAATGTCATGAAGATTGTCAGTGACAATATTTACACAGGACCCCAGACTCCCACACAGGTCTCTCACAGGGGACATGATGAATAATGGCTACATGTGTGATACTGCTGTGCTATCAGGTGAATGTGTTGTTCTACAGTGGCGGGGAAGTTTGAGCTGCGAGTGCAAAGCCCGCCCCTAACAGCAGAGAAGAGGAAGGCTGTGAATTGGCCTGGGAATGAAAAGGAGAGAGAGAGAGAGAGAGGCTATTCAGAGCACGATTCCTTTCCTTCATTGTCTGCCCGCTTAGATTTGAATACGCTCACTCAAAGCAGACGAGAAAAATGCTTCAGACCCTTGCATTGTTGGCTTTCTCTCTCTTCTTTTCTATTTGCAATTAAATGCATTTCAAATGGAACAACTGTACAGAGAGCATTTCTGATAAGAAGGAATTCCATTGCCTTTAACCTCTTTTGTAATGGCTTTGCAATTTTTGAGCACTCTTATTATGAGAATTGCACAATCAAAACATATCTCTGAATAGAAAATGCCACACAACTTAAGTATTGCTTCATTGAAAATTAAATTGCATTTAAAAATCATTTTTAGTCCCCTGTGTTCCTCATTTCTTAAGCCATTTTTAGTGTTTCTGTTTTGTTGCTTTGTGTATAACATTGTGCCTTGACAGGACCCTTGTGTCCTGAGCAGTATCACACACACTGGTCCTAAGCATGGGATGAGATCAGTCAATTAGAATTAATGTCATCTGGTCATTTACAGCTAAACACCCTCCACATGCATTGTGTTTGCTTTGTGTGCAAAGCATCAACTGCAAAACCAATCTCATCCTCCAGACATGAATTTTTGAAGGATTTGAACGCTGTAAATAACTCCAAACCCTCTCTTACGAGGTTTACCCCTGGAGCACTTTGTAACTTATCAGGGCTGCCTTGTGCCTCCTCTAATGCTTGCATTATGCTCAAATGTAAATCGGTAAGCTGCCAGAGAGGTGGGCGGGAATCACTGAAGAAAGAATCACTGAAGGGTCTAGCCAATATTCTGATTGGGGCATAGCAAAATAAACAGTATAGTTTTGTTTTTTAGAAGCCAGTTAAACAAAAATATATCACACTACTCTGTTATATTTACAAACAAGAGTTTTTTTTAGTGCTACATACTTCCAGAGATTTTAGCTTATGTAATAAAAAGTGAGACTCCTGCCTTCGAAATATTATAATATTTGACAAAGTTTTGAGGGGTTGTAGGTTTCCTTTTTTTAAATGCTAACACTAGTATGAAAAGAAACTAATATATTCTGAGTGAATGATGCCCAGGGGTCTGTTTTGTATTTCTAATTTCCATCTCTAATGGTACAAGAGACTGATTAGTAATTAGGACAGACTCATTTAAATGCATGTAATGAGAATTATAGGTTTCCTATATACTGTGCACTTCATACCGATGAAAATTGATAGCATCCTCATCAATTTGAATGCATGTTGACCTTTAATGGAAATTATTCGACAACACAGTTCTTCATGCTGCTTGTCCTTGAATTGGCATTATAGTGTAATGACTATATCATTGGGATCTCCCAAATAATTGACCTCGAGCATGTTTTGCAGCATAACTATTAATCTTATTTTCCAGAGAATAATTTGATCAGTTTGCAAGAGAAGTGGGTTATACAGAGTACAAACTAGTGCAGACGGATATGTGGCCCCTAGATATTAATTTGGAGATGGATAGGAGTCTTAAAGAGGATTAAAACTCTATACAGGCTAGTCATTTCATATGACTGCATACCACCCAGCCCACTGTATATACTGTCAGTCATTGCTTGGCATGGTTGAGATTTGAAATGGTGACAGTTAAAGTACAAAGATGTCCAATCCTAGACTATTTCATGGCATATTTCTTGGAGCATCCTGAAGGAAATGCAAACTGTTAGGGCCAGTCATTCCAGTGAACCAGGGCCACCAGAAACAGCAACACTGCCCCCCTGCTATTGTCTACAGATACTGCATCTCCCGCTCTGTCTGAACAGTGTCACTCTTTCTTTCACACTGGAAATTACTGTGAATATAAGAGAGGTGCACTACCACAGCTACCACAACTACTGTTACTATTTGCATAGCACCTTTTTTAAAGATTTGCTGTTTTGACATTTGTGGTTTCTTCGTGCACAAAAAGGACAAAAGCTCATCCTTAAAAAAATGCCACAACTGGAAATTTCCACATAAAAAACATAACAAACATAACTGAAACACCACATAGGAGATAAGAGACTACTGTGGGAGATTTAATGTTGTTTTGGAATATAAACATAGAAAGTGTGCTGCAAATGTAAGTAAAGGACATTAATTAGAGAAAGTGGATTAGATGTTTTCTAATAGAATATAATAATTTTCAGTTGTGTGGAGAGATGTGTATTTGGAGAAGTTCTTAAGAATTAGTCATGCCAGGATGATGCATTCAAAGAGTTTAATCTCAATATTGAAATAATTACAAACATTGTTTGGTTAAAGGTATTTAATTTAATTAGTTAGTTAGCTGTCACAATGAGACACTAATTTACAGGTGATCACATGACCTGTGCCATGCTTTTAAACTTTTAATGAACTTCAGACTTATTTTGAATAATATTGTGTATTTTTTGTTTATTCTTATCTAATTTATTTGTTTTATAATAAAGTATCTCTCTATATATATGAGGTTCCATGCAAGAAATGACTGAACCACAACCAACATTTATATGACCCGTTGTCCACTATCAATTTTTTTTAAAGTTTAGTTTATGTGCATTTTCACAAGAGTAAAAATACTGGTCTATGCTCAAAAAAACCTCACATGAATATGGAGAAGAAACCCAAAAGCCCAGCAGGGACTGTCGAGTGGCTCCTCACATTAAACACCATTAATGAAATAATACTAAATAAAAACAAGCAAAAACATTTGAATCGGTTGCTTTTCACCAGTTTCTACATCACCGAGCTCTGTTCTCTGTAAATGTAACTCAAGTGGCCTCAATTAAAAATTTAAAAGGCCCTCTATTATTTACCCAACACATATTCCTATAAAACAAATGCAAAGTGGGTTCAGTGTTAAGTGCAATATTCACAAAGCTGTCAAGAAAATTGATGCATTTCTCCATCCACATGGTAACAAGTAGATAATAAAGTACAAATGAATAATCATCTCCATTTGTGATTCTCTTTGAAAGACCATTAACAGAAAGGTTTTAATTTGTCCTGCTCCAAAGATGCATTATGGACTATTGTGCACATCCTTATGTTGAACCTGAGAAGGGGAACTCCATATGAAAAGACAGTGAATAAATGCAATGAGTTTTATAATAACTAAGTGATAGGCTACACAATTCAAAATGTGTTATTGTGTTGTTTTGTGTCATACATTTCTTACATGAATTCACAATATACCCTTAGATAATCATATAACTATGTTGGCTGTTACTCTCCTAAACTGATCAGCGGACAGATATTTTTTTAAATTATAAAGACCCCCAGTATTACAAAAAATATTTTTCACCCGCACAGACATTTTATGCCATTATACATACATAGCTTGTTTCTCCACGGCTCTCTGGCACCACCCTGTGTTTCAGTAGGAATAATGGATTCTGTTTATTTACACATTTAAAAGAAGTCAGTGTTGTGTCTAAGAAATTTCCAGTAGCCAGTTGAAATAATGGAAACAAAATACGTGAAAGAAGAAGAAAAAATATTTTGTTCAGAGAATTTAACATTACGTTGATATTTACACACTGCAGCTTTATTAATGGTCAGATGACCGATTCAATTCAGTGTTATTGGAATTATTACTATTTTAAATATATATCCTTCATGTGAACTGCAATATATATATATATATATATATATATATATATATATATATATATATACTATATAGATATATTATATAGAATCTCAAGAACAACTGAATAAAAACACTTAGAGCTTAAAACATTTAGAGATGGTATATTTTTGAAAGTTACTAATCCAGTGTTTATTAGTATGTTTGTTGCTACTTAGTAAAGTTAGAGGGTTATGTTGATTTACTGTTTGGGGTTTTAGCATTTTTAAAAGCAGACAAGCATGGCAAAAAAAAATCAGCTTCAAATACTTAATTCACTTTATTAATCCACTTCTTAAGCATGAACATGTTCAAATTAAAGGAATGAATCTTAAATCTAAGGACTTCTGGCCTTTAGTATGTTTGTATTTATAAGCAACTGTGTGAGTTTGTGTAAAAGGTTCATTCATTTCTGTACACATTTACTACTTTATTTCTTTTTCACTTTTTCAAACAAGTTTGTTAAACCTTTAAGTCGGTATGTTTTTTGATTTGATAACATTTGATTTAATCTTACTGTTAATTTGATTTAAGTTTGTGTACTGCGTTGAAATGGATTCTGACTTTTGCCTGCAAAACATACATTTTTCCTTCACATGACGACCCATGACTGTGATGAACAACAATCAAGTAAAGTAAATTCATTAGAATCACAAACATCTTAGGCCTGATCATTCAATTTCCTCTCACTTCCACGCTCGCAGACTTGTTCACTGAAATAAATGTGAAATAATTTCTATAGAGACATTCCATTTGACTCGCTCCAGGAATTCTGCTCACTAATCCTGTTGAGTGCAGTGAACCTCACAGGACCTGTTGTGTAAAAGACTCAGTGGTCACACACGAGTTTTCTTGTGGGTCTGTGTTTATGTCTGACTCATGTTTCTCTGATACTTTACCACTTAAAAGGCATTCCAGGCTTGGACATTGATGTTAAACTTCAAAATAACTTCTTCAGTAATGTAATGACCCAAAAAAGTGAATCTGATTCATCTGAATAGTATAAACTATATTGACTGCATACTGCATACTGCATAAATATTTTATGCAATATTTTTATATTTCTGTTTAGATTCTGACCCCAGGATTTCGTATTATAACAAAGGTCAACTGAATATGTGAAATGGCACCAATATTGAGACTAGAAACTTTTACAATAATCAACTATATAAGATGTAAGCAAGAAAACTCACTTCTTGTATATGGTTGGGGTACTTCATCAAGACCAGAAATTATGGGATTGGAATATTATTTTATAATTTTCTCTTAATCCTGCCATTAAATGCTTACCGCTCATCAGTTTATAGTTTTCATAATAATGACAATAAGTACATAACTTTGCGAAAAACTGTAACTTTCTTGTGATGGTGGAACAAAGACTCCCCTTAACTCTAAAATCCGCATGTGTTTACTGTCAGCAGTCACATGCCAGACCACTGAAATGCATCAGGAGTGTCACAGGAGTTTGTGTCATTATAAAGCTTCTTCAAGAAATGTAGCACCCCTGCTTCTGAAACAAAGGCTGTTTGAAAGAAATTCTAGAGGGCAGTGAGACACAAATCATGTCCATATGATATGATCCTCCCATGACTCCATCTGTAATGACTTCTGACGAAAGCACAAAGCAGGTGATTATCTGGCTTTAAGTTATAAGTAAAGCCTTGTGGTAGTGTGGATGTCTGGGCAGTGAGGGATAACTTATACAAACAAATACAAATGTAATGAGAAAGAAAGAAGAGTTTCTTCCTTTTTTTGTGTTTTTAAGCAATAAAGTATGTAGGTATGTTTTCATTAATCTATAATCACTTGAAAATAAGAAACGTGTTTTTGTTACCTTAGAATGAGCATTTTATATCTAAAGACATAACAGGGTGTCTTCCACAAAGGCTGCCATGTTGCCCTTTCAAACACATTCACACAGTGATGGCGAAGCCCATTGAACAGAAACTAACTAATTTATGACACATCGGGAGCAATTTGGGGTTCAGTATCAAGGATACTGGGGGATCGACCCCCTCTACCTCTGAGCCACAGCCGCCCCCAAACACTGGCTCTACATATGGCCAATTGTATTTCCTGCAAGTTTCACAGCCACTGTAGTTTCTCCTTTGGGCTTGGAAGGTGAGGGTGTCGCAAGGGAATTGCAATCTGCCACTACACTTTTTGATGCCACTAAATCCTACACACTTGTCCTTTAAAATATCATTGATTTCTCCAATGTCATATGAGCTTTAAGTTTTTGTCATGATGACATTTAATGTCCCCAACAACCTATGTAGTCTCATTTAGCCACTTGTTACTAACTTTTTTAAGAAGAATTGGGTATTTACTGACATATTTTATGTTGTACAACAAAATGTGAAAATCTCAGCTTGGTCACATGAAATTCAGTCATATATCTTCAGCATTATCCATCATTCTAATAATAATAATAATAATAATAATAATAATAATAATAACAACAACAATAATAATAATAATAATAATAATAATAAGACTTTATTTGTATAGTGCTTTTGTATTTGAAGACCTCTTTTGAGTGCCCTATTATCAGCAATAACCTGCCTTTTGGCCATTTTTGTGGTTCACACTCTTTCAAGGAAACCAAACTTTGAGCTTTTTGACTTGTTTTTGTTTTTTTTATTCCATTAAACAGTGAAATAAGTCACTACTCACCAGTACTGAGAACTGGCACTACTGATCTATGAATACTCAGAATTGTTCTTCGTGGTAAATGGGTGGGGGAAAAAGAAGAAGAAAAGAAAACGCCTGCATAAATGCGTCTTTGTGTTAACACATAACACAAACATTAATGCTAAAAAAAAAAATGCTGAAAATGTCTTTGATAAAATGGATGAAAAAAATGGCCAAAGAATTAGGGTTATGTTATGGTTAGATTTGTACTGGATTGTAAAAGTAGCATCGTGCCAACTTATATATAGTTAGGAACATTGTCCAGTGGTTCCAAACTTAGGAGTTGGGTCCCCTCCAAAGGATCACACGATACATCTGAGGGGTTGTGGGATGATAAATTGGGTATTTCTTTTTGGTTTTTTTGTAAGAATTGGATACATTTACATCTTTGATCCTTGACCATGGGCCATGACTAGGCACTACTTTTGGGTCACAAGTCAAAAATGTTGGAACCAGTGGTTTAAAGGACCAGTGTGTAGGATTTAGTGGCATCTATTGGTGAAGTTAAAGATTGCAAGTAACGAGCGCTCGGTTAGCTCAGTCGGCAGAGCTAGAGATCCACGTACGGAGTTGCTGCAGTGGCCCGTGTTCGAATCTGACCTTTGCTGCGTGTCATCCCCCCTCTCTCTCTGCCCCCTGTTCCTGTCTATCTTCACCTGTCACTATCAATAAAGGAAAAAAAAAAGATTGCAATTAACTGAAGCCCGCTTGCGCTTGTATTTGACGACCTGGGAATGAGAACAGACTGTGAAGTGTGTAGATGAAACTAAGGTGGCTGTGACATTCGCAAAAAAAACTCAAGTGTTTGGTTTGTCCGTTCTGGGCTACTGTAGAAACATGGCGATTCAATATGGTGGACTCCATGGAAGGTGACCCGTAAAAACATCTCATTCTAAAGTATAGATAAAACATCAGTTTCTATATTAGGGTGATTATAAAATAATGAAAACATACATGAATATTATATTGTATTTTTATTTTTATTATGTAGCATCAAATGGAAAAGTGCCCTTAAACTTTACTTTACTTTAATTTTGACCACTGTATATACCAATATGGATTAAAACATCATCTTCTTTTAAACTAAAATATAAAATCCTACAGATCCTACATTTGCTTTTTTCTCAGCTCACATGCACAGCGAAAGCAGTCAGCTGAGACTTGGAGTGAAACGTTTGATCAGTAAGACAGAAAACTGACCATTCACACACTACAATAACAAGCTCCAAAAAACTCTGGAAACTGTATATTCGAGCTGGATTAAAGTGCTTAGACCCCATAAAGATTTACACAACAAATCCTGGCTGGCGCTGTCTCACAAAACTGTTTTTTGTTTTTCACTCAATTATTTTAGCTGGGAATGACTCAACAAACCAATTAATTTGCTTCTATTTCAAATTTGTTATCAGAATTATCCTGTAAATGGTATTTGTTCACACATAAATATATAATTCATTTTGTATGTGACCAAATGTTACAAAACTTACTGTACATGTGGCTGTACAGTAAGTTCTGCTTGAGGCAAGTTTCATGTACTTGCCTGTTTTTTTCTAATTAACTCTATATAATAAATCATCACTTTGGTACAAAGTGGCTATTTAGCACTTAATAGTCCCTTCAGGCAGTTCCTTGGTATTCATTCAGATCTTAGTCCAGCTCACTGCTCTGCTCTCAGGTGATCATCACAAGACTGTTGGCTTAATCCTCCTCCTCTCTACAAAAGCAAGAACAGAAATCAGAGGCTTTCTTAATGTGCATGTAACCAACTGGAACACAACATGATTTGGCTTTAAGTGTTGTTTCCACCGATGTTAAAACTATCAGTGAATCTAATTTAAAGATACACAACTGGGGACCGTAGCAGACTGAGATTCCACACTCTTCTGGGGGAACTAATTGACCGTATTACTGCTGAAAGTTGATGTACAAACTGATTTGTCACCACTGACTGGAGGAAACAAACAGGTGAAATATGATGAATGCACTGGGTCTTGCCCTTCTTTGTTTATTCCTCTCGCCTGAGCTTGCAGAGGCTCAGTTTCCCCGAGTGTGCTGCACAGTGGAGGGGATCCTGTCCAAGCAGTGCTGCCCTGCTCTGGGCTCAGATCCTGCCAATGTGTGTGGCTCTCTGTCGGGGAGAGGAAGCTGCTTGGCTATTCGAGTTGACAACAAACCCTGGGGAGGACCGTACAGACTGAGAAATGTTGATGACAGAGAAAGGTGGCCGACCAAATTCTTCAATCAGACTTGCAGATGTACTGGTGAGTCATGTTATATTAGGATACTGCTTTGGTGAACAAGTACATTCAGCTATAGCATCATTTTATTTTCTATCTGTTTCTTTACTTATTTATTTTTATGTGGGATAGTATTCTGTTATACTATGTTACCTTGTTTTATTTATGTTATTTTATTGCACAGCACTGACATTTAGTTTGCTGTCTGTGCTGCAGGTAACTTTGCAGGGCATGACTGTGGTCAGTGTAAATTTGGCTGGACCGGACCAAACTGTGACCAGAGGAAAGCTCCTGTGGTACGGAAGAACATCCACTCCCTGACCCCTGAAGAGCTCCAGGAGTTCCTTGATGTTCTGGAACTGGCGAAGACCACCACCCACCCAGACTATGTCATTGCTACACAGCACTGGCTGGGGCTCCTGGGACCGAATGGAACTGAGCCCCAGATTGCCAACATCTCAATCTACGACTTCTTTGTCTGGCAACATTATTACTCTGTCCGAGACACACTTCTTGGTAAATGAGCATGGTCACATTTCTTGATATAAAACTATTAAAACTGGTTAGTTCAAAAAAATATAAGGAATATAATATAATATAGAATATATTAATTGGAGCATCATCGAAGGTCTATGTTTTAAGATTGTTCTGTTTTAAAATAATCTGAGTTAATATAATCTATAATTTCTTCAACAACATACATTTGAGGTATAATCAGATTCATAATTATTAAATTATTAAATCATTATAATTAATAGATTCAATAGATTTTTTTTAAATTCTTAGTTGTGTTCTCTTTTACTGTGTTCAACATTATGGAAGTAATCATTCCTTGAACATCATCAGAAAACATTTACCACATTGATTTATTTATTTATCGGCTAGTGTTAGTCCCTAAATTATAAAAATATATGATTTAGACTGTGACTTAATTTTTACAAAAGAAATCAAAAGTAATTTGTTTACTGGTACATATATTAATATTTATTTGACATACAATAGTGTGTGATGTACACATTAGTGCCTTGTCGATCACATGACGAGCTCATCAAACCCTTTGTCTCCCTGTAGGTCCCGGTCGTCCATTCAAAGCCATTGATTTCTCACACAAAGGACCAGCATTCATTACCTGGCACAGGTATCACCTCCTCAGCTTGGAAAGAGAGCTACAGGTATGTGTAATGTTCTGAAAATATGTTATTAAAACTGTACTTGTGGATGGGATCAGTAATTTATAATGAAACCAGACGGCTGTGAATATGTAAGTGTGTCAGCTTTTAATTATGTTATCAACTTATATATAATATTAGCTTTTTTCTTAGTAATTTAAACCTTTAAACTTGGGCTTTTTGTTTATTAAATTTTTTTTGTAAATCCGTATCTGGAAGTTATTTAGGTCACAGCTACAGAAAATCCTTCAACAATTCTTTCTTATTTTTTTTTCACAATTTATCCATCCAGTATATTAGTCATTGACAGTTTGGTGAATACATTGTTAAAGGCACAAACAAATACCGGATACTCTGATATCATATTGCTGGAGTCAATCACTCTGTCCAAAGGAGCAGATAACCTACCTAAAAGACATTTTATTTGTATCACACTCAAGAGTTTTTCAGTGTCACACTCTGTCCTTCAAGAACAAAAAAGTTATAATATAATATTTATAACTCTTGAATGAATTTTTAACACACAGAGAATTGGTAAAATGTTTTAGAAAAATAGAAGACAGAGACAGGACAGGGTCAGGGAAGAGAAATAAAGGATATATACTGTAGATCCTAGACTAAGGAAGTCACAGTTACAGCATAGCAAACAGCACTTGTATATTGCATGTCAAAAGCCCAAAATTAACATTTGTAATACTAATGTAAACTAGTATCAATAAAATCGGTCTGTTCCCTGCAGAGATTGACTGGCAATGAGAACTTTGGGATCCCTTACTGGAACTTTGCCACAGGGCAGAGTGAGTGTGATGTGTGTACCGACTCCCTGCTGGGAGGCCGAAACCCAGACAACCCATCCCTCATCAGTAACCAGTCCAGATTCTCCAGATGGGGGGTGGTATGTAACAGGTCAGCACAAACTTTTCATGCAAAGGAAAAAGACTCAATAATTATTGGTTGGATTGTGATGAAATAAACACTGTGTGACAAATTAATATGCGTTTTGAATGCTAGAAAACATTTCAATGTTTAAATTGTTTTCTCCTCCAGTCTGGATGACTACAATCGCTTGGTGACTCTTTGTAACGGCACTAATGAGGGCTCCATTCAGAGAGGGATAATGGAGAGAGGTAACAGGTCTCTGCCCACCATGAATGACGTCAGAAGCTGCCTTGGGATCAGAGACTTTGACAGCCCTCCATACTTCACCAACTCCTCCTTCAGTTTTAGGTACAATTATAATTTTAAGTATACCTGTTATTTCACTCTGACAGCAATTGTCTACATGCCAGTTTGCCAAATTACTGTTTAACATACTTTGTGCTTTTAAACAGAAATGCTCTTGAAGGGTATGAAAAGCCAGATGGAGAACTTGATGAATCAGTCAATAACCTCCACAACCTCGTCCACTCCATGCTCAATGGAACCAGCTCTTTGTCTCATGCGGCAGCCAACGACCCCATCTTTCTGGTCAGAATCTGATTTCATGGTTTACTCTGAAACAACATTGTTGTTGTCATTAAAATCACCGTTGTGTTTCTGGTTGTTTGTCTTGCAGGTGCTCCACACTTTCACTGATGCCATTTTTGACGAGTGGATGAAAAGATTTTCTCCATCCAACGCCACCTACCCAGATGAGATGGCCCCCATTGGTCACAACAGAGACTACAACATGGTTCCCTTTTTCCCTCCGATCACTAACGAGGAGATATATGTTGCATCTGAGCAGCTGGGATATTCCTATGCTGCTGCCCTGGATGGTGAGCAAGTGTTAAAGAGAATGTGTTCTGTTCAAAGAATTAGTTTGACATTTTGATAAATATTCTTATTTGCTGTTTCTTGCTGAGAGTTGGATGAGAAGATCAAATCCACTCTCATATCTGTACATTAAATATGAGGCTACAGCCAGCAGCCGGTTAGCTTAGCTTAGCATGAAGACTGGAAACAGCTGTGAAACTGCTAGCCTGGGTCTGTCCAAAGGTAACATAAACAACCTACTAGCACCTCTAAAGTTGACTGATTAACATGTTATATCTCCTTAGTTTAATTTACTAATAATAGGAAAATAGTGAACTAGTTCGTTTGTTTTTGAAGTTGAGTCTGGCACTGATGAAGTCTATTTTTTTTTTTAGAATATATGCTTGCTAGAGGTACAGTCCTATATTGTCGGCAAGTTCAGTGTTTTGAAATTGGCACAGTAAGAGAGTTAGTTTCGAATTAGTATAATTTAATCGCTGAATAACATTGAGTCACTGATGTTGATTCACAGCCTCGTCAAATCCCTCTTTGTTATATCGGAGCAGACATTTTAAACATCTTATTTTAACATAATTACTAATGTATGTAATTAATGTGCGTAGGTTTTTTATGAATATCTCTGCCTTTACTTCATCTTTACAGACGCAGATGGAGGTCCGGCTGTGTTTGTGCTGGGATCCACTCTGGGGGGAGTCTTCATTGGTCTCCTGGTGGTTCTCCTTATCTTTGTGCTCTACCTGCGTCAGCGGAGAAACAGAGGCTTTGAACCTCTGATAAAAGCAGACTTCACAAATAGAAAGTACACGGAGGAAGCGTAGCTTCACCTGTTGTTCTGAATGCACTAATATATACCTAAGAGAGCCAATCTGGGGCCCTACTGTGAAGCAAGAGAAAAATATTAATCCTCTAAGCTAACTAGACTTTTACTTTTCACTTAAATCTAAAGTCATAGAAGACAAGAATGATTGAGAATCCTATAGTATCCTTTGGAAAATATTAATTGTAACTTAATACAACATTTCAAGTGAGACCAGTCAAAATGAATATATACTTTAACTGGTTTAGTAACATTCTCCTTTGTTTGACCCCACTCATTATTATACATATTTTATAATTTCTAAGAGTCACCACAAATACAAATCTATTGGAATGTTTTAATAAATATTTATTCTCAAGAACCGTAACAAAACACAAATGCAATCATCTTAATTGCACTGAAAAACAATAAGGCATATTCACTCTACTAGTTCTTCACCTCTCCTAGATTCAAATTTTACTTCATACAGCAATGCATTGATTGTAAAAAATGTTGACTTTATAGTGTTTCCAGCTAATTCTATTTTTCAGATAATTTGTCTGACCACACATCCATTTTCAATATTTTATTGCAAAAATATTACCATTAAAAGTTAAATGTTACAAAACATAAAAAGGGCATCCTGTAAGATCAATGTTCATAATAAAGAATCCTTTTAATTGACACATTTGACATGTTTTATATATTTTTGTTCTTGCAATGTGTATGTAAACGCTGATGTAAATGTAATAATGAAAAGCTCAACAAATATTCATTGATATACTGCTAAGGGCATAACACTGGTTAATTCCTTGGATATGTAAGCTTAGCTGGCCTGGTGGTTATGGAGCTGACCGGCTCTCAGAGAACAGTGGACGTACATACAGGCTGGTTTTGTCCGCCCCCCTCAGCAGTGCCAGGCCTCTCACATTCTCTGTAAGTACGCTCTACTGAGGAGCTTCACTGAAGCATTCAGCCCTGTCCAGTCTCCACAGATTCTCATTTCACAGGTGACTGTGGTTGGCTTCAAGCCTGTCTGTGCTGCAGACATAACCATTCAAGCTTTACAGATAAATTTAGGGACCCTTTCTTTGCATTTCCAGTAACCACTGTGTGCAGTTTGCTACTTCTTCTCTTAATAATTTTCTCACCTTTTACATAACTATGGTAATGAAATTTAAAAAATAGCAACATTTAAACTTTTTACCTGTCAGTATTTCAGTTTTGTAGCTTTTTCAAATGCAATGCACATTTTGACGACTATTTTACAACTATTTTATCCAAACTGTGAAAGCAGTTACAGGATAAGCTTTGGCTATTCAATCACATATGCCTTCGCGTTGTTCCTGTATATGCAAATCCAGAACTGCTGGAGCTTCTAAAAATGTTGAATATTTGTGGAAACACTTTATAGCCCCCAAAATACTGTAAATTACAGCAAGAGTACAGCAGCACAAGACTGGTGATGGTGATTCTGTATTGAATGGGTGCTTCCTACTGAGATGTGCATGTCCGTTTATACATAAACAGAACATTAGTTTCATTAGTGTGTCCCTTTGTCTTTATAAGGCTCCATGTTAGCAGAACCATTCAAATATCTTCTATAAATAGTTGATTTGCGTATCTCTATTTGGCTGTGTATGGATTTGTATGCAGGTCATTGATGCTATAAAGTGGTTAGATGGAAACACACTACTGAGCAATCATATATTAGCAAGGATTCCAATTTGTTTAGCCCTCTCGGACATGAATTAATTAACTACACACTAGGACATGCACCCCACAACACTACAGAACCAGCATCACTATGTTAATGCATAGCATTACTGTATATTTGTGGCACCTTCTCTGTGTGTCAATAGTGACTCCATATGAATTCTGTCCAGGGTTTCTACTCCAGAAGCCAAGCCTGAGAAACCAGCATGATATGAGAATATTTAGCAGATAATACATTTGTTGCAAGGCAAATGAGTACATAAAAATGTCAGTCTTATCCCTTTTAACAAAATGTTGGTTTTAGCACAAGGTGGCTGTTGAACAGTTTCAGTGGATAACTAAGAGCAGAGCAGATCCAGGACCAACCCATGATATACTTAACCTACACTCTTGCCAAACTTAATGGTTGAAATTATTGAGAAACATAAGAAACATGTGCCTGTATTTGATCTCAAACCAGTATGGATTTATAACAACTTTGATTAATCAAAAATCAATAATTGGCACATGATTTAATGACAGTGGAACAAGGATTCACTTAAAATTTTAGGCAGAAACCTCATGTTCCTGAATTTAGATCATTTAGTTCAATATGCTTTGTACTTGTTTCAAAATATAGTGTTAAACATATATTAAACTTATCGTGCCTCTTTTAGGTGCATCAAATAACCACATTCTCAATGTTTTTCAACACACCAACAGATTTTTGCATTAAAAAATCAAAACAATCAAAGTGCGTGTTATATTTTTCCACATGGAGACCTACATTAATACCTGCCATATGTGCAAGAAATCTCTGAAGCAGAGTTTGTTGGGTCGGCATCAGTGTTAGATGGTGAAGTGATGCCATAAAATATCAAGTCTAAGGATGGCACTGCACGATCTTTGGGAAAGTGGGAAATCACGATGCATGACTGCTCTCTTTTTCAGAGCAGACTCTTCTAGCCTTGAGGCTGGCAGCCTGAATACTGTCTGCTTGACTGTAGCTCCAATCTGCCTGAATACAAAAACTGCAAAAAAGGAAAAAAAAAACCCTGCTGTCCATGTTTAGCCAGTTCCTCCAGCATTATCTCCATTGTCGGTGGAGTGCCAGGGCTGAGAGGGCCAGCATGGTTGGCAGGGCTACAGAGGGTGCAGGGAGCGAGGCAGAGTTATCCACAGGCCCACTGCGGTCGGCTTCCACCACTGGGGCTTCAGTGGCACCACCGTCCATTTCTGTAGGGCAGACCTCTGTGCACCCGCTGCCACTGCCTGAGCCACTGCCTTCATCGCCTGCAACACCATAACAAACACAAGTCAAGCTGAGCACATCACTGAAAACATTAGTCAACAATGAATCCTAAACTGTTGCTTTAAAGCACCAATATGCAACGCTTACACATTAAAGTTACAGCTGTGAGCTGTAGCTATAATTAAAAAATGTTTATATTAATAATGGATCAAATAGCTACGTGTAAGTGTTGCTCATATGATGAACACACAGAGAATTATCACCTCGTCTTCTGTTCCTTTCAGCTCTATGGAGTGCTTTAGTGTCTTTTAGCTTATTGTTTTGGTTTTACAAAACTCAGCTCAGATAGACATACAGTATACTACTAGATGGTGGAGCATTCAGCCAGACAGTTGGTGGAGACCCAAAAGAGAGAGCTAAAAAGAGAGTAAATACTGGACTTACATGTATCAAGTGGAGACACATTCCATAGTATTGCTAATAGTCTTCTGTATCTGCTGGATTTGAAAATAAGCCACTGTTTGCTATAAACTCACCCTATCAACTTCAAATGTGATACATTATGTCAGTGATTTGTTTACTGCGTGTTTCTGCTGCCCCCAAGTGGCTAAAAAAATAAGTTAATGGAGGTTAATGGAGTCTGTTTGTGACGCTGAACCAAATCCTTCTTTCCCAATTTTCTGTGATGGCTACATGAAGGGAGAATATGGCACACCCAATGTGCTGCCTCCAAATTGTTCCATAACTGTCTTCATCAGCGTTTCACTTACCTTGATGAAGACTATAGGCCTTTTCTCATTTCCCAATTTGTACATCCATTCCTCTCTTGCCTCCTCTCCTTACATCTTAGTCCCTCCCACCAGAGATGCAAGCAGAGGAGGTGAGGAGAGACACAAAGAAGAGATGAGTTGAGGGCGCACAAATTAGAGAATTGAGAGAGGCCCTGCAGCTGGTGGCGTTTTTTTTCTTTTTTATTTCACGCTGTCTGTGTTAGTTATTTGCTCTTTCATGGCCTCATGTGGCTTTACTGATGCTGATTACCCCTGCCTGAAGGTTAAGTAGTATTTCAAACTGGACAGCTTATCAGGATGAGTGACAAGTTGAACTTGACCAACCGGGGCAGGGTGGGCAAGTCTAAAAATACATTTCCTGCCTTAAGCCGCATGTTGCCACATGTGTGTGCGAGGGGAAAGCGTCAAACTGCTTACTTGAATCTTGAAAGGAGAGATCATTGCCATTGTAGGCATTTTTCAACTTGGTGGTCATCACCCTGAGAGCCATGATCTGCTGGCGGATGAAGGTGTCTGGGCGGGTGATGTCAACACCCACTTCAGGGTTATTCACCTGGTTGGTCAGTCCATCCTTTTGAACTTCAGGGAAGTACCTTTTAGGTTGAAAATACAACAAACCAAATAACCCTTGTGAATTAATTATGACAAGGTGCTTGTTAAAAGGACAAGTGCTCATTAGTGAATAAAAAATAATATTTTTGACAGTGAACCAACTTATTATAGATTCTGAACTCTCGTACATGCAAAGAAATCTCATCATCAGAAGTCCTTTGTCAATAAGAAAGACCAGAGAAAGCCTAAACTTTGGCTCTAATTCTCATACAGCAAATAAGGATAGCTCTTTGAGGCCATAACAGTGTTGACATAATCAACATTTGACCTAATCACGTTGGGTAATTTTGACATAGATGTGAAATACTTCTCCAGGGAAAAACAACAGCTGCCTGTATTCCTGCTTGATAGGAATACGCAGCAGGCCATCATGTGAGGCCCTTCCACATGTTGTCTCACACAACAGCATTTGTTTCCCCAAAACCCAGGTCACTCTGGATAACATACACCTCAGAAGTCTCTGCTCTGTCTGTCGTAACATTTGACTAATTTCACTGACGATATTCTTTTCTTCCTGGTCGCAGAAAATAGCAGCAGCTGCCACACAGGGTAAATTATTAGCTTTAAGGGTTATTCAAAGAATTTATAATGTGAATTCTCAACATCTTTTGATCATACAAGTTGATGTTATGAATAAAAGCAGCTCAAATCAATTAACCGTGACCTCAGCATGGCTGTGGGCATTTGGAGCGTTGGTGATGATATATTCCTTGAAAATCAGATTAACAGGGATGCACCATGCTGGTTGCACATTTTAAAGGAGAATGAAAACACAATTCTATAAAATAACACTGACAAAAATGCAAAAAGCATCAAAGCAAATTATGCTATATAGTAAAGGATGAATCCAAACCAGAATGATCAACTATGGAGTATTTAGGAGACCACATCCTGTTTGTGTAGTTGACAAATAACAGTTAAAGTACGAAAATTCTTGCACGGCTGAGTTTAAATCAGTTAAAGTAATTAATCTGGTCCTTAATTCTGGGATTAGACAGATTACCATTGAGTCGAATAGACTTTGGACTTCTTAGTAACCTTTTGTATTGCATTTGTCTTGGGCACTGGCACACTTACCTGCCCTTGGTATGTCCATTCCAGCACTCGTCATCACTGGCATTTCCAGCGGTCACTCTGTCCTCCACGCACATCGCCTCGGGCAGGTTGGACCAAAATTTCTTTGACAGCTTCAGTTTCTCTTTTATGTCAAGCACCTTAAGCAAAGACAGGGGTTGTTACATGGGAGGAAAAAAAAACCCCTTCATAAACAAATCAAGTTAGTGATCCAATACAGCAGCTGCAGCCCTGGAGTTACTGTACAGCTGAAAATGATACATGTATAATATATATATATATACACAGCACATAATACAAGAAATATCAGTGCAAAAATGTGAACATTAATTGGATGTACATTTGTACCAATTTGGAATCTATTTTAATAACCCATTATTTATTTTCATTATCAAATACAAAAGATAGCGAGTGTTGACAATGACACCCCTCCCATACCTATATTTATGCTGTAGCGCCCAAAGACAACAATATTACTAATTACCCTTCTTATAAAAGCATCTGAGAAAATACAGACAATGAAAGATATCCTTGAAGTGTCTGATATATATAAAAAATGGTAGGTATGAATCAAGCGTCTATGACCTAACTGAGCTTTAGTCTTTTTTTAAACTCTCTGATATATCTAATTTGCAAACTCATTATAAAACTGCCCCGCCTTCACTTATTACCACATCTTATCAAAGGGATTATAAATCTTGGTATTTGACCCTGAGACATCTTAACTCCCTGACTCCCCAAAAAAATGATTTGGGTTTAATTTTCCTTCCGTGTTGACTATCGAATGTTTGCATCATGAAAAGTAAGACCATGCTGGCTTGCAGCAATAATTTCAGCTTGAATGTCAGACTTAAATGCTCCTTTGCATCCCGGCCATGTGACACAGTCAGATATCGTTTCCTGACTTGAGCCTGTTGAACTCCAATCTTTCATCAAACACAGAATTTGACATATTTCACTGAAGCTGAGGGAAAGCCTGATAGCAGCAGGTTGGCCCCATTATCTTTTTCCGTCTGACTTGCTGTTGGCTTACGTGAAATTGTAGTGAACCTGAGCAGAACATGAAAGGTGCTGTACTGACTGTGTGACGCTGCTGTAGGCCCCGACTCTGCTTTTGATGTGTTAATCCTGTCACACTGATGCCAAAGCACTTCAGCAGCTGTGATACTGCCCAGAGGGTCAAGGCTGCACTCAATGCAAGAGATTGACTGGCAATGTTTGACTAAACCTCACACATTAAGTTTAGTTTAACAAGTGAGAAACTCACATTTTCTCACAGGATCAGCTGGCAAAACCAGGTTGGTAAAAAGTGTGAATTTAACTAGGAATGACATATTAATGTTTTAGTAATGCAAATATTTAAATTAGCACCTCTGCTAAACATGGCACTGCCATGTTTCATGTAGCTGAAAATAGATAAACGGTTAATTTCTTCCAGGTTATTTAAAGGGCTGAGGTGACTGGCAATGTCTTAATGATTATTACTTTTAATAATATTCTCTGCTGTGCAGTATTGACACATAAAGCTGTACTCAGCCACATATCTATTATATATATATATATATTATATATATATATTAGAGTGACCAAACATTTCCTATTTCAACAAACCACAACAAACACACAGTCTTAGCAGTTATATAAACCCCCCTATTTACAGGAGAAAAGTTTAAAACGAAGAGGAAACATTGAGCCTTTTCACACAATAATAAATATGCCTTTGGGAAAAGTCTGCCTCTCAATTCATTGCGCATTGCCCATAAATAAATAATACGACTGCAACAAGCAGCCCTGGCATGCAACCAGCTGCAATGCACACTAGATGGCACTATGTCTTTGAGAAATGGAGAGATGAAAGCAGCCAGAAAGAAAATACATAAAGGAAATGAGAGTGAAAAAACACTTTTCAAATTGATACCAATTATCTTCACTAATGTGTTTCTTTCATATCAAACTTCACATTCACATGAATCCTAATGTGGTCTGACATATTTGCCATGGAGACAGATGCAGGAAGGAAGTCTAATGAAGCACGTATACACAAAAATCAGTATAAACAGGAAAACTCCATAATATCATTTGAGTGTGGTGATGGTATGTGAGAAAGGAGAGAGGACGTGTATGTGGAGCCCAGGTCCTCATTACAATCAGCTGCTTATTACAGACAGGGTTAATATTCTCATTAAAATCATAATGAAGATCACAGACAAAACACCCTCCCCCTCGTCCCTCACTCGGATATTAAATTCTATTTGTTTATAGTGACAACCTAAAATATTACTATAATCAGGATGTGTGATAGCTATTTTAATTCCTGGTGACATCAAAGTGTGTAATACCTATGGTTGTGTAATAAGGGCTGACAAGGCAGTTGATAGGAGACACCATTTAAATTATAATTTGTTCCTGTAAAACATTAAAACATTGCCAACATATGCATCTTGAGGTATTAGAAGTGCTGGGAAAAGACAGGCACAGCTTCTATATGCATTTACTGTACATGTATTATTGAATGAATAAACTCTTCCACTGACACAGAATAATGTTTTAAATATGACTGATATGAATTTGTTTAGACACACTGCTACACACACACACTCACACTTAGGGCATGAATGTACTTACTGTTGTATAATAAAAACAAATATCTCCAAATCTGGAGATTTATAATTTACATAATAATTTTTACACTTTACTTTAAGTCCGCCCATTTACCATTTATAATGGAGTTGTACGCAGCTAAATTTGAAATGTACTATATACTATACTATACTGATATATAAATATATATATATATATATATATATATATATATATATATATATATATATTATATACACACATACATATATAGTAGTACTACTAGTAGTAGTAATACAACTAATAAGGTAAACTTAAGTTTTACAGTTATTGTTCTGTTATATTTCTTTCATTTCATCTTTTTTTCTCCTTTTGCAAAATCTTTTGGAATCATTCTGTAATTGTATTATGACATTTTTGCATAGTCATAGTTTAATATTTTGTCTATCTTGTACTGCACTAAAAGAAAGATCCAAAGAAGAATTGAATACATTTTCTACTTTGCCAAGGTCTCTACGAGGAAGGCTCATCCTACAGGGTTGTACATGGCCTTGCTCTCTTTCTGTTTTATGCATCACATCATCTATATTCTATGTTTCTTAAAGGCATAATGTTCCTACAATTTTGTGAAAATGCATGCCTGGAGATGTTTTAAGAAAGAACTGAGAATATTCTGCTTCACATTAAGGACTATAGCGGTTCTCAGACATCCATGAACAGATATTTAGAAAGTCAAATTGATTTATTATTTATTTAATTGGTATTCATTATAAAACTGAAATTTCAGCAGCCTTTAACTTACAGTAATACTGCTAGATATTCACATGAGGGATGGAAATAATTGCAAATGTTAATGCAAAGTTGTTTCAGGTTTGGAGGTCCTGTAAGGTCTCAGTGGATCTGCTGTTTACAACAATTTAGATATTTGTCTCACGCATTGCACGAAGTGTGAAAAATAAAATTCAAAGGTATGGTGTTATTTAAATATTTTGCTTAAAGTCAACAAACCCCTTTAAAAGACCAAAACCAACACTGCTGCTGTCTCTCTTTCAATACTTCCCGACCCATCTGTCAGTTTCAGCCCTAAGCCCTTTGATGTAAATCTTTAAAAACGATTTACACATTTATATAATTACATTTTTAAACAAAGGCTCAGTAGATTTTTAAAACAGCTGAGCACTGTAGTCTTTAGTTACTCAAACAAGAGTATGCAGTGCTTTTGTTGGGAACAATTTTCCAGCGGTGGATTAAAACACACACTTTGTGTCCTAGTGAGTGTTTACAGCAGCAGGATGGTACAGTGGCCATATTTATTGTAATGGAGGAACATGTCACGCAGTGCAGCTCATTGATGTGCTTTTTATAGTTTTTGGACAACAATGGAGCTTTAAAGGATATTCTGTGAGCTACTATATGTCAGGCTTTGGCTACGTAAGGATGAATTCATTGTTGGTTTTTGTCTTTATTGTGCGACTTAGTGGATAATAATGCCATGTTTAGCTAAAACAAGAGAAACTATTCACGATCAAGCATCAATTTAAACCTTGAGGATGAAAAGCTGCAGCAAGGTGTACTTTTGCCCGCTTGCTCCTTTCTTCTCAAGTTATACTTTTTCTCTTTTCACCCTCTGTCTCCCTGCTTCCTGTCATGAGCCATATATTACTTCATTGTGTTTCTCTCTCTCCCTCTCTCTGCCCCCTTGCTGTAATTCTGGTCTCTTCTCTCTTCTCTTCTCTTCCACAGTCCTAACTGAAAGTGAAGGTTTCATGGCTAGCTGACCCGTGATCTTAAACCAGACTCCTATTCTAAGGAGCTTTGTGAATAAATCCTCCAGTTTCTCCCTCAACTGTAATATAACTGTGTATGCTCATCTCTGGACTGTATAGCTTCTTCCCTCTTCCACCTTTTTTGTAATTGCTCTCAGTTTTCCTGCCACTTAATACACGATTAATCTTTTATTAAATATGAATTCATAAATCATAAATGTAATCAAATTCTCTCTCTGTTCCTGCTATTTCTGTCTCTTCAGGAACAGGAAAACAGGAAGTTTACCAAACAGCTGAGCCACAATACGATACGAAGATTAATTCAGCAGTGAACAGTACTGAAAAGGAGCCTCTAATGTATTACAGCTCACACAGCTTAGCGTGCCATGATCCAAACATAAACTCACCTTTAAACTTGATTCCCCACCCCCCACTACAAATAGAATCCAACCAAACATACCAGATATACAGTACATTGTTTACTTGCTGTAAAAAGTAATTGGCTAGCTTGAATGGACAAACATGAAGAAATGTTTACAGAGAATAATTATTTCCAAAAACAACAATATGAGTCAATGATGGTGTTAGCAGGCCAATAGTCTATGTGTTTACAGATACTCCATGTATTTATCATCAGTTGGATTTGTATGTGTATGTAGCTGAGTGAGCACACAGGCAGGTCACGAGTTTGTTATGCGCGTTAACAGGGTGGCAGCTGTGCGCCACCTTTCAGCTGAAATGTGAGTAAACTGTACTAACCAGTGGTTTTCAGATGCCCTTGCCTATTCGCAGATCAAAAAGCTGACGTGTCACTGGCTTTGAAGCTGCAGTCACACTCCTGGCAACAGCACAATGTCAGGGGCCTAAGCTCTTATCTGGCCGTGGGATGATGCCCGGACATGCTATCTGCCTTTCAATAAAAAAAAACAAAAAAAAAAACAGAAATATGTGGGCAGACTATCTCTCTAACTTTTACTCAAAACACATCACACTCACAGCGCTGCCAAAGCTGACCTACAGTGTTCAGTGTCTCCCCTGGCTGCTTTGTCAGCTGGTGAATCTCCTCTTGCTCACAGAAAAAAAAAAAGGGCTTATCAGACATTCTGTTTCATGCTAGTTAAAACACCTCTATCTTGTTAAATTTACAGTTAGTCCTTTTTTTAAGCAACTATCTGGGGGATGTCATCGCGGCTTGACACAGAGCATATCCCTCTGCTGCAAGTCTGAGCTAAATTAGTGCATGTTCAATCTAATCATAGACTCGGCAGCAGGTCTCGCCACGAAACCACGAGGGGCAGACGACTCCTCGATCAACTTATTTTCCCTGGCAACTGCTCCTCCTGTCTGCGTTAAAATAGTTTTTTCATTTGATACGAATGCAGTTTTCTTCCTGCATCTCAATTACAGAGGTCAGGGAGTCGGTTGTGCTCATACCAAGACCTTGGCCATGCCATAAGTCTTTCCCTGACCAGTGACCACTTTGAGGACAGACCGAATAGTTTCTCACAAGCAGGAAGGCCACAGTAAGAATAACTCTGCCTCTTCATCACATTCTTGATCAAGTTATATTGTTGACTGAGCCAATCCTAAAAACTAATACACACTGCTTTCTAAGTCTGGGTGCGCTATGTGTTAATGTAGCCAACAGATCAACTGCTACAGTGTCGAGTATCAGGGTGCTGAGGCCCTGTGGGCGTATGTCCCTGGACATGGCTATTTAATCTGGTGTCTAACACGTCATAAAGTCCTCCTCATTGGCATAGGTCTACCCATAAACAGCAGATTCTCTCATCCAAGACCTGCCATCTGGCTCTAGAGCATTTTTAGCACATTAAAAAATCAGCAGTGTAGAAATAATATTGGCTATCCCAAAGCACACCAAGTAAATGACCTCTGTGATAATGTTTTAAGTAGCAGTTGTCTGCCTCTCTGTCAGGTCTCTTTTGTCCTTGTCTGGAAACACTCACCTCAAAGGTGACTACCAGAGTGCATATAGATGTAGGCTGTTTTCATCAAATCAATATCCATCAACAAAGGGGCTAAAGCAAATATGTTTCCCCTCTGTGACTTCACAATAGACGAGACTAGAAAGACATCGCCCAGCTGTTTATCTTGCAGAACACATATGGGAACGGTACACCAAAGCAAATCGTGGTTAGAAAACAGCACAACCACTTGCAAACTAAAATGTGGTGTTATATGTGGTTTCTGTCCTCCGCTGCCAGACTACACACCATGTGTTCATGATAAAGCCATTTTTAGCCTCATTCTGCGGGCCATCGCACTTTTTTCAACTCTCAGCTGGAGCCGCTCTCCTTGTACCCCTTGATTACGACTCATCACGTCCTCGCATAAATCTGCCACAGCAGAATACAACATGATTTAACATGGACATCTCAACAAAGCCTCATTGCGTATATCTTTCTTACATCTTCTGGTGACAGCACTGACAGTGACAGCACTGTGAGTTGGTTATTATGCTGCTTCCTGGGAATGGATACTTGACACATACAGTGAAACTCTTTTGTTATTGAAAACTGGCTATTATTTTGCATTTGTTTTGGAAATGCTGTGCGATCCATCTTAATGGTATATCTGACAGAGGTTGAGGAGATACTACTGAGGCAATAAATAAGAGTAACACATATTTATCACTTAGAAGTGTTACACATGCTTTAAGATTTAAAGAAATTAAAGAAATTCAAAATGTGTCAATGTAATTTCACAGGTGCATTATATTGGATTCCCTCCCATACTGGCTGACTATGCTGTCAAATTTAGTTTTGATTGCATACTTCAGTGAATAAAAGCTGAATACTGAATTTAATCACAGAGTTCTGTGACACCCTCGAGGTATAAGTTTATTTTCAACTTTCAACAATCTTCATAACTGCTGTAGGAGAAAGAATTCATCATGCCTTTAATTTAATGTGACGGTGCATCTCTGTGTAAAACACACACACACACACACACACACACACACACACACACACACACACACACACACACACACACACACACAATACTGGTTCCAAAAATAGCAGAAGCTGTGTTGTTAGGCTAATTTGATCAGGTTTGATCATTGTACTGAGTAAGTAATAATAACAATTACCAAAATATATTAAATAAAAACAAACAAAACACACACACCCAAAACTAATAATATCTTAAAGTTAATGCAGTTATCATTCGTGATTTTAGGGACATTTAAGGTAACCCAGTGGTTTAAATGATGCTTCATTACTCATAAATGACAAACCTCTGTAAGTTGTTGTAGCTCAGTATTTACATACTGTCAGTGTACAATAGAACATATTCAGTGGCCCATTTTACATAATATTGCCTCAAACCATTTACTACCAGTCCCCTGGTATCTGCACAGTTAGCCAATGTGGTGTATCATGGTGAGCAGAATTTATCACACAGTGAGAAAATATGACATAATATTGATGAAACACTGGTGAGTTTGTGCTTGTGATTCGCCCAGGGCTACGACAGGAGAAGTTTGAAAAAGGGAGATGATTAAAGGGAAGCTATGCACTGTGGAGAACAGAGCAATCATCGGCAGGCCTGCTCTCTCCCTGCTGCCCTTGTTCCCCAGAGAGGCAGGCAGCCTAGAATGCAATGGGCCCAGAGTGTCTCATTAATGTATTGACAGATATGAAAAGTAGCAGAGCCTTTATGGCATGAGCATTAGTCCCTGAGAAATGTATGGAATTATTTTTCATAAAATCACTGACCTTTTTTTGTGAAAAATTCTAGTCTCGGCACTATAACTGCTGGTTGACTTGGCCTCTGATTTTCCTTTGAACAGGGACTGATTATCAACATGATGATGGCATATGGAAAAGCTAAAAACTGAACCATTAAAGTCAAATTATAATGAAATGATCGTTTTCGGCATGGGCAAATAAACTCTTCACCTCCAGACACTCCTCTCTCTACAGCATTCGTTCTTATTTAATTAACCATGTCTATTGTTTCTTAACTTGATTTGTTAATTTATTTGTGACTGCAAAATTGTGCTCAGCAGAGCAATGCAACTTCAAGATTCTTGTACAATTACAGAACCTTTAGTTGGGTGACCTTTCAACTTGTTGGGCATATTTGTTTAAGAATGTGACTGCATTTGCATCTAGCCCAGATCCACCTCCAGATGTGGTCTGGCTACAATGTATTCTGCAGGCATTTACAACTTGCATACTCACATTTAAATATCTGGTAGAAACAAGTTATAAATGCACAATGGATATTAAAGTCATCTTAAATATTACATAGATTGAACGGACTGAACAGACTCCTGACTGACTGCATACGGTATGGATTATGGATTATGATTATAAATTAATGGCATTTACAGTTGCATATGAAATGTACTGAGTTCATTTGATCCCTGACAGGATGAGAGATGTGTTCCATGCAACTTCAACCTTTTCACTGTTAATACATCACTGAAGATTGAGACAACATACAGTTATGTACATGTCGTTGTGAACAACAGGGCCCAGACTGATCAAACTGTGGAACAGTGGTAGAGGAGAGAGCCGCAGCTTTGAGAAACTCAGAAGAATATAGTAAGTCAACCTTTGAGTTGGGATTTTTTGTCACATGTTATGTTCCCATAGCTGCAGAATTTCCTCTGAGCTCCAGTTTGGGTTTCCTTTTTTTTTTCTTTCTTAAAATTCCCTCAAATTTCATGTGAAAATGTGCTAATGCAAACAAATCACACAGCCATTTGTAGAATAACAAACCACAAAAAATTGTTTCAAGAATGAGCTATTGTGCAGGCCTATGATAAAGCTGACTTGATTGGTTTTCTGTACATGTGATCAATCCGGAACAATCACACGATTGCTTGAGAGTTACTCTTAAGTTAGGTCTACACTCGCTGTCAGTAGCACTGAGTTGTTTGACAAATGTGATTTATTCTTCACTTTTGGTGTAGAGCTTTCTTAAATATATTTAAAATACTTTGGCTCAGAACTCACTTTTTAATACAGACCTCAGTTCTCCTTCTTAAAGCTTACTTTCAGCCACCTTGGACTGGGCTTTCAAAATGGTTCAATCCTTAGTTTCACATTGCACATATGCATGCATGAAATATGCCTCAATGTGTCCCAGAGAATAAATTGATCTGGTGAATTTTTAATACTGGTGACTATTTATTACTTCTATAACTCCTCTCTTATAATTTCCAGAAACCTGAGTTGTTTTCAACCCAGCTACCACAAATGCTGTTTCTTAATTCTGACTGTCTCCTTGACAACATTACTAGCGCTGCCTTTTGAATGACAACAGTGAACTGTGGCTGATAAGTATTCTATTGTTGTTGCACCTTTTGGCTTTATGTCTTTATCTCAAGACAGGACCAAGGTCATAAAGCTTTGGTGGACTGTGTGGCTGTAACCCCAGTTCTCTGATCCCGATTGAGATGTGTCGCAATGGGAGACGTCTCCTTGCATGTTCGTCAGACACCTATTTAATTATGCCCTTCCACCTGACACAAACTGATGGGAGTGTAACGATGGAGGACTCAGCTTCCTATGCATTTACAAGCACAGCTCCTTTCTCTCTCTCTCAAAAGGTGAGACTTTTCACTCATGCAATCAGATAACAACATTCATAGCCATAATACATCTGCTCTGGTAGATGTGGTGATTTGTGGTTACTGTGGTTACTGGTCACTGTAAGTGGGTTTTAATATAGTACAGATCCCAGAGGTCCATTCAAAACAAAGTGTGCAGTCTTGACTGTACATGAATACGCCTTGTAGTGTGCAAGATGAGAGACTCATCTGCATGGTTACACACCCACACAAACTGGCCTTTTTTAAAAACCCTTATTTAGATTCAGTGAGGTTGAATGCTCTTTTCAAGGACTGTCCTACTCCACAATTGCATACGTTGACAACTGGAGGCTGTCCAGTACGATTACAGTCTGATCTGTTAGCCATTGGGCAGCTCCACTGGAGCAGTTTGATGTTATAGGTGCCAACAGTAGTACTGACTGAGTTAACAGGATAAGAGAGGTGTGTCACCTTTCAGTGCTCTTCGGTCTGGAGATCCAATTGATGACGTACATGTGCACATCAGTGTTTCATTTTGTAAGAAACCTGCTGTTTTTGAGAGCTGTAATTTTGAGCCATTAACAGCTAGCACTTCTTTACATCTGAATTTGACATGCATATTTTCCTGTGCATCTCTTCATCATGTCCTCTACATTACAGATATGGAATTCACTGAATGTCTAACAATGACAGCAAGAAAAATAAAACACTATTGTATTTATTTATGATAAAGTTTAGGAATTAACACCTAATGTCGGTCTTGTCAGTTGTGAATGAAGTATTCAGATCTTACCAAGTAAAAGTAGCAATTTTACAATGAACAAATATACCATTACAAGTAAAAGTATAGTATCAAAATGTACATGTACAATGTAAAAGTACTCAATATGCAGGAAAACTCAGTCAGTAATTATTTTGGGTGGTCTTTACTGATACATTGACATTTAAGCAGCATTTTGGCTCATGAAGGTAGAGTAACTTTTAACTACTTTATAGTGGTGGGTAGATTCATCATAGAGCATCATATGTAAAATCTTATTCTAACTAGCAACTATTTTAAAAAAAACTTGAAAAAAGAGTTGAAGTATAAAGAGGGACAAAATGGAAATACTTGAATTACTTAAATATCACCTCCAGTAGTAGGACATATACATATAGTGTGCTTGGAGCAATAATTCCCCCAAAAAGTATAATTTCTACATTAAAATCCTTGAAAAGACATCTACTCCTTCTAACTCATTAAAAAACCCAGAATCTATGAATATGCAAGTCTCCTACTTCACCGAAAAGTTCATTGTCAGTGGATGTGCACTGGTGGCTTCAAGTTTCTACATCACACTTGTATAAGTTGCAAACTGGACCAGGCTTGAAATTAAACTATTTGTGATCCATTCATTCATTCATTCATGCTTTTAGGTCCCGCCCCTTAAAAATCTGATTTTCAGTGAGCACAGAGAAACTTTCCACTTTCAGCAGATGAATGTGAAAACATCCTTCTAGTGCCAAAATCTGCACATACATCAAGCTGCACTGTGAAGCTCCAACATCTGACTGTAGGAACAACAAGAAAAAAATATTTTTGATTCGATGGGGACATTAAATGCACTTGAGTAAGCCAAGAAAAGCCTGGCTGAATGGGAGTTGAAACTTCTCTAAAAATTTACTGTAATTTTTAAATTATTACTTTCCAGGAATATATCACTCTTATTACAGGATTTCTTGTCTAGCTTTAAAATTTGTTGTATAATGATGTTTAGTTTAACTTTCAAATGTTTTTCTTAGTTTATGTGGTAGTACAACATCAAATGGTTTTAATAGACTTTCTTTGAGGTTTTTCTGCAGAAAATAAACATATCCCAAAATGAATTTTACTGTTTACCTGGGAATAACAAAACATGAATTGCCATTAGATCCTGACTGATTCTGTCACTGTGTTGAAGATTGAAATAATTATTGAACTTTACCATTGAGTGCCATATGCATAAAAATGTGCAAAATGCTACAAATCTTGGTTTCCCAATCTTGGGAAATCCCATGTATCTCAATCCCTGGCATTCAACCCTAGCCCGCATTTACTCCACCCAAACCCCCTCTGTTTCCCTAACCGTCAATGAGCAGTTAACCTAATGCGTCCCTTTAAAGATCTGTGGGTGATGGACAATGAGTCAGTAGGTATAAGTAGATAGTGCTTCTGCATGCTGGCTCTTTTGAGACACTGCTTATGAACGCTTGAAAAAAAGAAGCTACTTTCACTGCTGTGTGGGCGCAAATAATGCAGATGCACATGTGCCTTTAGGTGACTGCCTATTATGAAAAATAGAATATATCAGACCGGAGTATCATGCTCAGAAATGGAAGTTACTGTCTCTCTAGCCTCATAAACAATAAACACAGCTGTTTGACAGAGAACATTTTGCTATGACAGCATGTTTGCTCTGATAAGTTGTTTATGTTTTGGTCTTTCATGTTTAAAATACAACACAAAGGCCACTATAGAAGCATGACTAGTGTGTAATGCGTAGGTGGTTATCTTGAAAAGAAACTGGTCATATTTAAAAAGTAAGAGAGGTTACTGACTTTCTATAATGACAACAAACAATCACAAATTAACCTTTTCAATTCATGTTGGTTTTTGTAGTTTCTCTGGAAATACATTATTAAACTTACATACACTTACATACAAATCTAGTCACATCAAACCTCCGTTTCCAGGTGGTACTGAAGAGATAATTTACATTTAAAGGTATATTTAGAATTTATCAGTTTATAGTTTTATAGCAATTCAATATTTACACCAAGTAAGTGCTAAGTTAAGTGCCACTCCTCACAGAGGGAATTGTTTAATGTAGGGTCAAACAATGTTCTAAACTATGATGCCACATGTGCACTTCCAGACTATTTATTTTAATGTGGTTTTAGAGAGTTATGTTAGAATCTGTGGAATCTACATAATTGCATGGCTTGGGCAAGAGTCTGTAGATACAACAACTCAGAGAATGGAACTGTGGACAGGCCCACTTTACTTCCATTAAGCTGTATCCAAAACAAGAATGTTTCAGTGGCTTGACATGTTCCTGGACCGAAACAAATATAATGCCAGGGTCAAGATTTTGGGAAAGGAGTGGTTGTCCTTTTTTTCCTGACAACTGACTTCACAAACCACACACGGATGTTTTATAGTCAGTGTTTCCTACCGAACATGGCAAAGAATGAGAGACAAAAAAGAAAAAAGGATTGTGTGCATGAATATTCAGTTTTACTTAATACAAGTTATCCATGGATGAATGAATAATTTATCCTAACATGAATATGTGCAGAGAATAAAAGTGATATCATAGTTTCCACCACACACCATAGGTACAAAAGAAGTTTGCACCTTTTATTCATTCGGTCACACTATTCACACTCGTACTCCTAATCAAAGTCACAGAAGGCTGCGGCCCGTGTATGGGCTAAAGCAAGGAAAAACCCTTGTCAGATCACTGGTCTCTCACTGTGCTAACAAACACAGACAGAGAATCACACAGTCACACCTAACAGCAGTTTATTGATCTGCATGGCATGGTTGTAGGAGTACCTCGAGAGAAAAAAAGAAAAGAAAAGACGTTGAAAACCAAGATTCAAGTGCAAAACGTTCTTGCTGTGAAGCAGCAATTCTAAACATTGATCCACCATGCTGCCACCTTTTTTTTACAGAGAGGGCTAGCCAAGAGGACAAGAGTCTCCCAACTACTGAAATGCACATTGGCGTGATTTGGATTTTGGCCGAAGGATATAACGCTCAGCAAACTGCTCTTGATCTAATGTAACAGTAAGAAAGGTGGCTTTGGGTTAAGTCCCACTACACTCGAAAATAGTTTTTGCTCCCAGATGTTTGACCTTCACTGTGCAGAATGATGTATGTGCAGAGTTTGACACTAGAGGCTGTTTTTGCATTCATCTGCTGTCATTCATTTGTATGTGATCATCTTAAATCTGAGTTTAAGACATGTACGTAAAAGCGTGATTTGTGACTCATCTGGCCAGTCACATTCCAGCAGGTGCCATTTAAAAAAGAAATGTGAGCAGTTCAACCAAGGGGTGATTTTTGTTGTTGTCTAAATCTATGTAGTATTTCACGAGAAAAAAACAAAGGTTAGGCAAAACCTAGAAAAATAAACACATAATCTTATCTTTATCTTGTTTACCCTTATGTGACCCCTCATACTTATTTTGTGACCTCAGGTTAGAAACCACTTGGGATGTTTTCAGGAGCAGTTTCCATGGAGAGTATTTTCTACAATATGTTGTGCAGTGTTTTTCTGTTTTCATGCAGGAGTTGGGAATTACTGTGGTAGGTTTAGACTAACCTTGGGGTGTATTCCTGAATGCATGCTGGATAGCCACGGGTGATTGTTGACTTGGGTTTCCAAAAATGTTTACTTTATCCAGCAGTACAAAAAACGTCTGACAGGGTGAGACGGGCAAAGAGACAAGAAAAGGGAATGGCAGGAGTAAATTATATCTGAACAGATGAAAAGGGAGCTGCAATTTGTTTACAAATATAGCTTTTCCATCGACTACGCAGTCACAATCATCAAGCACAGAAAACATTTATGTAAAATCTGAATATAATAAGAAGAAACAAGTGAAAACTGAATGTATGAAATTTAAACCATTTTGATGAAACTCAGATTTTATGAAAAACAAAAATACACATTTGCAAAAAGCGACTTAATCAATAATCAGACACACAACTGTATGTTCTTGTTTTGTCTCTTGTCTCTTACTGGGAGCATTTCATGAAGAGTACTTGTTGCAAGAAGACCTTGTTTAAGGTGCACTAACAACAGTGTCTCCTTGTAGCAGTCAACACAAGAACTTCAATCAAGCTTTTATAAATTCCAGATATTCCAGGCATTTCTGAAAAATTCAGTAAAACGTAAATGAGTCTTAGACATACACATTTATCAAAAAAAGCCTTGTATTCTGTCAAGAGAGTTTTCTGAATTCATCATGGATGATTGAGCTGGCCATGACTTGGGTCTCATTTATTAATAATCAGAGAAGAACATGTACCTAGCCTTGTACTTGCAGGTGATGACTTAATCAGTTAAAAAAGACGTGTTTTCTGAGGGTTACATAAAAAGGGGGTCCAATACTGGACTGAATTTACTGTATGGACAAGATGGAGAGCCAAATGATCAAAGGATTCATTTTTGACAAATATTGTTCCCTATAGGCTCTTTCTACAATCTAGTCTTGTTTGTGTCTTGCTGTCTGTTATTGTTTATATTACCGTGCTGATAAAATGTGAACCGTTTATTTCACAAGGGAGACAAAAAGGACCAATAAAACTACACTAAATTGAACTGCACCAAACTTGTAACAAATGTCAAATTAAAGGCTCCACCTCTTATCTATAATGCGCCTCTGAGCCTGACAGTCTGTTGTGCCTTTATCCCCTCTTTGGACTTTCAAATCTCCATTTCTCTCGGAGCTTTGAGGGTGTGTGCTCTGACAGAATGTCAGGCAATTAAACAGTCATGGCTCATTGAGCTGGAGGTGGGCCCGCTCCTCCAGGCTTCTCTATAGGCAACAGAAGAAATGAACGGCGGCACTCCCTGCCATCCCTCACACATTCTTTGACTCACAAACTTAGCGGTAAATCCAGACAAGAAGGTCTTATCAAAGGACACTTTAAACTATTGTCAACTTTCACAAGGCTGAGCAGTGTCACTGTCACGGGTAATGATCCTGTGCCAGAATGTAAAGGAGGACAGTGTGTGGGACAACAAAGATGTACTCACACAGGGAACCCAGCCATGTCTCTGCTGCAATATAAGCACATAAATGCTGCCACACTAATGACAGCAGGAGGCAGCTGCTAAACGAGACTAACATTTTTCATCTACACCTAGCGTACAGCACAGAGGCGAGAAAAAAAACAGTTTCAATTAAGACACCCACTGACAGAAAGGTAAAACAAAAGTCATGATTCTTTGCTGTATTTTTGGGATATTTCTCAGGTTTACCAAGCCTCCAAAGACCTGCTATTGGCAACAACTTACATTTGAAATTCTGTATTCTGTTGCATGCTGAATAAGAAAAGAGAACCTTCCCAACACAACAGTTGCAGACTGACACACCTGTCTTCACAGATACTGAACAAAATATTTGTTCAATAGCTGAGACCCTTTAACAAGAAATGACCAACATTCCTCTGGTGTACTGCTGCATTGCTACATTGAAGGGAAGAAGCAAGAACTAGCTTCATGAATAACAATGGCTAATAAATTGCTTTTCATAAAAGCCACCCACTGACCACCTGTCCAACTTTAACTCTAGAGAGCCACAAGGATACAATGGGTAGGGAGGGGAAACACATGTGATGCCTACTGCCGCTATTCAATTGATTATATACCAAACAAAAAAAAAAAGTGTCATGTGTCCTTTAACCGAATAAACAGGAACCGAATACACAGGAAATGTTTGCAACTAGCAAGCAGGTAAACCATCCATCTGACACTGCCGAACTAATGAAAATAATTGAATGGTAAAGGACCATTAAGTGGCATCTAGTGGTGAACCACATTAATACTGCTTGCCTCCCAAGTGTGTAGAAGAAACTTGCGAAAGGCCCTATTTATAGCCAGTGTTTAGTTTGTCTGTTCTGGGCTACTGTAAAAACATGACAGTTCAAGATAATGAACTCCATTGAAGAGGATCCGCTCTAAGGTAAAGAAAACACAGGGAATTTTATTTTTCAAGTGATTATACATTAATGAAAACCTACCTATGAATATTATAGATTCTCCTAAATGGAGAATGGGGGACCTTTAAATCATAAATTATAACAAATAGCTACTGACGAGCCCACACCATAAACAGCTCTTTGTTATCTCGGTGTAACACGGGATGTTGCCTTTGGTCATGTGTGTCTGTGTACATCCGAGGCTAATCTTGCATACCAACCTTGTCTCCTAGAAATTAAATTTGCATAATACTACATTTTTTCATAATTACGTTGTGGAGACAAAGTGCAGGACTGTCCAGACATAGGTGCTTCACCATCTGTTGTCTGGTGGAGACCTGCACTCTACTGGGTTCACTATTCTAGTTAGTTAATGAGACCATATAAACACAGGCTTCATTTGACCAACATGGCTTAACTGATTCTATCTAGTTCAGCAGCTTATGCTTCCTGACACACTGTACTACACCTTCTGTAAAAAATCCAAATGCAGTTTTCTCTCTTAAAGAATGTCTGCAGTTAACTTTTGATTGACAAGCCATTATTTTCAGCTGATTACTGCAAAGGTACTTCTTCCAAATTTGAAATTCCTTTAGTAAGATTATCTCATGTGTCAGCAGTCTGTGTTGATGCATCTATGCTGCAAGACCGAGAATAGCAACTTTTCTGCCTGCCACTATGGTAGCTGTTAGTGGCTGTGATGTCAACTACAGGACCTTTATAGAAATACATCTAACTTTCCACAAGTTAGAAATGTATATTGTAAATGTGAGGCTTGTATTTTCAGGTAAGCTGCAGGAGTGAGTTCACAGCAGATGTGTGGTAAGATATAACCTCAACCAACATAATTCTATGTTAGCTGAACAAACCCCATGCCACCCTTAAAGTAGTTCAATATTTCCACAAAATGACTCATCACAATGATGAAGGGTATTACTGAACATAACTTTTACCATCTTTAGAAGAGAATACTTGGTGCTGACTAATACTCTACCACGGTGGCTGATTAATTTACTGTCAGTTTTCATTTATGAGATTAAACAGTTGCTACTGTTATGGTACTCATATAACACACTTACTTGTTTCTTTTAAACTTGTTTTGAGTGGCAAAGGTGCAACATAATTGTTTAAGTTAAACCTTCAAAGCAGCTACAAAGTGTTTTTTAATTGGTCATAAAACAAAAATGTAATACTGATGCTTCTACAAGCATCAATATTACATTTCTAAGCTATACATGAGCAACTATTTTATCTCCTTTTTACACAGCTTTTTATGGCAATTTTGCCTTTGTTTGATATTATAAGAGAATAGAAAGACAGGAAAAACAGGAAGACAGCAGAGGTAATGAGAGGGAGTGATAACATGCAACAAAAAGGTTCACAACTTGAATCAAACCCAGAACGTTGCGGTTGCATCTTAACCACTCAACCACCAAGATGCCCCAGAGCTAATTATTTCATCACGTAACCTTAGCTCAGTGAGGTTAAGCTTCCCACATTTACAGATGCTGCACTGATTTAGCTTCTCTCTTTTTTTGCTGTTGCTTCAGTTTTTATTTAACACTTCTCACACTTTCACTCCACAGGAGGAGTACAAACTTGTCACCAAAAACAACAACAACACAGCTGGCTGTTTTATATTTATTTTTACAATATTGAAGTTATTATATATTAATAGATAGACTTTATATTTCTATTGAGAAGTCGGAGGTGTTATCACTGACTTTATAGTCTCAGTATTCTTTCCACAGTGCCTTTCAGATGTATGTGTGTGTGTGTGTGTGTGTGTGTGTGTGTGTGTGTGTGTGTGTGTGTGTGTGTGTGTGTGTATAAACTTGTATGTAAGAGGGGTCCTTGTTGTTTTGGTTTTAAAGCCTGCTACTTTTGCAGACGCAGCAGGCATCGGTTTTCAGTGAAACAGCTCTTAAATCCCACTATACACAACCTGCTCAGAACCAAACAGCAAGCCGACACAGTTAACATCTAACTGGTGCTTTTAGTGGCTAAAGAGCCAGATATTTCCCCCAGGAATTAGCTGAGACCAAAAAACTGAGCTGAAGCGGAGTGATTATTTGTTAAGTTACCTGAACAATAACTCCAAATGAAGGCTAATATTGCTCTGTATCTTCTGGAACTTTTTGCTAAGAAGTTCGCCATATTACTTAAAATGTTAGTGCTGAGTTTACAGATAGTTTTGGTTACCTTAAGTAGCCAAACAAAAATCCGTTAAAGGAGGATAAATGTATTAGGCTCTGATTAAATACAGCTTAATAAGCATGCATGTTAGTAATTTCTCTGACATGTCATATTCCAAAAACATTCAAACACTTACTGAGATTCCTAAATCTATGAAAAGTAGAGTTTTGGTTTGCCAAAAGACAAACCAAGCATTTTCTCTTTCTTTCCATGAACCAAGCAGCCCTTATTACAGCACATTAGAGAAATGTCACGATTCACAGCTTCCTGTGGCCACTATGATCAGCATGGACTCCTCTAGCACACGGATGTTGATAATAGAATTTTCTGCTCAGGTACACTAGGCTAGTTATCGTATGTCAAAAATAAGCTCCTGTCACTGAGCTCCATCTTGTGAGATTCTCCAAGCAGGCTAATTGCCCAGTTATTCATGAGCAGTCTGGAGCCCCCACTTCACTGTACAGCTAGAGCAGATGCTGGCTGCAACACTCTCCCACCAACTCTTCACAGCTCTCCCCTCTGCCAGCTCTGACGGAGCAGGTCACCTGCTGATTGGTTGGCTTCCTCAAGGAGTTGACTCTATTAGCTATGGCAATAAGGGTCCTGGACTGGGATGTGTCTAGAATAGATATGGTGGTTGACGAAGGTTCATGTTGGATCTCCAGAGAGGCATCCTGACTAGCTGAGGACACCATGGCATGTGTTCAGCAATCCCTGTCATGTTAGAAACTCGACTGTAAAATACCGTGTTTAATAGCGGATACTTTGATGCCATAATACACTACAGTGGCCATTAGGCCTAAAGAGCTCCTGCATTAGAACCCCTATTAAATGAAAGACAAAATGCTCCGTCATAGCAAATTCAATGAGAGCAGGTGACACCCATGTGAGATGAAAATGACACTCTGGCTGACACTTAGCACACCAAGTGCTGCATACCACTGGGATTTACAGGTCACAATGCTAGTTTACTGTAAATCTCTAATGATTTTAAGGCAATCCTATGCATCCCGCAACCACACAATATTGAAAACATAATTTTTGCTTGCAGTCACAATGCATAAAACAGTCACTGACAATAGACCCAGCAAAAACAACTGAAATGAGGATAAAATTTTGAACCTTACACTGTGTTGCATCGCATTCCAAACAATCCTCTGGTTTGCAGCATAAAGGCAGGGAAACAGAAAGTCTTAATTAATTCAGTGTAGGTGGAAGAAATCGTTGATGGACACAGAAAGCTAAAAAGGCAACTGCTGCATATAAGACATCAAAAATGTGTGCAGAATTAATTAGATTGCGCAAAAACATAATTAGTATTGAATACAACAAATAAGTCAGTTATTGTTGTGGGATTCCAAGAGCCAGATGGCAAGCAACTGCTGTTTTTCAAATTATGTATTCATTAAGTAAATAACCTATTATTAACCCAACACAAAGCACTTGATTTAACATGTTTTAAACACTGTGGGTGAGGCTGCCGTTCCACTAAAAAGATTTAATAACTTTCGTACTTTTCAAGGGTCAATAACGCACAAAATACATTTTTGCTTTCTGACTGAAATAGCTAAACAGCGACATAACTGATTTGAAAAGATTCACACTGAAAAGGGCTAGAGGGGAGAAAGGAAGGGCACTGTGGCTGCAAAGGTAATCCATGATGAGAACTGTCTCTCAGCTGAATTGGTCTGTCAGCTCCGTGTTAACCTTTACCCTGATGCAGCATTTTAGGTTTCAAGGTTGTTTGAGATGGAAATCCATGTATCAAGAATCAGTCCGACAAACATACAGCTAATCTGATAGAAAATAAAGGTGTGCTTTACAGCAAACAATTGATATGGTCAGCCTCACAAAATCTATCCATCAATTCTTTCATCCCTTTCTTTTCTGTTTACCAAGCACACAGAGATGAGAAGGGCACCGAATGCAGTGCACCACACCTTCCACTGCCCTCTTGGGGTAAAGCTGTTGATTCGTTAACAAACACAAATCGATAGAGGGGCCTGAATGGAGGACAAGTACAAAGAATTAATTTCCGGCTCTAGGGGCTTACGATGGCAAATCACCAGCTTTAATCAACAGTGTCAAGTCAGAAAGACAAATGATGTTTACACTGAAGCAGTGTCTCGCCTGAAAACAGCAGCACTGGCTCTGTCTCCTTACCAGTCTGTCTAGGCTTGTGCCAGCTGCAGTGGTAGGCCGCTCCTCTGGGCTGTACGGCCTGAAGCGAGCGTTGAACACATCCGAAACACCACGGGCAGACCTAGTCATTCCTGCGGGTTTTGGCTGGCCACAACCTTGAAAAACCTGCAATTACAAAAACATGGGCACCCAATTGTCAGGGGTGGAAATTACTTTGGATGCAGAAAATAAGGAAAACATGCTGTTTTGTTAAGGTCTTGTGAAGCATTCATCCCACATTACCAGCGTGACAGTGCCCTTCGTCAAGTTGAGGTAACCACGTTGATAGGTGATTCAACTAGGAGCTGTGACCGATGCTATTTAAGATGACAGAGTTACGTTTTTACGGGCTTCTGGGAAACTACCACATATACTTAAACCATAAACAAAACTGCATCTGTTGCATGGGAAAGCCAACAGTGCATTTAGCTTTGAATGAGAACTGGCATCCAAAAGTGTGTAGGCAGAAAAAATTCTTCACAACCACCTACATTTTTTTTTCTTTCTGACTCCAATTTTGTGGGGAAAGAAAAATGCAGTAAAAGACAGGAAACACATTAACTACTGTTAGTTGAACTAAGATTATCTGACCAAATTGAAACATATAATTCAAATACAAGACCTAAACTTGGACATAATTAGAACGTGTTGTATTACACACCTTAGACACAGCCCAGTATGACTTAAAGCAAGCTCCCCTGCTAAGTTTATCTTCAGTTTGTAAAAAAAAAAGTTTAACTTTAACAACCTGTCTGTGGTGTTTCTTTTGTTCTCTGGGGAATAAACCTAATTGACATACCCTGTAGGAAACCTGGGCACTGTTATCTTGCATATTCATGATGGCCTCTGAAATCTTGACATCAATGGGCTCCATGACAGATTCAATGTTGAAAGGTCCCTCCAGCCTCTGTGCCACCAGCAGCATGGCATCTGTCATAACAGAGGAAAAAAAGGTGGGGTATTGGGAGGAGGAGAGCAGATTCAGTTAAAAAAACTATTTTCACTGGCATCTAAATGGTCATTTGCTAACATACAAAAATAACCTTGTTTTTTAAGCACTCCATGCAGTGATTTTAATCTCACCTGGAAAATGACTGCATCGGAAAGTACCTGAATGTCTTTATGTTCGGTCAGTATTTTAATAAAGATGCATTATGTCACCAGAATACATGCTTAGTGACACATTACTGTCATGTGTGGCAGGATCCAAAGGTTCCACTCATGTCCTTGGAAACATTTTTATTGTGTTGCTACTCAGTGCAGTCATGTACATTAGTGTTCCTATATTTGCTTTTTGCTTTTTTATATTTGCATTTGTATTTTCTTCTTGTACTGCTAGTGTTTTGTATAATTGCTTGCATTTTGTTTATGTGTGTTCTCTGTATTTGAAGTGCGTTCCAAAATGTAATGCATATGTTGTCAAATTGGTGAATGTTTTCCTTATTTATTTCTGTTTTCTCTTGTTGCTTGCGTTTTCTTAAGCTGGAGAGCACCAGGCTCTGTCAGCTTGCACAGAAAGTAAAGAATAAATCAATAAAAATAAGCAAATAAAAGTCGATTCCACAGACAACCAAAGAAAGAGCGTATTGCTATACTGCAGACATCTATCTATTTAAATCTTGTTAAATACTAAAAATGGTACCTGCTCAATTAATACTAAAACAATTAGTGGATCAAAATTGGTTCCAGGTTCTCATTTGCTGTAATCTAAAAAACTAGAAGATGTCACTTTGGTCTCTGGGAAATTGTTATGGTAATTTTTCACTTTTTTCTGTCATTTAAACAATGTTGTACATTACATACATTAAAACAAACAAATAATGAAAATAATTGTTAGCTTCTTATGCAACGTTTTACCAAAGGTCATAGTTTCAAACAGCAAACTATTGTGTCTTGCCTTCTGATTACTACACAGTATTGTCAATTACCTCTGCCTTCTCCTCACAGTCCACCAACACACACTTTTGAAGCATGGATGCTTCTTGGGGCAAATTCAATTTTTATGTAGATCAACTCAATCAAGTCAACAAAATTTGGTTATGCTGCATGCAACAAAAAGCGCTGATGACTCATTGATTTAATAGAACTTTTGAAAGCCAAGCATTTATGTACATCCGCTTCAGGAAATGAATACATAAGGTCAGAGCTCATTAATATCCTTGTGTGGACACAAGCCAGAAGGCCTTGTTGAACACAAGACACTTGCCATTACCACCTCCACAGTCCATTTGTCTTCATCAAGTTCAATTAACACCTCTGATTGTTTTATAAAAAGATGGTGCATTCAAAATATTTAATATTGTGGTGGTGCCGATGGTTAGGCAACAGCTGTTGTCCTTTAGAGGCTAAGTGAGTTAATTGATATTGCCATGAAACGATGCTTAAGTGCTCTCAGCCCTAATGTGTCTCTGTAATGGCAGCTCTGCGTTTGAATGGCGTGCCACAGGGAGTTGGACATCACCAAACCACTAACTCATAACTGAGTAAGTCCCAGATCTGGAGACAGTACTTAGGCAGTCTGTCAGGAGAGGTTTCTCCTACCACAGACCTCCCAGGACAAGACCTCACCAGCAGGCTGTCATAATGACTCTTCAATTACCTCCTTACTAAATAAGGTCATCCTGTCATTTGGAGACTAGAAACAATGGATGTGTTCATGCCTCTTACTTCCTTAACAATTTATTTAATCTGCACTAAAATGCAGTGAGCAGTGTGTAGTTTTTTTGAAGAATATTTTATATATTTCTTTTGGCTTACTGCTCCCACCACCTCACCCATCACAAGATAATGTATTCCAAAACTGTGAAGGCAGATAATATTCCAGAGAATAGATCAAACAGCAGTGACTGAAACAGTGTAAAAATCATATATATGAAAACACTGGGCCTTAATTGATAAAGAAACGAATACTCTGTAAAAGGTGGCTAAAGACTTACAGGGAAAATAGGAGACAGATACTGAATGTGAAAAGAAAAAAAGAAAATTACACTCCATTTCTTTGATAGCAGACCTGTCCAGCTATTCATTCTTCTGGGACCTGGGATCACTAATGGCAGAGGAAAAGAGCTAAGAAACATTAGCTCAGCTCTGGTTCCATTTCCTTTCCAATTATGTCGAGGTTTGAGCCTTTGAAGAGCTCTTCTGTTTGTTTACAATGTGGATTGCAAATAGCCTGTGATGCTTGCTGAGATTTTAATATACAGGCTATATCAGTGGCAAATGGTTTTCTGCAGTAGCACTTTAATCGCACCACTGTGCAACCATATGGTCCATGAGTAGATGACACCTGCAACAATCAAAAAAACAAAAAAAGATTTGCTACTTAGCTTTGATGCTGATCGGTTGCTATAATGTATATCTTGATAATAAACTGCAATTAAGACAGAATTACTTTCTTTTTTTGAAAATAATTTGAATTTGGCATTGCCATACAGATTGCCACTTAATCTGTTTATGATGCAAATTAATTCAACTGCCTCAGGTATGTCTGCTTACTTTATGACAAACACACACACACAAATATATCTAAATAGAAACGCAAGCTTGAAAATAAAGTGCAAATACTAAAAATTTAGGTCAAGGGAGCCAACTGGGAACAACTCATATTTCATAATAAGAGAAAAGAAGAGTGCCTCTAGCATCAGAGTTGATGGCAATCTTTCCCAACAGTGGTGACTTATCTGCAACTTATCAGATGGGCTCTACAAACAGAAGGAGCTGGGATCTTTGTCTTCATATATAACTGAGGAAGAGCAGACAGAGGAGAGGGAGAGAGAGAGAGAGAGAGAAAGAATGGAGACAGAATAGAGGAGAACGTGAAGTGGTGCTGATTGGGTTGAGTCAGGCCAGGGTACGGCTTTGTCCCAGAGGAAGAGGGGCTCCTGCACTGCACGTGGAAAAACTCTACCTACATGGAGAATTAATGACTCTCATTTATGAGGAGTGCATGAAGTCCAGTCCACTGTGGCATGGCTGCCACTCTGAGCCAAATTTTCCCTGCATCACTTTTGCAGCAGCGAGATAGGCCACTGGCCAGCCGGAGGAAATCTTTTTATCGTCACAACACAGCCATGCAAATAGACGCATCTTGTCCTGTTCTGTGCTGAGAGGTTTTAGAAGGCTGTGCCTCACTGGATATAGACATGTGAAACTAAAAGACACCACTGCCGTGAAACGACAGTGTGATTCAAATATTTAGTTTCATATTGGAGGTTAATGTTTCCGTTTGTGATGTGAAACATGCTTATTTGCGCTGTCTTGCTAAACAGCTAAAAAAAATCTGAGGAGGTAATATTACTCTGGGCTCTGCCTCTTTATCGAGATTGATGTCCACTTAAATTCAGGCTATGTCAGCCAGCGGCAACCTCCAGCAGACAAGGACAAATAAGGAAAGTGAACAGGCCCATCTATGGCTCTTTGCCTGGGAAGAGCTTCACCGAATGAAAAATTGCTCTAGTGTAATTTGGATTCTGTAAAGCATAGCTCATCTGTGGTTCAGTCAACCAACTAATGGTGCTATATGAAACGGTATAAAAATGGAAAAGAAAAAAATGCATGTTGTTCCTTGGTCCTGATCAAAAAAGTCCTTGAACATACACGTACTGTACTCTGTGCAGAGACAGACAGACACACACACACACACACACACACACACACACACACACACACACACACTATATGTGTACACATTTCCACATACTGTATTTTTTTTTAAAAAGCGTTCATTTTTAAAGTATTAACAGTAATAAAATAGGGACGATACAACCAGACCATCAAGAATTTCATTTTCCTACAAAACCTTAAAAGCTTTTTCAAAATGACAATTTCTTCTTTTGTGAAAACCTCATAGAAACTGAATTTCTCCATAACTGTCACAGACAGGCTGGTGGTGATGCTCATCTTTCTTGTCAACCTCTAGTGACTTGCTAAGGACAGTGAAAAGGTCAACATACTGTACATCAAAAGTATCCTCAGCTAATACAAGGATTACAAAGAGCGTATCAACAGCACACAACAAGAAGAGTTTTTTTTCTATAAATTGTGGAGCTTAAAGTCTGGGAGACAATGTGATATTCAGTAGATTTGCAGTCCTGTATGCAAAGCAACTATTGAGGAGTGGGATGCACGCTGAACCTAACGCTGAAAAACTGAAATTTATTAAAGAATTTAAAGATACTAATAATAATAACAATAACAATGAGGTGTGGAAGTCAGGATCAGCGGTCTGTGAGAGTGCATGAGTACAGTGGTTAATGTGTGGTGCATGTTGTCAGTGCGAAGCAAAATTAAGGCAATGCAAAGAAACAAAGAACAGAGCTTGGTGAGTGGCGTTTGGGCAGACGGGCTTTAGTAGCTGGGAACACTGGTCAGGTGTTCCCAGTTACCTTGATGCATCAAGACACACAACACACACAGTACACAGCACATAGGACCAAGGCTCTGGAGCAGGGTATGCTTCAGGACATGTCTACCTTGTGACTGACTCATTCTCAGTGAGTCTGTCCAGCACACCGCATAACATTCAGATCAAACTGTCAAACTAGGCAGTGCTGATCAAATTTCATATTTGATAAAGATTCTGTTACAGCATTGCCTATTTCTCGCCTCAAATTCTTCCAGAAACATATTTTAGTATACTGTTTATCTGTAATATGAGAAAGTGTGTGACCTGGAGAGCCACCGCTGTTTCCTGCTACAGACGAGTTTGAAACCAAGCACAGCCCAACTTGCAGTATGTCACAGCTGCTGGTTGCAAAAAACACCAATGGCCATAATGTCAAACTCAAGGCTTCAAAACGGCACCCCACATACTAATGGGTGATGTCACGGAAGGTTCAAGCTTCCTGACAGAGCTCCTCTGCTCCGCTGTGGAAATATCCTTACCCTAAAAATCTAACAATATTGACAGATTCCCATTTAACACATCCTGCTCTGTTGTACCATAATACAAGAAAGAGCCTGTTTGGAAAATGGCGAGAGAGGAGAGATGTTGCCTATAGGAACCCTGAGAATGGAGCTTATTGCTGAAGATGCAGTCTATTGAGGCAGTTTTACTGTTTTTACCATAACAGCTTAGAGATAGCAATACAGGTCTGTCAGTCAGTCAACCACTAACTATCTCAGACGGATTGTCATGAAATTCTCTACAGACACATTTTCATCTATTGCCATTTCTATTGTTTCAATACTTTGGTTTATGCCTAAATAGCTGCAAGACATTCCATCAGCCTGAGCTATTCTGAACTGTGTTTAGTACTAATTAGAAAATGTTAGCATGCTAAGAGTCTAAATTATCTGTTAAACCTCAGCATGTCAGGATTGTCATTGCAAGCATGTTAGTATGGCAATGTTAGCATTTAGCTCAGTACAGTAAGTAAAAGTTCAAAGAGCTGACACTATCACTGTAGTCTCTTTTAAATAAAGCATGACACACTCATCATAATTCTTTTTCCATTATTACTCTACAGATATGCTATGGACTGATAACAGCACACTGAACATGCAAGGCTACTAACGTGAAAGCCATAGCTGGAGCAGCGCCGATACTGTACTTCACTGCTAATAAAACCAATCCAATAATGAGGGATTCACAAGCAGATCGTGTTACTAATGGGGTTGGAGATGTCATGGAATTTCTGTCTATGGATGCTGACAGGAGTGTTTCAACTATTTTGCCCACAAATAATGAAGAAGCCCTTCCCCCAGTCACCCTCCTCGCTTGCACTTTGTAAAAGCAACATGTTCTGGACAAGCTCAACAGGAAAGACAAAAGAGCAGCTCAGAGCAAAGACAATAATAGGCCTCGCTGCTCATAAATACACCAGAGAGAATCATTTTCTCTCTCTTCACAAAATTTCTCTCTTTCTGCAGATTTGTAATTGCACAGGTGGGAAGTGAATCTGTAATTAGATCCACTCAACCACATCTTTGTGTAGCTGTGAGTGATTAGGAACGCAAAGAACTATAAAACAAAATGGAAATTAATGTTTTCGCTACAGATGCCTTTGCACATAAAACAGAGAAAGAGCACAATGTTCACCCGGCGCTGGCTTATGAAGGAGCGCAATATGTTCTACAATATTTTTCAGTTCTGCAGTTTTGAGAAAAACTAGATGGTGTTGTTTATTCCAAGAATCAGATCAAACTAGGCAGCAAAAAAACAACACTGCAAGTTTTTTCAACCAACAGGTTGAACTGCTTTAAGGCACAGTCTCCACTGCAGAAGCTTAGTACCAAGGAAGTAGGAAGATCTTAAAGTTTTAACTTTATTGTGTAATTGTTTTTGTAAGGAATTACTTCATGGTCAGTATGAACAAGAAAAATCATAATGCAGACTGCAGCACTAGTACTAGACTGGACAGATATTGTCCGCTTCTTGAGGGCAGCAGAAACAAGTTGCGAACAGAAGATTGACATATTATCACTTTTTAAGTTAAAAAGGCAAAACTTGTTGCTTATTTACACATCCAGCAGCTACGAAGCAACATTAACATTCATGTGGAGTCATGTCTCAAGCGACCCCTTTCATATTATCATTTGGATCGAATGTTAATATGAAAAGGGTCTGGGCTTGTAATGATTGCTATTATACAAATATCGTTTATAGCCAAATTTCTGAAGGATTTTTTTTACCTTTATTGGATAGAAACAGCTGAGGAGAGATGGGGAAGGGGGAGAGAAATGGGATGACATGCAGAAAAGGGCCCTGGCCACTGCAGTAAGGACTCAGCCTTAAATGGTGCATGCGCTCTACTAGGTGAGCTACCAGGATACTCTGTTTACAGCCACTTTAAGAAAAATTGCACTTACTTCTCGGCATTTTTTAGTAAGCCTTATTGTTCTCACTCCTGACACTCAAGACTCATTTTCATTATGTTTTAGGAAGAATTCATTTATAATTTCAAGGTTTTATATCTTAAATTGTGCTGAACAAGAACAATAATCTATTCAAAAACCTTTAAAATTTTTAAAGTTTTAATATATCAAGATTTTATAAATTAGATTTTGTATTTGATACAATCAAATTCTGCTAGTTTATAGAGGGAGATGTTTTGCAGTGCAGATCTGTATTTTCTGCCCATGGGTGGTGAAACAAGCCACAAAGATTAGACAGTGCAAATAACCATTATAAATCCATTTAACTCTAAAGGTGTGGGTAAAATGGCTTTTAGGCACAGCTGTTCTAAGTTACTGCTGTTCAAAAGCAGAGGATGCAGCTGGTTTTACTTGACACTAATTTTCTTTTGACATTACCCCACAAGGTGAAGACAATGATGACCAATTGTAAGAAATCTACATGTTCAATTAAACTGCAGTCCTTTATCTGTGGGTGTTGAAAGTTTGGGGAACTTAAATGCCAACTAATAATATATATTATTATTTATTTTTATTTTTAAATATATATAATGTAGCTGCATTTTGCTGCTTGTGAGAGTAAAAACTCTCTGATTTCACTTATGACTGATTCATTGAGTGATTTGGAGACAGCTGTTAAAATGTCCTTCATAACATAAAAACTTTCCTCAACAGGGCCTTCTTGTACCCAGAGTCACTTCTACACAGGGACATGGTTCTGTCTATTTCAGTGCCCTGGTGTCTGAAGGCCCCCACCTGCTCCACCACCTGCCCTTTCAATTCAAGGGGTTCAAACAGTGGGTGGGCAGCATTACCAGATGTTAGTCTAATCCCACAACACAGTTCTTTGGTCATTTAAGATGTTTGCCTCTAAAGAGCTCTCATCAATGAGGGTGATCAGAGAGCACACACTAGCAATATGCTGACAAGGAATTCATCAGTCAGATAGGCCACCTGGGCCATGTCGTAAAGTGTCAGTTTGTCAGTGTTACAGTTGATGTTGTCTGGGGGGGGGTAGGGGGGCGCTTTCATTGCCTTTAATTGATAGTGACAGCTTAAGAGTGACAGGAAAGAGAGAGGGGATGACATGCAGCAAAGCCCCACAGGTTGGATTTGAACCCATGGCCGGTGCAGCAAGGACTCAAGGGGTGCCAGCTCTACCAGGTGACCTACCAGGGTGCCTCTTGCAAAAAGTTTTTTATCCATAGAACCAGCTTTATTTTGACCTGTAGACCAGAGGTGGTCAAGTAAAGTGTGTATGTTCACTGTATTAAAAGCTGAGAAGAATTCCAGAAATAGAGTCCAGTCCAAACTTTTGGTCGCAGTATCCAGTAGTAGGCAGGCTTCCTCAGCCCCTCACTTTGCTTTATTGCTAGTGGAAAGTTGGTCACACACCACACACTCCATGCATTTAAATACTACAGATGTTAGCGCTACTGGTCGGTAATGATTTAGCGCCTTGACTTTTTTGGTACAGGTATAATGGCGGACTATGTCCATATCTGAGCAGCTAAAAGAGTTGGGTCATTATATCCCCTAGTTCAGTGGCACATTCTTTAAGCACTCTGCCTTCAAGTGTGTCTGGGCCCAGGGTTTTGCATGGGCTTACACAGTCAGATGTGTTATTAGATGCAAGGTCTGTCTGACTGTCTGATGATGTAAATCATTGATACAATGTGCTGTGACCAAAAGTGCCATCAAGGTATATTATTCTTTTAAATTCACTATCTTTTCTGTCATCTTTAATAAGAAAAACAAAGACAGAGGTAATTTAATTGTTTTCACTGCACCCCTCAATGCAGCACCTGCAGCCGAGGTGCAGCTGTCTTTATTTGTGCTTACGAAGATAACTGCCATATAACATTTATTTCTCTAATTCATAACTTTTTATATGTATGTATTATTATAAGTATATAATATGAACTTTAACTTAAATAACATTTTCGATGGAGGACTTTTACTTGTAAGGGATTATTTTTACAGTGTGATATTAGTACTTATGTAAGGGATCTTAATACTTCTTCCATAGCTAATTATTTTATAGGTGTCTGTTGTCACTTGTTAATCAGTGGCTATCACTGCAACTGTAGTTCCACAAGCAATTATATTACATAAAAACTGAAGAGGGATAATTTTTTGCTTTCAATGCACTTGCTCTCTCAATCGCCCACTCATACGCTGTTGTCTAACTCTTCCTTTGTCAGATCAGTCCGAGAGTCAGTTGAATCTATTTTAAAAAAATGTAACACTGAATTATATTCCTGTGCTTAATAGAAACACCTGGTCACTAAAGCCGAGTACTGTCTGAACCTCATTCAGAGGAGAGTCACTAAGCCAGGATGATGAACATTGACCCATTCAGATTGGCTGCCAATGCACATTGAACTGTGTTAGTGTGAAAGGAGTATTAGCTGGCCTTAATTATGGTCAAGTGTATGGATGCCAGATTATATGGATTCATGCTGGTAATAGCACAGAATTCAAAATCCTTCAGCCTCCTTGTGAGCAGAAAATATTTTGATCTATTCGTGTGGTCTGACTTTCAGCCATGGGCTGTCCACTGACAGTGTGTTAGAGAAGGTTTTTCTACTCTATATTTTATTCATGAGGAATTTTTCACAAAGGAAAGGATATGTTGCTAGCTTGAATTTTCATAAACAGTGAGGTTGTGGCTGGCTCCAGTTACCAAGTGAAACAAATCATCTAATTAAAAAGAAATGAGCAGATAGAATAGATGCAGATCACTTCCAATGTGGTGACACGTCTCTCAAGAGAGAACAACAACAATCCGTAAACACCAGTGCAACAAGATTGCAAATAAAGCTGTGGCACAGTCAACCAGTTCACTTATGAATTACTTTGAGCCAACCGCAAGTCTGACTGCGAATATTGTGACGGTGCGGGAGGAAAAGCTCCATCATAGGTGTCGACTACCTGTCAACACAAACAAATGATAATGACATGTGGGGTGTAAACTGCAGTGCACAATATTCATCACCAGAGCAGGCAACTGATATTAAAACGACCTAAAAGGAAGAAGACATCTGGACAGACAGCCTGATAAATAACATCAAAAATGGTTAAAAACAGCCTGCTTCAGAACACTCTTCAATAAAAAGAATATCCAACCGGAAGAGCTTTTAAACAACACAAAGACAAGTAAACACTGTCAAAGTGATCATCTTAAAACAGATATTCAGTGATTTATGCAGAAAGCATAATGCTCCATATATCCCAGAGGACTTGACGTGTGGGTCCTGATTATGTTCAGTGTGGAGTTCTCAGGTGCAATAAACAGACTGACAGCTGTTCATCAGTCGCTCCATGCTTCAACTAATTAATGTAATTAAAACCTAATCCAACTCTTAATCTCATCGAATTGCACATGCACTGCTTCTTTAAATGCATGTTTTTAACGATAGGCAGCAAAGCACTTACTGCAAATTGATTTCTGAATTAAATTCTGGTATTTTCGCAATTTATTAGAAGAATGCATACTATATACTGCTTAAAAACATACTTTAATTAGCATCTGTTTTGCCCTGCGCAAGTCTTGTCTTTAGGAGCAGAATGGGGAGAGGTCAGCAAGGATTTGTCCTCCAGTGGGAACAAATGGATTAGAGACTGGCTACTCAGCAGAGCCTGTTTAATCTACTGTATGATTTATTCAGATTTGATTTATTCAGCGCAACATTAAGGAAGAAATACAGATTACAGACTGACACTCTGTTTAGTTTTTAGGTATCATAGCTTCTGCATGAACAAATATTTAGTTACACCACTGAGCAAAAGCGTTTCACATCAACAATAATAATCAGATGACATTCTGGAACTAAAGCTGTATTACTTCCAGGAACAGCACCTTTCTAAATTAATCTGAAATGACGATGGGAGACCAGTGTACTCACAACTGACATTGGCCTTTTGAAGCCTAGAGTCAGCACACATTTTAAATGAGATTTCTTGGTCATATTTTATTTGCTTGTCTAATTAATCTCTCGCTTAGGGGCAAGCAAAACAAAGAATATGCACAAGGACATTTGATATAAGGTTGTTAGTGGATATTTAAGATATTCTTACTGAGATGCATATGCATAATGTATGTCACATCCACACAAATACACAGGAATAATGTGATTTAGGATGGCCATTTTTCCATAATTTATTGTAAACTGGCCTTAACAACAAATAATACATTTCAAAGAAAGTGAAACATTAAATCAAAGCTGAGAAACTTGAACTGGTTATTTTTCTTTGATTGTGAAGTACAGAGGCAGAAAGCTGGCATAGAAATTGAGAGACATTTTTGAAACATTTCACATTGCTGAAGGAATGTACAGCAATACAGCTGCTCTTCAAACACACATCTGTTTAGCCCCTGGTGGTGCCACAACAGCCTCTTTCTGTCTCACCCTCACATTATGGATGAATGAAGGTGAGGCCTTGGTTAATGTGTATTGGTGTGGTTTCTCCTTTTTGTTCAAGTTCTGTCACAGGTTGGAATTTATTTAATCAGCAGGTGTTATTTTCTGCAAGTGGAGTTGTTCAGTGAGGAAGGTGTTATAGGGAAAAATCGTTGCTATCAGGCACACAGCCTCTAGGTTTGAAGGATTTTTCACTCTTTGGTTGGATTAGTTTTCGCCTCCCCAATATCTTGTCTTCTCTGGTCAGTGGAGCAGGTATATGATGTTGGTCTGAATGGATGCCACAGGACTCAAGATGAATATCTTAGCTTCATGTCTGTACTGGCTCTGTGTCAGGACTTTCAGGTGTTTCTCACAATTTCTCTCTGAGCCCTCGAGCCAAAGCTCCTTATTCTTTTTCAATAAGCTGATATGATCTGATTTCATGTTGACCGCACCATATAAATACAGGCAAGACGGCTAGCTGTCATGTCTGAGTAACAATCGTTTACTGTTCTGTATGAGAATGACACATTTGTACAGTATGATTCAAATTTGCATACTGCTCATCTATATGGCATTACACATTACACTAATCCATCTGTCTGAGCTGAACATGAAAGAGCCTTCCTGACAATTTAACACCAAGAACCAAGTCAATACCTTCTTTGTGGTTAGACCCTAAGCTAATTGAAAATCTTTCGTCCATTAATGAGCATAAAATGTCAGCGCCAAAAGATATAGAACTGGCATTTAATCTACAGTGAGGAACAATAATCCAATTGACAAGAGTCCTGATGAAGACAGAATGAACGCTGCTCCAGGATTAATGCCTGAAACGCAAAATTGTCAAATTCAAGTTGAGCTGTGTCTGAATTGCATTCTCTGCTAGTAGAACAAATGTAGACATTTCTAGGTGGACTGAAATATACTCGGTTGGTCTGTGTAATCTCACTCAGTAATATGTATTGTATTATATTATATTAGTAGAGACATAGAGAGAGTTTGAGTTTGCATTTTCTCCCTGTTTCTGCGTGGGTTTTCTCACGCAGTCCAAAGAAATGCAGCAAAGGTGAAACGGTGACTCTTAAATGTCTGTAGGTGTGAATCTGAGTGTGAATGTCTGTTTGTATGTGTCATCTCACCGAAGTACTTCAGGGTATACCTCTGACCCTGAAAACAAGTGTTTTTTTTTAAATAGAAGGATGGAAAATAACATTACACAAAGAAACATAGAATCAGACTTACTGTTTAGCCTTCTATTAGTGCGGTGACAGCTTCTGATGGTTCCCTGTTTACATTAATCGTAAGCTGTGACAGGTGTTTCTTAGCAACCAATTTTGTACATTATTGGGCTTTAACAGCAACATAAGCAACAGTATTAGTAGACCGGCAGTGGTTTATGTTGGGACAGCTTTATATTACAGGTTCATTCAGTATTGGATATTTTTTTTACTTTAAAATATACACTTAGGGTAATTAATTAATTAATGTGTATTATATCATTGATTAATCAATCAAGCAACTGGTCAATAATATGTCAGGAAATAGTGAAAAATGGCAGACACAACATTCCAGAATCCAAGGTAACGTCTTCGAATATCTTGTTTTGTTTGACCAACGTTCCTAAAGCTAGATATTAAGTCTACCTGATACAAGCAGCAAATACTCACTTTGATTTTCAAATCAATCGATAGTGACAATTGCTACAGATATTTTTTTTACTTAATTGACGAATCAATATTTTGAACAATTGTCAATCAATAATACAACAAAATAATTGGCAAAAATGGAATTAAATATACATAGAGATTTTATCAGTTAATTAATTTTTGTTGCAATTTGGTGATATGAAAGTATTTTAATTTCAGTTACTTTCTGAGTTGCATTTGTTGTTGGAAACTTAATATTGTATGTACACAAGTAAAGACATGAGTTTAGAGTAACAACACATTCCGGGGTGTATGGATTATGGCCACTGTTCGCACTATGAATTGAGCATTTTTTGCAACCGCTATCTGCCCGCCCCGTCTCAAGGTCCAATTGACAATACATAGCGCTAATGATATTAGAGCACAAATTTGCCCTTTCTTTGCATCCGTTAAAAGTTCTGCGATTTTCTGTAGTAGTCCCAGTAATATTTGTTCTTAAGTGTACTGAAGTAGTATCACATGACATGGTTAGGCAATGTCTGAGTTAAAATATTTTTAGAAATGCAGTTGCAAGAACAATACTTCCCACTCATATCTTAAACAGTTTGATTTGAAAGAAAGCTTACTATTATATTATATATACATATATATATATATATATATATACATATATATATATATATATATATATACAGATATATATATATATTACTAACTATTCTGATTATATTTTAACTCCGGCTTTTTCATTCTTTCTGTCTGCGGGATGTCTCTTGTTTTTCTATGACTCACTCTGTATGGCGTGTTTCCTCAGAGTTATTTGGGATGCTGTTTTCTCTCCAGTGCATAACCGCACTGTGTTTCTCACAGCTGTAGGTTTTATGTTGTTTTACAGTTTCATTCCCTCATGGTGAATATCTATCTGTGCACATATGATCATATGACATATGACATACCTCAGCTGGCGACAATCACTGCTGCCACACGACACCCTGTCTGACACCCTTTATAAATGTGCTCCAGTTACTACCAACTCTCTGAAGACGCTAATAAATTTACTCGGAACTGCATGTGGCTACTTGGGCTGCAAAGGAAAGAGGCAATTTTGCACCAAATGTATGTATACTACACCAAGAACACCAAGACAAAACTTGCTAGGGCAGCATAGTTAATGGTGCATTTCACCCTTTGTGGGTGCTTTGTGAATTACACGCTTTCTCTTGTCTTATTTGTGCAGGTTTACAGGCCACAAAAGCTGCACGATCCTTTTGTGTATTCGCCCCACAGTGTTTGTTATAATAACTCAGGGTCTGGCCCTGAAGAGTTAGTAAACCAGTTGTATTAATGTTAGTATCACATAAAAATATTATTATTGTGAATTGGGTGTTGTGTCCAACCAGTAAAGGCATAATGTTTACTGTATTTCTATTATAGGGTATGTGAAACACATGACTGAGTGAATAAATACCAAAGTGTGCACTGTGGATTAATGAAATCTAATCTAGCGTGGTGAGTGTAGACCAATCATAATGTATTTTTTACATGCTTATGTTTGGACTTTGATCACATCACTGCCACAACAACAAAGTCAGTTCAGTAACAGGCCAATACTGTAGGAGGCAAAATGTGTGTCAATGCGAGTGTAAGTGGGAATGTTTGGAAATATTGTGATTAACTTACTACAGGGAAGCCAAGGCAATCCTCCTAATAAGACACGGAAAAATTATTTGTGAAATTTTGGGGCTTCATGTAGACCATATGCTGTTTTTTTCCATGCATTTCTATTTTCTTTCTGAACATGGATCATGTGTAAAATTAGGCTATTATTGACATATGTATGTGGTGAACTCTGTGCTGACATAAAGCAAGTAGTCCTATATTATTGCACAGAGAAAAAAAAGGACTGTATAGTTCACACACTGATTGTGATAGACTGCTGACCTGTTGAAACATTTTCCCTGACTTTTACCAAATGCTATAATAAGTTCCAGCATCACCACCAACCCCATGAAAGGTCATGTGCTGCTGTCGTAACACATCACAAGCCAGGAGATGCAGCGTGAGCAAAATAAAGGTTCAGCATTGAGCTAATATGAAAATTTAACTTAATTAAATTGAAATGTATCTAGAAAGGTTAACTTTCTCCAAATGATTCCATATTGTATTATATACCAAGTATATAGTGTTTTATTTATCAACAAATACGATACAAAAATTAAACAAACAACATATTAAATAATAATGATTGATTTGTGTGAACGAAAAAGGTATGCACACACTGAATACATATTGAGATTCTTTTTGTCAAATGCAGATATCTCTTAGCTTTCATGTACTGTGAGGCAGTGGGCTAACTCATGTATTTAGCCACTGTTGTTTTATTAATTTTTTATTAAATTATTTTAAATTTCACAACAACTCATGTTTAATGATGTAGGTCAACACAACAGAAATTTCCCACTTTGGTGTTAGGAAAGATCAAATATGGCAGCCTTTGGTTTTTTTAAGAACTTAAGGATGTCTTTTCAATCAAATATGTTATAAAAAGCTACAAGTAAGAATCCCATAAAATATAACACAAATAAACCTAAACTGAAACAGTAATGTATGTGCGCACTATGTCCCTGTACACTGCTTTCCACAAGCCCAAGTAAAGGTTATAAATACAGTAGTTCTGGAAAATATGTCAAGTATAATCTTCATGTTAATTAAAACTATATAAAAATAGTGTTGATATGGAGGATTAGACAAATCTAATAATATGTATTATTTTGCAACAAGATGGAGTGAGCAAATCAAATCTGTAATTTTGTTTGTAGTTCATTTTCAAAATGCTCACTTGGATATGCAGTGAACTTTATCAGTATATACACAAAGTTTCTTGAGTTGCTTGACTGTCCAAATATATGCTGAATACACCCTCATTATACATCCACATTATCATTCCAAAGCTTAGCTAAGAATATCAGTTTTTGAAAATGTCAGCTTTGAAATACTAACAGATCTGCCTGAACTACCAATATCTTGTGTGTCCCTTGGAATCTGCACCAGTCAGTCCTTTTGCAGTGTTCATCTCAGAAAAGTGTTTGCTTTTATTCCCACTTGTGGATGGTGCTTTGCTCCATGTTCATGTGAAAATGCCACAATGCAATGGAAGACAAAATGACAGACCCCTGAGCTTACAAAAGATAGAAGTAGAAGTGCAAGTACTGAAATCTTGAAAGTATATGCTATTTCAAGTTTTCAGGGGTAGGTAAACTTCATTAATGTTGGTTTACACTCCACTACACCTCTGCTTTTAGGGGAAAGATCCCCAACATAACACATGCTGGCATCTGTCAGTCTCGTCCTTTCCCCTGCCGCACTGCAGCTGCTCTGCCCTGTGCTTGTTGAAAACATACAGACATTCAGGCCACCATGGATTATTTGTGAAACAGATCTGTTTCCACTTCCACATTATTGAATGCATGTATACAAAGCAAACACCCACACATTTTGTGTATGTGACAATGTATAGTCACAGAACTATAGATAAAGGCAGAGTACATTTTATATGTATATCATCGCAGTAATCTGTTAAAACTGGTTATTTTCCAGTGTTTTGTAAAGCAAGCAAAACTGCCCTGACTTCAGACTTCATACTTAAACAATAAAACTTATATGCTTTGACTTAATGATTTTGTTATCTGCTAGGAAAATAAAGGATTCACTTTTATTTACTATTATTCCTCACAGTTGTCCTCAAAGTCTACATGTATACAGTATGTGTGTATCAAATCTATCTTTAAAGCTCCATGAAGAGATATTTTCTATATTAACAGGGAATCAAATGACTGTATTGTGAAAATGTTGGTGGTGCTGCTGATCCCACTGAGAATCAACTCTCCACCCTGAAGCTCTTTTCGGCTTTCACCCTGTTTGAGTTGCTCATTGTTTTGGTTCGCTGGTCCATACTGTCCCAGTTGCTCTCACGAAGACTGCCACAAAACTTTGTGCAGCCGCTCCAAGGTCACAAGCTTACACAAGCTGGTTTTATGCTAAAACCCCAGGCGTAAAATGGCCATGTGCCAAACATTATGAGGGACTGGTGAGGAGGACTGAACATCAAACAAGAAAAAAAAACTAAGTTTAAACTAAACAAGAGCTAAAGGGGAGTGAGCTACATTTGTAGAGTAGCCTGAGTCTGCTGGATGTGTAATCAGTTTGCTAACACTCACTTTATAAAATATGAGGGTTCTGTTGTGATGAATGTTTCTGCCAAACAGTGGATAAATATCACTTTAGGTCCTGGTGAAAGGCAGTTAGAGCATCTTCTGTTGTACAACATATTTCTAATTTGCGGTATATTTGAAACGGAGTGGTTAGGAGAATCATTTTGAGGGGTGGTTGACAGTGTATTTTTACATGATGGGACGGCTTTACTGGTTGGTACAAATTACATTTGCTTGGATCAATTTGTGTAAACATCCCGGTGTGCATGATGAGTCATTCAAAACATTTCAACGATTAACAAGAAAAAAAAGAGAGAGACAAATATAAATGCTTTTTTTGGTCATGTATTCTACATATAACAAGAGATAACAAAATAATTAGTGCATGGAAACAGGATCAGAACTTGTATTTTAATTTGGATAATTCTGCTTAAAAATCCCAACTTCTTAGTTAAAACTGCTTTGTCATATTTTCTTTATAAACACCCCGAGTATGCAATTTCAGTTTTGAGTGGTTGGATTTCAATGTTTTATCTGCCACAGGCAAGCAAGGAACAACCAGAGCTCCTTCTCCTATTTCTGACAGCAGCCTAGTCACGTTTTCACTGTCATTGCTGTAGTTCAAGCCTACAGGATGATCTAAATGACAGCAGGAATCATCTGTGTAAGGCATTCTATGAAATATTGAATAAATATATAAATATTACATTCATGTTTGTACTTTTTGTCTCAGAGCTGAACAAGTTCCCATTGAACTTCCCTTCATAAAACTTGACACTCCCCGCAGTGCACTTCTGCCCTATTACAAGTCCCCATTTAGCCCAGCAGGAGAGCAGAATCCCATGAATAAAATCTTTTATTATGCAGGAAAATGTTGATAAAAGAATGACAAATAAAGCGCCTTCTTATCTGAGGTCCCAATGTGTGTCAATTGAACTGATGTTGTCAAAACATGATAACAACACAGCACCAGCTGTAACCTCTCTTAAAATAGAAAGTCAAACTCAACAACATAACACACCTATTTCTGTAATCCTGCAGACTTACAAGGTAAACATTTTGACCCGAGCCATCTTTTTACATTTTATTTATCAGTTCATTTTGATCAAAACCATTGTAAATCGCTTTACTGTAGAGTTACACACATTCAGCTTGCTGGGATCAATAGAAACACCGAACATTATGGAATTAAAAGGCCATAATCATTTGAATGCTATAAGCAACTCAATACTTGATTGGGAAATTTAACCTCCTAAATTTTTCAGAAAGGAAAACTGACACCATGTAAATTCAGATAGATGGTTTACAAAGTAAAAATATATTAGTTCTATAAATTCAACATTAAGTATTCAGTTGTGGTTTCACCATTTGGTTTTCAATTTCTTACACGATTCAAATTATTAGGCCCTGTCTTTGCTTCCATCAAACGTCGGCCTCAAAGTGCCCCTGTATTTACACAGACAAAATGTGTACAGCTACATTAAGCAATATTTGTGATATTAAATTGAATCTAGTCACTCACTGCAATGTAAAAGGGCTGCTCGCAGCTATTGCTGATCTCACCCAATCAACACCCCCGTCTGCAGCTTTCAGCTCATTGTCATACAGTGGTTTGCTGTTACAAAACATGCAGCTTATAAGATTATTTAACTTATACTATTTTTGGTACAGTTTTCAAACTAATTCATATCACTTGTTGGCTTCAGCCTGCCATTAACATGCAACACTGTGTAAAGTGACCAACAGTAGTAGCTGATACATACAGAAATGATAAACATGAAAATTGAATCTACTTATGTCTCATTAGTGAGTGCTAAGTTGATGGAACATGCTTTCTGTGCTTTTTTCCACATATCCACCACATCAATTAATCCCATTTAACCATGCAGTAGAGCCACTGGCATAAATATTTATAAAAACATTGAATTAATATGATGGGAAATAACAGAACAGCAGGACCGAGGTGAAGGAGTAACGCTTGAAAAGACTTACCAATGTACAGGTTCCACTCTGGATCCAGATCAGCTTGATTGGCCAGGCAGCCCTTCATGACATTCAGGCAGTAATTTTTACAGGGTTTAACTGCTGGCATGCCCTGACAGAAGGGGCAGTACAGCATCTTGGTCAGTGCTCGGATACATGCTGGAGTGCTGCTCACCTGCAAGAGCACAGAGTGTGACAGCAGCCCGGTTAGCAGATTAGAACCCAGACAGCTCCTTCAGAATCCATAATCATTTGAATCACATTCTGTCATTTAATGATTGCATTAATTCCATGAGGATTTTAATGTTTGTCATTTTCTTTTTTCGCAATGTAACTCACTTTGCCTAAACACACCACAATTGAGATTTCTTAGCAATTAGAAGAGTGAGTTCTCCAGAAAAAAATATTTGTCTAATTGTCGCAGTTTAAACACTGCAGAATTCTATTGTCAATTTAGTATTTTGAAAAAGGCTGCAGTCAGAGATTCATATCAGTGTGCGCGTTCAGAAATGCCACAAGAGCTGAGACAAGAGAGATGTTCTGCTGACCAAAGACTTTTGAATGTTTGTGTCTGTGTGACAATTAGAGCTGCATTTATATGTCAAATACTCAGCAGCCAGAACTAGCTATCAGGCATTTTGTTTTTCAGTAATTTATCTTTCTCTGTTTTAATTTCCATTACTTTACATATAAAAAAAAATATGATTTTGTGTGACAGGTGGAGTTTGAAGAAGGCAGTGAAGTTTCATCAGTCATAAACACACATACAGGAAATAAAAAAAAACCAGACTAATAAATAGCACACACTGCCACTGAGATCTCAAAACTCTTAAATTGAACCAGTATTTGTTTAACATCTTCATAAAAACAGCCCTAAAAAAAGGGTTCTGTTAATAATTTGATGATAATTTCAGTGTATAAATCAGCAACCACACATGCTCTTTTACAAACATTAGTTTAGAAATGTTGCAACAAAATAATGTATTTCTGGACATATGATCAATGCTAACACAGATGTATTATTATGTTGTGTTCGTATAGATGTATACTCACTATCTCAGTTCACATTTGAGTGGTTTTGGTCAGAACCACTGGATTATTAAAGTGGGTGAAATTAAACGAATACATTAGCCACAATTAATTTCATAATTAAAGAGAGTGGAAAACGACATAATGAGTCAGTTTAACAATCAATTGTGGCACTAATTGAGTTTTTCGAATTGGTTTCATAGAATGAGGCTATATTAATACAAAAGTGAGCTCCACATACACATTCATATACAACTCACTGAACATGACATGTTTCAAAGACAGATTATCACCTCAGACAGATTTATAACAATGAAAAAGGTGTGCAGATCTATACTTCAGTCCTTTCAGGGAGACAAATTAGACGAATTCTCAGCCTAATGAGGCACTGTGGCACTCTGACCATCCAAGTGCAAGCAGCTGATCCAAACTAAGCATCCGACTCATTCAGGCTCTTTTCTTGAAAAAGCTCATGCGTCAATGGATAGGGAGTGCGGTAAAGTGTACAAATTGTAAAGCCCTCTTATTCTAAAATCCCCAATTTGTTTATTGTAAATAAAACCGACTTAACTTGACTGGTACGACTTGAATAGACTGTAGGTCACTTTGGTGTTATTGGTATAAGGGGGTAGGTATGGTGGGAACAAACTACAGGAAACAGCGGATCTTTAGTTGAATTAGCTGTTCTCTGCTGTATTAGATTCACACCAAAAGTGCAACATTTTATGAGTGATTTTCTGTTACGCCATGCGTAAGCTACTATAGTGACATTTCAGATATTTCAGATATAATACAAAACTGACTGTGTGACCTGGGAATTTTACAGATTTCTAAAGAGTGTGTTGCACTAAAATTTTTATACTCAACACTCAAATGCTTCCACTCTGGAGCCCTGTCAAGAAGTTTGAAGCGACAGTTCCTGGGTTGCAGCTAATGCGTTCCATAATGCACCAACAATCATTTTATTAAACATCTTTCAGGCTGAAAACCCACATTTCAAGAATATACAGACAGGTCATGCAAGCACTTACTAATGTCTCATTGCTTTACAAAAAAAAGAAAAAAATTAAACACAGACAGTGATGACACTTTTAAGAAGGGACTATAGGCACCAACAATCTTTAAAGAAAATGCACTTTGCATACATTACTTTGGACAAAAGCTTCTGCTAAATGGATGTAATTTAAAGACCCTGAAGATAAGAAATTCCTATCACATTTTATTACCATAGGCCTTGCATTATGTGAGTACGTGTGCATGGTGAGAAGATGGACACAACACATCATAGGCTTCTTTACTTGTATGAAAACTAAGGTATGATAGCATACCCCAAGCCACATAAAGAATGAGTTTTAGTATATGAAATGAAAACTGAAAGTAACTGTATTATCTCAACAGAGTGCTTTTTCATTCTTTTAGTGGAAACCTATGAACCTGATAGATGCAAGGCTGACATTCTTGGTAATCCTTTGTTGCGTTGTTGTTGCTGAGCAACCACAGAATCAGTTAAAGGCCCAGTGTGTAACATTTAGTATCTATTGGCAGAAATGGAATCTAATATTCATAGGTATGTTTTCATTAGTGTATAATCACCTGGAATCGTTGTGTTTTTATAACCTTAGAATGAGACATTTTTATCTACATCCGTGGTTCCGCTTTCCATGGAATCCGGCATGCTGAACCGCCATGTTTCTACAGTAGCTCAAGAGTATCTTACTTTAAAAAAAACTGTACTGTCATATAATGTTTTTTAGCTAAAAGTTTAACTCTGAGTGACATCTGATTGTATGACATTTTACTTATTTATAAAACGCTTTTCAAAACACTATTATATGGTGATTTGCAGCAAAACAAATAATCAGCAACAGATGGTTTAATAAATAAATAAAAATAATGAACTGCCAATTATAATTCCTCCAAAAACAACAACAACAAAAAAAATAAGAGTTTCATGACTTAAAATATGATTATGTCTGCTTGAGAGGTCCAGACAACAAGGGCCCATTACATATTTTGGATCCACTAAAAGGCTAAAAGAGCCCTGCCAAAAGATCTCAATCGACAATAAGGCTTGTGGGGAATTAACCGATCGCAGAGCAGGAGCCTGACCAAGCAAACCTTTTAAAAACAAGCAATAAAATCTTAAAACCAATTCTAAAACAGAGGGAAGTTTGTTGCAGCAAAGATAGGTAAATTCTCTTGGAATGTGATAAAACATCTTGTGAAAAGGAGCAGCGCACACAGCTCCCAATCTTAAACACTGTATCAGTCATAGCTAGGATCAAAACAAACAGAATAATGGCACTCACAGATAGCCTTCTTCTTTAATGCAGGCCATAATAATTCACATATGGATCCTGCATGCAATTATATTCTCTTTGCTGACTGATGTTTGAACCTCACCTGCTAATATAAACCACTATTTCTGCTGTTTTGATTAGGCTAATGATGGCTTCTAGCTGAAAATGCATTCTTGTTTTGCCCACAATAAAGAAGACCGCTATTTATCTGTGAGTGCCAGTATTCTGTTTGTTGATGTGATAAAATTCTGGCAGCAACATTTTGTCTTATCAGTCAGTGGATATTTTACCTGCTACGACCAGACTAAAGTGAGTTACAGTAGTTAATCCTGGAGGAGACAAAAACATGGATGACCTTCTCCAGTTCTGCAGATAAGACAAATGACCTGATCTTGGCGATATGTGTTAATGTTTGATGTGCTTGGACGCTTGCCTCTTTTTCAGCCTTGTGGTAAGTATCATAATGAGAGCAGTGGGGGTATTTTTGTAGCCCCACAGAGTCAGGCTACAAGGAAGGCTCAGATACACACAACCCTCACACATCACCTCACAGACTACTGCTGTGACTTGTCACATACTAACTTGACACTGAATATTCTAAAAATGCTCCTGCCAACATCCATCACACCTGACACAGGTGTAGGGCAGCCTGACAAAATAGACGGTTTTAGAACTTGTTCTCAACAGATTTAGAGGTCATGAGGAGAAATAATCATTGTTTAGACATTGTCAAGAGAAATGATCTAATATGTAATTTCAAACTTTGTAACTGAGTAAATAATTTTCCTTCATCATGACTCATCATTTTAATTTGTGATATAGTTGTATTTTACCATTTTATCAATAAAAAATGTCTTCCCTCCACACCCTTATAATTCCACACATATACATGTCAGCTTTGAAAATCCTCCAAATGATATTAATTAACGCTAGTAATAATAGAAGTGAATGCACAAATGGACTTTTCTTCATTCTATTGTATAAAATAGAAATGCAATTAAGTGACTGAATGAATGAATCCTCCTGTGGGAATGGTTCACTTAGGAACAGATACACTGGCAACTACTGTGCAATATTTTAATACTTTCATTTCGCAAAGTTGATTCAGCCCATTAACGGTCACTGTGGGTTTAATGGAAATACAGCATCTGTCAAATCCCTGCCATCTTACTACAGTAAGTGCAGTCAGATAACAAACTTATTCTTTTTAGTCACTCCCAGAATTTAAAATATTTTAAGTTTCAATAACCAGAAAGATGATATGATTTTAATTGCTTACAAATAAACAGAAGCAGCTGTACTGTTTTATGGGTAATGAGCTGGGATAAGTATCAGCTTTGTTTGTGAGATACAGACTCTAGAAACAAGTTTCTGCTTTCTCAAAGCTCCGTTGGGTTTTGTTTTGTTTCCTAAGCCATGAAAGGAAATAAAGTACTACATCATCTACTTTAATTCAATATATATCCCAGCAGCAATAAGCATGGGTGTCACATCTTAGCACTGTGCAATAGTCACCTCTAGCAGGGTGTCTTATTCCATTATGCTTACACCCAATCCCTCGTGATGAGTTTATACCCTGAGGGATCAAAGGGCTACAGTCCCAGACACATGACCTGGATCTCAGGTCTCACTGAAATGTCAAGAGGTGAAGCTGGGACATGCTGGCTTGTAAGAAACGCAGAGTGTAACTCAGTAAACGCATACTAACAACACATCCTCTGTGGCAAATGAGCCTTACCGCTACTACTGGTGAGGGGGGGCTGACACACACAGTGAAGGGAATGTGGTTAAAGTTCACTGAGTGCACCATGGTGGGACTACAAGAAAATGAATGTTGGATTTTTTAGAGAACAGCCAGTGCCTTTCCCTCTGTCTCCGATGATTGAGGGTTACTATATTTTCATTGGCTTCTGTTTACTGTACAGCAGGTCTATAAATATTTATAATAGTGTTGATAATTCAATATATCTGATATCAATACAGTAGTGAAAGGAAACCAGGGTGGCAGGGGATTTGCAGCGTGGTGTTTATCAGTGCTTCTCTCATCCCATAAGAACACGTGTAGAAACAGCCCTGTTGTTGTTGAGTGTGACTAAATCCAAGCCTCAACCCTCTTGCTTTTCCTTTAATCTTACTTTGTACATGATCAAAACTACACACACTCCCAGGGCAGTATGATATACTGCAGAAGCTGCATTAAGATTACATCGCATCAAACAGAATACTAAGGCTACAGCATGATTAATGGCTTCTGTGTACTGGGTGAACAAATATTAGGCAATAGAGCAATAAACAGTGATGGTAGAAATATGTTCTCTCTCCTTTTTCATTGTCTGGGCATTTCTCCTGAGCAATCCACATACCCTTCAACAATGTTTTCTAGACAACACCTGAACAAGCCGCCTTGAGCCCAAAACTTCCTCAAGACATGCACCAAGAGAGAACACATTAGTCAGAAAAGTATCTGGGAGGAACTTGTTCGCAGTAGAGAAACCAGGGGGAAATGTGTGCTTGCTGCAGAAACACCAAACAAGACCTTGGGCTGGTTAGAGTGTGTGTGTGTGTGTGTGTGTGTGTGTGTGTGTGTGGGGGGGGGGTGGATACATAGTAAGTCTTAATTTCAGCTGAGGTCAAACACTGAATGTTTTCCAACAGAATCAGCAAGTGAAATCTGATGAAGTATGGTTGTTAGATAAATGACAGAAGCAAAAAGTCGATCAGGTGTTTTATGATACAGTAAAATTTTGAGTTAAAAGCGGTGAGCACTTTTACCTTAGACACTCTCTGGGCCACCTCCCGACCAACAGAGAGCCCTTGGACAAATGTGCGTGCAGCGATGAATGCCCGGGTAACCTGAGCCTTGAGCTTCCTGGGCACGTCTCCAAAGGGCTTGAGCTGTTCGGTGTACTTACAGATACACTCCAGATAGTCCTCAGTGATGACATACTGGGAGTTGAGCAGCGTGAACATACGCTCCAGCAGCCGCGACCAAAAGTCATTAAGCATTTCCTCCAGGTTAACATTTCCTCCAGTGTAATAGCGCTTCAGCTCGGCAAACAGGTTCTCAAAGACCTCAGAGTTCTGCATATAAGGCTTGCCGTAAGTCCTCACAAACATCTCATTCAGGGACCTCTCTGTGTTCTCCAGTAGCTCCAGGAAGAATTCTGGTTTAAGAAGAAAGAAAAGTGTTGCTTATCATCTGATTTACTTTCATGTGCAACTGCATTAGTATAGATTATACTGTACATGGCATACATAGATATGGCTTGATAAGATGCACCGGGAACATTGCCTACATTTCAGATTAAAATAGAAATGCGGCAAAATGACATTAGATGTTTCTGATTGCAAGACAGAATGCTGCTTAAAAAGGAAAGTCTGCTTGATTGCCATGCCAACAGCAAACACGCCGACAACCAAAAAATACCAAAATAGCAAATCAATTAAGGCTTCTGATGTTGATTTCATTTTGAAGACTTCACAGCTTTGTTGATTTTTATCTCCGATAAACCACTATTGACATTGCAATGGGAGCCTTCCTCATATATTTCTGGAAAGCAATAAGTTCTGTGTTTGCATTATATGAGGTCTGTGTTGTCCATATCTCACCTCTAAACCCAAAATACATTCCTGTACCCTGATAGAAAGGACATATAGGCTATTGCTCAAGGCATATTTCTCAATATGCAGGAAGCATAAGGCTGTCAGATGAAGTGCAATAAATTATCCTTCAAAATGATTATAATTCCACGATACAGTTTGTCTGTATGGTGTGCAGTCATTCCGCAAGCTCCATTTTAGGTACCACTTGTTGTTTGCCTCATGACCTCTATGACTCACCAGAAATTGGGATGAGATGATAATATTTCTGACCATCTGCTATCCATAATGATAGTCCTGGCTTTCAAGGACTGAGATTAAAATTTAAATAGGCTTCAAAACTCTGCACATTTAACTGCAAAGTGAAATAGTTCAAGCCTAGTCAGAGGCGACTCCAATCCTGTGAAGGATGGCAGAGATTACAGAAAGTCTTTTATACTCCTTAATTAATGCTTTTATAGGGTAATATGCCCAATCCAAAGCTATAAAGCAACATGAATTGATTGATTTTTTGGCCACTTGGAGGTAGTGGAAAGAGCTGTAGACAAAGCGTTAACATATTATCACTTCATAAAGTTGATAATAGTTAGCAAATAGTTAAAGGTCCAGTGTGTAACATTTAGGAGGATCTAATGGCAGAAATGGAATATAATACTCATATGCATGTTTTCTATGACTGTCCCCTAATAGTCAGGTAACTGATAGTTGACGAGAACAGTCCTAGTCGACGCACTTTTCATTAGTCGGATATTCGCAGAAAAACAAAAAGGGCGTAAAGCGGGAGCTTTGCTTTGTCATTGGGTAAATTATTGTAACACAAATCCTAACACAGCTCTGCTGCATGTGCTCGCATTAACTGATAATGGGCTGCTGCCACTAGCATAGGGGTCCTAGCTGACTGTACCCGGACTGGGAGCTAGAAGTAACAGGGAGGTTTGTTTAAACCACAGGCTTTGGACTGCTGGGGAGTGAGGCCGGAAGCTTAGCCAAAGTAGGGCAACTAAGCCGGGCTGACACTGGGACCAAACACAGCCACCAACACCATCACAGGACTCTACAGGTGGAGGAGCGAGTTAATTTGTAAGTAACTGTTAATATTATCATCCATCATATTGATAAGTCCGCCAGTATTTGTAATAGTGAAGTTGGAAGTTATTTATTCTGTGTTTTGGACAACGAGACGTCAGTGATTCTGTTATACAGTGACGAAATAAACTAACTCTACTACTATGAAGTCTACTTGCTGAAGTTTACTTTTAGTGCAGTGGGTTTATTAGAGTTTTGTCACTGAAACAGCTACCTGATGCTACCAAAGCAATGACCTGAATGACTACAGTGATAATTGTCTGTGGGAACACCTTTCACATTAAAAATAATAATTTGGTCCAGTGTTAATATAAACACCCTTATATTTCTCACAATAAGTGTGTTCCGAATTAGCATCTGTAAAGCAATTCACAGTCACATGACATACTCTGATCTCACATATCCACTAACAGATCCATCTCTCTGAGCAATGCACATTACAGTCACTCATAAGAATAGCCCTGACAAAACTGTAATGGATTTGAAGTGGTCATTAGTGTTCCGCAAAGCAGGTGAGTTTACAGATTACAGCAGCAGAGCAACAAAATGGCATGACTCTCAATTACACAAGACCAAATCACATCTGATTAGTTATATAAAGAGCTGTTGCTCACCAACAGATATGTTGCATATGAAAAATATGCCTCATCTGCAAGGTATAGAACACACAGGATGATATTTCATAAATTGTTAGTACCTGACAGACAAATGTATTTTTATCTGCAACAAGCAGCTATAATAACTCACTTGATGTGAGTTTATGACATTTGTCACAGTAGAAACGCTAGATTTCTAATCCTGCATAAATCTATTCAGTCCAAACCTGCTTCTGATTTATCACATACTATATGCTTGTTAAAGACTTGCTTTCTCTATTGTTATCACAATTAATTATGTTCATTAGCAAGTCTTATCAGGTACCAGTGAGTGTAAACTGTAATACGTCCTCTGGGGACCTGATAAAATTAGCTTCACTTTCACACTGCTTTCTTAAGAGGACATGACTTTTTCTTTTACATACACTATGAAAGACTTGTTATGCTGGCCACAGTATGGTTCTTTTTTAGCATTCTTGAAACTATAGTAAATGAAAGTCTACAGTGAGCAGTTACTTAAATATGAGCTCCAAGCATGATTTGTGCTTCAGCAACTCGTTTTTAATAGTCAGTGGTGCTGAGCGATATGCAGACTGATTAATGAAGGCTTCAAAACTAATTTCATTTTAAAAATGTGCATTTTGGAAAAAAACATCTTATGCAGTCAAGTTCTTAGCCCAGTGCATCAGCTGAAATATTAATTGAATATAACCAATGTAATTAAAGCTAAATTTATAGTTAATGTGGACAGTATGTTGGATGTAATTCTAAGCTCTGTTTTGGAGTGATTACATTGAATAATTACATTATGGATGACCTCAGTATAATTCAGTGATTAAAATATTTAGTTAAAAAAGACAACTTAATCAAATTAGTGACAATTCATGAGAGGGATCATAGTTTATAATAGCAAATGTAGTGAAATGTCAGAGACTAAAAATGATTTGGAAAGCTTTCATAAATCATTAACACGTCTTAGTAATTAAGAGGTCTGTCCAAATTAACAGCTGCAAGAGCTGCAAACAGAGGATAATGATGCTGAAATGCTGGACAGGGGTTATTCAAATACTCCAACTTGCAGAGAGTTCATTACATTTCACTGATAAAGCTCAGTTTGGCTCCAATTCCTCACTGTGCGCACAGAGCTGCACAGAGGTTACACAGAGCCATTCTCTGTGTGATAAAGAGAAAGCCTGTGTTTCTGTGCTTCCACAGCTGCTTGCTCTCACAGAAACCTACTGACAGATGCTCTCCTAGATGTCAGAGATGTCAGTAGTCTCTATTCTGGCATTCTTGAAACAGAGCATTCCTATTTAAAATATCTGAGCTGGATGAGGGAAAAAGGCAAGTTCAGTGCTTTTCATTTACCAGCAAATCACAGAGACTATGGAGTCCACTTGATTTGGTCCTAAGCACATAACCAACCTGTGAGGAACCTTGTGGGAAGTTTCCTGCAGAATTAATTACTGCAAAGTCTCCTGAACTGTGACCAGCCATAACTTAGGAGGATAAAAATGGTTGGTTTTCCGCCACACTTCACTATTCTTAATTTGAGTAATTACAATCTATGATTAAAAAAAAACAGTGTGGTCAGGAAACTGTGGCATTAGCTTGCTGGGCCACATTCTCACTAGACCACATTTGACATCTGTGCAGGCAGAAATCTATATATATATTTGTGCATAAACAAAGTAATCAAAAGCATAACTTAGGCAGCAACCAACACCTAAAATGGATATCCATATCGTAGGCTATGGCTTAACACCATTAAAATTTGAGGAATAGTTCATACAGCAGCACAGTTAAATTCTAAGCAACTGATTACAATAAGCTAGATGTTTTTTAAGAGTGCAATTTTAGAATCAGTACCATAAGATAATCTAATTACAGCAAAATCTCAGGAACATAGTTCATTGTTCACCTTTATCTGTCAAAGGTAAAACCTTTACCAATCTGTACAAAAATAAATGTTTGTGAAAATTTCAGGCAAAAATGTATTTGCAGAGGCTTTCTTGATAAAAGCTGATGAAAAAAACTTTTTGTTCATTTTGTGTTTAAAATTGGAAGAATGGGACCCTAGGGGGTAAACCTGGGAGTACCCTATGCCTGAGAGAACAACTTTGGTGGACGTATAGTTGGATTGTTGGACTGTGTTAGTCCTCATTCTAGTAAAATCTTAATTGGATTATTTTATGCATTCTTCCAATTTGAAAACTTGAAAACTTGTTGCAGAAATATTCTGGAACTGCTCAGAAATGCAAGAAACTGGCTGAATTCTCATTAATTCAACTGAATATAAAATTATAAATTCTTTGAGGGACTAACTAAAATACTGCATATAAAAATGATCTACCATTGTAAATGCTGCCTCGGATAGCTTCTGTGCAATTGCACACCAATAAAGCCAATTCATTTAGTATAAGAAGACATTTTTGATCATGTGTCAGATGTTATCTATGTAATACACATTCCTGTAAGCAACAAATTGTCAAATCTTGCAGTAAATTATCAGTAAAGCTGCCCTCAGTAAACTGCAAACCTCTTTTATTTAGCAGAGCCACTCCAACAGGACTACAGCCAATCAAAGAAGTAGCCCATCTTTTGCTTAGTGATTATGGAAACTGCATAATTAAATAACACACGGCTTGGTATGCAACCTCCCTGAGCTCTCATGCCTGCACATGAAACTAACAATACACACACTACACATCGTTGCTCCTTCCCGCAGGGTTGCGTGGATGTGAGGACGTGTTTATTTGTACTTTAGAACATAACTGCCATGAAATATTCAGAAATTCACATTTGATTTATCTGATTCACCCTTTTGTCCTCGCTAACACTGTTTGCCTTTCTTCATTCACTCTCTAGCTCGCTCGACCACTGCTGCTTTCCCTTTCTCTTTCTCGTTGAGCCGGGGAGGAGGGGCCAACTTTGAAACGTGTGTTTACAGACAGCAATTCCTACTCATCATTTCTTCAACTGGGATTTCACACACTGCCCTCCATCACTCAGCCCTGTGAAATCTTATATATTTTTACAAACATTGCAGCTTCTCAATCAGAAATCCTACTACAGTCCCATGTGTTTCCACATAAAAACCCTATCGTGTGCAGAGATTCTGTTGCATTTCTACTCTTCCAGTCTCCAACTGAATAGTCCAATAGGACTTCCTAACAGAGGAAGCGTTTTGCTGAGCAAGCATGCCCTTTTCAGCACCACCTAGCTTCACATTCATCTAGTCACACGCATCCACACCTGGTAGCTGGCCAGCAGAGTGCGCCGGGCCTTCTATGGTTGGCAGCTTTTGAGGAGTAATTTCAGGTTAAGTGCTTTGCTCAAGGGTGCCTGGACAATGGCTGCTTTAGGTTTTACTCACTCACTTGTAAAAACGTACCCAGTTCTGATCAATATAGCACCAATGCAAAACAGAGTTAACTTAAAATACTAGTTGTTTTGAGGAGTTATTTTTTAATATTAATGTTGGGTTATTTCCCAAAATCAGTGTCAGACAGAAGTTTTACCTTTAAACTGTTACAAGTAGTGACATATTTTAGTTGGCATAAATTTCTCAACAGGGATAACAAAAAATAACAATAACACTGGGTACAATCAAACCATTGACTTTGGTGGTTTTCTAAACATGGGTATTGGGTATTGGGTATTTGACCCAGTGTGCAATTTTCTGTCTGCAGCAATACAACTGATGCCATTTTGTGGCAGTTTCTAAATATTGCCTTAATAGACTGCCAGGATATTTTTGAGAAGTGACAACAGAGTGCGAGTCAGTAACTCCAACAGATCAATGGCGGAGGGTGGACCACATTAATATTCTGTTTGGCTACCCAGCACCATGGTCAGAGGAGGACCAACAATTGATTAGCAATTAAGACCCCTGACTTAGTCTTTAATGAGCAAGTAGAAAAGAATTCTCTGCACCAGCCATTTCTCTAATGTCTTTAAGCTGTTGTTTCCTGGGGTCTTAGGGGTATTATAGTAAAAACAATGAGAATATTCAGACATGATTTTATTAAGAAATTGCAGTAACAGTCACTGCAAGTTTGGCATACAATTTTCAGATGATGCTGTTTGATCCACACAGCTGTACTGTGTAACACGGGTTGTTGAGGATATTTCTGTATATCTGCCCGGATGGTCTCGGCGTAGTCGAGACTGTGCCCTCTCACTGTGACACATAGGCTATGGTGTCAGGTATGCGTGGGCTGGCCAGCTACTGTCAGCTACAGTAGCACTCATCACAAACTCTGCATAAAGAGAAAAACATATACACATATACTGATACTGTAGGTGTTACTCCATAGCCAGGTGCTAAATAAATGGTTAAGAGAATCTAATTAAAACAACTGCTCTCTATTGTTTGGATCTTTAACAATGTGCAGACTCAGTATAAATACAGAATCTTATATAATATACAAATTATGCTTCACATACTTTTTTGTTCGTGATATTTACTTGCTGGTTAAATCTCATCTGATATCTCCTGCTCAAAACTAATAACCTCACAACTTTAACCACTCAGATTCATTTAATGACACATAAAGATAAGGGTGAAATTCAAATCTAGCGATCAATATCTCAGATTTCCTGAGCGGGTGGTCAGCTGAGACCCTCAGCAGACACGAAGTCTCCAGACAGCAGAGGGCAACAGAGCTGAAACCTGCATATGGTATCTGCTTTGACACTGATGAAATTATGGAGAGTGGCAGTAAACCCCAAGAGGAAGAAGGGTGCCTGGAGTCATGCATCTAAGTGCTGCTGGACAAACCCCATTTCCTCCCTCACTGGAGTCCTCCTTATGACATTCACTATCCTGACAGCAGCTGATCAAAATAACACTTATTTATTTATGCACGCTTCCAGGAATCACATGTGAGCTAAAGAAGTGTATATTCCTGGAAAAAACAGACAGACATCACCCAGGCATTGTGACATTGAGTTTCTGGGCAATGTGCAATCATCTGAGAGTTGCATGCTGTAACTGAATAGTATTTGTTTCATATATTATGTTGAATAGTTTGAAAGGAATGAGCTTGGAAAGAAAAGACATTGACTGGTGAGTATCAAATTGCACTATTAATCACTCAAACATTATTCAGTTATTGACATTGGATATATTTAGATAGCCCAATATGAAAATCTATGCTTTGACCTCCTACTGGATAAAGATCAAAAATACTTGTGGATTAACTGAATATTTTGGGAGTGTTGCTGTTCAATCCTGAGATAAAATAAGAAGTTATATAAAATCTGTGAAACCATGTCTGTGTGTTGTGTCAATGACGTATTGTTTTGCCGTTGTTGAGTCTGATATTGTGTACCATCAGTGCAGTAGTCTCAGCTCTGCACTGGCAATACAATTTTCAATTCAGAGGAAATTCAAGACTCATGGCCCCTTTATTTTCCCAGTTATATATTGTTGTTTGTTTTTCTTATTTGAATTCCAGATGACAAGCAAGCAATCATTTAAAATAAAGAGCAGAAAAATGTCAGCAAGCACGGTAATAATATGCATGATTTGATAATAATGTTTTTCGTGTTTATGAGCATGTGTTCCTACATTAAAGCAGGATGTTTGTTTATATGCAGCTGTATAGGCATACATGCTACAGGTAGTCAAGATAATGTATTAATCATACTACATGTGATCCATATACTGCAGAAATAATTTGCTTAATTTAATTCAATTTCAAATGTAAACTGTCAACCACAGTGGTAGAGTAGTTGTAAATGGCAGTACGATACCCTCCTATTCAGGTCATTGCTTTTTTATGTTTCTGCTCCTTGACTGTAGAGTAGCCTCCCGCAAACATCTCAGGACACTTTTATAAAGCATCTGTAAACTTTAAACTCTCTTGTTTTGTTTGGCTTGATCATAGAACTTTATACTTTGTGATTTCCTGTAAAGCTCTTTGTAACCACTATTTTGGAGATTGCTATCATAAGAAGTTTTCTTACCCATCCTTTCAGTTGCCAAAGTTTGATGGTTACAGGCAGCTTTGCTATTTATTCATATGGAAAGGATTTAACTACACATTTATCAGCAACAGGAAGCAAAATCTGATCTTTGGTTTTAAACACAGGGGCTTGTTATACAGTATATACCAAGGGATAAGTACTATTAATAATATTGGACAGCATCTTTTCATATTATGTACCTCATCATTCTTAATGTAGGCCTACATTAGGAAATTATTATAACCAAATATTATTTATTTATATAAGAAACAAAACAATTTCAAAAGAGTTACGTTGTGTCCTGTCATTCACTTGGAGAAAAATAATTCAGAGGTTTCTTAATTAGAACTCATTCTAATAAATTGTTTGACAATGCTAACAGGTGGCTATGCTTGACAATTTTCACCTCCACCACCCTTCACCATTGTCCACAGTGATAAGCTGCTGCTTCCCACGCAGCATAATATTGGGAGCTGGAGGGATTATTATTTCTCATTAAACTGTAACTAGAAGGAGCTGACTCCATAGAGAAGGATACCAAGAGGGAAGAGAGGTAGAGTGAGGCTTGGTTCAGTAATGAGTACATCCCCTCCCATTGCAGAAGCTCAGTGGATGTTTGGTGGTCAAGACAGTCACCATGGGGCTAAGACAAGATCACACACAGCATAAGACCACCAAACTATCTTAATAATGTAAAACTTGGCTTTGTACTGCTGTTCAAGTTGTCAATCCGCTGTGAAAGAAGCCATGTTTGTCTAATCCAATAAGAAGGTTCCACACTCCAAGGCATATTAATAAGATTTCCACATCTTGTCTCCTCTTTAGGGAGGACAGCTACAGAGCTACAAACAGTGAACCTTTTCAAATTAACTCATACAGTTTCAAATCCTTTGATTTTTCTTTTTGGAGCATTTTGTTATACAGTGACTGACCATTACAACTGTTGAAAAAGGGAGAGAAAATAGAAAAATGAATGAGTGTAAATGAAGGCAAAACAGACTTACCATCAAATCTCTTATGTCTGGAAACAAACGTGCTTCTCAATTCATGACTCATTTCATCAACAAGATTCTCAAAGTCCTGTTTACTCTGTTGGCCAAATTTGTCCTCCATTTCTTGGGTGCAACATGTGTTTCCCTGAGGACAGACACGAAGATGTTCACCTGTAAAATAGACAGAGAAACTGTTTTTGTATCTATACCAAAAGTGACTCAAATAGATGTAACATGACTGGGGTATACAGAATTAGAACAATTCCAACACCGTTGCACCATTTCAAGAAATCCTTTCTTTCCGCATCTCAGTCTTATTCTTAAGTCCCCTAATTCTGAGTTAAATTTGCATTATGGCATCAATATAAAATGTACTCTAAAATCCAGAGCTTTCACTTCAGCAGCCTTGATGCTTAAGATTACTCAAATATTCAATGAAACTTCTATAGCAACAGGTCTCATTTTGGATGCACAATCATTTAAGCTGAAAACAGTATTTAACTTTTATGTTCTCCCATAAGCCTTCTATGTTACAAGAAAAGATTGTTGTTGCACAATCACAGCATCAGGTCTTAATTAGCGGCAGTGCAACTGCGGGTTGCTAAGCCTCAACCCCTCCTTACTTACTGTTCATGCATGGTACATATGCACTTTAAAATGATAACTGCTGAAGATTTACTACCCAGAATTCTTTGAGTTTCAGTTGGTTGAAAATGCTGTCTCCGGGTGACTTTTTAATGTTTTCTTGTTGGCTATATACATGATATCATGCTAAAAGATTGAAGCTAAAGCTGCATGTCCCAGGCAAAGTAACAGCATCCTCACCATTTTAAACAAACAGTATTGTTCTTGTAGCACGGAGCCAAGTCCTAGTTATATGATAAAGAAAAATGTCTTCAATAGTAACACCAGAGAAAAGGGGTTTTATGTGAATGGAGTAGTGTTTGCATGGTTGACATAAGGAGAAGTGTATATTGGTCCTGTGCATTAAATGTGTATACTAAGGTGTATGTACATGTATGTGTGTTAATTGGGCTCTTTCATGACCTATAACCCAAGGTTGCTGATATTCTGATATTCTAGCCCTTGGCCTTGGAAGTAATGTTTTTTTTCAAAAAAGTGCTTAATGTAGCAGCTAGTTCACATTCACATACCCAACATTCAATCACCAAACCCCATTTTCTGTCCTGAGTTTTTTGTTATTTGTTTTTCACACCGTTTAAAAAAGTGAGTGTATTCCAGTGTCCGGACAATGTTTACACAGTGACATCACAAATATGCAGATTAGCAAGTGACGTAATCTAGTGGCATTTAGCGTCTTACGGGCAGGCTTTAGCAGCATTCCATAGTTTGGCAACACTGGTTTACACATTTTTTAAATTTTGCTTTTGGTTTTGTTTTACCATAGACATAAATTGCATAATTTTGAGACATGGCACCACAAAAGAGTAGCAGAATAATTTGACTTTTTTGCAACCATGTTGTGATGTCAAAGGCTGCGGTGTAGATGATTAAATATAATACATTGGAATTAGGGAATTGTAGTTCATTAGATACCCTTTTAAACACTTGATCTCTTTTAAACAAAACCATAGAGTATAGTGCATAAACCACATGTCAATGAATTATAGTTAATCCTATTCTTAGGGTTACCTTGGTTTCTCAGTAGTTCACAAACTAACTGAGATTTGAAATGTCACCGAGATCAAACTCTTGTTTCTTGACCATTTATCCCACCTCAAATGAGATATGCAATAGGAAATGAACAGAGTAAAACAACAGCTTGTGCCATGTAGGATCATTCTTATGATTTTACAGAAGAAGAACAATGGTTCTTTCTTCCCATTTGGTCTGACAGAAGTAGCCTACCATTGACAAGGGAGAACAGATACACTCTTTTAAAATATTCTCTTGCACATTACATAATTGATGACATTGGGGAAACACTGAAGAGAATCAAAAGTTAATGATCTACATCATTCCATTTTCCCAAGCAGCTATTTTCAAAGAGCCATAGATAAAGCAGACTTGGTCTGTAACAGCATTAATTTCTTCATTTCACAGTCTAAAACCTACGGAAGAACTGATGACAAAAGATTTGAGAAAGCAAAAAACAAATTTGAGCGCTACTCAGTCTGCAAGTCAACTCTTGAGAGTGCACAGGCACAGATTTGAGCACAGTTAGATTTGTGCATGAGGAAGGACAGAATCGTGAGCGTATTTTAGCATGCAAGAGGAATTGTGTAAATCAGAGCAAGCAGTAAACCTTTTTCACAGCAGCTACTCATGACATGAAATAGTAGAGTAAACACAGATACCCTACCCTACACTTAATGGAATAGAGCATGAATTAATATAATTTGTAACACCTGTGTTTATCCTAATATTTCATATTAAAATGGCTGCTGTGAAAAAGGTCTAGAGGGATTTCCACACTTGTAATAATTAAAGCTGCTCGCACACACTCAATAGCAGTCTGAATCCCCTGAGTGCAAACTCAAACTGAGAGCAGAGTGTCACCTGTTCAATCTGACCTAGAAGTGAAGGGGTCATCCCGTTAGACCCTTCCTTCAGAACAAATGCTGAGACAGCTGCATTTTTTGACCCCCAGATGGAGACAGAGATAAGTATTTAGTGTCTGTATTATCTTAAACATATAAATGCGTTGGCACTAAATGATAAAAATAACATTCAATCTGTTAGAAAAGGATCTAGTTTTTAAGTCATTACAGCTGGGTAATTTTGAGAGTCAAATGAATTCAAAAGCAATCATAGTTAGTAGTAATTCCATCATACTGGCCGTGTTAGCTTTGTGTTCTTCTATTTTGCGCTCTTCTTCTGTACTTCCATTTCTAGTGTAATTTTCTTTACCAGATGTAGAATTTCCAGTTTTTTTCTTTATTCCATTTTTCTGAATAATTTAAGCAGAAACTAGAAACAATTATGAAAAAAATATTAATGAATGAGGCTCATTGTCACTTCTGAGCTGAAAGCTGCCCTCAGAAACATAATGAGCTTGATATCGGGCCATTGGGTTTACTGTGATCTGATCTGACTGTGGGATTAAAAAGAAACCAATGGTTCAATCAAATACTACTACTACTACTACTAATAAAATCATAATGGGCTGTGGCTACATTCAGAATCAAATCTGACATACCAGTATGCATTAACTAGCCTACCGAATTTTGCTTCAATATACAGTGCAGATTAACATGCCCACACTAATTGAAACTGTAGATTAAACAGTAAGACATCTAAGCATAAGATATGTACATCATATGCTGTGCTAAATTGTCATATTGTCGTCAATCACTCTTTAAAGAGGAATAATATATTCAAAAGCCGAATCTGTTCCTGTGCACACTCAATGGTAGGCTTAGGACTGAGCAGCACTCACAATTTGTTTTGTGCTCTATTAAATATCGTCAATACACTAAAAACCCAATATAACTGAGGGAGGCTGAGCACAAGAAATTAAATGGAAATACAAACATGTGATTAAATGTTTAAAACAAGCTATTGATAAAGAATTTCACTGAAGACAGCAATTGGAATTCAAATCAGCTCAAGGCAAATGTGCCACCTGTTAGTTGTGGCACATTTCAACAAGACCCAAGGTTCCCTTTACAACTGACATTAGCATATCTTCTGTTTCTGGATTATGACTTACATGGATGACATTTCTGATTTTTCAGTTGTGATCCCTGCACACACATTTTAATCTGATTTATCTTCCCCACACAAAGCACAATGAAACCAGATTTCAGTTTCCCCTCAAAAATGCAGATCTAATGTCTACAGTGAGCATGATCCTCCAACCAGGCAAGCAGCTGTAAGCAGATAGCAACTCACCGCATGCAGCAACAGATTACACAGCAGCAGAACAAGAAATGGATTTCACTTAGTGAGCTCCATACTGAGTGAGTAACAATATATCAGCACAAGATCGTTTTGCACACTGGCATCTGCAAATGGCAACATAAGGTAACATTATAGAAACAACCAGATGACCAGGATGTAATATGTTCTAAGCAAATTGCACCCAGCACTGCCATGTTCACATTCGTCAGCTACCTTTCTACTAAAAAGAGGAAGAGATGAAAACATTTAAACACATCACCAGCTTTCTGTGGACCAAGCATGTCAGAGTAGAACTTTAGTCTAAATTTAATTAAATTCCTACATTGAAATGGAAATCTCAGTGATTCTTTAATTATTCTGATAACATAATACAGACCAATATGGCTGTCTATAAATGCTGCAACCTTGTGTGCTGCTTCAACAATTGATGCTGATTTTGTTCACTCTAAACTGACAGAAATTGCCTGAGAAAAAAAAGATGAAAATGACTATGGTGTGAAAGGTACTTTAGAACAATGTGTATGTTTAATAAGGCCAGCATCCATTATTAAATTTCTGGGCTATGACTCAGTTCACAGCCATGGAAGCTGAATGCAGAGATTCAGCACTCACTCTTTTGATGACTCTAATGAACAAGCATGTGCTGCCTGGGTCTTAAAGGTGATGATAAACACATACATAATGGTGACTAGAGTGTTTGACAAAGTAATATTAACTGAAGGTCTTTTCAGCAAATGGAAGTACTTCAGGTGCCATTATATGACCGAAGTGTGTAACGTCAGTTGTGTGATAAGAAGCTGTTGTGAGCCAGGTCCGGATGATGAAGACTCTGAGATGTGGTTGAAAGCTATAAAAAGAAGACCTTTAGTGTGAGATTAGTTTGTCACACATACTGATGCCAAGATTAAGAATGAACTTCTTCTTCTATGAACAGTCATAACATATTCTTAACATTTTGTTTAGCAGGGCATTCTCTTAATAGTAATATCAGTCTCTCAATAAAACAGGACATGATTTTGTTTGTTTTGGTTTGATTTAAGGTTATTAGGCTTAATATTGGTTGACAAAACATAATAGAAATGCTGATGATTTTATTCAAATTATATTCAGTACCAATAGGTACAGGCATTTTTATATACGTATGGTGGGTTTGTGTGCATGGGTTTGTTGTGCTTTAGGGCCTGTCCTCACAAATAAATTTTTCTCGATTCCGGATAAATACTTTATCGTATCGGCCTCGCATCCAGACAGATACAGCGTTTTCAGGGTGTTTCGGTATTTTCTGGAAACGGGTCCCAGAGTGGGGAAATCCGAAAACGCCAGAAAACAGCAAAACTGATTTTTGCCGAAACGATGACGTATTAGCCCCGCCTCTCTAGCCTTTAACCTCAGCCGCCGCCGCTAAACGCGTCATAACAACAACAATGGCGGACTACTACTACTTGCTTGTAAACAGCGCATGCTCCATGGCTTCTTTTCCAGTTTTAGTGTATTGGTGTGGTGGTGTCACAGCGCCACATACAAGCCTGGCATATGTACTACAGCGTTTCGGGTAGTTTCAGTGAATCCGCGTGGACGCAGATATTTCTGGAAACGACGCAGTGTTTACGGAGATTTTTCTCGAGACGACATCGTATTGGGTGAGGCCGCGTATTCGTGAGGACAGGCCCTTTGTTGCTGTCTACTGCATCACATGCATTTTCTTGTCGCTCTCCATGAACTGAACATAATTTTCAATTCTCAACATAACACATTAATTTTCCACACATAAAATTAACTGTAGAAAACATGTTTTGTAGCAAGGGAGCATCTTTGTGTGTGTTGGTACACCAGGCATAGAATGAAACAACGGGTGGTAGACGATTCTAATAACACTTGTCTTATATACTGTTGGAAATTTGACTTTTAAAATGTTTCATTTTCACCATGGGTGTTTGCTTTCCATCAAAAATAATTGTATGAAATTAAAAGGTTTTCATCATTTTCACTATGGGAGTTTGTTTATATTTAATTTTACAATAGGCAGTGATAGTTGCTACGCATAGGGAATGGCACAACCAATCAATCAAATAAACATCCCATACAATACAAACCCACACATTGTATTTAATGTTTAAATATATCTTTATTACATTTCCCCAGATAACTGCAGTCTTATGGTTCTGATAAACAAGAGCATGATGTGTGAAAGCGGCCAATAAAGATCACAATTCCAGCATCATAGCCTCGCTTTCTCTACATACTTCCTCCACTGATCTGTTCTGCACTGACTGTAAAGCAGGTAAAATTAGTGTTTTAAATCAACACTTATTTAAAAATATATTGAAAAAAAGGATTGGGCTTCTGGCAAGTCCCTCCAGCTCCATATTTTGAGTGCTTCCTTTTCATCAGATATGTCAGTAGAAAAAAAAATCTTGACACAACAAAACTACTATGTGCTCCAGCAGTCTCAACAGAGCAAAACATCACTTAAAAATAAGCCTGTCGTACATCAACATATGGGAAGGCGCTTTCAAGGGACTTCACCACTCAGCAAAGTGCCACGACCTTCCTCGCCAAGGTTAAAACAGCACTGTGGCCTCACAGATAATCTATCTGCTGGAACACCGACCACACATTAGCAAGAGACAGGATGGAGTGTGGACAAGACTGTTCTTTTACAGCAAAGAGAAACTATGCATCTTCAAGTTTATTGCAGTGTCATATAAAGATTTCCCAGCAAATTAACTTATTTTAATGATATTGGGGAGATTTTACATTATTTATTGTGACTTATAAACACCAAAACTAACAATGGATTGATCCCACTAACAATTTTGCCTGTAGCAAAAGCCAGATATAGCATAGTCCTTCCTGCCTTAGACCTCCATTGTTGTCCAAAAACTATTACAAACACATTAGTGAGCCACACTGTTGCATTGGTGGTATGTTCCTTCTTTATGATAAAAACAGGCATTACTTTGTGTCAATCCCATAACTCAATTCATGAAGCTTGAAATTAATCAATGAACTATTTTTGAGTCTTTTATCAAAATATTCTTTATCGCGTACCAGCTGCAACTTCATGTAGGCTACTCCTTAGGAGAAGCACGAACACATGCAACCAACTGGAACAAACCAGTACCTGCCCCTTAAGACCCATGGGAGTACATTACCAGAAAGGCTATATGTTTTAAATTTTCGTGACAGTGCAAACGTATAGCTATGTAAAGAACTTGTTTCTATACTGCAAATCTAAGTTTTGCATAAATAAGTAACATCAGCGTTGTCTCATAGGAAGGCAGCCAGACATCAAACTGTTACACAAGAGCCACAGCCACAACATGTGTTTTCCTAAAGTTTCGTTCTTGCCTATCTCACAATAATAATAATAATGATAATAATAATTCATAAAAGCACTTTTCATAAAATAATCTGAAAGTGCTCAAAATGCACAAACATGAACACACTTGCACCTTAGCTTATTCAACACCAAGCACACATTCACAGCCGAAAAGTGTGCCGTTAACGTCAGGTTGTAGGCTATTTTAGGGATATTTCATATATTAAATATATTTAATATATTAAATGTACAATTAACCCAAATAGTGATTGCAGTAACTGCTGGAAGTTTTTGTAAAATGGTCGATTTGGATTTAGCAACCTCCCAGGGTGGGAATCAATGGGCTAGATAGCTTAATATATAGCTGCACTTACCTGCAAAGGTTACTTTGGTCCATTTAATTGCTATTGTGTTCTTTACTCTAGAGCTGCTAACAACACACTGTCTGCCCATGACTTGTAAGCGACAGTGCAAGTTTGTGTCCTGCTGGCGTTTGGACCAGAGCTAAAACTGCTGTCAATCAAACAGACATCTACACACACCTCCAGCCTGCTGAGACAGAAAGGAGTATTTCTGATATTTCCCTAAATACCTTTTTTCTTCTATTAACAATGCATTTAAAACAACCGAAAGGATGACTAAATGTGAATTCAGTCGACTTAAGCACCCTTATGCTTACAGAGTTTGCCTCTCTGTCAGTGCGAAGAAATAAGTGCTTGTCAGATGGTCGAATGGTTTCAGAAACCAGAGGGATATGCATCTGTCATTTTTTACCCTCGTATTCTGGTGGCATTGTGTTGTTCCTACAGTGCTGTCTGTCTGAAACCCCTTAAAGGCCTCCTAGTTTTCCTCCTTGATTTTTCAAATTTCAAAAAAACATTTTTGTTTAGATTTTAAAATCAATGAGTCTGTTATATAAGTTGCAAAATACATTTGACATATCTTTGCCCCATTTTCCCATAGGTTTACTGTGCAATAGTGTGTAAAAAAATTTAAAAAGAACAACAACAACAGCAACAAATCTGGTGCAGAGAAGCTTTTTTGTGAACCTTGTTGTGTGTTTTGGACATCTAAAAGTGGATATCAACATGTATTTAGCGTGTTCTTTGGAGTTATTGAGTAAATCATTATCTTGAAGTTGAACCAGCAGGCATATCTGAGAAACTCACACAGCTGTGTGCATTTCACAGCTGTGTGAGTTTCTCTGTGTGTGTTTCTCTGTAAAAGTGACAGTAACAGAAAAAAAAGTTAAAAGTGGTGGATGTGTGGCTGTAAGCTGTTCTAGTAATCTTAGTGTAAGGGATGGGACTGCTGCTTTTATTCATAGTGCATTCAAATTGTTGACAGTCATGATGGTAGCTAGTATTTTGATGCTGGTTTTAAAGAGTAAAATCAATGTTGGATCTGTGGTGTGCGCTCTCCTTGGATAAAGTGATGTTGATGTTGCTTCCGTTTGACAGGCTGCAGCGTGGATTATTGCTTTGCATGGCCTCTAGTTTCTCTGAGGTAGTAAAGTTCAGTTACACCAGGTTGGGTGTAGTGATCCTAATGTACGTGTTTTATGAATATTCTTGCCAAATCTGTTCAGCTTTGGGTGCTGCAGTGGTACCTGTGAATGGTAGGAACATTTGAACCTAAACCCTTTATATGAACAGACTGTGGACAGGAAGCACAGACTTACAGTTACTATAATATTATACAGTATCATATGAGGAAATATCATAAACCCATAATGTACAGACAGCACATCATATACGAACCACTTGTTTTCTAGTATAATTCAGCCTTTAGACTTTCAACTTTCAACTCCTCTCAACTAATACAAACTGATGGACACAAACTCCTTTTAGTAAACTGCAGCTTAAATTGCACAAAACACTGCTGCTTTAATTGCTTACATTCAACAGTCAACTCTTTACTATTTTAATTATACTTTCACTCACATGTCAGTGGCTGTCAGTGCTTACACTTTAATTGAAACTTCTGCTCATTTCAGTGATAACACTTTTTAACCCATCCATTATTCTTTATTACCAAGTATACACATACCAGACCTATTCCTCCTTAACACTCCTATAGGTGCTTATTCACTCATAGCATTTCCAGCTATACATTTCACTGCCCGGATTCTCCAGCAGTTGATCTCCCAGCAAAAACACCATATTTTTCTTCCGAAAATGTATTTGTTTTGGTCTAAAATTTCCTGAGTGACTGAGTTAGGGATTTTTTATTTTTAATTTGCTTCTGACTGCATTCATACTAGTATCTCTCCCAAACAATCAAAGTGTGTGATGGAACAGAAACTCCTGCAGCAAAATCCACTTCTATGCCATATGTTTGTTCATGATGATCAACAATGTACATATACACGTTACTGGTCCATAGCTTTAGGAAAAGTATTTATAAAAGTCTATGCTGTGCTGTTAGAGCTGGTGGTGCACTAAAGTCCGCCGCCAGACATTATTGGCTGAATACAGTGCCATTGTTAGCATTTCTATGGAACTCAGCAAGTTTCTCCAAATAAACTGGAATTTGGCACTGATACAGTGCTGTATTTTCTATCATTTAAGTATACTGTACAACTACAACACATAATCACATAATCTACTGTTATAGCTGTAGCTTTGGGTGGAGGTGAAACATTAAACAGCTTGTTGGTCAAAGTAATGCTTCTTCGCTCTCTCCTGTCTCTCACACATCATGAAATGCAGGGCTCGTTATTTTTTGTAACGTCACAGTACTTTGGATAAGTGTACAGAATTAAAAATATGTTCTATATGATGAAGTTTACTCATTTAAACTTAATCTAAACTTCAGCATGAGCTTTTCTATCACTCCATGTTCCATCTTTTAAACTGAAAAATAAAACTGACTAAGTTGCAAAGGGTTTGTGGGAAAGGTATATGTCTTAGCACAGCTTTAGGTTAGCTTGTTTCTTTACTCATTGTATCTGCACTGAGCCAAGTCTTGCAGTTGAGGTTTTTTTTTTTGTTTTTTTTTTTGCTGGTATGGTACCAAGCATTATTTTCACCTGAGGCTGTCTGTGATCCTAAGCAAGACATCCTTTAGCAGCTGAGGGGAAATTATTTCTCACTAATAGCTTTGTATCAAAGGTTGCCTTTGGCGAGTCATTCAGAATTAAGAGGACTGTAAGGGTGAAACAAGGAGACTTTTCCCTGCCTAACTTTACTGTACTAACCAATTCCCTGTCCTTTATTTGTACAGGGCGAACAGGACAAAGCATAACTTCAGTTTACATTAAGCCATGGCACCAGATCATATTTAGCATGCATACAGAGCAGCAGATCCTACACATATTAACATATTAATAACAAAACAGGCAGCAGATTCAATACATGCAAATTTTATGTCACCACTGTTAACCATGCACCAACACTGTGGAAAATGTAAAGTTGAGTTCTAATGAGAGCAGTTTATGCATGCGCTCAGTGCTTTATTAACACCTATACAAGCATAGTCATCATAAGTCGCAATTACTTCATGTCACTCCCATGTCTGTAATCAAATGGAGTGTCAGTCAAATCAGCTAGCTTATTATCACTGCTGATGAAGTGCTGCAAAGATATTTAAATTCTACCTTCTTCCTGCTGAGCTATGCTCACATTTTACAATGCGTACCTGCCATTTAATAGTAGATTGTCAGCATTAATTGTTTTATGAATTACAAATACAACGTGAATAGGATTTCCTTTGCTGTAAGCATTGGTTTCACCATTTCCCCATTTTTCAGCAGGGTTAAGTAGTTTCTAAATGTGAAGCTTCTTAATGTTCACCTGCTGGCGGCAAGCTGAGAGGATTTGTTTGTGTAATAACATAATAGAGTTTAAATTGTTTTTTGTCTCTGTTTTAGACTCACTGTTGCTTGCATTTTATGTTCATTTTCTTACAGATTTGTAGGAGCCAGTGATGTCTTTTTTGATGCACCTGTTGTCATTGGTAAATGCCCAGCACATTCAATGAACACTTCTACCAGCCTTCCATAACCCCTCTATTTTTGTAAAGGCTCGAGTCACAGATACGCAATTTCTGTGTCACTAGGAAAGAGGAGCCTGATTTGATGTTAACTCCAAAGTTTTCTCTGCTCCCCATCCCCCAACACAACAGTTGTGTAAATGATCATTTAAAAACTGAATATATTAATACATAACTGTTCCTATCAAAATTTGTCACATTTAGCTGTGTTCTTTCGCAGCCTTGCACCTAAGCCCAGCCCTCTGAGAGTCAGCCTTAAAGTTACACAACTAAACTTTGTATGCAAGTATTTCCACTTTTTGATTAAAAACATTAATGCTATTTGTGTCCTATGACCGTTCAGTTAAATTGTCTGAAATGTGACACATGAAGGAGGCCGGGTGATAGGGAGGATGCAGTCACCTAATAGTTAACACTTCCATATCCCTTCAAGTAAAATTATAACATTACTTTAGAAATGATTCTACTAGGTTTTTTTTCAATCTATAGGAAGACATTGTGGCTTGTACATACTTCACTAAATTAAGTGTCCGAGTTCTTGCCCAACCAGCAAAGGTAGGCCAACTCTCAGAAGCATTCATCAGTGTACCTGGCCAAAGAGACCCACAGCATATGTGCTCTGCCATCTGCTGTGTCCCATGGTTCCCCCAACAAACTTTTTATGGATTCGCACTGGAAGACACACTCAGTCCAAATGAGATCAACATAGTGTCAGTACAGGTTTTTCTTATTCCTTGTCACATCACTTTAACCCCAAAAGGCAAGTGCAAAGTCATCTGAAATTTGGCAGCTTTTTCAAGACATTGTCCTACACAAACTTCCATGTATTCCATTGCTTCATTGGTGTTCCAGTTGATACACACATGACAAATGATTACAAAAATATTTATCTGACCAACACATTAAGTAGACATACATTTTTATAAAATTCAATGCATTTCTTTCCTCGTCTTCATCATCTTGGAGATTTGGGATTTATCCACCTTATTTTAGCAACAGTCACTTGTTTGAAGAAAATTCTCAAAAAACATGTAAATCTACATAAAGACAAGTCGAAAAAAGTAATTTGATTTCCAGTTTCATCAAATTTTGCTGTGCTCACTGTGGCCTGAAATGGTTCAGCTGACACTTGCTTAGGTTAGTCTAACCCAATAAAAAGGCTTTCCAAGTCTATCTAAGGCTAATCCAATTCCCTGCCTTGCCAGATGTGCAACATGATGGCCTTTAACCAGGCACAGCTATACACAAACTACAATACAGCTCATTTCTGTTATCATAAAGACAGCTTCTATACAACTTCTTTAGAGCTTCGAACTGATGGGCTCAAGCGATTCTCAGTGGGTGTTTTCACTGATAAATATCTTGTTGCAGAATCTAAGCTTAAGAGATTTAGGCTGGCTTCAGCGCGACTAGAGTTATTTTAGCCACAAGACATGATTGAATCCATAGCCTGGACACAAACACAATGCAGCATTCACTTTAAAACACTATTGCAGCGGAGGGGAAGCAATTTAATAACGCTGGCTAACACAAGACATATGCTTCAACAGGCTAACTAAGAAATGCACAACCAAATGAATTAATGAATTAGTCTGATGCAAGGAAGTAAGTGGATATACTGTGTGAATATATTGATATGCAAGTTGTTTTCCGGCTTCATGAGCGTCATATCTATAAATGATACACTGTAAGGATCTCATTATATCTGACCCTAAACACTCACTCATTTCACATCCTTGTTAAAAATAAATCAAAAGGTTAGCCAGAGGTTGCTGTAAATCACTGTTCTATCCAACACTCATCACATTCACTCAACATCATATGCTTTCAGACATCCAAAGAACTTAATGTACATAGTTTGAATGTAGTAGGCAAGCAGCGGTTCTCTCCCCCCCTCGCTTTATATAGCGCACTCAAACCTGACCTCTGACTGATGGATAATCAGACTTCGACAAGAAAACTACATCATATCTTTAGGATCTGCAGTACATGAGAAAGTCAATTCATATGAACATCTACATGGATCTATAAATCTGTGTATTCCACACAGTCTTTCCTTTACACTTTTAATAATGTCTCTAGAGGGTTTTGTGTACAGAATAGCCAAGTTTCTTGCTCAAGTTAGAGCTCGCATCAATCAGAATTGAACGACATTATTCCTATCACATTTTGGGTCATGTCAGAAGTCATAATGAAAGGCATGCTTGCGTTTTGAATAACTGGGGGATGCTGATACAGAGGAGTATATGTCCTTGGGTGAATGAGGACAGGTTCAAGAGGAAATGAATTCTCACTGACATAAAACAGTCTACAATAAAGCAGCACAGTACAATGGTATGATGGTATTCTTCATCCTCGGGAGAGTCAGCGTGAAGGGAAAAAGGACAGGAATAAAGATGTTGGAACAGTTTCATACTCCTAGCAAATGTGTCAGTATTTTTTTTTTAATATGTCAAGGTATTCCACTGCAACATGCCGTGTGCAAGGCTGTGTGCATGATAAAACAGCCAATACACCATACCATTGTGACTCAACGGTATGGTGTTTCATATTGAAATACTTTTAAAAGTATGATAAAAAAATTCTCTTTGAGGAGAGAAATATAAATGCATAACTGCCCTCTGTCACTGCAGCAGAAACATTTTTTAGAGGCTTTGAAGAAAGTGTTGTAGAGGAATAGGTTTTATAAACAATATATTTTGTTTTTAAGTTTATTGTTCCCAAAACTGGGTCTCACTATGACATTTGAACATAAAACTGTCTCTGAGGCTGCAACTGATACTTACTCCTTTGGGTTCAAAGGAATAGGAGCAGACCCTACAAGTTAAATGTGACTGTATTCCACTTGAGCTGAACACAGTATTAGAAAATTGATGGGTAGGTGTTATGGTAATTGGTTCAGTTTAAATTTCAGTCAGAAAAGCAAAAATGCCAATCATTTTCTACATCAAGCTTGTTTAATGTGAGGATTTGCTTTGCTGTCATATATGATAGTAAACTCACTATTTCTCAGTTTTTAATTGTTAGTCAGATGAAACAAAAATTTCATAGTTACTAATATTTTTTCAACCCTACGTTATATTGTACAGTGAGGCAATCCCACACATGAAAATAATACACAAAGGCTAAACTATCCTTGTATAAATCTTTGCCAAGAAGATAAATATACAACCAAAAAGTACACTACGTTTGACCTCGAGGGTAATAACAGTGGAATATTCATGTACCATACCCTTCTGCAAGGTGCACCAATATCATTATACTTAAGATTAATGTATGGATTTTCCCTAACACCATGTGCAGCACATTTAGGAATGACAAGCACCGTATAATCAGCATACAGTATGTAGCACTATGCCATGGCTTTGATATTTATTGAGGAGTATGTAATAAAAAAGCCTCGTGGAGGCATGAGGAGACCAGTGTGGATATTTGATCCACATAGGCAACGCGCCTAGAAGCCCCTGAGAATGAGACGAGAGCAGGCAAGCCACTCTCTTCTGCGTCAACTTGCTAAGTGGAGCATGGCTGAGGACTACACTACAGGTAGCATCTGGTGGCTGTTTGGAGACCTGGAGGGCCTTGAGACCTGCACTGATCATTACCTTACACTCCACACTTAAAGTTTAGACACAGGCCATTATTAGCCCTGATACCTTGTTACAGTGCAAGTGTCCTGTAGTCAGCAGACTGCTTAACTGAGGGGGAGAGGCCACAACTAAACTGCACAACACACAGGTCCCCACGGCGGCTCGCTGACACACACCACACTGAACCTTCCTCAGGAGCAGTGTAAAGGCAAACATCCTCTCCAGTTGCACATCATGTCTAGTCAGACGTTGTCAACAAGACAGAAGTGGCAGACACGTAGCTAAAGATAGATCCAACGACAGCATTGAGGCATTTGAGGGGAGCTTTGTTTCACGGTGGCTAGGTTTTGACAGGCAGATGAGGTGTTGGGGGAAAAGCACCAGCTATACGTCACAGACATAAGCCAAAATTTGATCCCCATGTCAATGAAGAAACACACATTGATCCTTTTTTTGGGAGTCAGGGATGATCCATGGATGGCTTGAAAAAAGACAGTGAAATTTTGTCAAGTACTGGAAAACAATTCTAATAAATAAATAAATAGAATCAGACGAGGTAGTCAGATATCAAGTAAGAGATATGTGCCAAAAATGTCTGAGCGACAACACCAGTCATCTGATAATCTTACACATACAGGACAACATAACTCTGGTGGCATTTTATGGTTTGGGATTTGTGGGCAAGAAAATATATGACACTCACAATTTATCCACAGTCAGCCCTCTCAACTACCTTCTACTTCAATTTAAGAAATGAATAAGTCCGTTTGAGCTTTGTAGTATGTGAACAGAATGATCCACCGCATCAATTACATTTGGTTGAAATAGACTGTAATAAGATGTAAGCTAAGGGAGTGAATTAATGCTTATATTCTTGTCACAAATCAGGCACGTAACATGCGGTATGTGTAGTCTATACTGGTCAAAAGTTTTTAAAAAAGGAATGAAAAAAGAAAACAGGATCAGTGACTAGTGGAAATGCCAGCTTCTTAAATGGGGGATGAAAACGCTCTTTCTCAATGGCTCCAGGTTAGGATTTAATTGGACAGTTGTTGACAGGAACTAATAGATCAAAATAACATCTATTCAATCTCTTGTTGACAGCAGGAGCACTCATTCTTTCACATTTCCAATGATTCTTAAACCATTAAACAGCTATTGCCATATCGTCTCAGGAGAATCACTTCAATCCGTTTCCTTGTTTTTCACGGTCGATTTATCTCAAATGAGTTTGACAAACATTAATTCTTCATGGCTGCGTTAGCAGCATCATTCCTGCAGTAACCTATATGACAACAGCTGCTTATCATTGGTATAAACACAGCATGTCAGGCTTACAGTATTTGGTCAAGCTCCAATAATCCAGCGTCTGTTTAATGTGTTTGTAAAAAGCTTTGTTGTTAAATTGAAAAAACTTAAATTCAACTTTAAATATCTGATAAATGAATTCCATATTCACATAATATGTACTGAAAAAACAAACAGCATTGTGAATAACTGCCCAACTGCCAAATAAAACCCTGTTTGGTTTCAAAATGTGTAGGCTGTATTAACATCTCAGCAACCAGGGTTATGAGCAACACAGAGTTGGACATAAACCCTGCTGAAGGCCACAAACGGAATAAACAGAAAGTTTGGGTCACAGACAGGATTACGGTTTAGAAATATTATCCTGAAACTACGTTTGGTGTTTAAAAAAAAGCAACCCTGAAGACATGAGTTTTCTAAAGAAACTCAAACACATCAAAATCCACATCTCCCCTTTGGGAGCTGAAAGCTGACAGCATTGCTGCATAGATTAAAGGTTTCAGTATGCCGGAATAAAATAACTTGACTTTTGGACTGTTGGTCAGACCAAATAAGCTAATGGCTTTAAGAAAGTGATCATGCGAGTGTTCCAGTTCAATATCACATTTGAACCAAACAAGACCACACCTGTATACAACTGGCAGTGACCAAATGATCCCTATCCAGATCAAACCAGTGATAAAGGTAAGGGGAAAACCCAAATACACAAACACATGAAGTAAAGAAAACTGTTTAAACTTTGGCAGAAAGGTCTGTGTTCATGTCAGATCCCAGGGTTCATAGTAAGAAATTGAGTGAGAAAATAAGTTTTCAGGGCCTTTCATGCAGAACAACTAAGTTGGCAATAAGTTACACCTCTGCACTCCATATCATAAAAAACACAGTAAAAACATTGATTTCATAGTTTAGCAGATTGTATCTCATACATTTCAAATGAAGCACAAACGTAAATAAATAAATTAAAACCATCAAACATACCCCTCCTTAAACCTTTTGATATGCTTTGAGTGTTGTGTTGTTCTGCTTCAACCCTAACACACTTGCAGGACACAATGTTTCCTGCAGCTCTCAGAGGGAACACCCGCAGAGAGAGCCCATCATGAGGCCATTTTGGCATTCATGAGCATGATTGATGACACAAAGATGGAGGCAGAGTTTGAAAAATCCCCTCTGCCGCGGGAAAAGTGATGATTGTTTCGATTCTTCTCCCCTGATAGTGCCCCCCCGCTTCTCAGTAGGACGCATTCACATTACATTATAAAGCCGAATGCGGCCACAAATGCTAAGGCTACCATGCACAAACTCAATCCCAAAAGTCCAATTATCTAATATACTACCACAAATATTTTTATGTTTGCAAAGTGAAATGTAAAAGCATAAAAACACCATATACCCACCAAAAGCTCTCAGGACTTACACCCATATCAATCTCCACGTGTGGGACTGACAGGAAGGTCACAATGATCTGGCGATACATCACAGCAATACCAGCGTATGCTGCGGGGGCTAACAAAGTCACCTGGCCATTTCCTCTGGAGGCACTCCCATTTAGTCCTTTTTAATCCTCTCCATCCCATTACATGACAGTAGAGAACCTGCGCACATTACACGCTTCAGCAGAGATCATTTGCCTCGTGGTGCAGGCAGCGAAGTATCACATAAAATATCAGCACCGTTATTTCTGTCCCGTCTCCATCTCCTGGCTGGGAGTAAACAGAGCTGGACGTCAAATGATAGCATAGAATATGACATGCTAAGAAGTTCCATTGAATCCAGCAGTCTGCTGTATGACTCACTTTCCATATCTTCCCAACTTGTCTCAGACGTTGAGTGGAAACTGAGACAGCAGGGGCAAGACTGAGTGCAGGTCTGATCTTTAACCAGAGCCATGAAGAAGTAGATTTAAAAGGCTAGGATTTTATGTATTTGTTGAATTAAATAGATACAAATGAAGTCAGCTGTGGAGAGGGAGATGCTCTGGGCATTTTTTAATGTGCAAACATTCAAAGACTTTCAGAGCAATCCACAACTTCATGCTCCCGTGGTTTAAAATGCCTTCACCACCTAGCTGTTGACAGCCTCCAGCCTGGCCTGGTCAGCAGGCAGAGGCATCGCCTAAGTCTTGTAGAATTACTGTACCAACTGAGCCTTTAGGCTTTGGATCATAACAACGTTTCTGTCAATAACACTGACTCCACTGCTGTCATTCCACCTGACCTGATTCCTTCTGTCTGACCGAACACAACAGCAAAAATCTGGGATTCTAAGCTTTTCATAAAAAACATACTGTAGCAGTGGTTGAGCATTTTAAGTGGTGCTGAAAACAATACTCCTGCAGTAATACCCTGCTGTTATTTCTCTAGTATATTTGTAGTTGTAGTTGTAAAGTGTTGGCCAAAAGGCATAGAGTATAATCATAATGTGAAAGGCAACAACCAACATAAATGGGATTAGGAAATCAACAGTCGTCTGATTAACTTTTAACAGATAAAGCAGATTAAAAAAAATGTGGCATATATGTAACTTTGAAAATTTGAGTTTTTGATCTCATTTTCATGTCTAACATGGTCTTGATGGCCTCTTACATCAAAAGCAGCGAGAGCACATACATCTGTCTGTCACTGCAATATGATGTTGAAGGCTCTGCAGATCAGATAATGACAGTGATTTTAAGGAATCAAACAGCAAAGAGCAGTAATTTAACATGAATGTACAGTATGTAGAAGCATCATTTGTAGATGTGGACCAGTAACATGAAGGTTGATGTTTTAAATCATCAGTGCTTAAACAGAGTGTGATGGCAGCTGTAAGGCCGACAGAAAAAATAAGCTATAGGGAAAGTTTTAAAAGCCACTCTACACACAGACCAACTAATCCACAAGTGCTGAATATTAACTCCAAAGTAATCACTGAAGATATTCCTCATCTGCCACATGGGCGCTCTTAACCCCTTCAGTGCCAATTCCTAAACAGCTACTATTATAAACCTGCTGTATGAAAATAATGAATGATGAATATAAAGCCTGTACAAATTTGTGTGTCCATGTCGTGCTGTGCCCAAATCCCAAACAAGGATAACATAATGTTTGATAATCTTTTTCGTCCTTCATAGATCCTTTAACTATACAGTAATTCCTTCATTGTAAACGTAAGTGCACTTTACTGAGTGCATTCTAATTAGAGAAACTACATACTAATAATTCAATGACGACTCAAAGCAGGCACGTTCCAAAAAAATACTGTTAAATGTAAGCTTATTTTTAGGATATACTTTTAGATTTTTTTTAATTAACTTTTAATAATAATAGTATTTCCACTTTTACTTTAGTCAAGATCTGGCGTAGCTCGAACGTTGTTTGCATGAGTGAGAGGCAGTACGTTAAAGCCTGAAGGACATGCCCATCACTGTGTGAATTTGCTGAGCTGTTGATAATGCGTTGTCTCTCCAGCAGACATGTAAGGTTATGACTCATTCAAAGACCAGATCAAAAGACGTTTATTCAGGGTGACATCATAGGGAGATGAGAGAGATTGAATTTTTCCCTCATTTGGGAGATTAGTTGTGATGTCAGAGACATGGATCCAAAGGATTTAATCAGTTAGTTATTCAGCCCATCCTGAACAGGTGTGCCTGTTATCAAATATGCAGCCCTTTACTTGTGCCAGATTTCCTGCTTTATAGAGAATCATTGGCCCTGGAGCATAACAATGATGACCTGGAGAGACAACTCAGCTGGGGTAATAAAAAGAAAATACACCCATTAATCCTAATTAATTTTCCTTAGATGCACACATATCCACATAATATGCCAAGTATGTGAAATCACAGATATTAACTCTTGTAAAATGATATACAAATTCTAAAATTCAAAATCTAATATTATTGACTCCTTTTTAATGTATTTATTGATTTTATTAAAAAATGATCCAAACTGCTAAAACAGAATGTATTTATATCCACTAACAGAATATACAGATGTTCCCAAGAGCCAATAGGCAATCAAACTAAACATTATTAAACCTGTATTATATGCAGACGGGCCTAAATGTGTCAATCATTCATTAAGGCGTTTAAAATAATTGCTCCAAAGGGTAATGGCTTAAATTATGTAGAATGACTCGCATGAGAGATTACGGACTGCTGCTAAAGCGCTGCAGAAACCAGCAGTCCCCCCCCCGCTTTAATTTTCGCAGGACAAGAGTTCATCTGCAGAGTTGACCATTCATTATCTTTGCTTGGTTAGCGCAGTCGGAGACCTCTACTGGGCACACGCAGACAGATCATACCACAGCCGCCTTGATGGCCGGCTGATAGGATATTGTTATCGCAGCAGGAATATATGATCAGTAAAGCAGCTCACAGATGGCCCCAGGTTGTGTGTTCGGTTCTAAATGAGGTCTTTTTTCTGTCACTTCACTGAGGCTGAGGGATGCAGGAGACTGCTCATCCACTCAGGCCAATTAGGACTATATTTTGGCGCTCTAATTGAGTACCTATATCTTTTGTGGGCGGTTTAAAAATTAGAGTTAGACTTACTGCAACTTAGTGAGTGACAGGTGGTTGAGGTACTGTATTTACCCTTTAGACTGATGCGGACGCAGGCTACCCCTGCAGCCTTTCAAAGACCTACACCAACAGGAATGACTTTGCATCGTAAATGAGTTGCAATGGGATATATTTTTTGTTTTACTTTTCCATTCGAGTTTAACATCAAATACAGACGTTTTCATTCCACAAAAGCCTGTTCCTGAGGGTATTTATAAACAGCCTGTTTGGCAGGTCGTGAGCCTACCTGATGGGTCAACCTTACCTGGGATCTCCTGAAGAGGAACATGTGCGAAGCTGAAGCCTTTCCCGACACAAGCCTCTCTCACCTCGCTGCAATTCCGTGCCTTAAAATCTGCTCTTGCTGCAAAAGACAGCACAGAAAAAGTGCAAATGATAGTCTGTAGTCTGAGCATTGTTCACTTCTGTGAAGATCCTTATTGTTTAAGGTGATCTGCAGTATCCCGCTTGCCGGTAAAAAAAAAAACTCCCCTGCAGTAGATCCGCAGGTACTTAATGACTGGGCGTTTAATGGTTGCAACTCAACTATTAGTGTCTACAAACACATTCCACAAAGCAAAACGGGTTTTCTATCGCAACCGACAGTGGTTAAAAGTCCTCCCGGCGCAGCAGAAAAGAGGACTGCGAACATGGAGGTGCCACATGAATCCAGGCGGTGCGTTTCCCGGCGCGTTGACTCAACTTCGCTCAGAAGCATGAAGCAGTCTGGTCGCTGTGTTGAAGTAGAAATGCTGTGTGGAGGGGAGCGCTCCGTGTTCACATTAGATATACTGGCAAGGCAAAGCGGGACACAAAATATGGAGTGGAATCCAGCCTCATCCATTTCACTGTCGGACTGCTGGTCGGCACCGACCAATACAGATGTAGATACATAACCCACAATGCATAGGTAGGGAGGTAAAGTGGACAAATTGGATGCAATGGAAAAGATCAGTCAGGGTTTGAAAGAAGTAATTTCTGTGAATTTGGAATTCACTTCCAACAATTAAATACATCTCTTAATTGGTATAGGACTATTTGGGGATGATTAGGGATTCAGTGATGTGAACTAGAAAATATACATATCATAAATGTATTATAGATGCATTCCAGTTGTTTTTAATATAACATTTGAGTTGCTTTTAATAGTAGGCCACTGTATATTTCAATACTTTATCGAATGTAAATGTGGTTGATTTGCTCCTTTTTTTTTCTTTAACTATAGGCCTACTTTAATGTTCCAGTGATGGGGATTATTTTTTTTTACTGAATTCAGAAAATGTACAATGCTGGCAGTTTTTTTTCTCATCACATTCATCTGACACCAAAGCGAAAGACCAGTAGCACGGTATCAAACTGTATTAACTAAAGGATGTAAAGGATGTAATGAAGACCAGAAGGCAAGCTTTCATGACTTTATTGATTTTGGAACAGCTTGATCCGAGGGTAGATCAACAGTGGATTAACATGGCTGCCATAGCTGTGCAAAGGATTCCTATTGGTATGGGATACCACATTTTGAAAGGTACTTTAAAGGGGTTGGCTTGTTTCAGAGGGTGACACTGCACTGGGAAATGTTGGATAAGGTTGAAATAGTTGGACAGGTTCTCCTTTTGTGTGGTGAGAGGTCAATATTGCATTGCTTTTGAAAAGTCAGTCATTTTTGTTCAAATATTTTAAGATACTTTGCAATACTATACTATACTATATGTATGTCCATGTTGGTTCAAGGTGCATTATGTTCTTTGGTCACAAGAGCAGGTTTGAATCTCCTCCTTACCCAAAACACATATAAATAGTGGAAAACAATTGCTGGCATTGTAAGCTTTGGTAGATGGCATAGTCATAACAAATTCAGAAAGACACAGATTTTCACTCCCATGTGTATCTGTCTCAGATGAGTGCATGTGCATGGCATCATTGCAAATATTGAAAATAAACTAGTTGAATACTATTTTACTCAAATTTAGTCTCACATGCTGACAGTGGTTAGCCATACAGCTCCCTTCATGAATTCTCCGCTCTAATTTTATAGTGAGACTTTTTGACCTGGACAAGTCACAGTTAATTAATGTATCCAACTTTGAAACTCAAGGGACGGTTTCATCCTGTGAACATTTTTAATACAATGAAAAATTAATTTCATGGGAAATTCTGAGCTAAGATAGCTGTCAAGTTCCTAGTAAAGCACTGCAGGAAGGGTGTCTGTATGTATGTGTGTGTGCAGGCATATGGCCTGCCTTCAGGGCTGCCTGTGCACGCTGTTTCTAATATAATGTATGTATTTCATTTCATTTCTGATATGGGTTGCCAAGACATGTTTTTCCCAAGCTCTTTTGGGATTTACAGGCACTCCCAGACCAACTGAGATGTAGTCCCCCCCTGTGTGCTCTGGGTTTATCTTGGGGTCTCCCGCCAGCTGGTCAGTATTCCTCCAAAGGAAAGTTAAAACTCAAGTGCAGTTACAAGGCAGGGCACTGAGGGTGCACTAAATTGAGTTTTATTATCTTGGTAAAACCACAAAAGCTGCAGCCATTAAGGTCACTAGACTATAATTTTGGTAATCAAAGCAACAAACAGGATAGAATTATACTCCAAACTGTCACACTTTAACAGTACCTCATAACACAAAACACATTGTCAGGCAAAGGCCCACCAGGAAAGATACTGAAGACTTAGCAACCAAGAGAAATAACTCATATAACCACTTAAGTAGGTGGATCCAATAATTAAATCAGTCATTGTCTGGCTACTTCCAGCTGGCATTTACTATTAACTGTGAGTGAGTGCCTGACAGTTCCTGTGCAACTGATGTCTGCATAATCAGGACCTTGGAGAGCGCCACACCCGTACCAGGTACATCTCAGAGGGAGTGCAACCACCTGTGGAGAGTCCTTGTTAGGCTGATTGTATTTGCAACCTTATACTTTTGGTCACCAGCCAAAGCTCGTTGGGGTCATAAGCAAGATAAAATGAAAAATAAAGTGGTTTGATCTCCACGTGATCCAGCATGCGTTACTGCAGTTGAGACTCCTAACTGTTAAACATTCAGGATGAGTCAGCAGATGATCAGCCTTCCATATAATATTGGTGTGTGATGATGATGGCTGGATTTATGACCAATGGTTATATGTAATGTGCTGATGTAGATTGTTCTATGTCAGCTTATGTGGAGGGTTTTTTATCACATGTTTTACATTCTTTTGTGATATGTTTTATGTATTTTATTATGTTTTATATTCAGGTCAGTGTATGGTGTTGGCTGCAAGTCAAATGTCCCCTTGGAGACAATAAAGTTGCCCATTTTTCCTCAACCTGTAAGAGCCAAAATGTAAACAACAGTTAAATTTGTCATGTGTATTGTAGTATTGTATCTCTGTGTTGACTTACTATAGTAATCCTGTTTATTATTGTGTTTTATTAGTAGTGAGTTACTCTGTACGTTGTATTGGCTAGATAAGAACAACAAAATAACTCACGATTATTTAGTTAAGAAGGTGGAACAAGTTTTGAAGACTGGAGAGTGTCCTTGGGTAAGATAGATTTATGTTTTTGGATGGAAATTGAAACTTGATATGGAGAATGTTGACGTCAAACCCAGGTTACCTGCTTTCTGCCCCTCTTCTGAGTCATGACACCCGAAACAACAAAATTACTGAATATGAGTCAACGTTTTCTACTTGACTGCCATCCTAATGAGCATTGATTCACCCTTACCTAACGTTACTGAATGTCTGTATGTGGGAAAGCTGTTCACTCCTCATATAGATGAGAAATTCGGAAAATGTTTATTCATGGCAGTAACCAAGGTGTCAGACTTGGAGGTGAGGAGATCCAAGAGCTGATTCCATGATGTAATGAAACCAGAAGGATAATGTAATGACAATATATCTGCAAAAACCCGACTGACTCAAGAAAATGAAAGCAGCCCTCTCTCAATGTATGGGGTATCTCACAATATTGTCTCTTCACTAAATATCCCAATACATGTAGAAAGTCAGAAAATCCCTGTGATCTCTTAATTTCAAGTAAAAACACTGATTATTGTTCTAAAATCTAATATTACTCTTGAATTGAAAATCTCCTAGCTTGGCTTTGGTTTCACCAGGGAGGATGTGTAGTGTAATTCCTCCGTCAGTGTGTGCAAACAAATCAGCAATGCTGCAATTTTTTGTCTCATGATCATGTTTGGGCATTTCACAAGCGTTCACCAAACTCCTTCGTGATATGAGTCAGCTTGCCAGCAAATCAGCTGATGGTTCAGTTTCACCCACTACCCAAAAAGGCCAATAAATATAGCTGCAGGTCTGATAAAATAAAACATTAAACTGAACAACAGCCTGGTTACAATATATTACATAGTGTTAGTTTTTATGAGTCAGACAAAAGACCAATCACAGCTTTACAACCACGTGTATCTATGTGTTATGGAAGTAACTGATTAGTTATCTTTGTACAGATGACAACACTGTAATACACTCCTTATTACTGTGGTTAGCTGAGTTTATTATATATTTATGTTAAGGAGCCACTAATAATCTGAGTAACTGAGCCGCTGCCAATCAAAATGTCCGTGCATGTCCCTGGAGTTAACCCTATAGCTGAGACTTTTTTTCCTTGCAATCCTTTCCATTGCTATTGTCAAAATAAAAGACATACTTGAATCAACGATAACGAATCTAAACAACCAAAAGACATATATTCAATTATTTACTTCAAGGGCCAGTCTTCTTTACATACCAATATAATTTATAATTATGAACAGTAATCAGAGCAAAGCTGTCCAAGATGTTTATGTAGGTTACTTATAGGACTATCATCATTAATAATCATGGATTTGTGCTATATATTGTATGATTAATAAGACTCCCTCTTCACAGTACATTTCAAAGTCATACTTTCCCCTCAGCTTTCAGTTTCATGTAATCTTCGTGTCATGGTGCTACCATAGGCTATAGTCTTGTGGCATGTTTTTTGTAAATATTCAGATAAATATGTATTATCAGCATTTCATGTGCAAGGATGGTTTCACAGAGAAAGACACAGCACTTTGTAGTGTAGCTGGAAGCAAAAAAGTTTGCTTCTAGCCTAGAGAGTCAGGGTGGGGCAAACAATCTGTATCATAATATTTGGTGACAGAGTTTGTTGCAATATGTATCTCTCACACAGACACCATTACTGAGACATGTTCTGTTGTAATACTGAGGCAGAGGTGTTCCTTTCTTCACTGAAGACATTAATCCCTTTGCCAGTGTATCTCTGTATTATGTTAACACTTAAATACACAATTATGGGTTGCTTTAAATGTTTGTTTTAGATTTTGTTGATATCCTGTATGTATCCCATTGACTATTGTGCAGGCTTGGTCCTGTCTACCATTCACTGATTCATTCTACAGTTTTATTTTGTACAATCATGAACAAACATGTTAACTGGATTTACTTCACTGAAAACACTGTAAGGAAGATGTCATATGTATATATATATATATGTACCTTTAAAGCCATTCTTACTTTCTGGCTACTGGCTACTTCCTGCCTACCTTGTAAAAATAATAAAAACGCTTTCTTTTATTTCTAAAGTTCAGTGTACCGACATTCGGTTCTGAACTCTGCAAAACTGCCTTTTCATACAATGCACCATGGCCTTCGGATAATGTACAAGAGCCACTTATATATTAATACAGTGGCTCCTGGGTTTTATGTTTGTTTGCCATTTCAGGGGCATTTTTTCCTCTAGTAACATGTATATAATGTTGTATTGTAGATGACTTTTTAACAATACATCACATACCACAGAGTTTCCTTTGGCATGATGTGCTCATAGGATAAAATATTCTGGAAGTATTGCATTGTTGATTAACTTTAGATTCCCAGATTTCTAGAGAGGATTCATAAGTGATAAGAAAGAGACAAAGAGAAAAGAGCTAAGCAGTAAACAACTGTAGCCATAAACAATAATCTCCACCCTAAAGGTTTTATATATTATATTGGAATGAACTGCACAAACTTCCTAAGCCCCCCCTCTGGGGTACAATAAACAGCTATTTTATACAAAAATACTTTTTAAAAATCCGAATCTATTTTCATCCTTGCTCTGAAGCATTTCAAGTGAACCACAAACCGACCTACTTCAAACTAAGAGCCTCTGAACATTCAGTTATAAATCAGCTACTTTCAGCTATATAATGCAATAAACTTCTCAACCTGCCAAACCAACCCACCCCTCACTGGGGAACTCTGAACATTTACAAACTGGGAAATAAGTGCATATGAAAAAGTTTTTGTGTTTGTCTGTTAGAAATTCTTATTTGATGTCAAGTTTTTAGTTGTATTATCTGGCACTGAAAGATTGAAATGCTTCCTGGGAGAAATAGACTGTATCAGACTGTATCTTTGGCACCAGTGTCCCCATTCAGATTTCTCGGAGATGTGAAAAAAGATTTTTGCATGAGCAGTCTGGAGCTGCAGGGAGACATAACATCTCCTGCTGCACTGAACAGATGCTCAGAGGACAGGGACTCTTAATCCACTCCCAGTGAAACGAGCTGCTCTGTTTCAGCGGAGCAGGGAGGCTGAGGATCCACTGAGAGGAGAATAAACAAACACTGGCTTTACCGATGCTTAATCAGTAATCAAAATAATAAGACTTTTCTTACACCTAAGGGGTTACCAAACCCCTGACTGTGTACACCAAGCCCCAGCCGGGAGTGGACACCAGAGGTTCACTCAGTTATTAAATCACTTCTAGAGCTCTTCTTGAATTGCTATTGCCTAGACTTCCACCTGAGACCACTTTGCCCTGGGTGCCCTTACTAGGAGCACAAAGCTCAAAACAACCAGATGGTTACCAAGGCTCACAAACCCTTCCACCATAAAAAGACTGAAATTTCAGGACAATTAAATTTTTAGCCAGGAGATTATTTGATTTCCATGTGAAACAAAAACTCATATATTGACCTGTCAGGTACATAACGTAACTTATTATCTTTTCCTAAACCTAACCTTGTAGTTTTTGGTGCCTAAACCTAACCCAACTATGGTCTCAGCAAGGGATATTTGGACAGTGTAATCAGACATTGCATTTGTATTGTAGGTTATTTTAACTTTGGAATGAGCACATTTCGAAAAATGTGACACTGCCACGCCTAGGCCAAAACATGGTGGACGATGGTACCAGGTTGGAGTTCATCAGGTTGAACTGCCATGTTTCTATAGTCTAGAATGGACAAACTCTGGCTCTTGGTAGGGATTTTTGTGTTTTAAGCAAGTCAACACAGTTTCTCTATACATATTTAGAAGGGGAGGTGAGGTAAGAGGTTTTTAGTTGGTTGTAATCTGCAACCTCACTGCTAGATGCCACTAAATCCTGCACATTGCACTGAATTAAGTTGTCAATTTAAGTGAGTGAAGTCCTGAAAGCCTTTTTATTTTCATTTGAAGAGCAAGAGATGAAAGCAGCTGGATACAACACATGCCATCCACAAAACTGACACAAAGCAGAATCATCTTCACTTTCCTTTTATAAATGGCCTTTGATTTATAACTCATTCAGCTTTTAAATGTATTTATGTCACATGATTCTCAATTCGAAGTGACAACTGCAATAACAAGGTATCTTAATGGGACACTGTGCTGATTGTTTAAATTATATTGTATTATATTATATTAAATTACAATGTATCATATTATATTAAATGATATGGCAGCATCAGTTTTAACTTCTGTCTCTACGTTCCTTTAGGGATAACATGACTCATTAAAAACTGAAAACTTTAACACCTCACTTCAACACACATTGTAATTATGTTTGAAATGAACTAATCACATTCAAAAACAGACACAAAGCTAATTGCCGTCACCTGAAATCAAGTCAAGTGATTCTAATTAAATCAGTTTTTAACCACAAATACACTGAGGGTTTACTTATTGCATATTTCAGACTCAAGCAACTGTAATAATATGCTATTGTCTTCCATTAACATTGTGATGTTTATGATCTAATTTCCAAAAGGTTCAGACTGGGACAAAGAAATTAAGATCCTTTACAGCCCTTAATTGTTACTCTAGAAAGAAATGAAAACCTTAGGTAATCGGATGAAATCTGAAGTCACAAGACTCTAGATAATTTCAGGCAGTTCCACCATGATGGATGGCTGAACAAGAGTGAAATGCATTATCAAGAAACTTAAAACAACCTTAAATATACCCACATTATCTTAAGGATACACTATTGATATGGGTAGAGTTGAGCCAGTTCATGTATATTTTCTACTTTTTTGGGCTTTGTGATGATGCAAACCTTTAGTCTTGTCATAATTATTTAAGAGGATGGTCTCCTTACAGGACCAGTGTGTAGAATTCAATGGCATGTAGCAGTGAGATGCAGACTGTATCTAATTCAATAACAACAACTAGCAAAAAAGAAGTAAGAAAGAAAGGCCATATCTTGAGCCAGTGTTTGGTTTGTCCATTCCGGGGGACTGTAGAAACATGGCACTTCAACATGGGCTGTGCATATTATATTCCATTTCTGCCAATAGATCCTCCTAGTTGCACACTGGACCTTTACATAATTTTTTCAGTCCACAGAAGAAAAAGAGCACAGCAACTACAGTAAAGCATGAAGTAGATACATACTCTGCTTATCAATGTGAAAGGCAAAATCACATGATGCCATCATGGATGAAAGGTGTCAGGGGTTACACTATTTTCATCCATGGCTTTATTCATAGCTAAATGAAAGACACATCTGAAGCAGTTCTAACTAATACACAAGGGGAGATATTAAAGGTCTATAGCAATGCAGATTCATTCATATTTTTCATTACGCTTATGGCTGGGATGAGACTGCTGTACAACATCTTACTTTTACGTATTTATTTACTTTTTATAAAGACATGTAGCCTACAGTCTTGTGCAAGAATGATACTTGTGCATTGTGTTGATTAATTCCCATATAGTTGATTCTTCTGACTTCTTTTGACATCTGAACCTTATAGCTGCATATAAAAGTGTGAAAATCACACTGTTTGACAAAATTGTGCGTCTGTGACAGCGTCAGCACTCCCTTCCTGAAGTGGTTCACCAATGAAGCTACTGTAAAGTATGGCCAGAGAGGTCCCCACACCTTCTGCATAGGCCAAAGGGGAAGGGAGACTCTGAATATAGTTTCATTATTCATTCTTCAGCAATTGTTCATTGCATTAGATACAAACATGTCTTTGGGGCATAACTTGAGAGATGAATCCATTATATAATGAGGAGTGACCAACAGTTAGAGTGTGAAAATACAGCAGACAACAAAACGAATGTTTATGATGAATCATATGTCTGCTATAAGGCACTGTAGCATAGCCCTATGAAGGTTATACATATATAGAGATTTAGCACTAGAGTAGTAGCCTTTCAGACGAAAAACAATGGGCTCTACAGCAGACCAGACTCTATAAAAGCGGTAATTTTACCTAACTGGTAATTGTGAAACATGCCTCAAACTGGACAGAAACAAAATAAAGCTCAGCACAACCAACACATATTCTCAACATTTTTTCTTTCCAACAATTACCAATGCACCGAGCTAGGTGCAATGGCGGTGACAACGTAACCTAATCCTTGGGGACAAATGTGCCCATTTAAGTACTAAAGCACTAAAGCACTAAAAGTGCTTGTTTTGCTACTGACTGGCTCAGATTGTCATTCTACAGCCTGATTTATACTTTGGCATCGAATCGATATAATGGGCACAGCGTAGGTGGTAGTCTCATAACCTAGCCTGATGTGTACCAACCCAGAAATGTAACTGCACTTCACGGCGACGCAGAATGCAACAACTGTGATTGGTCCGCTTGGTGTGGGTGCATTGTCTGATGAGTTAATAATGCTGTTTGAGAATCCCTCTTCAAACCTTGCACACACACATTCTCGGACCAGTGTGTCCTCATTCACACACAAACAAACAGACACACTTGGGGCGCTGCCTCGCAGCACGACATGCTCTTGTCTGTCCCCTCGTATTCCCTTGTCCCTTGTTTCACGGGTGGTGGTGGTGGTGGTGGTGAGGAACGAGGAAAGCACAAGACAGATGACGAGGGAGAGCTTCAGTTTCCATTGCAACTCAGCGCATTAAAAAATTAAAACATTTGAAACTAACACACTTACAAAATTCATAGCTTTAAATTATTTTCCTTTCCAATTCTGCACAAAGTAAAGGCCAAGCTCCTAACTCACTGGCATTGGAACATTGCAACATTGGATTGCAGTCTATTCTGAACGTGGGCCACAGTGAGAGGAGGAATTCCACCTGACAGAACCTGCAAACACTAGCAAACAGCCTGGGCAAAGCAATAAAGCTGGGTAGATTAGCACATAAAGATAAGTGTGCTGTCATTAGACCTGACCATTTCAATGATTTATCTTTAGTCTGATGGCCTTGGCTGCCCCAGTCTAGTCGGGCTCTTTTATGGTGGTGGTGTTTAAAGACCGTGGTTTGTTTCAAGTACAAACACTTAGCTGGCTATAATTAAGAACTTTTCATTATGTTGCTTTAGGATTTGCCAATATTAGAAGATGAAATACTTAAACACGTTTTCATAATTGAATTTACTGATGAGTAAATAGGTTTATTCTTTGCAATTACTCTCGTTGAAAACATGACAGTGCCATTATTTTCACATGCAAGACACTGAGTCAGTATCATGCTTTGAATCATCCAATGACTGCAGTGGGACATGGGGAGGTGTTTTAAAACATTGCAGGCAACAAAGATCCATCAATAAAATCATCCATTCATACAGTAAGTGACATTACATTAACCTGGTTGTTTTATCTGGCTGCAATTTATGTTACCCTCCATTTCCCAGGATTGCATGTGAGGTAAAAGTAATTTTCAACCAGCGACTTGTTATTTTATATCTGCATTTGGATCTTCATAGGATTTCTTCACTGACGTTCAGCAAGACAGATTTAATATGCTGTGCAATCTGTCAAGCTTTGCCCCATCCCTCCTCCTAGGGCATCTAATGCAGCGTAATGAATCAGTGGCAGATACTCTTAGATGAAACCTGTGTCAACGTCAGTGGTATATGGGTCTATGAAACTTTCTTAAATGATCTGAAAAAACATGTGATTTGTATACCACTGTGGTGCGAGTTCTAAATGTCAGAATTTTGAGAGACATGCTTTGAGCTGACTAATTAGTTAATGTCAACTGCTCGGAGCAGCTAACATGAATGCCACACAACATGTCTAAAAATTAGGGTTGTGTAACTCAATAGTCATACACAAATGTCAGAACAATGAATGCAACATGAAATCAATAGCTTTCAGGGCAAGATTAGGTTTATCCTTTTTCTTCATTCACACATATTTCTGTGTGTATTATACAACATTAATCACTGCATACACTCACATGAAGGTTTTTTTTTATTATGCCATCGTTTACTAAGACAGAATTGTTTCTTATTATTATCAGGCATTTTCCATTAGTTTTCCTATCTTTTCTTATCTTTCTTATCTTTATTTATCTATATTTTAAAAGAAAGGTACTTTATTCTTGTGTGATTTTTGTGTGACTTGTATATTTTTGTGTGATTTATATATTTATCTTTTTATTTTTTTTGTGTGATTGTATATTTTAAGCACCATTGCACCAAGACAAATTCCTTGTATGTGTAAAAACCTACCTGGCAATAAATCTGATTCTGATTCTGATTCTGATGGGCCTCTCCAAATGGATATCACAATATTTTACAGTAAATAGAAAAGCTCTCTGTTAGGCTTTAAATTAACATACATTTTTAAACTTTTTAATTTAGATACCCTACATTATTACAAAATATTGTTTGATTTGAAATATGAAAATTGAAAATTAAATAAGAAATTGTTAAGTTTAGGAGGGATGGTATCCTTGTCTCTCAGGGCATATGTTTTTATGTGTCCCGTCTGTCACTTTGTACTAAATGTTGGCTAAAGAAGTTTCATCAAAAGTAATTATTTAATTTGATTTAATTCACTTTTTAATTATATTTTAATGATTGGAGAAAAGACATTGCAAAGGTTATAAATAAGAGCATCATCAATTAAATCATTAGGTAGGTAACAAACTGATACTCAACCCTGAAGTGGTTTAAAATATTCCAACAGCAGCGATCCAAAACTTTTAAAGCAGACTGGTAACAATGTCTTTTCTGCCACTTAAGTTTCATTCTTTTCCAAATGTCTAGAATCCTGGTATCACACATCACCCAGACAACCCAGCTGAACTCGAGGCAACTTTGGCCGGTTACTTCAGTTTTTCATTCAGTACAGCAGACTGACATTCATCATGACTGTGCCGTCATGAACGGGAGCAGGATGGATCAATACAACCCAATTAGAAACACAGTATCTCTGGGATCAAAGGCCTCCTCCCATCTTAGGAATCTGACTACAGACAATACGCTAATATAGAACCCAGTTGTTCTAGTGACAGCAGTATCCCATCCTTTGACACTCCTCCACTGCCACTGCCAGAATATCAACAGTCTTTCATTGTTATAGAAGGGCTATAACAATGAAAGATGCAATCAATTTCAATCTAAGGCTAGTGGTCAATCACTCTCCAATAGTGGACACGCAGAGCCTGCAAATAAGTGTGAGAGGAGACAAAGCTCCTGGAGTCCAACGCCTCTTTGCTGTCTGTTGTGCTGGGCTGAGCAGACTATAGCACAGGGGGTTGTAAACAACACAGCTGGGACAAACAAACCAAATCCTGACACTCCTTGGCTCCTCTCTGGTTTAATCCTTAGCTAGCTTTGTATCTGCCAGACACCATAATGATTTGGACTATTCTGGACGCCTGGAAGATGTTCTGAAAATATATTGCAAATTACCTGTGGGAATCGGTAAGACACAATACACCTGATGGCTTATAAACACAGATAAGACAAGATGGATGGCAATGGAGAAAGAGCACAGGGATCCAAACTGTGCTGTTCCTGAAATGTCCAAGTTAGCGCACTGATAGCATGTGTTTAATTTACGTTGTTGTGTGCACATGCATGTTTCTGAAAAAGCACAGGGAGGATAAAAGTGGAAAAAGCATGTGTGCACGTCATTGTGTAAGCATAATGTGTTTGTGTGTGCTGGAGGGGGTTGAGGTTCATTCTTTTCATCAAGGTCCAAAACAAAAATCACTTCACTCACTCAGCCCAACAATCAAGGTCAGCCTATTACAGGCATTTACTTACCTCTGTTATTTCTGTTCCTGAAAACGAACTTAATCTGGGCACTTGAATTTGTTGCTTCTTTCTGAACAATCATCAACATGAGCAATGTAAACAAACACAGTTCTTTCTATTAACAATGTTGTGTTGTTTATATTTTATTCTTAAGTCAAATTGCAGCATCTGCGTCAGTTTTAAAATTCAGTGCCGAAGACATATTTACATTTTCAAAGCTTTCTCACCAGGGATACCGTCAGTGTATTGTCTCAGACGACGGTATTTCCTTTTCTTTTGTAATAATTGAAAAGAAAAGAAATAGCCTTGTCTGCCTCAACAAAGGCCACCACAGAAAACTTGATTGTGTATTTCACAGATGCACTAGCAAGACTACGCCAGGCACTGCCCCAAACTGTTTTGGCATACTGCACAAGTTTCAATGCCCAATGTTTAGCCAGCTAAAATTAACTGTGTAACCAGTTTAATTTACCAAGTTTTTTTGCGGTATGATTTGTGCCCATTTGTTTTCATGGCAGACAATACACACCTTTCCCACAGTTATCCATTAGCCTATATGTTGCCTATATTTTTTTATCTTAGTTTCACTTTTCTGTCATAATCTTGGTACATGTTGCAACATCAAAGTATTTCTTCATCACTCTTGGGCCTGTCATGTGTGGAGGTTGTGTTTCTGTGTGATTTCATTGGGTGTGATAGCTAAATAATAACCAGATTTTTTTGTGTCCATGCACCACATTAATAACTGGTCAAAAATGTCATTTGGCATTTAATTGATACACTTGAAGATTTCTTAGTTTCAGGTGAAAAATGTGCTCTGTGACATGCCCTGAAAACAAATCAAAAAGCTGTGAACAAGTCCACAGGGGCTGTGAATCTTCTTCTGATTAAAGTGAATTTCCATCAAGGAAGTGACACGCTCTGAGAATTCCACACTGCCAGTATGCAAGGGTCCAGGCACCTTGGGGACCCCAAGTCTAATTTGCCTCAAACCTAAAAGGCAGATAATAGTGCTGATCTGACAGCCAGCCAATTCCCAGCTTCCCTCATCAAGAATACATTCAATTTCAAACATCAAACTGCTTGCAACAAAAATGAGAAACCCTTTGAATGAATGGAAGTTGGATGTGGGGGGAAAACCTTAAGGAATCCTTGATATACTTGACAAGTTTGAAACACTATCTGCCTCTATGTTTGGAGCTTATGTATGGTCCAAATTTTTAATTAGACAATGTTTTATTTGAAAGTCACAAACTTATTCAAGCTTGGAGAAAAATCTAAAAGTTTTAAATCAGATTTATTTATTTCAGTAAAAGTTGAGATTGAGCTCAATGGTATTACTGCTATCATATCCTGTGGTGATTTGGTAAAGTGCTCGTTTCATTAATAATTGATGTATCATTAAAGTATTTAAGTCAACCAACTCACATTAGTTCATGTATGTGAATAAATCACCAAGTTGAGGCCAGCAATTACTGGACAATAATAAACTCTTTGCAAACGTTTGGTATTCAAACTAAATGCAAAGTACATTTTAGAGGCCACGCCATTGCATTCAAAGTCAATTAACATCCCTCACAAGGTCTGATCAATTTTAGTTTCTTGTGTTATAGTTAACTATAGTGTTGTGTTGTGTTTAGGTAAGCACTTGTTTGGTTATGGCAAGTACAGCAGAATTAACATATGGTAATCAGAATCAGATTCAGAAATACTTTATTGATCCCCAGGGGGAAATTTGTTCTGTTACAGTTGCTAAAGCTGCTCAACAAGGCATTAGAGAAATATGAATCATAATAATAAGAATGTTAAAATATGTATGGCAATATCTAACTATATATATATATAGAAAAGATAAAAATATAAAAAATAAGAAAGCTATAATAAGAGTCTGAAGTATGTGCATTATAAAGGTTCGAGACCTTAAAGGACCAGTGTGGGATTTGGTGGCATCTAGTGGTGTAGTTACAGATTGAAACTCTCTCACTTCCCCGAAAACAGCTCGTTCTAAGATAACAAGAACATAACAATTTTTATTTTCAGGTGTGTATACACTTTGTATGTGATTGTTGTGTGATTTGTATATTTTTGTGTGATTGTATATTTTATGCACCACTGCACCAAGACGAATTCCTCGTATGTGTAAAAACCTACCTGGCAATAAATCTCATTCTGATTCTGATTCTGATTCTGACTTATAAAAACATACATGTGAAAATTATATTCCATTTCTACAAATAGATCCTCCTAAATGTTACACACTGGACCTTTAACAACTTGATGGGATTCATTAAATATTTGAAAAAGTCAAAGGTTACTTTATCTAACATTGATATAAAACCACTGGTTTTAAAAATCACTTGTAAATAACTGGCAGGAGAATGACTTTAGATCATTCCATACTGTAGGTGAAATCAATGTTGGTAGAGTCAAAAAATTACTCAAGGGCAAGAAGATAATGGAATTAAAAAGTTAATAGTACATTAATCGACTTCTATCTGTAGCCAAGAAATTGTATCAGCAATTGACAGATTTCTGGCAGTTTACAGGTGCCTGTAATTGAAATAAATAAGCCAGCCAGGAAACCAGCTAATTAAAGAAGAGAATCAATGGATCAGAGCAGAGATCTAATGAAGAAGCCATGTACATCCAAATGAAAAATCCGAACAATATAATGCTTTGCCATTTCGAAAAGGCAGGATTGAAGCCATATATATCAGCACCTATTACGGTCATGCTGTGCTATGAGGCAGGAATAACCTTACCTATCACATCCTTAGCTTGAGGCTGCGGTAGAAGTTGAATTATTGTTAAAAATACAGTCATCTCTAAATGATGGCATAGACATAAGGATATGTGTTAATTTTTCATTATGTTGCAATTGTTATGTGATAGTCCTGAAAGCTGATGCACTCAGCCCTACCTCCTTCTGAACTCTCTGTGGCCTTAGTATCACACCAGCTAACACGTTGGTGAGAAGAGGGCCACATCTGATCTGATCTCTATTTTAATTTGGGTTGTGGTTTTAATTTCCTTGTCTTATCCTTTTATTGTATTTAGTACAGTATTGGCAAATGAATGCAGGCTTTTTTTTTTTTTTTTTTGCTTTTGTATGTTGCCCTATTGAATTTGTGTAAAATCCTTAGCAATTTTCATTACAGGGTGTTGTTAGCAGATGAGTGAAAATCTGTGTGGCCCTCCTCCTCCATGCACTTTAATTGAGTGTTACAGAGTAATTATTTAATCTATACAAAGTAACAATAAAATACTTATTTGGTAACTAAACAGAGACAAGTAGAACGGAAGAAGACAAGGGGTTGGGGAATAGCAGGGGATACCTTTGTAGGGATAAATAACATATTATTAAAACAGGGTAACAGTGTTGATTTAATTAAATTCCACTGTAATTATAGTTGAATCACAGAGTATGCACGTTGTAAAATAAATTAGTCTATGGTTTGTTCCTTTTTAAGTACCTAGGATTTTGATAATTGTAATTAAGGGTCTTGTTATAAAGCCTGGTGCAGCAATGCATTTGCCCATCCTAAACTAAAACCCACATCATTCTTCATTTACAAACTTACCTGGATTGTCTAGGTCTTTCGCTCAGTTACAGTGAAAGGATGTGTACTTAGTCCACGCTTCATTACCAAGATGGCATTGCCACTTAGGTTACAGCTCATTAATTCAAAGCCTGCATTACTTGTACTGGGATGATGGAGGCTCATCATTTACAGAACAAGGGCTAGGCATCATAATAGATGCTATACGCTTAAGGTGGATTCCATTATTGTTTCCAGTTCTTATAGGTGAATGTACACTAAAATGATGCTCACCTGTTTAATGAGCAGCTATTACTTGCGATGAAAATCTCCTTTAATGTAGTAAAATCTCTTCGTTTTCTAATGAAAAACACAGTCAGCCTGAAACAAAACATTAAAGATGCAATTTTGCAGGTTTAGATATGCCTGGAATACAATCCACCCACTAATTCATCAATAAGCTCTTCAAGCCTCCTGTTTTCATGTAATCCCACGCATTTCTATAGTAGGAATTTTTCTTTGATTCCTCCTGTTCTTTGACAATGATATGCATGCATAAGGCAATTCAAATCCCAACACTGGTGTACCACATTGTGTAAAGGCTGCACCATATTTTTTAGTATTCTGTGTAAAGAGTGCAGGATTGTGCCAGTGAGGCAGGTCATGATAAACTTAACTGTCTTCACAATGTCTGGCCCAATGCATTGTGATGTCTCTGGTAGGCAAGTCAAAGTCCTTTCAGAAATCTGTCTGGCAGCATAGCCAAGTTTCTTGTCAAAACTGTCGGACAGAGAATCTCGACCAGACTCTATGAGAACTCTTTGGATCATATTAGCAGAATGACAGGTTCTTGCATCTAGGACAAAGGGCATGCCAGTACTCCAGCTGTATGTGTACCACATCTTTCCATACAATCAGAATTGCCTTGCAGCAAATATGGAATGTAAAGGGACAGAGAGCAGTTGCTAAAAGGAAATATTAGTTTATTTCTGACAAATGGTACATCTTTAGCAGCAGTCAGTGATGTGTGTCATCCAGAGTTGGCCCCAGCTGTCTCATTTGACATTGCCTGCAGGAGTACGTGTGTCAAGTGTGATTTTCAGACAAGTGGGGTCAAACCGTCAATTCTCCAGACTGAAGATGGTGACAGATAATTGCTTGCAGCTTTACTTTGTAAACTTTCAGAGGATGGAGTTGAAATATTATGCTAATTCACACTGAGCAATTAGGAGACATAGTAATCTAATAGTAGCTCAGAGGGAAATCACTCTGTGATGACAAATTATTTGATTCATTGGCCACAGTGGAACTGTAAGTGTATCTTTTCACTGTGAGCGGGGTAGGAGGAGGAGAACAAATGCTCGTCCGTCTTCAGCAATATGCATTTACCGGTACATGTAGAATTTACAACATCTGTGACAATTCCTGGTTATTTTAAGAGGTTAAATACAGTAAAATGGTTGTCAATTAGTGTTTCTTACTAACATGGAATAAACCAATTTACATTAAGAAGCATACCATATAATACAGCATGCTGAGATATATAATTCACTAAACTAAAAATGGCTTGAGCATTGTCCTATTATCAAACTGTCTCTAGATTACAGTTGATAAGTGGACAGTGGTTTTATAAATCACTGAGGTTTTCTGCTTCTCACCCACAGTGCCCTGCAAGAGTACATAGGATGCACTGTTATAAGACCACTTATTTTCCCTTTTGAGACACTTTATTAATTAATGAGACTAGGCTATGGGGCTCATGTCTCCACTCCACTAAGTTGGTTTCCTCAGAGAAAATCAATGTGTCATTTGAGCTGTCAATAAATCTCTCCTGCCATAAGGCTTTATTTCCCAGAGACCTCTGTATTAAAAATGTCATATAGTGTGCAGAGAGACACAGAAAAATTTCACAGATTATGCTGCTTAAAGGAGTGATATACTGTTTTCACCCTTGTCTCTTAATGATACAAGCAACAATAACGGTGCATGGTGCAAAAAACCAAGTCACTTCACACACACCTAGTGTTAAACCACACCCGTAGCTCATTCCTTAGCTGCCAGTAGCTACTCCCCAATAGCTCCTGGTCTAAACCACTGTGGTTCAAAAAAAGCAAATAGACAAAAGCATAAGCAATAGCTTAAAGGCTGGCAAGGTGGATTCTTGCGTCATCTCACGAAAAAACAGAGTAGACTTGAAAGGGTCAATGCATTTTACCTCAGGTGACCTGGCTTCTCAACTGTTGAGCATTCAGCAGTCAACACAGCATTCTTGAGCAACAGAGCCAGAGAGGGAAACTGAAACAAAGCAACTAACATTTTCCCCAATTTATTTCTCTCTGCAGCCAACAATAAAATCAGTGGAGCATTCCTTGAGTTGATCTGTTGTCAGTGTGACATTCTCATAGATAATCGTTTGCAGAACTTAAAAGATTTAACACTTCAAGCTGACATCATACAGTATGTGTTTGGAGAGAAGATGATCTTTGTGGGGAAATGAGTAATGCTGGCAACTAAAAATGAAGCTTTGCTTTTGTTCGATTGAACATAACTCTCACAATGTAATGCCTTAAGTGAGATAAGGCTAAGCCTATGTTTCATGTTACCATTATAAAACATGAGAATGGGCTGAAAAGATTCAACTGCACTCTTTTCTCTTCTTTGTTGGAAGAAAAATACATATATTTCTCCAAAAATGCACTTTATGTCTTGCAGACACACTGTCAGAGTGACAATGTTCCGTCATTTATCTAACATTTCAATGTTGCTGTTGGCCACGATGACTAGTGGTGTAACTGAGGACAAAAAGTAAGGTGACAGAAACATGAGACACCATATGAGGATGTGTCAGCCTAGTTGCTATTCTTGTAAAAGTGTGAATATGCTTTAAGCTCACTCAGTAAAGATAAAACAGAAAAGAAAATGTGATTTATTGTGGTACTCATGCGTTAATGAAGCTAATGTTTCAACTGTAAACAAATTTGAAACAGTAGTTGAGGTAGATGGTAGCCTCCATCTCATCATCACATTTACCATAAACAAATTTTCTTTTAATTAGGATCTTCACTTCAAAGCCTTCAAATTCTTTCTATTTTTTAAGGAGGAAATACATCAAAAGGATTTCTGTATTGGCTTTCACTTGATCCACCATCTGCCATTCAGAACCCTTTTGAAAACATTTGCGGTATTCGTTCTGGAAACAGCCTGCTTCCTGTTTTGTGTTATACAGTAATCCACTAGATTTCGCCCCAAAATCACGTCTGGTGGCCAAATACTGTAAGAATGCTGTATGTAAGGCCGTTTTCTTGCAGTTTTTGCTATGCATAGCAAGTTGACCACCACTAAAAAGAATTTAGTAAAGCTATTTTGCTGTGTAGTGAAGTATGACTGAATTTCACAGTAATGGCTGGATTTGTGACTGTTGAACCACCAGCTGTGCTGCCCTTTGTTGCTTTGGTCCAGAGTGAAAAACGTATAGAACTACTTAAATTCACTATTTAGGTTACTTCTACCAACATAATGGAGATGTATCAAGTAAGTCTTCCATACCAAATTATATAATATACTGCAGTGTTTGTCATTGTCTTTCAAAACCTGAATGTTGCATCTTAAAGTAAGGAAAAGAATCATGATTTGGGTTTAAAAAAACAACTTAATTTTGTTCTCAAACCCTAAGATTCCAAACCCTAGGTCCACAACATTACTGTTTTGGTTCAGTCTCGCTGTTCTCATCAACTTGTTTTTTTAGCAGTAACAAGTAGCTTCTTTACAGTACCCTGCCACCTAATGTATAGTCTATATACAGTACGTAGGTTAGTTCTGATAGGGCAACACACATGCCATTGAGATATTTGACTGAACAGAACAATAGATCTGAGACAAGATAGTGTTGTAGTGCCACTGTTTATGAATGTGACCAAAAGCCCAGATGGTACATTTTGGATAGCTCACACCATATAATACTGACGGAATACACCCAGATGTTTCACCACCATTTACCCTGTGTGGCCTTTTGACAACCCAAACCCAAGAGATAGTACCCAATTTCATTGCCACCCAGCTTCTCTAAATCCATAAAAACACATTATGTTCCTCCGCACTGCAATTTGTATAGAAAACTCTAAGAAGAGACAGCTGCTACACAACAAATATATCCTCAACAGCATCATTTGGTGTAGCTGACAAAAGGCTTCTTAGGAAGTACACAAAAACAAATACAGTGAAACAGTGTGGCTGTACTGACTAGATAGCACTGTCCCCTCTGTAACAACCCTGAAATTGTCTCTTAGTCTGCAGGGCCAGAAAACTGGAGAGCAGTTGGTGCTTGAACATCTGCAGTACTGAAATCTCTGCCAGTACCATCTTACTGCCTGGCCTACTGGAAATTAGTTGGACAGATGAAAAAAGATTGGAGAGGTTTTCAAGCCAAAGGGAACTTTGACTCCCCAAGGATAGGAAATGAGAGACAGGTGACAGTAGGGTTGAGTGAAAAATAGGACACTGATTGGTAGCTGTGAAATAGTGTGGTTAAAGACATTTTGTGTGATTTAGCAGCCCAGTATATAACCACAGCAGTGCTCTCTCTTGCACACATTGCCTTTGGGGCCCTTCATGAGACTGCAGCTTCCCACAATCATTCCCAAACTGGCCTATATTTTACAAGGACAAGTTATTCATCAAGATCCACATATAACTTGCAACCATTGTATATTGCCCAAATCATACATTCATTATAGGAGTAATACTATTTTGACTGCATTTTTGGTCAAAATCTTATATGGTTGAAATATCTTTATATCGTTTTAGCACAGAGCAACAGTATGACTCAATAGCGTGTCCGAAACATATTATTGGTGGAACCATGAATATCTGTCTGGTTTCTATGTTTTACTGAAATATTATGTCATAAATATTACTCATTTAAGGTCTAAAACCAGTTTGGATTTTTTAATATGTATAATATGTGGTACTGCTGTCAAATGTTCTAAAACTTTTCAGAGATCCTTTATCCTGTAAGAATATGTGTATTATCAGGAATTAGCCACTTAGAATTACTGATATAATTATTACCAACTAAAAAAATCAGAAGGGTCAAGTCTTGACATCACAACAGATCAAGTGTGTGTATAGTATTTTTAAGCAGCAGTCAAGAGATTGTTTCCTAATCTCGAATGGACATTCTTTGAATTCTGTCCATGTCTTGCTTCACAAGCCACACAGTCAGCAAGTGTTCTCGCACAAAAGATTGTGATTAAGCTTCTTGTGAAAACTCCTCATCAACCTGCTCAGAAAATTAATTGTTTTTCATGGCTAATTCAAAAGTGCATTAGCATAAATTGACAGCTGCGGTGTGCCATATGCATACGTAAAATTGGGAGTTCATTCTCCGGTCGGACACAATCCTCGAGATGGAGCCACGGTTAACTCACAGAGGTCAACTGAAGGAACAGACCCCCATCACAGTGAATGCCAGCAGTGAATTGCAGCCTCAGCATCACGGTACTGACACAGGCTTTTTTGTGTCTGTTAGCAGAATTAAACAATCCCCTGAGACGTAACATCAACACACAGAAGGTCCCTTCTGAATATTCAATTAGCCCTGCAAGTACAAAGATGGGCTAACCAGGTTTGTCTAAAATCAGTCACACTCTGATAACCATGAAAGTACTTGTTTTAACTCCAGGTTAAAAACTCCTCAAGCGAAAACATAAATTTAAAGCTGCTAAATTGTGACCATTGTGAGTGCCACATACTCTGTGGTCATAAGCAGACTGATGACTATCAGGACAAGGGTTTGTGTTCGGGACTTATGTTGATTAAGGGTCTGGGGTCATCTGCAGAGAATCTGAAGGCTGAAGGGATACACATAGAATATTTGCCCCATATGGCCTTTGACCAACCCAAACCCAAGACGTAGAACCAAATGCCATGGCTATACAGCTCGTCCAAACCCCCAAAAAGATAAAATGTTCCTCTGTACTGCAATTTGGCCAGAAAACTAAGAGGAGGAAAGAGAGGAAGAGACAGCTGCTACACTACAGTTATATCCTGAATAGCATCATTTGATGTGTTTGAGAAAAGATGGTTTACAAAGTACAAACCTCCATGAAAAATTACCAGTACTCAAACTCATACATCCTCCTGTGTGATCCTTGCCAGAGTCACGACAACAATTGCATTGCACCAGGGAACCCAACAAATGTAAGCGTGCACAAACAGTCTCCCATCAGTCTGATCATCAAGGAATCACGCCATATTGATTTTCTTGTTTCGTGTTAGATTTCGGTAATTGCTCAGGAAAGGAGAGCATATCTCATCCAGACAACGAATGAACAGTCTTGTTAATTTAGCCGCTGTGTCCTCTATCATCTTCTCTGATCCAGGGAGTGCAAGGGCAATAACTGTTCACAATGAAAGGTCAGTTTTGCATTAGCCGGAGCTGGAAAATACCCATCATGGGTTAAGGGGCTAGTAAAATTTCTATCATTTCTATCCATGGATGGAGAGAGAGAAAGAGAGAGGGAGGGAGGGAGGTAGAGAGAGAGAGAGAGAGAGAGAGAGAGGCTGAACTCAGAATACAGATTAGGGAGGAATAGGTCTGCAAGATGAACAGCACAATCAAGCAGAAAGTCCAACACATCTAGCAAAGAGCACTTTTGTGCTGAGAGGATTGTGTCTTAATTAGAGTCAGCCTTTGAATGACTTGAGACAACTGGCATCTGGAAAGAGACAGGCGTTCATTTCCCATGGCTACAAATAATAGCTCATGAAGAGATATTCTCCTATCACCATCTCATAGAAAATGTAATATGATGACATGTCCCAAACAACATATTGAAATATTTAATAACATGAACGTGCCGCCAGATTTTTCATCTTTTTCATTCATCTGTTCAGCACGACCCCTCTAGGAGTATTCACTTATGATTTCTGTTCTAATATGGCTGACAAAGGCAATCAAGTGAGATTTTTTTTTTACTGAGAAAAATTACACTATTTCACTATTTACTGTACATTTATTGATATGAGTGATGTGACTTCTTTTCATCTTCCTTTTGGGTGAAAAATAATGGTATTGATATCACAATACTGACAGCCTTAATTTTATGCAGTGATGCTCTGCCCAATGCATCAACGTCATCAACATGTTAACATGCTGCTGTTTTTTTGGTATCCTTTTGGCTCTGGCCAGGCACCTCACCTCACCAATACCACTAATGATCTATAGATGAGTACTAATTATCTTCTGAGATGTTTTAATCACTCGCTGCAGAGTCCTCCTGTCCTGGGCTGTGCAGATCCCCTGTCAGTTTATAATGCTTCCATGCAGGAGGGTCTCTATCACTCCTCTGTAAAGGACTTTCACCCTAAGTGATTACAATTCATCCTGAAATTCATGACACTCCATCAAATAGTTCATGATATTTTACACAATCCCTCATTGTAGAAACAGAGGAAAGGTAAGCAGATCCTTAGGATTCATCCTGTGGGAATCATAAATATCTTTACAAAACTTCAAGACAATCCATTCAGCAGTTGTTCAATCTAGAGCAAAGGTGTAGATGAACTGACTGACCATCAGACATTTTCATGCCACTAATAGTGCTGGGTTTTAATGTGCACTTCCAAAAATTGTTTACGTTTGTCTACCATGAGCTTTCCTCTGAGTGTTTTTATTCAAATATCATGCATTTGAAATCAGGATAAATGCTGTTTTAGTTGATCTCTAACACAGTTTGGCCACATTAGCACAACAAGTTTAAAACACCAGGTGGCATTCCTGACAACCCACAATCATGCAGCATCCTATGTCTAATAAAGGCATAACATTTTCTAGTCATCAAAGTAAATAGAGGTTGCTAGAGCAATCGGCATGGGCTGACAGGCAGAAATGCATCCTTGAGTTCATGTCCTTTCTGGATGCTTCCCATTTATCTTGACTGTCAAGTAAAGAGGACATGATAATGAAAGGTGAACACTCCAGTGAATGGCTCTCTCTGCCAGCCTACCATACAATGCCGTATAATGAAAACTCTGCTTATTGGCCTGAGGTTGGATATGTGTATGTGTATATGTATATCTGCGTGTGTGTGTGTGTGTGTGTGTGTGTGCGCGCAGGATGTAGACAGTTGATATCTTCTTGAGACCGTGGAATTTAGGTAAAAAGCTACAGAAAACATCCTTCCAGTTTGTACACCGGGACAAACACAGAGGCTAAATTCTTTTGAAGGCCAACATTTGATGATACAATTCAGTTGCAATAGTTAATTCTTCCCCCGTATGACTCATCAAAAGGTTTCTCAAAGCACAAAACTCAAGCTACCCTCATCTTTTACACAATAAGTTGTCTGAAGATGGAATATTTGTTATATTGTATGGTGCTTGATTCAGCTTGTAACATTTCATTCATCACCATCCAGTAGGGCATATTTTATTATGTATACAGATACCTCCCTCTGCTGGACGTAGGCATAACGACACTTCTCAAACTGCAAATTCAATTTAAAGGAACAATCCAAATGAACAAAGACCAGCTACATATTTATATATATATATGTATGTATATATATGCATACAAGATTTACAGGTGTTTCCAGAATGACTTCCACCCTGTGTGCATCATAGCTCAGCTAACTATACACTCTAAAAGTTTAAAAGGCATTTAAAAGCCAAAAACACTTGCATAACAAAATAGAAATAAGGTGTAGTGAGAAACAATACATATTTTGTGATTATGGAACAAAGGGATAATAGTTAGAATTAAATATTAATCGCATGCTGCCTAGATACTAGATTAAGACTCTTTGTAAACTGAAAAATGGGATGTGATTTAACATCCAGTTTTATGAAAGTAACACTTAATTTAACATAAAATAAAAGTATTTTTTTATATTGTGAAAAAAACAAAACACCACTAGGATATATGAATTCCTCTTTACAGTAAAAAAAAACCCCACTTTGTTCTTTTAATCCGAGATCAACGGGTTATATATCTGGTCAAACACCAAAAAAATACCTCAGTGAACCAATGGAAGTGTTTTATTTTTAATATTGAATATTCATCACAAACAGTAGCATACTGTATTCAGTCTTCTGGCATTTCAAAAAAATATGCTTAGTAGTCTACATTGTATTTATACATTGTAACTGTCAGATATCCAGTGGCTGAATGGAGCAAAATAAATAACCTACGTTTAGCAGTTTTATTGTTCCAGATAACAGCACATCAGACAAGACTGGTGGCAGAACTAAATGGTCCAATATACATAGGTTCCAGATGAATGTGTGGGCCACTTCACAGGAGAACTTGGTGCAGAACAATTCCCCATTTCCTCAACAGGCCGGGACAAGTGCAATACCGCACCAGTACAGAGCATTGCTACCTCTCCCAACCTGCACAGAAAGGGATGAATTCTGATAGATTCATTTCAGTTCTATGATCAGTTTTGCATGGATTTGCACAGCGGTAGAGTGAAAAGCTGAAAGCAAACCAGCAAAACTAACCAGAGACCCATGTGCACAAACTACCTCCGCTGTTGTCCAAGAAGAAACGTGCGTCTAGAAGTACTTTAAGTGCTCACACTGCAGTAGAATTTCATAAAACTACCTGCACTATAAGCACTTTAATACTACTGAAACCTGTCTTTACCTTATTAACAGAGCTGATCGGCCACCATGGAGGAAGAAACAATGGTCACGGAGACACTTCACAGAAGGAAACACAGACCACCGTCAGTTTTGCATAGATTTGCACAACTTATTTCTTCTTGCAGCGCAACTATGCAAAACTAACAGAGAACTGCCACAATTAAATACAGAGCAGATGAGAATCCTAGCCCCTTATGCCAGAAGGAGCACTTAGGGCAGTAGGTGCTAGTCTACTTCACTATCTGCACTAGATGCACCTTAGCATAAGCACTAGTGGAAGGCACGCAGATTAAGTTATGCTGAACACCCACGTAATAAATGATCAATCATTTCACAGTACATTTCCATAAAACATAATTAAACAAAGTTCAGCTTTACATTATTTGGTCTGTATTTCATTGTAGTTAATTGCCAACTTCAAAGGGGAAAAGGCAACACTCAATAGCCAACAGATTTCATACACTGCTAAATTATGAAATAGTATTAACGGTGACAGGGTACCCGATGCCTCACAAATATCAAGCATGTTTGATAAGAGGGGCCTCGCTACAGACAGTTGCTTCACGCAGGAACAGCGGGGTGCCGACCTTCACCACAGTGTGGAGACGAGGTCCTTCCAGATGTGCATTCACTGGGAGTGTTTGGATTCAGTCTGTCCTGGACTGGCATAATCATTTAGTTACAATTATCATAATAGTGCTGAAAGTGCCTTCACTGCAGTAGATTGTATGAAACTACCTGCACTGTAAGCACTTTGACACTACAGTGACTGTTCATGGGGGGGGGACTTAGACTGCCTTTAAATCCACAATGATGAGCCTTCCAGAGAAGATACAGATGTGCACAGGGCCTGCAAGCATAAATGATAGGATAGAGGATGTCAGCAACTTCAACACAGGGCTTAAATCAATGACTTTCATTAGACCTTAAAAAAATATTTGTTTGATTTTCAAGAAATTGTAAAAACTGCATGTTTGCAAATGCTGGTTGATGTCTTTAAATAGTTTAAATACATTTACAATGATGTAAAACAGACAAACTAAATGGAACCAAAGAATATCAGGCTAAGATTAATAATTCATGAAAATGTTTGTAGATTTGCTATCTGTTATAACGGATCACTCCTTCATATTACCAGTAACTTAGCAATGAGAGCATTGTATGACTAAATAGTGTCAGTTGACTGAGTTGTTATCTCCAACCAGAATGACCCTTGTTATGTTAGACTGGTTTTGTAACCTCCGCCAAGGAGGTTATGTTTACAGTGCCGTTTGTTGGCCTGCAAGATATTTAAAAAAAAAAAAAAAAAACTATGTGCACGTTTATAAAACAAAAATACTAAACATGAATATATATTTTTTTATAATATATTTTTTGCAATACATGTTTAGTTTGAACACTAGATTTGCAACATTTGGATGACAAATTGTTGAAGATCCTGCAACCTTTGTTAGCGTTTCACTTGAAAGCAGCAATATGAAACATTACTATATTCGTGTAACAGGTGATGATACGGATTCATTCACGTCCATCTCTGCACAAGGCCCTGATCCAGCTCCGAGAAATGAGGTACCCCCCTCCAACCCGCCAAATTGCCCATTACTGTGTAAATTGATTTTAGATATGGGCGCAGATGATAATCCAGAAAACATTTTGTCGTTAAAACACTTGTGAATTCACGAAAAGAAAAAACAAAACCACACACACGAGAAACGACCACATGTGCCAATGTCTTCAATAACAAAGTTCAATGGGAAACCTGAGTGTGAACCAGGACTGCTAGAGGATAGCAACACTTGCGCTCCATTCACATCGCTGTACCCCTCCCCCATGCGCTAACATGGCGCCTGGGAGTCCGCATTTCGGGCGTTTTTAGAAATCTACTTCCACCGACTGGATGAAAGCATGAGTGTAGCTAAAAATGGGCCACGTTAAAATATATGTGCACTTAACACTGAAATCGGGTGCATGTGAACCGTGCAGTCATGACTAGACGCACCAAGCACATGATACGAGCCCCTGCAAACTTCAGTCAGAAAGCACCGCACAACAAGCTATTAGCACCCGCGAGCTCCATCAAAACAGTCCAGCGCGAGCATGTGCTAACCAAAGAGACTAGAGAGTCTAACCTGCGAGTAAGGTCAACTTTAAGACAGTTTATTGTCCGTACAAGCTGTACAAAGCCACACATCACTCACATTAACACACGGCACCTGGGCAAACCGCTTTAAACACACATGAAGTCACCAGGCTAATGTTGGCTAACACCATCCACTCCAGAGCATTGCAGTCGCTCCTAGCCAGCTACACTCATACAGGCAGACATTAAATATCAGCGTATGTTCCCGGGTGCTTGTAAACACTCAAATTTCCGCGTAAGTGCGCGTATTATGGTCAGTGAAGCCAATGGCGGTAATATAACTTAACGATATCTTCTCGTGGCGTTAGCACCTAGCTAACTCGGCAGCTCGCGGGATAGCAAAGGCGCGCGGCCTGCTGCAACCCCATGTGCTGCTGCTTTGTTCTGGAGGCACTTTTAAGTGTACACCACAGCGCACACATCGACCGAAAACTCCATATTCTCTCAACATGTGGCCAACAACAGGACAACGGGAGTCTATGAGTTGCAGCTACTACCAAACTGTGTAACGCCTAATTTTCACGAGTGAGTATCACTTTCCCGAGGTAGCGACTCTCGAGATGCGGAGCAACACATGCTTTTCAAATCTCCCTCATTCTCCAACCATGGAGGAGAGGTTGCCATGCGCCTCTTACAACATTGTTTTCAAATGCGGAAACTGGTGATTAAAACGTGTTTATCCCCCCCCTCCCCAAATGTTAACGTGAAAGTGTGGCTCCGCTGTGGCACACATTGGCGAGCATTTCACTTTCCTGACGTTTACCGCATCTCCCGATAAGGCTAACAACAGGTTTCTTGCCAATAACATGCGCGTAATAAGACACTAACGTTAGCTCCTAAAAAATCCACCATCTTCACTCACTTGTGCAGACTTACCGTTTACTCACACTGTTTCGGGGGTTATCTGCAAAACTGAGAAAAGAAAAAAAAGACATGACCAAAAAACGAGTAACAGCTAGGACGTATAATCCAAAAAACACAACCATGTGCTACTATTATGATTTGCTAGGAGTTTGGGAATCGTAGTAAGATTGCGAAAGTGGCGCGAGTACACTCGAGGTTTAACCATGTGGTGAATGAAGGGCGGCTCCCAGCCAGCGTAGCTAAACCCCCAACTCCTTCATTAGCATAAATCAACTACTTCCTCTCCAAGTGCGACTCTCAAGTTTCACCCCTTGATTTTGCCTGTTGGTAAACATGCAGAGGTAGTAAAATACAGAAACTACGAACTTATTCCTCACGAGGGAGAACAACAAACAACCCCATTATAAAACGCAGAGGCAAATAGGTTGCTGTTACAGGCGACATCAACAAAGTTTTCTAACCTTATTTTTTCTTGATGTTGTTCCTGCGTAACGTTGAGACAAAAAATGTCTTGTGAGTATGGATAAACCCTAGAAATAAATATAATCAGTCAATCTAACGAAAAAGACATTTACTCAGATCAGTTTGTTATGTACTAACATGGCAACTCACTATAGCCTACATAATTATGTTTATCATATAAAACTTATTACTCTTTCAAGCAGAAGTTTCTGTAATAAGAGGTATCATTTTGGGTTTACTAGCTGCACATTATTTGAGGTCTTTGTAATGTAATAGCAAATTAAATTTTTATATATAATTTTTTTATTGCACAAATTCTTTACAAAAATCAACAGAGTTGTTGGCTTTATTTAACTTAATTAAAAGATTAACTGCAGTATAATCATAGCATATAGAAAGCTAAAAATAATATATTTATTTATTTATTAATTCATTCGTATAGTTTGATATTGTTTTTATTCGTTATTGTGGAGAATATTGGGTTATAACTATATATAACCTAATAAAGCCTACATACTAACACTAACATTACTAACTAAAATGCAAACCAGATGTCTCAGCAATAATGTAATGTTACCAATACACCTTAAAAGGGGAACAAATGAAAAAAGTTACAATCCAGTTGTTATGAACATTACATTTTCAACAAAAGGGGGAAAAAAGTGAATATAGTGCTGTCTGTTCTATATGTTTATGAGGCTTATGGATACAGACCCATGAAGCTAGGTGATATTATTTAATTTTAGACTATAGTAGTATACGTTGTCAATGAATGTTAGCACTGAAAATTGTTATACAATGTATCCATTTTATTACAGCAATAAAATATTAAACATAGACCTGTATTTGTAGACGATTTTAATAGCACATACAAAAACAATATCCACACAATATTTCTTCATTATAGGAGCAGAATGCGATTTGAAATCATAATTTGTATCAGCATTTCACAACAAAGCTTATTCTGTAGTATAATGTCAAATACAATTTGATTTATTCTGGGCAGTTTTTGTGTTACATTGAAACCACACTCTCTAACTAAGGCCACAAATTAATAAAAAATAATGTCATTGCCACGAAGATGGTTTAAATTGTCAGGCTCCTCCCACTGAAAGGGAATGAGTGTTCCTCCTTCAAGCAGAAATGTGGGGAATTGTCTTGCTTATGACCATAGGTCAGTCTAATTCACCTTTCATCTCCAGATTCAGTCATGTGTGAAGTAACACAATGGAGGCACAGAATTTGAAGTTGCCCTCCTGCTCACACAGCTGGAAAATGCAAGAGGCCCAAAAGTAGGTCCACTGCAATTTAAATGTATAAACTATTAGTTTTTGTATTTTGTTTAATAATATAAATTGACAGCAACATTTAAATAAATCGTAAATAGATTATATTAAACGCCTTACTCCAAATGCATTACTGTGACATATAATTACACTTTACTTCACTCACACAAAACAGTGGTATACTGAGGCAGTGGGGATGACAAAATACTTTCTTGTCTCTCTGATATTATAGTTTTGTAAAGAACTAGAGTTAAAGGATAACAATTAGTTGACAAACACACAACTACATTTGTAATTTAAATTAACTATTTATAAGATTATGGGGCCGGGGGATATAATTTCTTTGCAGGGAGGGAAACCGCCCTTGAAACCTAATTTCTGGTAAAAGTGTATCTTTCAACAAATGTAACAAATTGTATTTTAATGTCTGACCTATAAGATTAATTAAGTCTAAAATGATAGATTATAGATAAAGAATGCAATGCAACATAAACTATATAACATTTAAAATATTATGAATAAATTGTTTGGGGGGAAAAACTTTCAAAACAAAACAAGCCACGGCTCAACCTATTAAAGTAGATATTTCTCAGACCAAATGACTGACACAGATGCAGACTCTGGTTTAAAACAAAAAACATTTTACTTTATGACCACACACAGTGTAGAAAATGGGCACCATTTCTGTAGAGAGGATTAAAACATTTATGTGCATTCATGCTTATTAATGCATATTTCCAAAGTGATAATGATGTTTCTGTCTGATGAACCAATGACTCAAACAAACAAATATACAACTACAGCCTATTGTTTTATATGGGTTTAACTGGTGTTGAGTACCTTTTTAAAGCACCATATAAAATAAATGTATTATTATTGTTATTATAACAGAACTATCAATGGCCTGTAGACCCTGACATATATTCAGCATACTTAAAATATTTCAAGTTATTTGCCCATACATGAAAAACAACATGATCTTCTTATTTTCAAACTTGTTGCCCGACTATTTAAATGTTCCCAGCAATAGTCTTTTAGGAAAAGCACAGGTGATAACATTAACAATGGCTCTGTTGTGTAAGTGTCCCCATTTAGCCATAGTGTGATCATGAACCAGCATGCACAACAACAGGACCCTGAAACTAAAGTAGCTACATGGAATATATTGTCATTATGCTATCATTAATTTGATTATTTAAACATGTGAGCCAGTTGGTAATGAATCTGTTGGCCAACTGATGACTGATTTAATTTTAAATAAATAGGCTTTTACATTTTAAATGACGGTGTATGTCTTCTCTTAAGTGTTAAGAAGTGTTAAGAACAGAAATAATAAGAGTTTCACACAAAATAATATAAATTAAATTACAGCTGTTTGCAAGGAAATATAATTTCAAAATCAATATATACCCTAAGGTAATTCAAATAAGCTAAAATGATTTTGTCCCTTCCCCACACCCATACCAATATTATTTAGCTTTAGAAAATACATTAGACACAAGGAACAATCAGACAAATTAGATTAAAGTAACAACTATCTGGCCTAATCTTTTGTTCTTGAAGGTTTGTATTTATTAGCAGACAAGGTTTTCGGTTATAGAATGTGTATAACAATAATTATACAATTATATGAAACAAATGTTTGGTAGGTCTAGTAGGTATCCAAAGCTATTAACAGGCATACATTTGTTTGGTGTAAGAATCTTCCTTCACACTGTGATTTCCAGACTGTGAAAGAAAAAGAAACAGACAGCTTGGTTTGGCTTTTTAGTGACCTGTAAATAACGCATTCAACCACTATAACAGGGCGGACCAATCTTATTAAGTTACATCAAGTTTTTGTCGTAGTGTTTTTTTCTTTTTTCAAAAATTGCGTTTGGTCGTCCTGATGTTTGAACCTACCCATCTGCCGTAGGTCACACGCTGTACAGTTATGGCTGCCCTCCACGGAAGCCACATCAACCTTCCACAATAATGTAACATCACAAGTCCGACACGATAATTTGCAGTAATTTAGCATAGTACCTAACGTGGAAACTGAATACTCCGATATATTATTACAATATGTACATTACAGCACAGTGTCTGAACTTGTTTTCAGTACATTGATGGGTACATCGTCTAGCTAACAATGTCTAGTTTTTTTATTGTGAAGGTTGAAATACCGGAGTTCCGGTGTAATTGTCGCGTGGCTCTACTCCTCATGATTTCATGGGGTTTTTACATGTTCAGACTTAACAACAGGCTCGTGTCGATGGCGGAGAGTTAAAGGTGAGTTTAACGACGTGTTCACAGATGTGTGTAATGTGATTTATGTTTGTTTTATGTTTATGTTTATGTTTGGACGTTACCTGCTGGCTGAAACCACATGGCTATTATTAAAAGGTGGCTGTTCTCTGTTGTTTTACTGATAGACAAACTACTATACTACTATATAGAGTACACTAACATGCATATAAGAGTATAACACTGAACAATTATACAAAGTAAGCTATATTCTATGTTAAGTGGCAGTAACCTTGTTGCAGGGAAACGCTAGTTTTAAATTACGTGGCTAGACAGTCATAGGTCATCTCTATGACTATGACTGTATGACTATACTGTGTATAATACTATTTATATATATATATATATATATATATATATATATATATATATGTGTGTATTTATATACTCAACAACTGGGTTTCAGGCAGGAAATATTCATGATAGTTGTTTATAAGCGGTGTTGTACATACAAATGTAAATATGACAGCTGAACTGAATGTTTGTATGAGATGTTTACAAGTAAATAGATATTTTTGACATCAGTCAAATATTTCTACACATAAACAAAATACGCTTAACTATCCGCTTAATATTTTATTATTTTATTTAAATGGAGTCGCTGGGCGTGTTTATTATTTCCATGTCTACCTTTCACCCTCTGTTAGAAACAATTTTACTGGCCTTCGACATCCCAGGCCAAATTTGTGATGAAATTGATCTACAGGGGGCACCCTGATAACTCACCTGGTAGAGCTGGCGCCCCATGTACCCAGACTCAGTCCTTGCTGCAACTACCTTTGGCTCTTTGCTGCGTGTCATCCCCCCTCTCCCCCATTTCCTGTCACGCTATAGCTGTCACTAAAGAAATTAAAAGCCCCAAAGAATGCATTAAAAAAAAAAAGAACAGATATAATAAACCCCCAAAACAGTTCCTAGCCCTTTTTTGTAACTTACTGCCAACCATATTAGGAAATACACGTTTGGTCAACTTAACACTTTTAATTTGTCATTCTTCAGCAGTATTTTAATATCATGCCTTTGTCTTTTCAGTCTGGTGAATAGATGGCTGCTTGTGTGCTCTGTCGACCAGTGCGGAGGCTATGCTACCTCCCAGGCTTGAGAAAAGATTTTATCCAGGCTCAGCACGTGTCTGTCAAACGAGTGGATGAGACTGATGATCAGGGGGGGAAGAAAGGAGTATTTCAACACCAGGAGGCATCTCTTCCAGAAGAATACAGGCTGCATTACAACCCTAGCTCATATCATCACTCTTTGTGGAACAAAGCAATCTCCCAGAGCCAAACAGATAATGACGAGGACAAGTGTCTCTCCACACTTGCACCTTCCTTTTGGAAACAGAACAGTCGCTTCAGTGCTAGTTGCTTGCGACATCTCTCCAGCTCAAAAAACACACATCTTGACTTGGCTTTCAGCAAAGGCCCCAAACGTGAGATGCCATCAGATTCACCGTACCACAGAAAACCCATAGAGCCAGATGTTCCGGTAGATACACGTGCTTTCCTCAAATGCCGGCCAGAGTATGCCTCCAAGTCCCTTAACCTCACCAACCGACCTTGCTCAATCGAGTGGTTAGAGGCCTGGTTGCTGCTCCAAAAAGTGTCTGTTTTAAAGGGCAGTATGAAACCATCTGATGTGTCGCAGTTTCTCATGGAGCTCAGCTGCTTACACCCAGACAAAATCTCATTACTGAAAAGTGATCAGCGCTTCACCATGCTCCTCCGATATTCTGTGGAAAACCTTCGCCTCTTTACTACAGTTCAACTGCTGGATGTCATGCAGTCGTTTGTGTGGCTGGAAATACCCCCTTCCCACTCTGTACTCGGGTTGTATGAGGCTGAGCTGTGCCGCAGGGCTGATGAGATGAGTTTGCACCAGTTGTTGTTAGCTGCTGACTTATGGCGCTGTATGAGGAGGCAAGTCCCAGAGTTCTTACAGCACCTCTTTAATTCAATCCCTCTGTACCTTGGACAGATGGGGGTCCCTGAGTTGGTGCAACTGTTGTATATAGTGGGAGAGGGTAGGCAGTTCCCAAAAGACTTGATCCGTCCTGTAAAGAAGCTCCTCATGTGTAATTTACAGCAACTGTACCCTGAGGAGGTTGGTACAATATGCTTGGGGCTTTTTAAATCCCAAACTTCAATATCTGAAGGTGCAGTGATTCATATTGTTGATAAGGCACACTCTTTTGTGGAGGAGATGAGTGACTTTGCCATGGTGAATGTGCTTAAATACATGCGTTTCAGATACTTGTACCACAGGGACTGGCTGGAGGCCATGGCAGTGGAAGTTCCTCGACGGGCCCAAAGTATGGGTATCAAAGGACTTATGCATGTGGCCCTGACCTGTTCAGCACTGCATTACTACAATGATAAAATCCTAATTGCAATTGCTGAGAGAGTTCCATCGCTGGTGCCATACTGCAGGGTTAAAGACTCATGCAAACTACTGTGGGCCTTTGGCACATTAATGTTTCTCCCAGTTCAGAGCCCAAACTTATATTCGAGCCTGACAGACTCCTTGAGACAGAGGAAAGTTGAATTCGGGCGATACCCAGAGCAGCTACTTACTGGTCTTCTCGGCCTGGCCTTTGTCTCTCAGTTCCCAGAGGACCTAATTGCATTAGCTTTGAGTCCTGAATTTGTCAACATAGCACTGAACTTCACACAGCTGGAACTGAAAAAAGACTTGTTCACTTTAGAAAGAGCTGTGGCTCTGGAACTGCCTCAGTGGACTGGCCCATGGCTAAGCAGTGAACTGAGAGAGGAGGTGACAGAAATGCTGTGGAAGTTTGCGCAATCAGACGTGTGCCAGAAACCAGAGATTCAGGAAGCAGAATCCATTCTGCAAGATATGCTTGGAGGAGAAATGTTTGTACATAAGAGGATGATTCTGCCCCACACTCGTTCCGTCGACCTCGAAGTACATCTTGACTCAAAAGGAAAGCCTATAGCCCTGAACCCAGCATCTAACACAGCCACATTATCTCCAAAGAACAGTTCATCCAGAAGTCCTTCTCATCGGAAGAGAAGGATTGTACAAGTAAATATAAGTGATGATCTTTTCTCACAGCTAATACCAACCAAAAACACCACAGAGCCTTTAACCTCATCTCCTAAGGTTAAGCCTACGTCTCTTCACAAAGTAGAGCGTGATTGGTGGAGACTGTCTGAGACAGGGGTAGACCTGACCACTGAAATTACAGACGCTCTTATCAAACCCAGTGTCTTGCAATCAAAACCCCAGGTCTCGAAAGGCATTGTCAAACTTGCTATCCAGGTATCCAGCAGGAACCACTACTGCTGCAATTCACAGCAGTTATTGGGTCTTCATGCGATGAAGAGGAGGCATTTGAAGTTGGCAGGCTACAGGGTTGTAGAGGTTAGCCATCAGGAGTGGTTTCCCATGCTACGGAAAAGCAGGGCTGAGAAGCATGCATACCTGCGCGACAAAGTTTACAAGAGTCTGGAATGATTCTCCGACCTCCAGGAGCCTGAATAAATCACAACAAACTCAGACTGCAATTCAAAATGGCTTGGCACTTTTGTTTTTGGGCAAACTTTAGTTTTAAATATGTATGTGCACAGAAAAAGGGTCTGTTAAGGCATTGGACAGATGTTTGTTTATCCACACCCACAATGGATTTCTTGTACAAAGTACATTTCTTAATGATATTTTTGTGAAAATAACTCAAATAAAAAGAACTCCTTACTATCCTGGTTAAGGTTGTGGTATGATATCATAACAGTAGATATTTGGAATGTATTTTATTTTCTGAATGTACTTCAATCTGACATCAAGAACCTGCTTATACCTTCCAGGATTTGTAGAATACTAAGGAAAAACAATGTTTTGCATCATACTTGATCACATTCACTCATGCATTATGGTCCTCGGAGGTCAATGCATCTGTTTCTAGTGTTATTAGATTGCTGACCACTTTGCACAGCAAAGATTAAAATTTGTAAATAATGCAATACTACCACTAACTGAAACCCTCAAATCACTGCAGTATTGTCTAAACACGTCCATGGAAGGCTGCAATGTTAAAGATTTAACAAAAATAGAATGTATAACATTATTTATGACATTAGGTACACTCCACTGTCACTTTTTTGTGGCAAATCTTAATGCAAAACATGATTTATATCGCAAAACTGCAAACACCACCTCTGAAACTGAGCATACCAAGTGACAGGGAAATTAATCCTTTCACACTGGGATAGAATTGATGCTCCCATGTTTGACTCCTCCGAGCTTTTATGATGACTTTGCTGTGGAGGTCATCTGTCCGTTTCTCATTGCACTACTGCAGCAGGATTAGGGATGTTCACAGATGTCACTGTTTTTATTTTTATCTTTTTGAGGTAGAAATAGATTGTCATACTTTTTCCTATATATTGATATGGATATTGTTCTGTCATCTTGCATAAACATGAAGTAGTGTAAGAATAGAAGAGCAACAAAAGTGGGTTGCTGAACAGAACCGTTTTATTGTAAAGAGCTGTCAAATTCACAACATGTTTGTTTATTGTGAGTTTTGGGGATTTTATTTTTCTGGCAGCATTTCTTGGGAATGCCATGCAGTTCGACAGCCCAAGGTCTGAGATGTCTCTCATTGAAACCTGTGCTAAATCAGTGTTTTTTCAAAAGAGTTGGATGTTTCAAATGAATTACCACACAAGGTTAAAGTGACTTAGACAAAAATTGTAACCACAAAGGAAAAATTATAAGTCATTTTCTGGATTGAAGTTCATTTTCATGGTGTATTGACATGAATGGCAATCTGTGGCTGCCTGGAATTAATGAGAATATTTTAAAACATCTACTCACAACTCTCTGCTTTACAAATCTTACAAGTAATGGCTTCGGTCTTTTAAGAAAAGTAAGGCAAAATTGAATTAGTTGAAGGACATTGTTTTATTCAAAGGCTTTCAAAAGCATAACAATGAACCAAATTTGAAAAAACAAACAAACAGTTGGTATTAAAAAAAGCCCATCTTGTGTTTAGCTGACTGTCATATCCATGTTTGGGAACATCCGTAAGCAGGATATCCTTGTAACTCCCCGAAGAAAAAGCTGGGATGAGACCTTGGGGTAAGGACACACTAGAGAGACTACAGGTGTGTTCTGTTCCCCTTAAAAGTGTTCTTCTTTCTTTCCCTCCCTACCTCCTTATTTCCTTTGTGACCCAGAAACTGGTGTTAGTGCTTCCATCTTGCCAGCTGTCCCAATACTGTGAGAGACAAAAACAGCTTCAAGGTCTCCAGCTAGGAAACGTCTGAAAGAAAGGAAAATCTTGCAGGGAGTTTTTTTTTTTTAATGGCATGCCCATTAATCCTGCAGACACAACTTGCATTCATTTTACCCACTTAGAGAATTAAAGAAAAAAAATCCTGCAGCGTCAAGATAAAAGTAGCCAATTGTAGGGCTTGTACAGTATATTCCTGCCCCATGCACGTTGTATCTCTTTGTTTGCTCGGTAGAAAATAAGACAGAATTTGGAATACTTGATTTTATAATTGGTTATTGGACTGAATATTTAAGTTAGGGCTGCTTTAACAGTGGGAAACAACTGTCCTAATTTCCTTCTCTCTCTGGTTTTCCCTCACTTCCTGATGGGAGACAAGTGGCATGAAGAGTAGCAGTAGAGTAGAAGAGGCAAATTCAATCAACACTACATCTGTCAGCATGTGTTGGAGCGCTTGATGATCCCCCTGGAGAAGTTGGAGGAAGGTGCTGGGAAAAATGGGACATTTTGGTTGCTCTGTTGCCATTTCTCTCTGATCAGGATGAATGAGAAGAGAATGAATGTTATGCTATCCTTACAATTGGCCAGCAGAGGGCACTCTCTATTTAGGAAACTGGCCATTTTGTCTGACTGACAATGATGGACAAACAGTCCCTTGACTTCATGACATTAGAACATTTTCCTATAACTCACATTAATATGAATGCAAGAAAATATTTATTATGTTTGCATAAACAGTTCTAACAAGTTTAGTATAACATAAAAAAAAAAAATGTGTTTTGTCAATATTACATAATGTTTTTGACAATACAGTGAATTTGCAGACCCAACAAAGGAGACAAATGCATTTGAGGGCAGTAAGTACATTTTAATAAGGCAGAGAAGAGTCAATAAATGCCTCTCCTATTCTTCACAGATCTGAAAAACTACAAAAGAGAATTCACATTTGGGCACTTTCAAGTCAGTGCCATCCCTGCAGCTACAAATTTCACACTTCTGGGTGTGCAGGAATCAAGCTTTTGAAGTTGAGATGATTCAGTTTCTCATTTAGCACCATTTTCTTTGGATTCAAATGCAACTCAATGGATCACCAAATAAATCCCTTATCCATGTAGGGAGAAACCGTTACCTCTCTCACTGATGTGTCATCTCTATTATGTTTTCAGGCTGACGCTAACAAGGGCAAACATGTTTAGGGAATAGGGGCTGTCTGCCACAGTGCAGTAGTTTTATTAGTGTGTGTGGAGTAATGGGAGTGATTATCAGCTTAGATTAGATCATTATGCTGTTATTATATTGTCTTCTGAGTCTTCCAAGCAAGGTGCTAAACGTTCCGTGATTTGTTCATGTCTCACTGATGACAAGACATTTATTGAGTTATTAACTTGGTATAAACAAAAGCAAATAAGTAGTAAGTAGAGAATAATCATTAGGCTTAGGCACTATTTTAAAATGTGACCAGTATTTCACCCATTAATAGAGGAGGCTCTGGTAGAGTGAATGCTCTCTCAGTAATCCCCGTCTTATTTGCATTTCAATTCTTTTGCATTTTTCAGCCTGGAAGCTAATCCAGCACAGTCTGAATGTAGGCTAGACTTGCATCAACATTTCTTAAGTTATCTCAGAATAGAGATACTACTGTCTGCATGCTATAATTCCTTTATTTAGGTTATTGTATGAAACAGACAAATCCTAATGTCACATATTCTTTAAGCATTGATGCAAGACCCCTACTACATCCACTTCATTGTGTTGGATCCTTGACATTCACAAGTTAGGGAAGCAAGTACGGATTAACCAGATATATGCAAATTATTTTCCCTTGAGAGTGACAACAAATGATCCCCATCACAATGTTGCACTATGCTGGCGCTAAATACTGCCAGTGTGCTGCATGTTTCTGTATCAGTCCCTCTCAGTGCAACTTCCTTTCTGACCCCTTCAGTGGCATTCAATAATGTGTCTGGATCCTTGCCTTTAAGATTCCAAACACACACACACTCTGCTAAACCAACTGCTGCAGGGACACGACTGACAAGGAGTGTTTGCATTCAGCGCTTGTCTTTGCTGCTATTGATAGGCCTTTATTAACTAAGTTTAAGATTTGTCGCTCGGTTCCTCATATCCTAGTGGATAAACCTTTTCACCTCAATAACACGGTGGATTTGGATTGTTAGCGTTGTATTTTTGTATACTTAAAAATAAATAATGATGCTTGGGAAGAATGTCATGCACTATTACTCAAGCTATAGTCAGGCATAGACAGAGAAATATGTGATATGACCATGTAACCACAGGCGCTGATATCTTATTACACCATTTGACATAACATAGCAGGGGGATGTTTAAGATTTTCACGTCTGTAGATCTTGCTTCTCATGGATTTTGTAAATTCATACTATCCATAGAAGCATTAACTGTTGGCCCATGAAAAAATCATGACCAGAAGGCACATTAAAGAGAGAAGGCTGAACACAGATAATAATGACAATATGCAGCTTGGCAACTCAGTTCAGAAGTTCAACAGAAATAAACATTTGCGAAGAAGACATTACAGTATTTAAAGCATATGCTGTTGTAATTAAAAAATCCTCTGACTCATAACGCAGTGGCTATTTTTAGCAAGCTTGTAAAAGAGGATGGTATTGAAAGAAAAACACTTGTGTTTTCAAGCTAATTAACATTATGTGGGCCACTCCCTGCGTGAGATAAGTTCAAGATGACACTTGTGCAGACAGCATTGTATTGCATAACCACATTGCTGTCCCTCTACACTCATCATTTGGTCACACAAATCATTACAGCTCAAAGCAGGATTGATGTAAGCTCACTAAACAGAGTGGAAGTGTAACAGCGGAGTCACTGTAATACAGTTCCACATGGCATTTTCAAGGGGGTCATCCCTTTATAAAACTCCATAATCATGTAAAGTCTGGCTGGCATATTGGAAGGCATTTCAAGGTCAGTTTTGATTCATTTCATGACAGTGCTACATCAAACCATAAAGTTATAATAAGTCTATCATTACATCATATCCCATTTTCTGTACTATTTATGTATGGTATTTTTTCCAGCAAAACCCAATCTGTGTATTTGCACACTAATTGCCTCTCTATATTGTGGTTTCTTTGTCATTGGTGGAGTCTGCCTTGCTGAGGAATTCAAATATGTTAACCATGCTCAAGGGATTTGCAGGAAATAATGGCTGCACATTTTGGACGTGATGCGAAAGAGAAAAGCCAGTGTCAGGTAACACTGTTAACTTTATCATTTAAAAATGATACAGAGAGACAGAAACCAGTGTTGCATGCACTTTTAGACCTTTATTAATAAAATGCACTTGCTATTTTGACCAACTGCCCCCCAAAAAACAAAAAAACATACACGCAAAATGCCCCAAAAGTATCTTTGTATGTGTGGTTTTAGACACTGAAAACACAAAGCACTCTCCCAAGCGATACACAAAAAAACCTACAAGATATTGCAAGCTTATTTTGAGAGCTTCAGATGAATAGATTGATGGACTTATTCTTTATGTGGGTATTAAATGGGTTGATGCATTCTCCTTCAATTATCGGGGCTTAAAAACTTTCAACAAAAGCTGAGTCACTGCAATGAAACTTCAGTCTGACACATATCAGGATTCAGGATGCTTACTCTGCAGGATGGGTGAAGATGAGAAACAGCTGCAGAACGGACGGACCAAGAGTTGCAATTTTGGGATGGATCAATGACATCCTTATTTTGGGCACATTAAGCAAAAGCTCAGGATACAGAGCACTTGCAGGGTTTTAAATTAGTTTGTACATATATTGTTCTGGATAATCACCTAAATGATACCAATGGTATGATGGTCCTTGAGGTATATTAAGGACCTAATTAAACTAACATTTCTGACATTTTTTCCCAGCATGGTAACATAATATAAAGGAAAAACAAAATGATTAAAGATGTATAAACATGAAAAACATGAACAAGATTCAGTTTACATATTCAGGCAATTTCTTAATTAGTAACAAATGTTTCACATTTGTTGTAACTCCTGTGCTATGTTGATATTTGTTAAGCTATATATTAAAGATACTAAAGATGATTAAGCTGCAATATTATTTGGATCTCCATGTTTAGTCTAGTTTAACACTTTCAAAATGCTACATACAATTCTGACACAGATATTTTGGATTTGTAGACACATACTTAAATTAATCCTCCAGCAGCTATACCACTATTACTGACAATACAGATTGCTGTAAAACAGATATGAAGTATGTCAAAAAAATTAAATTCAAATCCAATGGCAATGGGAATTGCTTGGTTTACTCCTAATATATCTCCATTGATTGTCCTATAAGCCTACTGAAGGCACAAATTATAAAGGGTGCCCACACAGCACAAAATGAAGGCTCTTCACATCATGTTTATGCTTATCCTGCCTTCTTAGAAGCTCATCAAGCAAACAGACATTTAGCCTCCAGGTTAATATCAATATGTGACTATATTTAATGCTGGCAGTTGAGGACATGCGGTTCTTCTATTTGACAAATTTATGGTGTATTTTTGTTATGTATGAGTGTAATTTGTAGTGCTATCATAAATAGAAGTAGAAAAGAGGTGATGCAGCAATTGCAACACCGGGAACTGGAAAAAACATCCAACCATGAAAGTTTACTTGTACATATCTCAATTTATGCATTCTATATAATCAGTTTGAGCTTTTTGGTCTCAAAGTTGTATTTACTGCAAAATACTGCAATAGCATTAATGAAGTAGATTATACTTTAATGGTGTACCACAAAGTGATGTACAGTCAACCCTTGAGCATGAAATAAACCTGTCCACCTCAATTGCCTCGAAGCACATGGAAACCATCTTCTGCTTATGGTAGTTCATATTTCAGTCTGTAATTAGACCCTAGTAAGCCTGGTAGACAAATTTAAAGTGATGTGTTAACGATTGCATAATGATTAATTACATTATCTCAAACACTCAGGGATCAGGTACTGAGATATGCGAGGGGAGTAAATACAGAGACAGACACACAAGCAGCACACTAACAAACACACATGCACAAACATGTCTGGAAAGACTGCTGTTGGTAAATTAATTCTGTCCTTACTACATTAAATCATCCAGAGGCATGCTGGGGAAGACAGTTGATGAAAGAGCTGGAGAAATTTAAAATCTTTCTAATGTTCCAACTTCCTTTTATAAATAATTGATGAATTTCACAGTACATTCACATTGCCTTGACATTGCAAAACATTGTGCTCTGCTGCACATTATTGTCGAACAGTTCCATTTCAGGACCGTGGCGAGGGGGGGAAAAAGAAGATGAAAGTAGTGATGATGTACTGTAACGCCTGTGGTATTCAACTACAGAGCAGACTGAGTTAAATGAAACAGGAATACTGCCTGTCTAAGTCACACCCACCTTTAAAAAATAATCACTAATGGCCATTTTGATACAAGTGGTGTAAAGGACATGTTTCTGTGCTGTAAGTGCCATAGTGCTGCTATCAGACTGAAAGTGACATTTAAAATGGGAGCTCGGCTATCAAAAGGCCAAAGTGGACAGTAAATAAGTGGGTCTACCAAAAGGGAAAGGACAAATGTCAGGTCACAGCAACAACGACCTAGTAAGGAAGCTTCACTTTCAAAAGAGAGATTGAAAAATAGGAGCTATTTTAAGTTTCCCAGAAATGTTAAGTCTTAACGAAACTGCAGTTCCAAAGCTGTCTTGTATTACACAGACATATTCTTTTACATTCCTAGAAACAACAAACTATAATCAATGACACTGTGTGGGAAAGAAGGACATTTTCATTGTCTTTCTCCCTCACTGTACTGTATATGCACCGTTCTAAGCCAAAACCTCATATTTAATGGATTTGACTGTATGGAAAACCAAAGTGGTTGACCTCATTCTTTAGGATTGATGCATTATGGGACCTTCTGATCAGAAGGGGTTTTTAATAATTTCTGTCTTCGTAGCTTAATGCTTATCAACGTATCCCGCTGCTGATTAGGCTGCATTCCTGCTTTAATCCGGACAACTTAATTATACAGGAGATGTCAGACTTCCAAGGACACTCTTATTCTGAGTGTGGTAAATCCAAGTGTGAATATTTGATGTTGTCAACCTCCTGTGCTCCCCCCTTTCCTGGGAGGGGCAGAATGACATACATGCAGAGTAAATGTGATTTATACATACATGCATGAACAAATCACATGTTCAGAGATTAATAATCTGAACTGAACCACACAGTCTAATAAAAATATTTTCGGCATAATGTATAACACTTGTTTTTTACAGTGCACATTTCACTGTACTGTACTATCTGTAAATAAGTAAAAGTCTGTGAACCAGACCTGCTGCTGCCATCTGCAATCATCACAGCAGGTGTTGTTGCTGTACGAACAAGGGCTTAGGTTGATTAATGTAGTTAATGTGCTCCTGTCCTAATAATAAAATTGTAGTGTGAGACCATACAAGAAGTGGTATAAGTTGCTATAGCAACCAACCTTTTCCCCGCATGACTGTTTTCCTGTGAGTGGATGTTGCTTTGATCTGGTAGCCAGTGGCTAGGTGAGGAGTTTAACTGTGTTATAACCAGTGGGAGAATTCTCCCTGTGGGAAAAAAACCCCATCAAGATCACTATCAGCGCTCAGATTAAAGGGGAGGAAATATGTTGTAATCTGTTCGTATGAGTTTACCATCTTCTAGGAATTGATTGCCATCTTTGAAAAGTCTGCAGTATTGCATGAGATTTACAAAGACACAGACAAAAATGACATCTCTCTCCTAGGTTTTAAAAACATGTTTTATTTTTGCTGTATTGCTGTGTCAAATTCTGAGTTTTTGAATTAAAAGATACTATAAATATGCATGTAAACCTCCACAAAAACTCAGGTACTTTCAAATATTCAGGATATGTGATGAATTATTAACAGACATTGTGAAATCTAAAATAGTGTCTTTAAATAATTTATCTTACATTCTTATGAGTTTTATATTGTAAACCACTGTGGAGATTGATTTGTTATCACACATTGTTAAAGAATTTGTATTAATTTTAATCAAAAATCTATTACCTTTTAATTAGCTGGCTATGCAGAGGAGAGGCATTCAGTATCAACTCCAAACAGGTCTGAGGAGGTTCTTTATACACACTGTGAGCTCAGCTGCAGCAGGTGACTCTGGTGTTAGAAAGTAGATGCAAATATCTTTTTTCACGCTTTCCGGAAGGGCAATCATTTAGTTTACACCTGAATGTGTTGCCACAAGAGTGTACTGTATTTTCCAGGGTCCATGTAGAGCAGCACATCTGTGCCTGTGGTGGTAAGCTCACATTCTTCTGTGACAATAAACAAAACCACAGACCTGCAACCAGACTGCCTCTCCCTCATTACAAGCAAATCCATCTTTATCCCTATATTATACACACACAGTTAGCCACTATCAACATAAAAAACATTAATTTATTTGATCTTTCAGTTAAGGCCATCATGGTCACATTGTTTCACATAGCCACAGAATTTTATTTTATTTGCTAAGTCGCCACAGCTGAACATTGTGTTAGGTGATCTGTATAGAGTGTGTCAGCCCTGCAGTCACCTGAGTTGGTGTAGCTGATGCTGCAGTAGCAGATCCAGCTGTGTTCAAGACTCATCAGGGATTGGCAGTGTTCTCTGTGGATGTGTTCTCAACCATTTTAGTGCTAACCTCAATAGTTTTTGTTTGATAAAATCACAGTCCTTTTTCTGCTTGTTTGTGTATTTGTCTTGTTTGTGTGAAATTAGATTTATGCTAGTATTCCACTTTTTGAAATATCTTAATCAACAGATTATCTGCTGGATGTTTTCAGTTGATTATCAAATGTTCAACAATTGATCAGTTAGTTGTATGTAGATTGATTCACATTTAGTAATGCAAGAGTCACAATCGCATGACTGCTGGTAGACTACTAAGATATTGCAAGAGGGTTAGGTATTTAAAATAACTTGGTACAGTCTTTTAAAGCTTTTTGTTGTTGTTGTTGTTGTTGTTGTTGTTGTTGTTGTTGTTACCACATCTTCCAATGATTCTAAAGGCAAATGCTTTTGCTTGTCGAAAAAGGAAACAATCCTTGTCAAAATCTGTGAAGTCTTTTAGTGGTTGGCTGGACAAATTTGACATGTCTTTTGGGAAATCTGGGAAATCTTGGCAGTCAACCAACAATAGCCTGTCAATTACCCAGTCAACAGTGAACAACTGAAGCAGTGTCTTACATAAATTGCTATGAGCTTCATCAGCATTACCCGAGTTGACACATACTGGCAGCGGGTCTTCTCACTCTTTTTGGCTTGTTAGGAGTTGTCTAGCTGCGTGATACTTAACACAAGGAGGAACTTGAAAGAACTGTTTTGATGCACTTGCCACCAGCCTGCAGTACACAGCCTCAAGCAAATAAAGCTTCCCAGTGTGGTTAATGAGCAAAGATATGAATGGTCAAATGCAGTTAATGCTGAGGCATTGAATTACCACTCTTTGAAGTGCTGCTTTTTGAATATTAATGATATTCATGACCTATTTGCTACTTCACTTTATGTAAATTCCTGATGGCCTTGTTGCCCTGATGCATAGAGAATATGAAGATGCTGTTGGCATAACAACAATATAATTAATAAGGGGAGTGTATGCATACACTTCTTAATAAGAACCAAGCATTTGGCATTAACACTGTATTCACAGTTCTTTTGGGTGGCTTAACAATAGTAAAAATGAACATCAAAGTCACGGTCTCATTATATTATAACAACTAAAACTCTGGGTGAAGACATTTGTTTGACAGCTTGTATATGGCGGTGCTCCCTGGGGTTCCGAAGACGGTTACCCAACACCCCCACCTTGCCATCTGTCTGGATCCATTGTAGCTTGTTGTAAATCCCACAAGGATACTCACAGTGAGGAGAGACAGAAACACAGAAAAATGCTTTTAGGAAGCATTGCACACCCACAGCCTGTCACGAGAGTTGAATATGACATGAGAGTCTTGCTATGCCTTGAACTATACACTGCTTAAAAAGTTGTCTTGAAGTTTAAATATAATAGTGCCTTAGTTGCCACCAACTAAAAATGGAGTGTTTGTTGACAATGCTGTGTACATAAATATATCTTTCTGAGTATTCAAAGATTCACTGGAACATGTGATTATACATAAAGAGGATGGCCAATGAAACTGACACTTAAATTGTCTGTGCTGCTATTATGTTACTCCACATTAAACTCTGTGTGTATTTTGTACCAAGAAACTACTGCTTTTGTGTCAACCCAGAAAGAAGAAGCAGGAGAAGAAAAACACAGTAGAAGAAGAATAACTTGAAGGTATTTACATGAGACAGCTTAAAGTGAACAATGATTTAAGTGGACAGTAGCCTGTGTCGGACATGTCAGGGTTTATGTTTGTGCTGTGTTTCATAACCCATGTCCTGTGTTGTAAAGTTACTGAACCAGATGCCAAAAGCATGCGTAGTGATGAGGGTCACAGTAGGTTCCCCTGTCACCCCAAGAGTTTATTCTATTGCAGTGTCCTTGAGCAAGATACCGAACCCTTGTCAGCTCAGTAGGTGTAGCATCATATTCCAACACTGTGTCAGGGAGGAAATATTGCGTTTATAAATACGATTTTATTGTTCACTCCTATTGCCTAATTCAGGAGATATGTCATTTTTGAATGAATGAAAATATTTAATTGACATATGCATAATAAAGATCAGAAATGTGAAAAGTCTTTGGTCTTTTGATTGGACTCCATCGTGTGTCATCATATTTGAAGGGGTTGGTGAAGCCCTGATTAGTAAAGGAAACACAGATGTTGTAGTGGGGGATGAAGAAAATGACTGAAGATCTGGATGTGATGAGGAGTGGACTAAGCTCAACCTGGGAACTAGATTTGATGAACCAGATGTAAATGGGGTGGAGGAGGATTGCAATGATTTCACACTTAAAAGACAGCTGAGCAGAGAGGGGGACTGATTTAAAGATTGACAGCAACAATGTGATTGGCTGGAGATTGTGGCAATGTCTGATTTATTTAACTGAAAGAGTAAACACCCATAGTCAGCTGATTAAGAAGAATGAGAGAGAGAACTGTGAATGAATCAGGCATAAATATAGTCTGCTGAACTTGTGCTGAGGTTATATATATAAAAAAACACTTGAAATTTAAAAGGCAAAATTGACACAAAATAAAGATGACATAAAAGTGAATATTCAGTCTTTGAACCACTACATGTGCTGTACCTCTGAGCACAATAGTGACAGAAGGAGTCCTTGGTGTCGGCTAGCTTTTGCTGCAGTGCGCCTCCATTTAGAGGGTTATGATTGAGGTTTTTCAGATAGTATTTCCATACAAATGGAAAGCAGGTCTTTTCCAATCGGTCCACAGGCACTTCAGTAATGACAATATACAACAAAAATGGATTTAGAAATCCAATGATAATCCTGTAATAAGTAATAAATATTAAGCATGTAATAAGAAATGACTCAGAAATCCTCAAATGGAACATTTGCTCACACTTTTTACACTACACCTTCAGTTCTTCCATTGGCAATGATATAAAATTACCCACAATATGATTTAAACCACAACTTTTATAGTAATGGATTGAATTTCAGCTCATTAGATGTAATTCAGGACAGAAGTACTATTACATGAAGTATATGAATAAACCATTTAGTACAATTTGTAAAGTCTCTTTTTTATAAGTAAGGCCCTCCAAGAAATATTCAATAGGAAATATGTTAGGGGAATAATTATGATAGTTAGTCTCTCCCACTGTGGAAAGCTTTGATCAGATTGAAGTGCTACGTGTCAGAACAAACTGAACATCTGAACAACAGCGAGTGGTTAGCCGCCTTCCTCCAGCTGTCAGTTTGGTTTTGCAAGATGGTCAGGAAAGAGAAGAAGGAAATGTGCAACAGTGCAGTAGTAGTGAATTTAAATTCAGGCTGCCACAATACATGGGCAATCTGTAATAGTCCACTCACACATCATAGCACTTGATTCAAAAGCTTCACAGCCAAGCCAGATTTAGTGTGTGAAATTATGACGCTTCTAAGAAAAGATTGTATGAAATAATACAAAATTTAACTCTGAAAATATGAGGTTTTAATTAAAAGCAAACTTAAATGTATAATCTTTGTTCAAATGGTCAGTTGCCTTTGCTTTTGTAGTGCCCTTTTTCAACTGTCTCTGATCTTGAGTATACCATTATTGTTCAGACAGGGCTGCTTTTTCATTGTGAGATTTGTGTGTCCCCCATCTCTCAACTGAATGAGGAAACACAAACAGGGCCCTTTCAGGTCGCATCTTTTTCAAATCAGGACGAGACAGTGCTGTAGTGGATCACGCTGGTGTGCTGCATTTATAAATAAATCCACCATGAGACGACAAAAAAACAAACAAAAGAAAAACGGATTTAGTGTTTCGATATGAAGACATATTTTACAACATATTCACAAATGTGGTTTGTTGACCATCGAGGGAATGCTTGTTGTCACTATAAATTACAGGCCAAACCATGACAGTCCTGTTATAGCAGTTATAGTGACACTTGAGGCCAGGATACAGAGAAGGACACGCCCTTGATGTGCTGAAGAGCCATGAGGAAAAAGGGGTTGATAAAAAGAGGGTGGATATTGTGCATGGACAGAGGTTAATGTGAGATGAGCGACTTAGCCGGGCAGCATAAGAACGGCGCAGTATGGTGAATGAAGGAGGGAAAACATGATGTTCCGGTTGAATCATTTTGAATGGGAGGATATCATTAATTTGTATGAATACTGGCAAGAAATCTCAGAGAATGATATTATGCATACAGCCAACAGTCTGACATTGTAATACAGAGCACTCAAGAGCTATGAAAGCCTCTTATAAACATCAATTCAGTGTATTCACAACAATTTTATTTTGCCTTTTGCCAAAGCCTTTCTTTTTTCCTGATGTGAAATATCATTCTCATGTTTAGTGTAGAGTACTATAAATGGGAGGATGAAGAAGGATTTTGTCACTTTTCTCAGGTTGGCAGTCATAAGCCTGGATAAGCCCTCATAAATATTAGTGTGTCTCACACATACTGTTTCCAGTTGTTGCAAATATACTGGCAAAGTTTAGCACATTCCAAATCCAAATCCCCCTCTCTGGGTTTATAAATACCACTCTACCCCAGCAGCATGTAATTTCTCCCCAAATCAGTCTAAAACAATGGACATCACTTTGACATACAACATATACGAGCACACTGGACACAGATAAATGACAGTTTATGTCGAAGATGTAATGCATCAATTATTACTGAAGCCCTTTACTTCGCTGGTGAGTTGTGTGGCAGTTTATTGACGCAAAAATGTTGAAAGACGGAAAGAGGATAAAGGTCTTGCTACATTGGTTGGCTGAAGTCCTTGAGGCAAGCATGAATACACTCAGAGTCAATAATTTATGCACCCAGACACACACAGTCAAACACACGCACACACATATACAAAGTGAGAAAGAGAGAAACGGGGCATCGCTGCAGAGGGAAACAAGACTAAAGAGCTTCAGGGACAGAAACATAGTCTGAGACTAACAACTGGAAGCCATACATATGTCGCCAGATGTGAGATTCTATTCTGCTCTCCACTATGAAAGAAAGAGAGGCATATCAGGGAGGTTTGAGTCAGTGGTATTTCTACTGTGTTTGCTTGCCTGATGTAAGAAGATAGTAAAGGTTTTGCCTTTGGCGAATGCTTACAGGCATATGTTGTCTTCACACTGCCTGACACATCTCTTCAAGCTTACATAATGTAGATCTGCCCTAATTTCCCTCTCCCTAGCAAAATTGGGGTCTTCAAGCAGCTAAGCAACGTAACACCATCAATCTGACAAACAGATGAGTCAAAGATGATCCACAGTGGTTAGTTTTCTTATTAAAATTGACACTTCCCAGACACAGATCCTGTGGTTTGTCATTCACACCAAATGCAATGTGGGGAGGTGTATCAGTGATGTATTCCATGCAAGTCACCTTCTTTCATAAACAGTGTGTACAATTTAGAGACGTGCAACATACAGTAATCCCATAAACGTCAGAAAGCTCAGTTACAAATTAGTTCACACTCTGTGTCAGCGTAATACCTCTTGCTCTAGAATTGTTTTTCTGTGTCAGGTAATTGGATGTTTCCATGGATACTGGGCTTCGAGAAAGCTATGTCTACCAAGAATATAGTTTCTCTGTCTGCTAGCATATGCATACAGATATATTCATGTTCACAGTTACAGTAAGGTCAGATATCCTTATTCCAGCTTTATGCTCAGCACAATTGACACAACAAATACATCCTCTGCTGCCATGGGAGGCTCGAGACAGTCTGAATTCAAACGTGTGCAAGAAACTAAATATTTCAAAGTGCATTTTCTCTTCCTGCCTTAGGCCTGTTCTGTTGTCTGTATAACTGTAACACTTTGGGCAGATAATCATTTCATTTATACATGAGAGAATTGATCATTTAAGTTCTTAGTCAAAATGTCTTTGGGTGATACTGAGTAAAACTAAGGCATCATAAAATACTAACTATGCCATATCAATGTTGATTATGCAACACAGCCCTTTTTCGTTATTTCCCATTTGCCTCATTTAAAAGATGACGATGGCTTGATCGGAACATTTGAATTGGATATTGTAATTTCAGTAATGTTCAGAAAAATGCCAATGGGGTTTTATGCAACATTTTAAGATCTGTCCTCTCTGTGCACTATGACATTTATTGCACACATCATGCCTTAGACGGTGAAGGGAACACAGAAACAAGGGTATACCAAATGAATGCATATCTTTTATTCATCAGTTAACAACTAAAGAAACAGCACATTGTAGATATATTTACCCCACATATTCCTAGTTGTACTGTGTTTTTGCAATAAGAGACCAGGTTTTTGCTTTTCAGAGCCAATGTGGATTTACATGGAAATGCTGATGAAGTGTTCTATTTACAAATCAGAGGTTGACATATATAGAAAATCACAGTTTCATATGAAAACCAAACAAAAAGAAATAAAAGCAAACATAAGAATTGGAATAAGAATAAGACACGGATTGGACCTATTCTTCTTTGCAAATAAAACATTTGCACATACACAGGACAGTCACATTTCAATTTAACATATTTTTGTATTATTAGTATTTGAAGTCTCACATGACGTGACAAAAATCTGCATTAGGTCATTGATTACAAAAAGCTAAAAAAGAAAAACATATTACAAATTTCTGTTAAATAGTAAATACTGTGTTCCATTACACAGTTTGCTTTGCAAGATTCTTAGAAATGAAAAGAAATGTCATGACAAATAAAAGGATTTACCTCCAAATAAGCTGGCAAGCTAAATTGTTTGCATTTTTGTGATGTGTTACTTTTTCATCTGTTTGGCTGTACAAAAAATTACCACACATTTAAAAAAAAATATATATTAATTTGAGAACTGAAACAAACAACTAAAGGTTGGCCACTGTTCACAATAAAAACATTTTGTGAGTATCTGTCTGTGCATGTTTGCAGGTTTACAGAGTTTTTCACCACTAACTTCACAGCAATATATTGATTAAGAAAATCCAACATGTAACAAAGTACAAACCTGTGCAGGTTTACATCATGCTTCACTGTGTAGATTTTGTTTGTTCTGAAGGATTTCCAAAGAGCAGACACAGGTCAACTGACAAAATAATCACAAAATGACTCTGAACATGTGAAAGGCAACAAACCAAGACTGTATACTTGATAAACAGCATGACTAATGCTGCAGTGTAATACATGGTGACGTGCAGACAGGGTCCAGATACGCCATGTCCTCTAATTAGCTGAGTTAAGATGACAGGTTCAGTGCATAATACTGCATATGATGTGAATTTACTCTATGTATTAAACTCTCAGGGAAAATCAGATTTCAGGGCTTACACTATTGACCCAGAAATTGGGTAGACTGCGTTATAAGACTGGATGGTGTGCTTACTTTGCTTTAGAGCAGAGAACATTTTTATGCATAAAGACGACTCTATCCATTCAACTTCTGCATTCATTTGTTGTGCTTTTCAATCTAATGGCTAAAGCTCTTCCAGACCTTTACACATTTGTCACATTACTCATCAAACCCTCCTTTAAAAGAGAGAAACAGAGACTGACTATACTTGACTATAATTGCAGTCAAATTGCCAGATTTCATATATTCACCATACAGATGAAAAAAACAATTCCTAAAACTGAGACAGTGATTTTCATTGTAATGCAATACACACATATCCACTCCTAAAAGTATCTCCCTAAAACACATATATGAAGTTTTAGAAAAAAATGAATGATCTAAAATGTGGTACAAAAGTACCTCTGAATATTCATGTGTTAAATTTCAAATATGCATTCATGGGATGTGATTATATTATTAAATATAGTTTTTATGAGTGTTGGTTGGTAACTGAGGGGATGAGCTGCATTTTGTACAGATTGTCTATGTGTACTCTATATCTGTGCATAGTGCAAGATCTTGTAACATGAGTTACTTTAATGTATGCAGTTATCAAACCTACTTCTATGGCTATATGCACAAGTGTTACCATATGGTGCATTTCAGAAAATTGACATCATTGTTGACCTGCAGAAGTCAGTAGTGCATTTTTTGTACAAGAAAAACAAAGAAAAGAAATATCTTTTGTATAAAAATAGTCATAAAATACAGTATGTTTTCAGTTTCAGCTGAATTTAAAACAGAAGTATATGGAGAAATATTACACCCTTCTTGTATTGCAAATCTACTCAAATGTAATGCAACTGTAATAAAATTTTTATAAGTATATTCAGACCTATAATTAAGAAAAATGGTTGTATAATTGGGTATGATAAAACACAGGACTGTGCTTTGCTGTAACCCTCTGTGTGTCAAACTTTGCATATTATGAGCGGATTTTTTTGTGAAGTGCTTTGGCTCTGGTAAAAAATAAAAAAAGATACTCATTAAAGTTAATCAATTTTCAGCAAGTGTTTTTTTAAACTGTTCATGTAAAATGCCAAAAAAAAAGCATTTTTTCATGTACATATTTGTGGATGCATGATGTGGACCTGCAGTTAAAGCTAATTTTCTTTCATTTGCAATGCATCTGAATACAGCTGTAGTTAGTTACAACATTTCTGAGTACAGTTACAATACATTAATATTTAACTCAATACAAGTGCAACATGTGTCCATAATCTATAAGTACTGGCGGTTTGGAGATGGGGAAGCTCTGAGGGAACACCACCGATTTCCACAGATTACCCTACAGTATATGCACTAGGTCAGTTCAGTACATTTTTAGGATACATTAATTATTCTCTCACAAATCTGCAAACAAGAGAGCAGAGATTTACTGGCCTCGTAATCTGTGATTTGAGATATTACATTGGAATTTGTTTTATGATCTCATAAATGTAATATTGTTATCCCCGACTGTGCGTACTGGAGGACAAACTAAATGTGTCTGACTCCATTTTTCATTGGAGCACAATTTCCTAAGAGATGCGTAGGCTATGTGACTTTTGTCAACACATACACAGGTCAAATTCATGTTTACAGATACATTTACTTCAGATTTAGTGTATGTATGTTATTTGCTTTGAATAAATTTGAAAAGACAGAACTGGGAGCCATACATATAACTTTAACAAAAACCTGGTTTATTTTGGGATAAGAACATATCATCTGCACGGTTCATTAACACTCATGAAATGCAGCTCATTTGAGAGTAAAAGCTCAGACTCACATCATTGTCAATGAAACACCTCCAGGATGTATTTTATGATGGGATGAGTCATAAGAGCCCTGAATCTCTGTTTGCTTGTTCATATTTACAAATTGAAACCAAACTATTAACGGCATGCCACAGGCATGAAGTGTTAAGTGATACTTTAAAATGAGTAGAGTTCCCCTTTATTATTGAATTCTGTAAAGCATGATTCCCAGAAATGCCTACTGTAGTTCACAATGCATTGTACTAATGAAGGTGATAAAATAGTTATGCCTGTTTTTTAAAACATGATCTCATTCCTGATTAAAATGGGTGCACTGCATGAATGCATCCATCCAGAGGCCAAGTCTCTTTAAAACTGTGTAAATGTTGTTCGTTTTTCAAGAACCTCAAGGTAATCAGGATCAATATGAAGCTTTGCTTTCAGTTCCCAGTACTCGCTCCTGTTAGGCTCCACATAAACAGTACTTGGTGCTGTACAGTATAGTATTGTCTGTTGTATTCTCTCTGGGTGCACATATTGATGCCTTGTATCAAAGTCTGAGGTATACTGACTCGATGAATGCGCTGTATGCTTGCATGGTAAGGTATTGCTGTAGCGTGTGTGCTTGTCAGGCTCAAGTACATCTCTGTAGCAACACAGATCGTCTTGGTGAGGGGTGGAGGTCTTGTTAAGAGGCTCTGGAGTAGTGGCACTGTATTCCGAGCTTATTACATTACTGGCTGCCTCTTCATCGGAGTTACCCAGAAAAGCACCGCTCAACTCATCAAAGTCTCTAAATCCATCCACCGATTTGCTGTCCGTCGGGGTGTGGGCAGTCGTTCTGCATGTGGATTCTGTGGGAGGTGGGATGTACTCATATACATGTCCAGCAGATGTTCTGACTTTGGGAATGGATCCCTTTTTGTAAAGACCATATTCCATGTTGAGAGAGCTAATGCAAGCATTCATGGAGTTATTCTGCTTGTTTTGACTCTTTTGACGTCTCTTTTTCATTGCCACGAACAATCCTGCAGCCACAAACACAGACACAATGAACATGAGGAGAAGGGCAAGAATCATCACAGATAAAGGAATGGCACTGTATTGTATGTCAGAGTCCAAGGATGTTTCTATGGTGATAGTGCTGCCAGGAAAAGATTCTTCAGAGGGTGGGATCATGGAAGCAAGTATATCGGAGTTATTAGGGCAGAAATTAGCCGTCTTAATGTATCTCATATCCTCCCCAGCTAGCCTCTTAGGCGAGCCACAGATGACATTGTTTACAACTGTGCCTGTGCTAAGCTGCTCGAGCCACATCTTCAGCTCCAGTATGCTACAAGAGCAATCCCAGGGATTCTCAAACAAATCGACTTGCACCAGTGCAGTAAGTTGATCCAGCACACCACTAGTTGGCAGATATCGCAGATGGTTGTTGCGCAGATTTAGCCTGGCTAACGTCAGGCCATTAAATGTCCCCACTGGTAAAGTTTTCAAGAGGTTATTGTTCAGAAAAAGAAGTTGGAGTTTGGGTACATGCTGAAAGGTGTTATGGGCAACCCCTTTAATGACATTGTATTCTAAATATAAGAACTGCAAGGTCTCCAATCCAAAAAACATTTCAGATGTAAGATGGTCAATCAGATTCCCATTAAGGTATAGTCTTCTTAGATGTGTCAAATCCCCAAAAGCTCTGTCATGTATGCGAGCTATTCGATTGTTGCCAAGATGAAGCAAATCTAATCCGGTTGCCTCGATAAAATCTGATCTGCGCACCACAGGGATATAATTCCCAGTTAGATACATCTTTTTGGGATTGTAAGGTTTGGGATTTAAGTCCGAGATGTGCTCAATCTTCCGCTCCTGGCAGTTCACATTCAGGCCAAGGTCTGAAATTTGAAGATTGCAGGTGCAGGCAGTTGGGCAATCTAAAGGCACGGGGGATTTGGTTTGATATGAAATAATTTGGCCATAATTTTGTGGTTTATTTGATTGGATGCGAGAAGTGGGTCTTGATTTTAATTTGCCTGACTGGCGAGGTCCCTTAGTGGGTCTTGATGAGGACCGTGCAATCCCAGATGAGGTGAAGGAGGCTGTGACTAGAGCTGGCGTGGTCCTATAGTATGCATCGGTGCTCAGATGCGGCAGTGGTGGCATCTCATATTCAGCTATGGCTCTCCTCGGGCACAATTCTTGTTTTGAAACCTCATCAAGATCCCTCCCATGAAGCCGGAACGGGAACTCACAGACGACATCACCGACTAAAGCTGTGTATGATATGCTCTCGAGCCAGGTCTTAAGTGCAATCAACTCACAGGAACAGTTCCAGGGATTCTCCTCCAACTGTAACTCCACAACACTGTTCATGTGCTCCAGCAGACCTGAGTAGGGAAGCACTTTGAGCTGATTCCCCCTTAAGTCCAAATGAGTCAGTGGTACATACTGGAAAATGTTCACAGGCAAAGTAGATATTAAGTTGTCATTTAGAATCAGGACCTCCAGATGTCGAAGTCTGCTGAAGGCATTTAGTGCCACATGAGTGATATAATTATAATCAATTTGTAGATACTCCAGACTTTCAAGGCCAAAGAAAAACTCTTCCTTCAAGGCATCAATTTTGTTATTGTTGAGATGCAATCGTTTTAATCCCTGAAGTCCATTAAAAGCGCCAGCTTCCACGTCAGATATGTCATTATTTCCCAGATGTAATATTGTAAGTCCTTTGTAGTCAACAAAATCATTGGCAGATAGCTTCTTTAAAATATTCCCTGTAAGCAGCAGATGATACTGGGAGAAGTACACTGGGCTTATGTCTGAGAGACTTACAATTCCTCTGTTTTCACAGCTCACTGTAAGTATCCCCTCTCTCTCCTCACAGGCACACAGTCTTTGACATATTTCTCCATAACTGCCAAACATCTCAACAGTGCACATTGACGTTGCACTTAGCAAAACATATGAAATCCAAAGATGCATTTTCCTGCAAATGATGGCCCGAGCTCACAGTCCTGTTAAGATATCCTCAATGTCATCTAGAAACAAAAGACATACAAGGTGATGTGAAACAGGCAGCCTGCAATGAAAGCAAACTTCCACACAACAAGCTGTAGCCTGCATGAGTCAAAGCTTCATTTGCTATTACCCAGAGGTAACTTCTGGCTGTGTGGCTGCTGATTTTAAAATGGCTCAAACAAAGCAGGGCAGAAAGCAACTCCTTCAAGCTATGTAAATAACAAAAAGCAAGGTCAAAGCAAGACATAAGCACAAAACAAAGGTCTAAATCCGCTGTGAGAGGAATAAGTCACATCGCATTCGCTTGTAAAGACACTGAAATATGCAATTATATACTGGGTTTGAATTTAAATGTATGTAAATTGCAGAGGGTTAGCGGAGATTTCTGTATCACAGTGCACGCCTTGTCATACATAAGACAGCCTGCATAATTTGAATGTCTAACTCCTGGTAGAAATACATACCTCACGCACACTGATGAAGACGTCGGCTCGTTAGGTGTTTCAGCGCATCTTTTATTTTTAATCCGTCCAAGAAAAAAAAAAAAAAAAAACGAAATGGGTAACAGGATCTATTCAACGCGAGCACGTTCGTCGTCTCTAATGCACCGGAGAGGATGAAAGAAACGCTGATCAACCATAACTGCCAACTGCTTCTCTTTTTTACCACGCTGTGCCGGAGGAGACACAGCTATGCCTGGTAACAAAGTTGCTTATTCTTTCTCTCTCTCTCTCTCTCTCTCTCTCTCTCTCTCTCTCCATGGACGCTCACGCACGCACGCACGCACACACTCACGCACGCACTCGGTGGTCGGCAGGATGTCAAGTCATTTCATGCACAAACAATCAGCTCACTGGAGCATCATACCGAGATACATTCCCCCAAAAGATGTTGACCTACCTACGGAAAAGATGTCCCAAAAAAAAATAAAAAAATCAATAATTCACCGGGCTAGGCGCGCTCCTGCGCTCTAACGGGTTGTTAAACCGCTTATCATGTTATTTATCCTGAGAAAAAAATAAAAAATAAATAAAATAACTCCACCGGCATGTCAGGTTACATCAGCTTTTTCATAATCTGTCAATCCTGTAATGTTTGGTAGTTGGAGGGCGAGAGATGTAGCCTAAAACATTGGTGACAGTGTGTCTTTATTGTGACCTGACAGGAATTGATTACATATCTCCAACATGGCACTGGCAGCGCACTTTATTTACGTCCCAGCTGCTATTTTTGGACATTTCACCTGAAGAAAAGCTGTTGGTCTAGCCACAGTGCATAAGGTGCCCTGCAGGTGCTTGGCTGATCAGACTGTTAACTTTCTGTCCATTTTAGTTCTGCCCCTCAGTGGTTGTTAATGTCAATGATTTATGGCCCAGTCAGAATATTTTGGCAAAGTCCAGGTAACAGCAGACCCTTGAATAAACTGTCACACTCATCCCATTCCAACTCCTAAACTACTACTACTAAAGTGCTTATATGGACTGTGCAGAAGAGCCTTAATAATCATATCATCCACTGCATAATCCATGAACACACTAGGACTTTGACATGGTATGCTGTCTATTGATCACCAAGCTTGGAAATGAAAAGTAATACCCTTAAAATGGTGCAATGTTTGCCTGTTAGTTTATGAAAATTGAAAAGTAAACTATGAGTCACACAGAGTATGACTCACAGGCCTTACTGAGTGTGCTTTCACCTGATCTTAATGGAAACAAAACAGTCCTGGCACGAGTTGTTGCAGAGGTATAATTAGAGTGAATTATTCAATTCATTCATTTCAATTTATCAGCAGTAGCATCTGAACTGGTGGGGCATGGGAAATGTGGTGTTAGTTTAGTGGCAGGGCAAAAGGTAAAGAAAAAGACCTGTCATGCCCTACTCAACCTGATGCGGTGGCACTCATGTGGAAACATGTCAAGTATCGTTGTATATCGCTGTGTCCTCGTGGAGCTATATCCATCATCCTCTCCACTTGGCTCTTGCTCACATGGGAGGAGAGCAGGCACATCAGGGACACTGCCCGTGGCTCATATTAAAGAGTATGAAGGCTGTATTCAGCCTGCATGCAATTCATTTGTGCTTCTGTTTCCTCCTCCTTCAGAGAATTGTGCTGCATATATTGGGCTAGACCCTCAGAATTAGTTAAACCCCATCATTATGCCACTATTTCTGCATAAATTAGCAATTATGTTTGTTGCAATGTGGTAAGCAAACTGTGCAGCTGGCTTATAATATTTAACTTATTTGATTAAAACAGCTGTCATCACAAAAATCTAAATGAGTGGGTTATTTCTTTAATATTAATGAAATATTCTTTATAATTTGTTTGAGTAAATTTTGCGTCTTTGCATTTTGATGATTGTTTTCTCACATATGTTTGCATCTCTCTGCAGTATGATAATTCATGTTTATCCATGGTCACAATGTGCAGAGGGAACATGAGGCACACAGGCGATGCATGATACGAGCCTCATTTAATATCTCTCCAAGTCTTCCATGACACTGAACATAATCTTCTCCAACTGGGAGCAGAAGAGAGCACTCCCCCCCCCCCACACACACACACACACACACACTCACACACTCTCACACATGCACACGAAAGGAATCAGCATAACAAATGACTGGAAGAAAATGATGATGACTAACAATTATGTGCTCCAAGGTCAGAAATACACAAATGAAGTTGGAGCTGTGCCACAGAGGATGATGGGTAGTGCCTCTGATATATGTTCCTTACAGATGGTGCATCACACTTTGTCAACTGTGTCCAGCTGGAGCATGCAAGAACACTCGGCATCCCAGTGAACTGTTCTGCTATTGTCTGGCAGAAACATTACTGTCAGGGCTCTTGCAAGCCTTTGTTGCATCAGAAGTGATGTTACACAGCAAACAACGAGACAACACAGACCTTTTTAAGATTATTATGTCAGCACATTATGCAAGAGTTCTTTTGTGGCAGTGTAATAGTATTATCTGAGTTTATAAAAGCTTGTGGTCTTCTTATAATTTCATGCAATATGGAAAAGGAAAGAAAATACTCCTTTATACACCATTTCCTGCATGCACCTGGGTAGTTAAAACTACATCTGCAGGTCTGTGTAGAAATCTCTGGGTTATCAAGGGGAGGACATTGCTGACAGCCTGACTCACTGCATCATGCATAATTTTTGAAAACGTGTCCACCGAGGAGCTGCAGTGTTTTTCCAACAAGTCCTGGGTCCCAGAACTGAAGGCTCTGCTGAATGACAAAAAGAGGTATTTTATGTCAGGAACAAAGAGGACCTGCGGTGGGTACAGAAGAAGCAGAGGCAGAAGATCAGGGAGGGCAAAAACTGTAACAAGAGGAAGACTGAGGACAGACTGCAGCAGAAGAATGTGAGCGAGTTTGTAAGGGCATGAAAAACATCTTCTGGATACAAGAAAGCTAACAGCAGGCAGTCTGAGAACATGCCTCACAGGGTATCTGTTGTCTCCCTCCAGGAGGTGGGGGAGAAAAAAAAAAAAAAGATGATGGCCACATTATCAGCCATCATGGACTAAACCTCTCACCCCCCACATGGATGTATGCCCAGGGCAGATCCTTCTATGACAGGCAGCTTCATAAATAAAGGCACACTACAACATGGTTTTCATCTCTGCTGTCACAAGGCTCTGCAGTCTCCACTGTTCTCAGCAGACCATAATCCCCAGACAATGAGGTGCCATTTTAATAATTATAGCTTTTTAAACAATAATATGAGTATCCACTATCAGCCGGCATTATCTGCTCAGATATATGCCGCTGTTGACTTTATGACATGCAATTTTCATTAAAATTACATTTATTATATATTGTTATCTATGAACACTTTTTTCAATTTACTGTACTTCAGTGCACTCTCATACAGATACATTGTATGTAACATTGTGTGATAGTATGACTGTGTATTGTGAATATGGTACTAAATTCTGTCAAATTCATTTAAGATTGTTATTTATCTTGTTTTCAACAAGATGGCTGCTCTTTTCCTTTTGGTTGTTTGAGAGCGCATGGGGCTTCTTCATCTTTTAAGCTGTATCTGAACTCCACTTAAATGAATCAACCATACTGCACACTCTAACCCCATCTGCCACACCACTTCATCCTGACCTCAGACATGTAGCACCACCAACCTGACACCCTGGACTTTGTGAAGAACTTGTGAAGCTTCTTCTATCTGACCTTTAGAGGATTTCCCGTAGTTTTTTTTTAAATAATTGGCATATTCCTAACTACAGCTCCTATTACATCACCAGCCACCGGGGGGGCTCTCTTCAAATTAGTTCTCCTGTGGTCACTTATATATAACTCTAGTTAAGTCAGGAACTGTTGCTGCTGTGAGCCCATAAAGCCCACTTAGATATTGATGTAGTATTTGCAAATACAAATAGACAACAATGGACAAGTGCAGCTATATTCAGTTTCTTGATCACTTTATTTATTGTATAGCACAACTTTGTTATATTTCTATATTGGTATGCCGAATTATTTTTATTTTTTTATTTTATTTTTATGGCCAATAATAGTTTTTGCTGCCGTGCTGCTGTGTCACTTTAACATTTCACTTGAGGGATCAATAAACTTTTTTTTTCATAATGTCACATACTCTAGATCATAACATTTTTATATCAAGGGCCCATCGACAGATACTCTTAGACTAACTTAGATGCCCATTTACGCCTTTGAAGAAGCTCTGTATTATACTGTCTGTTTATGATGTGAGGGGAGATGCAGTCTTTGAAAGTCCTTCATTCTCTCCAGTTAGTGAGTTAGTGAAATTGAATTGAATTGAATTGAATTGACATTTTGAGACCTCTTTGATATGTTTCAAGGGCCGCTGGTGGTCCATGAACCCCAGTGTGGACACCACTGCTCATTACAAGAAACAGAATCAGTCTATGTTTTGTTTTTTTTGCAAGCTGCTATGGCACCACCTGTTGGTCACAATTAAGAAATACAAAAGGAGAAAGGGAGATAATAGACGAAGTGAGGTTTGTACCTTGGTGTTAAGTGGTGGTTTATTACTCTAGCATTCAATATGTCTGTATGAGAAGGATAAAAGTCATTACCCTGTCTGCCTGTAAAGAAACACAGTGTTGTACACTGGGGGGTCAGAAGACCATGAATACTTCTATTCATTTTTCTTTAAATCACATCTTGACCACTAAATTCAAATTATGGGTTTGTTCATATTAAAGCATACAAGGACATTGCACTTTGCAACAAAAAAGTCCGGTGTTGTATCTCTGAATAACTGGTTGGAAAGAGAAGAGCAAGAGTAGAATATTTTTTCATCAAAGGTCAGGTCAAATTCCACTTTACGTATTTGGAAGATTAGAAACTGACAAAAGAAAAACTTCATCCTTTAATTCAGTTTAGATGTGACTTAAAGAATGCAAGAGAGCTGCCTGAGATGGGAATACATATTAAATACAACAAAACTAGACGACAATTGACGACAACAGTTGTGTGAAAAAAAGAAAAGCTACAGGTGTCCTTGAGTATTTTTCATTTCTTTAACATATAGAAGGAGGTCAAACAAGCAAGTGGAAGCAACTGTAAGGAATTTCACTTCACATTTGCTTAAGTTTGACCTCTTACTGTAAGTCATAGTCAAGAACCCAGAGAAGTGAGAACTTCAACAGCTTCAACATTAAAGTGATAAACACACTTAAGCATTAATCATTATAATCCAGTAATATAATATATATGATTCTGAAGCAGGGTACTTTTGTTTTTGGTACTTTGGTCCTAAGTATATTTTGATGCTTCTACTGTTACACGGAAACAAGAAAATGTGTTAATCATTATACAACACAGGTTGCACTTCCTTCATGCTACAAATAGAAAATGATCATTAGATTCCTAGAATATAAATAAAATAAACCAATATGCAGTTATTTATATACATATATACCTTCACGTATACACCCGGGACATAATTCCACAGTGCACCCTTTGAATTTGCATCTGGGGGGTTGTAAACAGCAGCAACCACATAGTGACGATAATATGGTCTATACATAAAAAGTGACAGTGTCCATCCACTTTGACTTTCTGAGATTTTTGTTACATGGTATTTTTACACAGAGGTGTTACTATTTTTACTCAAGTAAAAGATGGGAATGGTTCTTCAATCACTGATCAAATATCTATTGTTGTTATTTTGTTGTTTCTAGAGTCATTAACCACCACTTAACACCAAGGTACAAACCTCACTTCATCTATTATCTCCCTTTCTCCTTTTGTATTTCTTAATTGTGACCAACAGGTGGTGCCATAGCAGCTTGCAAAAAAAAAAACATAGACTGATTCTGTTTCTTGTAATGAGCAGTGGTGTCCACACTGGGGTTCATGGACCACCAGCGGCCCTTGAAACATATCAAAGAGGTCTCAAAATGTCAATTCAATTCAATTCAATTCAATTTCACTAACATTCTTTCTTTATTTTCTTATTTTACGTTTCATTCTGATTCTTATCCCCTTTCTCACTCTCACTCTTACTCTTGTTCTTTTTCGCATGATATGATTGGGCAATTATGTTTTGGTTAACCCGAACCATCCTGAGCAATCGAGAAAATTACATGTAATTTTACTTCAAACCTCAAGGTGTCACTGCTGGCTTAGGAAAGAATCTTGTTTACCTTTAGCTCTTCCTTTCTATGTTCAGGATTAGGAACATTTAATGATTTACAGCTGGAATAAACATGAAACTAATCTGGACGGAATATGTCAAACAAAAATTCACAGACTCACAAATTCCATTGTTGATGGATCAACTCCAAAAACTGCCAAGTGATTAAATGTTTAATGCTAAGCTTGATTCTCTGATTTGTAGCTTAGGGTGACAGTTTTTGTTTGAAGCTACTGGCGTTATTGTTCAAAAGTAGCACATTGTAGATTCTGTTTAGGGTGCATTTTCCCTTTAAGTCTGTCACACACTAGCAGCGCAGCTCGGGGAAATATTGTCTCTAAATTTGATCATTTATTTCATTCTGTCACACATATTTTGAAGTAAAACAAGAAAAAGGTTAATTTGGCTGTGCAGAAAAAAAACATGACACACATTGACTGAATACACACAAAATAATGTTGCCTCAATTGACTGAAAAATAATACACAAAACACTGTAAGCCACCACTTGAAGATGGTCTATGCTGTGGTTGTGGAAATCAAAAGGCTGTCTGGAAGCAGAGCTATTTACTGTCTTCACTCCTGCTTGGGGCTGATGGGAGCAAGATAAAGTCTTGACATGATCACTAAGGTCAATTGCTGTGTGGTGTCTGTATGTAGCCAGATACCAGGAGGGCTTCATACCCTCTTAATTAAATACTACATTCACTGTTATCTCAGTTCCTCATGCTGACAAGACTCTCTTGCAAACTGAAGACGTCTTTCCTTTGGCTGACAGATCAAATGCTAATGAATAAACAAACAAGCAAAAATCACCATGCACGCCTGGAATGAACAACTGTTCCGTAGCTCTCTGAGGATTGCAAAAAAAACACACTGCTAATCTGATGCAGGGAGATCTCTGCGGGCTTTATCTCTGACTCCTATGACTCAAGAGCCAAGGTAATTACCTTGGTCAGAGAGGTCGTTGTGGAACATAATGGAAAAGTAACTGTGTGGGGAGTTGAACTTAGTTACATTTAACCAAGCTGGAGCAAGGACACTAAATGAAATTGTGAGAGAAAAAAGAATATGTCAGCTGTGTGATCGTGTTAAATCGGTAAAGGAGTGAACAGAGACACAGCAGAGTTGTGTTGTTGTTCAATTACTATGACCTACATTTGTGACAATCAAAATTTGACAGTTTTGTCATTTTGTTTTTTGGGGTAATTGTTTTAAAATTCAATTCTGGCTAACACGGAGCTACTTTGATTGTGGAGTGTTGATACTTTGCCTACTTTTCCCCACAGAAACAGGTTGTTACAGAATTCCCTACAGAGAAGAGACAAACAGTGGATTGTAAAAGTGTGGCAGCAGGGTACTTGAGCTTTATTTAGATATGTGCCTTTAATTCTCGGGGGGATTGGGTGCAACGTTGATTGTTCACAACCACAGCGTTAAAAAAATGGAGGCCTCTATGATGTTGCCACGGTAACACATTGTGCCTTTAATGACAGCCTCTGCTCACATCTCTTGGGTGATCATTTGCAGCCATGATAGTATCCAACTTGCACTGCACTGATCCTGAATCTGTATCTGCATTAAATAAGTAATGGGCTCGCATATGTTTTACTCATTTAGTATGCATTTTATAATGGGAAGCATATTGTGTCATGCATTTGTTTACCAGTGATAATTAGCTCACAGTGTGTACATTTGCATGCATGCTGTGTCATGTTGTCTGACAGTGTGTCACTGTATGCTTAAGAGTTTGTGCATGTTTGTATGCATGTATCAACATGTACTGCTTGGTACCCTGTTCCGCACCAGCGATGATCATTCAGCTGACCATCACCTCTTTCCCCACTCCAATGTGGATTCAGCTATAAAGCACGGTAGAGACGACATAAACAGCTTGAGTATTTCTATCACGTTTATCAGACCATGCACCATCCAAACAGTTATGGAGTTGCTTTCATTTTCGGCTCATATTTGTATAGCCTTAGGCAGTAACCCAGAGTAATACCTAGTGGCAGGCAGGACTCAGATAGTTGTACATCACTGACGTATTAATGTCTCTACTCAATTAAGGTGAGAGTGCATGTTTGTGAAATGTTATTCCACCTAATAGCCCAGGTTTCTTGCTGCCATTCATAATCAATATTTCATCTGCATAGAAATAGAAACACATGCCGGTATATTCATTTTGCCTGAATTCTCTGTATAAGATGACAGTCTGTGCTGCATACTTAATTACAAATTCAAAGGATGAGGGGATAATAACGTGTGTCTGTGTGTGCTTGCACGTGTGCAAATGTGTGAGAATCTGCAGCCGGCAATACAACTGGGCGTCTTCCTAAAATAGAGACACATTTTCATTTTAACACATTATCACCCTATTAAGTCATTTAGAAAGAGGTTCTGAGCTCTCTCTTAAAAGCTCAGCCTCTTCATCTCAGTATGGAGCTCTATAGACTTTATGGTTACCTTGAGGCATCTGTGTGTGTTTGTGCGGTCTCTTAAAAAACAGTAAGCAATGGTGGTGTTATGAGGATTCAATATAGGCACACACTGCTGTGAGTTCAGAGATAATCTTTGAAAGTTGAATTTTGGCCTCAGTACACCTTTGCTCAAAGAAAGGGGTTGTGTATCGTTTAAGCTCCTGGAAAACGACACGCTCCGTGCTTTTTCTTCCTCAAAACAATGTTCTTTTGGGGTATATTTTGACCTGTTGGAATTTCAAAGAGAGAATATTCCAGCTGTGGGCTACCTCATAGGACCCCAAATACTTAAAAGGACCATGTATTCACATGTTTGGGGATTGTTTGGGGGCCTTTACCAAGACTTCAAAGAATAATGGGATAATTATTGCACTTACCACCAGAGGGAAAGAGAAAGAGAGAGAGGGAAACACACACTGTTACAGACAGACAGAGAGAGAGAGAGGGTAGGAGGGAGAAAGGGAGTAATGAGTGTTCAAAATAGACAATAAATCTAATAGCGTGCAAATTGAATGGAAATATGCTTTCCCAGGAACATCAAATCTGTGATTACTATTATCAACTTTGATGCTGTGATTTTGTCTTGTTTGTTTTGTTGTTGTTGTTGTTGTTGTTGTTGTTGTTAATAAGAATTTCATATTGTTAGGGTTTGAAATTGCTGTAAATGTATTTTTTTTTGTTCACCATGGAGAGCTCAGCCCAGGTAACACAAAAAAACAGCTGGCGCAAGCGTGGCTGATAGCAGCATGCTCACACTGATTAAATTGCAATCGATTTCTGCAAAATGTCAGGAAACGCTGGGGTCTAGTGCCATTTAATGTGCGTCAGATGAGACCTGAAGGTAAGGGTCTGTGTTATCACTCATATGTCACAGAATGTGGAGAATGACAGGGTGGTGCCAGGAGTTTAATTGGCGTTAACACTTGTGGTGTAGAGCGCAGGCTGAGTCTCCCAGGCAATGCCCAGGCAATGCGAGTCAACAGAAGCACTCAACAGGCTTTGAAGGGAAGCAGTTATATTTACTTACTGAGATGGATTTTGGGGGGAAATTTTATAAAGCCTTACAACAGTCTGGAGAGTGATAGGAGGCATGAAGTTCAAAAGAAATAAAAACAGAAAACAATAACTTGAGCACACACAAATCAGGATCAACAGCCACTGGGGCTCTCTGGAGAAAAAGAAATCCTTAGCTGATAAAAACTGATTTTGTTGACTAATAAAACAGAGCATATGATCAATATGCCTGTAAATTGCTTTTGTTGGATAAGGCAACACTAGAACTGAATAAATATAATCATGCAAAATAGCCTCCCTAGATCAATTGGTTATATGGCCTATTCATACATGTGGCTATAACTGCAGCAGCAGAGATGGTCTCACAAATAAGTCATGTACAAAAGCAAATACAAACACAAATGAAGATTAGCAAGACAAAGCAATTGACTTAAAGCATCTTGGATGACAAAAACCATAAATACTAATTAGCCTGCTAATTGACCAGGAGGAGACGGCCCAGCCCTGGTCAACCTGCTCAGTTAAAGGTTTCAAAGACATGAGAAGATTATTCTTTTGGATTACCTAAATGGCTTTGCAGGGAAAAAGCCATTAATCAAAGGCACCCTCTGGTCACGAAATAGCTCCATAGAAAATATCTACAACCTTCTCATTTCAGCATGGAGATTTCTGGCAAAGCTATAAAGCACGGTGTCATGAATGACTGGCCCCACTCCAAACCCATTAATGATGTGATGATTGAACTCTCATTCACAGAATAACCCAAGACACTCAAAATGTCACATCAGGTTTGTCAGCAAAGGTTGTTCTGACAAACCAAGGTCACATACTGGAGATGTGGTATTGACTCACTTGTTAACTTTTGGAGTAACAATGTCATTGAAGCATAATTTGTGTTGATAGATGAATAAAATGATAGACAGCAGTTGCAAGCACACCTCACACACATGGACCTTTAATCATTTTGGCCATAGGTAATAATTTCCAGAGCACATAAAGTTGTCCAGGAAACAAAATCTGACTGTTGGCCCATTAACTGCTGTCAAAACAGAATCACTTATACATATATAAGGGCTGCACTATAATTCAAAGCATTATACTCTTCTTCCACAGTACCAATCTGGAGACGGTGAATCTGTTTCCCTTGAGAACTTGTTGTCAGGATTTTCATGGTCATATAAATTTCCCTGATGATAAGTTACTCTCTCTGCCTCTGCCAGTAATGCTGTGTTTCATTCATGTAAAACACTTTCCTCTGGATATTGTCCTCCTTTGAATTGACTGGGGGATCTCCAAGATTCCCACACGAAGCATGACAGATAAATAAAATGGAATTCAGTTAGAAGTTGTCTCAAACATCAGATAATTTATTCTCCTTTTGTTTCCTTGTTTTTCTTCCTCTCCGCAAGGGGTAGGAAATGCAAACATGTGTGAAGCAATACACAGCAATACGGAAATGATGCGTATCGTAAATGTATACTGTATGTGAATTATAGACTTTTGCTTCTCATACGTGTGACATTAAAATCCTTTAGGACTCACAAAGCTGCAAGAGTGATGAGTGAGGTGGTGTGGGTGGATGAGAGGGTGAACTGGATGTGGGGGATGTGTTTTGTGTATTATTTAGCATTTTTTTGTCAGTTGTATAAACATGTATTTGTGCCATTCTGCGTGAGTGGAATGAAAAGCTAATAAAAAGCCGGTCACAGAAAAGACATTATTCATATCCTAAGTTAATTTGTAGCTGTAAGCTATAATTTATATCAAGTTCCAGTTTTGATAATAGTTTCTTAGCTTTACATTCTCTATAATTCTGCACTACATAGTTTGTCAGAAGATGCCAATGTTATTATGTTAGTTTTCTTCCACTGAAATGGCCAATTACCCATTGCACTGTGGTGCTGATTCTTATCAGTTTTCAGCTTGGGGAGGGTGAGGACAACCACGGGTTTCAGGGATCAGTGTGTGATATCAAAGCCTCATGGGAGCAGTGGTTGTTGACAAAATAATCACTGTTTTATTTTAGTGCTGGAAAGATGAGGTGATCAAGTCTTAGTAGCAAGACTAAATTTAGCTTAGCATATTGGACAAGAAAAAAAAACTCAGTTATCGTGTTACAGCTTTTCAGACAGGCTATAAAAGAGAGCTCTGTGCAAGAAAATGTACTGTGGAGTTGAGGCCGGTAGAACAAAGGCTAGCTTGGAAAAAGGGGTGAGACATCTGCACTCTATGCAAAACTGCCTTAAGATAAAGTTCTTAAAGTGGCTGTCAGTTGCTGCACTGAAGTCAATAGTAAAACTCTCATATGCTGTAAGGTTCTCCAGTGCTCCCTTTTATTTCCCTCAGCCTGAGAAAAACAGCACTATCCTGAAAGCAAGGAGATATGGCTGTCCTGACACGTCCTTTTCTCCAGCAATATTTTAAAGATGACACTCAATTCAGGTGTCAGTTCCAACCATTGTCACTTCATTATATGCCAAGTTTTCTTTTAGCTGAATTATTTCAGCAGTGTGGTTGTTTCTTCCTAACTTACGAATCCTCTGTCACACATTTTTTTGGCCATGACGTGATTCCATCAAGGTCAAAGAGAAGTGGTTATGAAAGAAGAAGAAAACAACATAGTACTTTAGAGTATTCAGATCCAGCTCTAATCTCCCGTCTCAAGATGATGGAGGAAAAGGATCACATATGACGGAAGAGTCTTTATAATGGATTGGAAAAAAAAGATGACGAGAGCCCACGCAATCACTCCACCCTCTGGTGCAAGAACTAAATCCCCAAAGGAAACTCCTCATAAACATTCAATTTGTTCAAGGCTGCTCAAAATGTGTTCAGTTTCTCATTTATTGTGCCTTTGGTGCATATCCAGTGGAGCACTGTGGTAGCATGTCGAACACTCAAATAACCTGGAAACAGGTTTGCTGCTCCTGCCACTCCGGTCATATTTTCCACCCCTGTGACAGGCCTTCCAATTGAACATAATCTAGATAAATAACACATTAAATTAACTGTATTTAATTTGATTCGGATTTAATCAGTGACATGATTTGTTTGTTTAGATCAGCAGGAAGGTACATAGAGCTGCTGGATTGTGGGATATAAACGTCATGCTGGATGGTTATGTTTCATACCCCTCACTGACGGGAAAAAAAATAAGGGATCAAGGGAATGTAAATGCTCCCTCACCTCATCTGAGCCAGAATGAAACTTCACTTTGGCTGCCATTTTCATCCACACATGTGGAGTTTTCAGCAAAGGGAATAGTGAAAAGAACACATTTGCCTTCACAAATTGCATGAAATCCTGCCCAGGATTTGGTGATAAGGGTTCAGGCCATGAAGAGACACACACATTATGTCTGTAAAGCTTTAGGTAGACGTCATTAAAATATTTTTTATCAGCAGTAAAATTAGTGACCTTGAGAAGGCAGTTGTCTTACCAAGGTTATAAATGATAAGAGTTATATTGTTGTGGGGGGGGTGTGTGTGTTTTTTTCTGGGTTGGATGCTGCGTCCTTGTTGCAGACAGGCTGCAATGAGAATTGAAATGAGAGTGGATTGGACAGGAGTTGTTGCATCACAGTCAGACTAAAATCCATGCCAGTTAAAGCATGAATGTTTGAAATGTGGATGTAGTTCCTTTTAGTTTAGCTGCCTCCATTTTTTGGCTTTTTTAAGGCTTTTTTTTTTTAGGTAAACAGTAAACAGACCTCACGTAATCTGACTTTGGATGTTTTACAACGCAATTATTTCACAAAAGAACTATTTGCAAAACCCAATTGAAGAATGTTACATTTTTACTGTGACAAATTCTGGGGAGGAGAGAAGGACAGATGGACTAGAAGCAGAACTGTCAGAGCTGAATCTCACTGTAGTTGGGGCTCTGGGGTCAATACTGCAAACAGTGTTTCGACTCCAACACAAACAATTTTGATCCTAGTGCTCCCACAGATCCAAACATTTACTTATCCAAATTTACTTCCAGTTATTGCCTGAAAAGAAAAAGTAGGCATTTACCCAGCACAGTGTGGATGCTGCTAAAAGATGTGCCAAATGATTATTGACTCATAGCGTTTGACATGTCAACTAGTTCTCTGATTGCGTTTTCTTGCTTTCATACAGTGCCCCAACTGACATAAATTTAAGATTCAGGTCAACGTTTAGACCTTTTTAACCTCTAATCAGCATAGATGTAGCACCACGCAAGCACTGAGGTTTCTGACTTTAATTATGGACTATTATTATCACTGTGGGATGAACACAGAGGTCACTGAATCTTTGCAAATTGACCCTTTCAATTCTTTTGTTCTCAGCTTAGACTAATGTACCAATGTTCTTTGTTTCGGTGGCATATAGGAAGACAAAGAAGCATGAAGAGCAAGGCATCTTTCACACCTACATCTTACCATTATCTGCATGCACAGAGCAGTCTGTATAGTTATTTTTATGACTTATTAATCAATTTTATATCATTTGTGTATATATATATTTTGTTTTTATGAGTAGCATAAAGGGAACTACGGCCTCAGTTTCATTATACAACCCTGTGCTGTAAAATGACAATTAAATAACCTGGTATCATTGTATGGTATGGTATGGTAAAGTTAGGAAAAAGGACAGAAATATGCAGAATCCCTGATGAAAGGGGTTATTGTCCAAGATACTTGTGTGTAGGCTTTTACAGAAAACTCATGTCTTTATCATTTTAGTTTGGTTTTCAGAAGGTATAGTGAATGAACAGGATTGAGAAGAGAGATATAATACCATTGCATGCAATTAGATTCAGACCCATGCAAGAGCTGAAAATGGATGATTTCCCAGGGGGTTGTGCTAATCCACTCAAGTGCCATGGCACCTTGTCATGCACTTCTTTAAACAAATCATATTTTTATCCCGGTGTAAGGTCACACTATTTACATGCATTTCTGCAGCTGCCAAAATTATTAGAGCTGGCATTACTTCTTAAAACATTATAGACTGTTCTGGGAGGAAATTTACCTTAGCTGGGCATTCACAATGAATCCATTACACATCTATAAATGCACTGTGCTTGTGGAACAACAGCAGCATGGGTCAAGTCTGTGGCTCTAAATGCATTGAAGTTGATGAATGCATTTTGTGAGACTCCATCATGAAGCAGTAGGTGAAAATGAAAAGAGTGGCAACATTCATCAATACTATAAGTGTGCTGTATGTGTCATGACTAAATAGGTTCCACATAATCATGGACACTGCAATGATGTGAACCACTGTAATAACACTGATGCTTACCATGTGTTATCCTCTGCTGATAAACCACTGTATGAGCTGTGTCAGTGGCTGCATGTACTTGATTCTCATTCCTGTCCTGGTTATTTAAATAACTTGACTATTGGGTTAATGTATGGAGCTGCCGTAACTGGCCTATAGACAAATGCTCTCATTATGAGGTTAAGCGGCTTGGCTTGCTGTGATATTTACCCGGCTTGCACAGCGTTATGGTTAACCTACTTTTGCTCATTCAAAGAGGGAAGGGGGTAGCTGGCAGCTGCTTTTCATACTTTTATGCCAAGAGACTGATCTATGTGTGAGTGAAACACCATGATAGGTGGATAAGGAAATTCTCTTAAATGCTTTATTCATGATGACAGTGCTTCTCATTTGAGGGGGGTATAAAAGTTGTATGAAAACAGCTTAACTTATGTACCCTAACCAGGGCATGGCTAAGATCATAAGAGACAATCTCCTTGGCTGTACTTGGAAATTCCCGTCCACCAGTTGCTGCAACCGGTGAACCTTAAAAGTCTAGTTGTTGCTAGATTACTTGGCCGATTTGTAACCAACAGATGAACCAGAAAACTTAATTTTAGTCACAGTGTGGCATGTTTAATGTTTTATTGACTGAGGTGTGTAGTGTAATAATAAAACTGTGGCTCGCTCATCCCTAAACCCTTTTCCTCAAGCATTATAATACACCCAAAAACTGTAGCACATCAGTAAAATAGAAAATCCATATGTACTAACAATAAACCAATCAAAACAGGCAATTACTGCAAACACTGCGCTACAGCAGAAAGCTTTGTTTGTTATAGGGCAGAATGTTAAGCAAAGTGGAAGAAAAGGCAACTCAGGAATAATTAGAGTTCCAGTACTAATTTAGACGTCAAAAACAAAATGATAATTAAAATGATAAATTATTACTGTTAGTTCATTTACCTGTAACAGTACTGACACATCTATAATATGCCCCTATTTTACATAAAATATACAAATCATCTGAGACAGGTTCAAGTGAACTTTCACCTCTGTTATGTTATGCTCTGACATCCTAGACATGAAGGCCTTGCACAGCTGTTTTTTAGCTCTTCAGGCATATCAGACCTTTGTTGGGTGGACCTTTGCTGGAAATTATGTGAGGTCCCCAAACTGTGTACAAATAATCATAAAGGTGTAAACTGACTGAACCTAACAGGTGCAATAACACTAACAGGAGAATGAGGGGAGATGTCAGTTGAGCACTCATCTGTACACTCCCACACAGTCCTCAGGAGAGGTTTAATCAGCCAAGGTAAGTGAAAACACCTGTGTAGTCCATGCCTGCATAAGGGCTTTCATGTCAGTGCAACTGCTGTAAACTTTTAAATGCAACAACTTAACAAGCTCCTTATCCATTTTTGCAGTTTTTTTTATCTTGTGGGTTTGATGTCACAAATGCAATGTTTTTGAGAGCTGAAGGGCGCTTTTGAATGCACCAAAGAGAGGTTTTGCAGACAGCCACAACTGCAGTCCAACACAATGACGAGTAACAAAAGAAAAGTAAATAAATGTGCACAGTGGCACTGTAGATCCTATAGCCTATCTCTAAAATGGTTCAGCTCTCTGCAAGTTGATTTGGATAATAAATTGAAATGGATAGCATTCAATGTCTGCCTAAATGAAGTAGGAATCCAAATACTCATGTACTTAATGTGCTAATGCATGCAAACTCATGCAAAAGGTCCAACTAACTCACATCAAAACCACCTCCAACCAAGGTGGCTGCATTATTATCTGCAGAGCTAACTCACAGTAAATGCTAATGAGAACTCTTGAACAGCTATTTAAGCTATACAAGATGTAAAGCTTAACATTCAATGTGCTCTGTACAGAAAGTTTGTGACACCTTACCTTTACTGTTACCTTCAGAGTGAAACAGCTGAACAGTGTGGAGGCCTGGTGTGTCTGAAAAGCCCAAGGTGTCTGCATGACACTTATTCAGACCATCCTATTCAACATCTACTGTTTTCGTCAGACAGACATGTTTCGCAATACAGCAAACTGTGTATTGATTCAATAAACTGTCTATCGATTCTAAAAGCCTGGGCATATTTCTATACTCCGTCTCTCTCTGTCTAGTGCTCCCTTTCTCTCTCTGTCACCTTTAAATTTTCCATCTTATTTGTGATGGCAGACAAAGCACTTAAAGGGTGAAGCTTTTTAGACTCAGGACTTTTGAGCATATGACAGAGCGCATTAGCTTTTCCACTTTATGCAGATATTGGCCCACTTTGTCACTATAAAGGCGTGTAGAGGACTATTTTTGCCCAATTCAAAGTGAGGAAAGTGTGTCATGACCCAGTAACACATAGTGGAACCTGTGTGAAGTCCTGCCGGATCGTTCCCTCATGTTATATCCTTTCGTGGCGTTAAACATTAATCATGATTGACAGATTGGCGTGCATTTGAACTCCTCCCAGAGGAGAATGCCATAAGTAACACCTTTTTAACAAGCACTCAAAATGAAGTGGCTGTGTAGTCTGGAATTTTTCTCTCAAACGGGGTCAATGAAAGGGGTGTTAATTCCTGTGGGTCTGAATGAAAACTAAATGCAGTCAACAGTGTCATACTCCTTTAAGAACGGGAGAAAAACAATGTTTAAAAGACAGTATTTTCCAAATGCCTCTCAGACTGCCCTGTCAAGTTTGTCTGCAGTCACAAAGGGGAAAATAAATAGTGAAAGTGCAGTTGCTTCAACACATGCATATTGTTCTGTGCTACTTTGAATCCAAATTAAGAAAATCATTACTGAATAGTGAAAGTTGGCATTTACATTTATTTCCGTGTCACTGTGTGCAGCAGAAATTTAACAACACATTAATCAATTTGGTTAACCGCCTTTTCTGTGTGTTTCAGGAGGTTTCCACAATCTTCTCCTTTGACCAGCGTACTGTTAGTTTAGTCATAACAGCTTTATTTTCTTTCTGGTGCTTTTCTAGGCTTCCGCTAATGGACAAGGATAAGAAGCTACAACAAAGAGACACTGGGCTGTAATTCAATATCACAACAACATACTGCTCAATATTTCTCTGTAATTTTTATGGTAACCTCAACAAGGTCTTGCATGGTTAAAATGTGCATAATATTCTCTTATGAGCTTACAACTTGCTTTATAAAACCTGCTGATAAACTAATGTATGAGCTGTCAATGGAAAATTGAAAAACCTATTCCAGTCACTCAAGTGACCTAAAAGATTCTAACCAAGTTTTCAATAACTTTCAATAAGTTTTCAAAGAATAGCTGACATTTTGGCAAATTTGTTTATCTGCTTTTTTGCCAAGAGTTATGAGAAAATTTAAAAAGAAACACAGAAACGCTTAGAAACACACAAAATGGCTAGCATGGCTCTGTCTACAAATAACCTCCAGTAAAACCACAATCTGTCTTTCTTACAATTCAGTTTTTGTACGAATTAAACAAATTACACATATTGTTACCCACTGACAGTTATTGCTTTCCCCATGTTTCTGGTCTTTGTGCTAAGCTAAGCTAATCGGTTGCTGGCTTAGTGTCATCCTATGAAGGCATTTTGTCTTGGTGTGACACCTTTGGTGTAAAAGGAGTATGACAAAGGTTCACACTAATGAGTGTTTCTAGCACACTTTAAATTATTTCATTAAAAATGAATGCACGTGTTAATGAATTCCTGAACAAATAAATTAATAGTGTGCATTATACAAAGTGATTCTAACAGCAGCAGCACCTCTTTAACATTAAATTCAGAGGCGTCACATTTACATTACCTAATTGGGTACAGTTTTAGCTATTTATGTGCTAGTTTGTTTTCTCCGTTTAACACAAATATGCAAATAAACCTAGAAGCAGCATTTTAATATTTTTGCCCTAAAGGAATGCACGCTGTGTTCAATGACATCTCTCAGTTAAAATGAAAACTACACTCTCAATATTGTTTATGTGTTGTGTTCACTGTTGTTTCCCCACCAACAGTTCTCAGCCAAGTGGAACCATCTCCCATAGCATTTGGTGGAGGTGGAAGACAAGCTCTTAATCGGCTGTGTTATTGAATTATTGAATTAAAAGCTTAAGTACTCAGGGTGAGCATGTCAATTTTTTACAACTGAATGGTACACTGCTCATTCCATTTTCATCTGAATAGATCATTTGTGTATGTAAAATGTAGAAGAATGGAGGTATTACACAGATCAGTTTCATTGTCTGTAATTCCCTTTCACTGTGACTGTAATCATTCTGAGAGACAAGTCATATTCATCCAACACTGCATGCTAGTCCTTAATCTGCATTCAGCTCCTCTCAACAACATAGCACTTTTTGTCAAGCAGCTGTACTGTAGTACAGTGTTAATTAAGGGAGGGTTTGCTTCAAAGCAAATTTGGCATAATTATGATAGAAGTGGAAGTTTAACCTGCTTTACATCCTTGTGATTCAAAACAATGATATAGTGTTAAAAAATTGGAGGAGTAAGTGTCGCAGCAAATGGTTCAACCCTTTTCTACTTGACATTCTGCTCACCTGTCTTCATCCCCCGTGTTCTGAAACCCTGGGACTGATACAAATAAAATGATGTGATGTTTCTGTCTGTATTTCAATGGGATGAGTTGCTGTGACCCACGCAATCTCCCTCTCAAAGAGTATTTCAACTTATGCAGATGAGCTCATCAGAGCTGCCTGCTGAGATGAGACATCTAGGTCTGGAATTGTGTCAATACCAGCACCAAAACAAATGCAAATCAAAATCCAAATTAATGTGTTTTCCCTGAGGAGAAACTGAGTCGTACTTATAGTCAGCTCTCAGTAGATGACAGGATTCTGTTATCCGAAGCTCATGAAAAACAAGGCATTCTCAAACCGCTCACCGAGCCAGGGTAAAGAAGTCAGTGTCTCCAGATGGAGAAACTAAACTAAACTAAGTAAAAAGAAACAGGAGGCTTTTGTGTGATTGTTTTACAGATGAAAAACAGAAAACATTTCTACATTTGCAGGATTCCTAGGTTTTATTGATCTATCTCGGTAAACATACATCCATGTTTATCCTTCTATATAGACTATGTCAAGTAAATGTAGTGGATATGCTCAGAGTTTTCTAAATAGCATTACTTTGGTCGCAGCAATATTTATGTCCCAGTCCTCTGCTTGAATGAAAAAGAGCAGCCACGTTTAAATAAACAGGTTATGTCTGGGAAGAAATGAGCGAATATATAGATCGCAGCCGTTTAGGCTCTTCTAATACATCTGCAGACCGTGACCTTTTGTCACTACACCTACCCTTTCTGGATTTGATTGAATGGTATACAGTGAACAATACATAAAAACAATTTTACACGTGCTTTCGTAAATATTATGAGAAAGAGAGAAAAACATGGACATTTTTTTGCAATGGCTACGAAATTCCAGACACCAACATCTCCAAACCTTTAAATCTCTTCAGTGAATATGTTGTATTTGTTGTATAATTCTCTTGTATCTTGTATCTACTTGTGATAACCTTTAAAGCACTATTTGTTCAATCCTTTGCTGCTGCAATGACCCACTTTCCCCCACAGGGATCATTAAAATTTCATTTTATCTAATCAAAGAATTCGCTGCAAATAGTCTTTGCTTGTAAATGCCAGTTGCAGCTGAATGTTAAGTTTTTCCTTTTTTTTAGATTCATGTCTCGTCATTTGTCAGACAAATTCATAAATAAACCTAGAATCACAAGTAGACATTAACTGACAGCAGCCCTGATGGCTTTGAATTTGAGAGTAAGAGTACAAAAAGTCTGAGCAGGCTTTCCATCTCCACCTTATGGTGCATATAGTTCTAATATAAGCATTGAGCAGAGGAAGTCAACTCATCTTCTGCTGGTTGAACTAACAAACTGCCTGTTTTTATTTGAGTTTTTTTTTTTTAAAAAGAGGGCTGTAAAAGGTTGATTGTGATTTTCTTTTGAAGTCCCCCTAGGATCTAGACTACTGCAAATAGCATGTGCTGGTATACAGAATATAGCTAAAGTTGGCACATTTGCAGAGAGCTTTTTGTCATTAACACGTATTAAGCACCTTGTAGACATAAATGCACTTCTCTCACATAAAAACACGACAGCTTCAGAAGTTGTCGCCATTCAAAAATAATTGCCTTCCATGCACACAGTGTATACAAATTTAATAAAATACACAACAAGTACAGTAGCCCACATTCACGTGTAAGCTCAGCTTATTTTCACATAAACTGCAGAGGACAACAATAAAATTACAAATACATTCTTAAAAAATTGTTTTTATAGGAACCTTAAATGGTTTTATGAAGAGGGACATTCCCTGTTGCACCACCATTAACAGTTCATAAGACACTTCACTTTTGTATTTAACGTCACTGATATGTATTTCAGTTGCCTGTGATATTCAAAGAGATGTTCCTTATACACTAAATGGAGACAGAAAGCTTCACTGTACAAAAGCAGACAGGACTCAATAGCTTAACAGTAGCAATTTGTTCAACAGCCTCACAAAATTGGAGCTTGAAATGTGTAAAATACAGACATCTAAATTGACAGGTACAGTACACCGTGAAAACACTTGAAGTCAGGTAAGCACTGATTTTCCCCCAAAAACCTTCACAGCAGTCAAGGACACATATTTCACTTAAACACAACAAGTCACGAACTTAGAAAAACATACAAAGCAGATGGTTTTTGGTTATACAATGCGTGTCTGGACACCTCTGTGGATCAAAATAAATCACCTCTTGGTCATTAATCTGTGATATCATCATCACACCCCTGGCAGGTGAGGGCGAGCAGGGATCATCTGACCTGTCAGTTGCCGGAGTCCCGCGGGTCGAGAGCACAATCTGACCCCCCACACTCCTGGCTGATGACAGAGCTGTGAATGAGACTGCTTGACAGGGATTTAGGCCTGAGCTCGCAGGTCAGGTAGGAGGGCTCCTCCAATTCAGTGTGCAGTGGGGAGCACTGGCCATCTGGAGGTCCATAGGCACTGATGTCTGAACCGCCCTCCCTCTCTTCTATGGACTCTTGGTTGGCCAAGTCCGGGGGCATACTACTCTTGGTGGGACTACTGGACGCAGATGGACTCTCCTGCAGCGGTGGGCTTAGTGCACGCTGTGATTTTAAGTAAGGTTTGACATTGGCCACAAGGATTGTACTGTCCCGCTGTTCCTTTCCAAACGTGCTGAGGGTTTTTCTGCTGCTGCAGCTGATGGTGCCATAAATCTCTGTCTCTACCATGGCATCCATTCCCACAGGGATGAAAAGGTTGGTGCGATTATCGGCACTGTCTGCTTGGCTTCCTACCCGTAACTTTGGCATCCAGCATCTGTCAGAATGTCCCAGTGCACGACATTCATCGGTGCAGTGGACTGATTTGTCTTGCTCTGCAAAAACAGTTAAACATTTGTTATTGGACCCTGCTGGGGGAGGAATAAACAACCTAGAAGAAAATGTAGATGACATTTTGAAGGATGAGCTACAATAATAAAACACTCCAACAAACACAAATTCCAGTACTATTAAAATCCTACCACTAACTATAGTATCATTCTTGATACAAGTTATTTAGTATGCATCACTGGAATAAAAATAAGAACCAGCAGCCTGTTGCAACAGCTATGGGTGAATGCAAATTTAGCAATGTTGTTCTGATATACTAAAGTATAGGCTTTTTCTATTCTAGAAATCACTCTGACAATGCAATCATAAAACAACGTCATACAAAGTGAATTTTTCTTTTTTTACTTTCGGGGTCAATGTAGCAAACAAGTGAGTCAACCTATTCATGAAACCTTTTCTCACTGATATTCTCTACAACCTGTGTAGGTGTTTCCTGGAAAATATCATCTGGTGCAGAGGAAGTGATGTGTTTCTCATTTACATTTCCAGCAGCAGCAGCAGTTTGTGTGAAATTAACAGAAAAACAACTGTGGAACTTGCATGAGCACTTTGCATGAGTGATATTCACCATTTTTGAGCAGAAAGTGGTGAGAAATTCTGCAGTTAGAATATTGTTGGTTATTATATTGTTAGGGCTCATTATTTTCAGTTTTGTATTTTTTCCAAAAATAATATATAGTCATTTAAATGTGTTAATTTTGGATAGTCAGATTCAATTTGGGTGAGAATTAAGATTTTGGAAATTACTTTTGAGGGACTCCATTTGCACTTCTCATTAGTGGACATATAGTGTGACCTGTCCTTGCCCCAGGAGGACCTTGTTTACTCTAAACTGAGGTTCTTCTTGAAGCAAGAAACACAACTACTTTTAGATATGTGGAAACATTAAAAATAGAAAATCAATTGAGCTCATGTGCTTCTATAAAACAAAGTCTGGATACCCCTTGGTGAGAATTGATGAAAATGAAAAACAATGACCCATAAATATAGTCCACATTGTAAGTATGAACTCAGTGCCACTACATTAACACTATTAGTGGCAGAATTTCAAATTGAGGGATGGTCATTTATGTCAATTGAAGCAAAGAAAGCACACAACCTTTTACTATTGACAGCACATTCTTGATTGAAGTGGTTTACTGATTATTCCATGACCATAGTAGCTTTAACTGCATTAGTTGATGCTGAACACAAAGCCAGATGCCACAGGACTGTACAGCATGTGCAAGTGACTGCGTATTAGTGTCAGTAGGAAAAAAAAGTGGAGCCATGGGTAAGGCTCTATCTTTGTGCCGTAACTCAGTCGTTTACATTTCACACCACGTCTAACCCTGGTAGACATGAATGAGCACAGAGAGAATGACACATAGAAGGAGCCAATTTCCATGGTGTTATGATGTAGAAGGTTTTATTTTTTTTTCTGTAGCCATTACATTACGCGATCAAAATTAATTTGACAATGATGCATCGAGGTATTTTGCATGTAGAGGCATGAAGCAAAATGTCAAACAACTCTTTGTAAATTGGTATTAAATGACAGTTTTCCTTCATTTGTTATACATTAAAACGAAACAGCAATTTAATTTGTGAATGTATTCTTCCTGTTGTTCTGATGCTGGATTCAACTTTACTCTAATAAATGTGTTCTCTTTGCTATGATTGCCATGGGGTTGTGGTGACATCCTTTACCCTAGTTTACAAATTAGAATAATGATTGCTGAATCAATCAGAATTTGGTTATGTATTAAGTTTTTGTACAATATGTTTCCTGTCAAAAATCTCCAACTATAAGAAATGAATAAATGAGCCAGTAAAACACACAAAGACAACACACACAACATCTGCAAAATCTCCCCTCTATGTAGGTGTATCTTCTGCAGGAACATTCCTGGTAAAATGTTATCACAGAAAATATAAATAATTTCCACATCCAGATACAGTCACTTTACATCCCTTCTCTCTCATAAATATGTCTCCTCCTCCCACGGAGCCCAACAATTCCAACCAAATCATTAAACCTGTTTTTTATGGGAATATCCACAATATTTCATCCAATCACAACATTGCTTGATACTACACTGATCAGCTCTCATAGCTTTGGTCTATAAATAAGGCTTCTCCATCTTGCTCACATGCCATTATGTGATATCAAAGACAAGGAGTAGAGAGTGACTAACTGTGAATGAGGCACTTGATCTCATTTTCAAACCTGGCCCTGATGAGGATGAGAATATCAGCCTGGAACAAGGGGGAGCTCCACAGGATGAGACTCTTCCTAGAAGAGGTGGGGAGATCCTCTTGTTCAAAGGCAACAACAATACCTTTCCTTCGCACACCAGCCTCGGCCAGTTTGCTGCAGGATGCACAAACCCAAGGGGTGGAAGTAAAAAAAATAAAATAAAAACATACTGTCTCTGCGCCACAACCCTCAAGAGATGTGAAAAGCAGCACCATGTGCCACACTGCGAGCTCATTTGCAAAGTACAGGCCACCACTCAAATACTGCTGCTCAAAGTCCATGAACGCCCACGCAAACACACACCCACACACACACACACACACACACTTGCAGGCATCGGACAAAATGGAACTGTTAATTATTCTATGACTGGACGGAAATTTAGCATGGTAAATGGGGCTGTTAATGTTACACCATAACTGTTTTAGAGATCTAATAAAGAAAGCTTACATTAAGAATGCTGAAAAGGAAAAGGCAATTCTACATTTTCTGCAAAAAACTGTAAAAATATCAAATAATGTGTATGACATATGTCGTCTATGGGCCACAGTAATTTCTTTAGGATATTACGTCTTTTTATTTGTGCAGTAAATTATTTTAGGAGAATGGGTGTCATTGTATCATGGGATAATTGAAGGTGCTGTGTCCTGCTTAATGTTAACATCGATGTTTGTCTAAGACTTTGCATGTCGAAACATTGCACCAATACATACATTTTTGGGGGGAGAGTGTAAATTTCACAGTGCAGAAAACCTCTTCTTTTCCTTTGTATGCTGTTTTTTGTTCTGCAGCTTACTCAACTGGGATTGGATGTGTGCACTATCCACCTTTTAGGGTTTAAATAAGAATCTGTTTTTTCTCTAAATCAAATAAGTTGTTTTGGACAAATAACACAACAGACTGACATAACATAACTTGACAGACAATTCGAAAACTTTATTAGTGTCTGTTTAAAAGCTATGGAATAATATATGGATGGTGCTGATTTATTCAAAGCAAAGTGGTGACATTATCGTAAGTCTGATAAACAATACTTTCAGTAATCTGCTCTGAATATGTCAGAGAATTTGGTGGCAATTTCAAGCATCTGGAAAATAGCACACTTTGCCTTTGTATTTACATATTTTACATTATTTGAGATAGTTTTAGAAATTCAAATCTGTTTACACATCTTAACTGGAGATTTGCTATACTCTTTTATCACATCTTGGCCGGATATTGTGTACACTTGTATATACTCTTTTGTAGTGTGTGACAGCTGTCTTTTATGTTGTTTGTATTTATTGTTGTAACAATGTTTTTTATGCTGCCCTCTGAGAGTTTAATTTCAACGAGACTTTTGAATGTCTTATATGTGGTATAAATGAAGTCATAAGATTAAAGCAAAATAACAATCATGATCATAATTATATCTAAATGCTTTTTTAAAAACAGATCAGGTGCTAACTAGAGGTGGTTTTAGTAAAGCTGTAGTAAAGTAGTAGCATTAAAGTCTGATTAAACTGATCGGCTGATAACCTCGGGATTAAGTTTGTGGTGCAACAAAGCATAACTGGGCCTATTTGCATATAACTACACATTCGTACAAGCTTTTTACACTTAGATGTCCAAAACAAATGTAATTTCTAGGCTACATACTGTGATTTCTTTTCTCTGTCATGTTACATATTATGTGAACTTACATTGTTTCATTCAAACCATAAACCATTCTGGTGCTATCTTTGGCAGGACTAAGATCAAGACGAAATAGGCATTTGAGTTCAAAATGCATTTTACATCAAAAGGGAGAACTAAATGATGGCTTTGATTTGGCAAAAGCGCAACACAGATCCTGCATATTATAAGTGGTACGCTTTGAAGCATCTACACCCCAGATTACAGTTCTGTGCCCCGTGCATTTGTGTTTCTCCGTCTTTCTGCTAGCGCCACAGAGAAAAGTATTTTTTAGGCACAGATACACGAGGCCAGAACAATAATCATAAGCAAGGAGAAGCCGAGAGATGCTGAATTCATTTCCATGGTACCTATCACCGCTGCAGAGGAGCTAGCAGATGATGCTGATGCAAAGGGATGTATGTGCTTAGAAGGTTCAGCAAAGACACAGAAAGGTATTTTTGTCATTGTGCTATATTTCTCACTATACAACCAAAAGCAATTTAAGGGTTGTGTCTGCATGGTTACATAACATTAAATGAATTCTTAAAGCTTACAAGAGATAAAGATTTCTCTTCTTTTCCCTGTCATAATCACACCTTAATGATCAAATGCTGCAGTTTTTCTGTAACACAGTGTATAAAAAGCTATTAACTACATATAACAATTCAGGAAAAAAAATAAATGTATCACAGTACTCCTAGTAGCGTTATCATTTATATTATTTAAAAACAAAAATACAGAGAGAAGAGGATGAGGAAGGGAGGGGGCTTTCATCTATTGTGCCTGTCATTGGCTTTCCATTTCCATTTTCCATTCCATCACTGAATAAAAATTTGTTGAATAATAGCTCTAAAATTACAGAGTTACACAATGGCCTTATATAGTCCACTGCATTTACATAGTCACATAATAGAATCATGACAAAGTGACAAAGTAGCTGTGATCTTATGGGCAACTGTGGATGGAACAATAACATGTTCTCAAAAACAAAGAAACTGCCTGCCCATTATAAATAGAATCAGAGAAAGCCTAGCAACATACCCACTGTGCATCTGGTGTCTGTGAGAGTTAATAAATATTCAGAGTGCATGATAGTGGAAGCTGCACAGGTGCATATATTACCTGTATCAAAGCAGCCAGGAGACTAGAGGGATGGTAAAGGTAAAGACATAAAAGCAATACTACTTAACCCACAAGCTTTTGTGTTGGTGCATTTAGAACTAAAATTCTGTGGTGTCTCCATTTTGGATAATAGTGCTATCTTGTCAAAATCTGCACAACAGTGGCTTTGTTGTTCAATACATGTACCTGTATGTATATGTGTGTGTGTGTGTGTGTGTGTGTGTGTGTGTGTGTGTGTGTGTGTGCGTGTGTGTTTTTGTGTGTGTGTGTGTGTGTGTGTGTGTGTGTGTGTGTGTGTGTGTGTGTGTGTGTGTGTGAACAAGAAACAGAAGGAGTGTGTGGGTTGGGGGGGGATGTTTTAGTGTGTTCAAGTCTAACGTATGGTGCATAATGTAGATCTCCCTATCTAGTAGTCAGCAGACAGTGACGCCATTTGATGTTCAACTGACCAACCCAGAGAGAGAAAACCATTCATTTTTCTTTTTAACTACATTTCTCATGTGCAAACGGAGGGGGCATTAGCAAAAACCTATTAATATTAAAAGAAACGGCCTACTTTCTTCTTTGCATTTCTCTTATACTATGTACGCAGGTCTGTAAATTAACTGACACTCCTGTCAAGCAAGCATCAGCGCTGCAGTCTCGCATGTACAAAACATCTCTTTCAATATGTGTCCATTTGATTGGCCTTAGAACTTGGGCTGAATCAGATTCAGAAATGTGCTGCGAAAAAATTGTGATTGAATTTACACCTCCCACAGAGTCAAGTTTGGTCTGCCATAATTCCTCACAGCCTGCACACACACATACTCACATACAAACACACTTGCACATACACATAAAAGTGAGATAGCTAGAGAGAGAGAGAGAGAGAGAGAGAGAGAGAGAGAGAGAGAGAGAGATTCACACATCCTTCTGGCAGCCACAAGAGTGTTTCCATCTCTGCCCTCCTGAGCATGCCACAAACAAACAGTTCATAGCAATGTAAATGGTGTGGAAAGTACTGCATAGGGACCTGATGACCAGAGCCATTCTCTTCCAAGGCTCACACAAGGAAATGAAAAACATCACCACTTCACTCAAGTCCCCGTTATCTTTCTTCTTACCAGTGAGAATAGCTTTCATATCTTCAGTTTATATCCACAATAGCTAAATATATCAGTCCCTATCAGGTCAGGCGGGTTACAACAGATTGACAATCATCTATGATTATACTCCTGGCAGTGCGGATCGTTTCAGATTTGTGAAATAAAATTTAACATTTCTATTTTCAGTTGTAAAGAGAAGCTCCTCTCAAAACAGTGTAACCACTGCAAACCTGATAATAGCTGAGAAAATCTTTCCAAGCAAAAGGTGGAAACACTCTGTCATGTTGCACCAGATATACCTGTCATCTTGCACTGCAAGTGTCTATCTTCTTCTTGTCTCTGTCGTGTTATTCAAGACATGCATGCAGTGAATCTGTGTTCAAATAATGACATGATCAAAAGAGACACAGACGGAGGTACACTTTGCCATGCATATGAGTTTGTTTGATGGCAAAATCAGACAGAAGATGTTTGAACATTCTACCTTCAGCCAATGGACTCTTTTATCCTTTAAAGCTACCATCTACCTTCCACTCTGGTACCTTCATGTCATCTTTGAAACATAGCTCAGGCTGTCTGCGATGTAAAGCGGTGCAAAGTAACACTACCTGCATCTAATAACAGTGTGGATTCACCACTTCCATGTTAAAGCTAGGGTAGGTAACGCAACTAGCAAGAGACTTCTAGAGTTTGAGAGTATCAAACCAAAAAATCCTAAACCTTACCTTCAGGCCTTCCTCCAAAGCCACTTCCTCAAAACACATTTACATGCGCAATGAGTGAACGGGCAGAGTGGCGCAGGCAGGTAGGTAGACAGGCAGCCAAACATTTCATTCTTACTTATTACAGGCGCATTTGCAGAGCATTTGACTTATTGGTTGCTTTCCGTAAGGGAATTTAAGCAAATATTCCAAAAATCCACCTGAAATACATTACCTACCCTGGCTTTAAATATTTGTTTGTGCTGGCTGCACCCAGGGGCCGGGGGACCTCCACTTAAACACCAGCGAGAATGTGTGCATGTTCTCGGTGCATAAAGTATAAACAATGACTGGTACAAGAGTCAGTTAGGCATCTTCAAGATGTCAGGAAGAGAGAGCATCCACTCACCCTGTTCAAAAGGCTGGCCATTAACTGCTGTTGCTTTCATCTTGAGGGCCTCCCTAGCAGACGTGTCGCAGTGTGAGCCTTTATTAGTATCCTGGTCACTATCAGCCTGGTCACTATCACCATGGCCACTGTCTCGGAGGCTTGCTCGTTCTGCATCCTTAAATGTTGAGCTGCAGCAGAATAGAAGGAGGGAGAAAAAAAAACATAACTTGCCATTACCTCTGCGTGAGCGAGCCTATTTGATAGCCATAGTCAGCTGGCTTGATACAAGGATGAGGAAGCTAAATGCACTGGTCAGGAAGCTTTTGGATGGAGCTCTTACCTTTGAACAAACGGCTGCCTGCTGCCAGCATAATTGGGTTCTGAGGGGAAATTTTCCGTCTAGAAATGAAAGGAAAACAATATTTTGCATTGGCAATGTTAAATGTTTCATGCAATTTTCAACAATAGCCCACAATTCAGACAGGAAAAGGAATAGTATTGTCAGTTTTTCAGATTCTTATACCTTTATTGTAGCACCTGAAAGATCGTCAAGTCAAGTCAATAAAAGCCATAGAGCACCTGCCAATATTGACGGCATGATAAGAACAAATCTCCATTGTGACCATATGTGACTCCTTGGCAAGGCAAAGGAGAAAAGCATTAGCCACTGTCATCAGCATCCTTTTCCCCTATCTTGAGAATAATGTGTTTGTGTTGATCACACCCACATACCCTAGTGACTGGTGACAGTGCCAGGCCTTGTCATCTGTGTTATCATCTCCAAATGAGACTGTCTGTGAGACTGTCCTAGATATTTACATCGTTTACAACAGATAATTCTGCTGTGCTAAACATCACGACAAGCCCATGCTGTCAAATTAGCATGTTAGCTGGCTCGTGTACACAACCCCACCATCTCTACAAGGCAAGGCTGGACCCTATTAATGGCCTTATCGTGCCAACTTTGGACGCGGATGGGTGGATCTGGCCCACATTTGTGGAGAGCGAAAAATGCGATTGTAAGGTTATGCTGTGTGCATCTAGCTGTCTGGTGCACATTGGTTCAGTAATGTGATCGGACAAGCTGCTCAAACACCTGTCCAATCCCACATTTCAGGCAGGGTTTTGTTTTCACTCTATAGCAGTGGATCTGGCAGGGTCACAGCAGCCTTGTTCAAGACTCACACTGTTTGCATGTCTAACTGAGAGGACTTTCTGATTATGCAGACCACCTGTACCATTTTGCAAGTGAAGACTTACAGTGGAGCACTTTCTAAAATATAAATCTGATTCCTCAAATGCAGTTAGACGTGGCTCTCTTTACTGAAATGCCATTTACAACACATTAATACATTCCAGTGCTAAGTTGTCAGATCATGCAGAGAATATTTCACAGTTTCATAACAGGGAAAGAAAAAGCAATAATAATGATGTCTGCTCACAGTGACAGAGTTTCTCTTTTTCAGTCGATTACTTTTCTTTTGTCAGATTTGTATGGCAAAGCAGCGTGTGTAGATAAGCGAGAATAAAGGGCAGATAAAGAATACAGTGCAGCATCCTCCTTACCTGTATCACTGACATCCTATTCGCTGGAGTGTCTGTGCTAAGCCCGGCGAAGCTGGAGTGGCAACCTGCCCTGGGAACTGTTAGGCTGTTTGGGGTGGTTTTCAGGTACATGACCTCTGACCTGGGCAGCGTGAGTGGCAGAGGGCTCTGGTAGTCAAAACATATTGGTGATGTGATGAGAGAAGGGCTGCTCACCACATTCATCCGGCTCGCAGAATCTCTCTCCTCCATCTCACTCTGCACCAGCATGATGTCACTCTTGTTGATCCTTTTCTTTTTGCCTTTCCCCACTGGAGGATTGGAGTACTCAGCCATGCGGCAGTTATAATTCCCAGTCTCCTTATCTTGATGCTTGGACTTGACAGCGATGGCGGTCATGACTGCTAAGAGCATGACAGAGATAATGCAGAGGGTAACTATGAGGGGCAGGGATACATCCCAGTGCTGCTGTTCCCCGCTCGCACTGGAACCCCCTCCTGCTGCCGTTTCTGTGTTCGCCTTAATGATCAGCTTAGCCACGGCAGATAAGGGGGGCTTGCCATGGTCAGTTACCTTCACCACCAGCTCAACCACTGGGGCGACCTCTTCCCAAAGAGCATGGGCAGTTCTGACCTCTCCCCCCACCGGATCCATCTCAAACAGGTGGTCATCATTTCCCTCTGTGATCTCATAGGTCAAATGGCCACTCTCTCCATGGTCATGGTCTACCGCTTTCACTGTAGCCACAATGTATCCGATACCTACGTTTCTAGGCACTGGGATTTCTGCTGTATCATTCAGCAGAAGGGGTAAAATAATAACTGGCAGATTGTCGTTGACGTCAAGGACGTTGACCCTGACTGTAGAAGTGCTCTCCATGTGAGGGGATCCTCCATCTTTAGCTTGAACTTTGAACTCAAAGGATTTTGTTTGCTCATAATTGAAAGACCGTGAGGCATATATGGCTCCATTGGTGGGATTAACAGATACGTAGGTGTACACTGAAACATCTCCTATATGTGACGGCAGAATGGAGTACGACACGGTCCCGTTTCGACCTACATCTGGGTCGTGGGCCAGAACGGAGCCCAAATACTCCCCTGGGATGTTGTTCTCAGGCACCTGTAGCACATACACTGTCTTTGTAAAGCGTGGTGCATTGTCATTCTCATCCAAGATTCTCACAGTAAACGACTTAGTGTAGTTCAAAGAAGGGATCCCATTGTCTCTCGCTACTATTGTTACATTGTATTCATCTTTCATTTCCCTGTCCAGGGGTCTGTCAGTGAGCAGCGTGTAAAAATTATCATTGTTTTCCTGTAGTCTAAAGGGTACATTTCCAAGCACCCTGCACTGAAGTTGACCATTTCGGCCAGAATCTTTATCTGTCACTCTCACCAGTGCTATGACAGATTCTGGAGGTGCTGCCTCACTGATGGCTCCCTGCCGAACAGAAACAAAACTTATTATTGGCGAGTTGTCATTTTTGTCAAGCACTTTGACAGTAATCTTACAGTGGCCTGGTATCGGGTTGGGCCCGAGATCCTTAGCCTGTACGTCAAACTCTATGATTGGATTCTCTTCATAGTCAATTTCTCCCTGGACCTTGATGACGCCAGTATTGGGGTCAATGGAGAACAAATCTTGGATTCTCTCAGAAGCATATCCAGTAAAGGAATAGACCACCTGCCCGTTGCTTCCCTCATCTTGGTCAGTGGCGTTTAGATCTATGAGGACTTTCCCAGGAGGTGAATTCTCTGGAATCTCAATCACATAGGAGGATTTTTCAAAAACTGGGCTATTGTCATTCGAGTCAGTCACCCTGACATTGATTTGCATGGAGCCTGATCTTGGATACTCCCCGCCATCAATTGCTGTGAGGAGAAGGGTGTGATGACTCTGATCCTCCCTATCCAGAGGTCTCTGAACCACCAGCTCTGGATATATAGTCCCATCGCCTCTTACTTTTAAATCCAGAGAAAAGGTATTGTAATCATCTCTTGTGACCTGGTAGGTCTTTATCCCATTTTCCCCAGAATCTAAGTCATGTGCAATAGTCAGAGGGAAGCGTGTCCCAGCAGCTGCATTTTCTGAAATATCAATATTAACATGATCTGAAGGAAAACTGGGCGAGTTGTCATTTATGTCCTGTATATCAATCTTGATCATGCATATTTCCTTGTCGTTGGCAAACACCTCCATAGAAAGCTGGCACTTTGGGTTGCGCCTGCATAACGTTTCCCTGTCAATCCTTTGTTTGGTGAAGATTAGTCCACTCTCCGGGTCAACATCCACCAGATGTGGTGCAGAATTCTCCAGGACTCTGAAGTTAGATTTTTTCCCTCTCTCCATGGTCCCATACCCGGCATCTTTTGCTATATTACCTATAACAGTGCCAGGTCCTTGCTCCTCCGGGACAGAATAATTGAGATTTTTCAATGTCAGGGCTTTAACCCACAGCAGAAAGAAAATGGGTACAGAGAGACGCATCCCTTCAACTGGATATGCGGTAGTGGCAGACAGAAAAAAGATCCTCGTTGACTTTCAACCTGTTGATTACGGCAAACCTAGAGGACTAAACCCAAACCCGGCATGTGGTTGACGCCGATCCCACACTAATTGAGTATTAAATCGATTTGTGAATCGTTATTGCCATTTACTCGGTATTTTAACCTCTTTCACATGCCGTTCGGCTATGATGAACTCTTTCTGTAAACAAAGATGACCGCCCGACGACACCTAATGCATGAATTAAACATCAAATTCAACATAGTGTACGAGAAATGCTTTGTTTTTTTTTTCCTTACAGGGGGACTTGATGAATAATCGATGACTATAAAGTATTAATATTCCCTACTGCATCCAAGGTTAAAGCGTTTGAATCTCTGTGGTGAAGGTTAGACCGTAGCTTACAAAAGCGCATTGCCCTCATGCGACATCTACACCTAGGCTACAGCAAATACTGACATGCCCGTTCAAAATGCAGCATTGTCCGATGTTACCATTCACAATGCATTTACTTTTTTCCTGTGCGGCACACTGTTGCATATGGGTTCTCCTCGTGTAGCATATACAGCCTACCCATGCCAGAAAGTGGAATAAAAGCAGCACACAAGAGCTGTTAATCCTGTCCAACCTTTTGTGTTCCCGTCATTCAAGAGCATCTATAGCGCGGCTGCGACTTTTGCCCGATGATTGTCCTATAATCAGTCCAGTAATCCCATAATCCAGTCCAATTGGACCCAGCGCGCTTGCATCCTTCATTCGGACAATGCTCATCTGCACTGTCCCCGTGAACGTTTCGTAAAAAAAAAAATAGGCTACGTGAAAACGGGGTGCTGGAAGATTTAAGATAATCAGAATTAATCGCTTTTTCCTGCGCTCAGTTCTCTCCGCGTCAACTGTTGAAACCTGCTCCCTTCGCAGTGAGATCTGACCGGAATCCTCTCGACGCCTTTATAACAGACTCCAGTGTCTTTCTTGGTGCATTTAACATAGTTTCTGATCGTCTTCCAGCAAATGAGTGAACAGTGACAGATCTTGCCTTGGGGGGGTTTCTCCAATAGGTCTGGCAAGATCGCATGAAGAAGGGCTGTTCTAGTGCTACGTGATTCATTTACTGATGTGCGCGCACAGAGCAGCAGCATCAGAGGGAAAACGTGCTGGTGGTGGATGTTGCTCCTAATACATGTGGATGTGAACTGGGGATTATGAATAGATCGATGAAATGTGTTCGGCTGGGATGTTAGTGGAGGCAGTGAGGACCTGACAAGTGGTCAAGTGGGAGTGGATCAGATGGGTGTAAAAATTGTAAAATTATAGATGACTTTTTTTTTTTTTTGATTAACTGTGTTTCTTCCCCTCAGAGTGGTATGTTCTCAGTATCAGTGGAGCTTTGGATATTCAGAACTAAAGATTCTTATCAATAATTGAAAACAATACCACCTGTCTCCTGCATTGTACCTTGTTATCATTATGAGCCAGAAGATAGAATAAAAGACAGACCGTGGGTGTTTTCAGGATTATCTCTGTAAAGGACATAAGAGAATTACTTATGCTTCTGAAAAAACAAGGCTTATTTCACAGCTCAAATATCACAGCTGTTGGTATAACCTGCCTTCTGCAGCTATCACACTTGTCTCCAAAAGCCTATCCACATCAATCTCATATCTCATATTGAAAAGATGGACTGACATTTAATTCACTCAGCATTTCAACAATATGACATTTGCATTTTTATTCTCACTTGACCAGATCTCGGTGACGCATGGGGCTCCTCGGTGATGCAGGTGTCCTATAGAGAGTATTTCTGTGAGGAAGCTGAGTCAACATTAGGGCATGAACCATGTGGCCTGGTTCCACGTTTAATTCCATGTTGCCCAGGATCTAAATCAACCTTGAGTTGTCCCAGAGTTCATTCCCATTGTCTGAAACATGGCTGCTTTCCTCCTCTGGGGAGCATCAACTTTGCCTGGCCAGGGTGCAGCCTGCATAAATTGGCCATTTCTGCAGGTAAGAGATAAGGACAACAAAGGGAAACTAATTATCATTCACTCTATGTTAAAACCTCAGGAAAGGACTGCTATTGACAATTGTGTCTGCATTGTCACAGTCATACCATTTAATATGATCTGAACTCTGAATGAGAGGGTGGTTCATATCCATAATAAATAGGCCACATCCTAATGTGTGGCTTTGACTGCCTTGTTTTTGTTGAAGCTGACAACTTTGTCATGGATAACTTTCTCTAATGAGACCACCGCACCTGCCCTGCAATGAACCACAATCTCTGCTGCTTTTGTTGGCAGTAAAAGCACACGGATTGCATTGGTTGTCTCATGACGAATTGATTTTTACTTGAAAGCACATTACTCTGTCGGTGTAAAATCATACCTGTTGTAATTCACACAGAGGTTGAAATGACAAGCAGTAGCTATGCTCATTTAAGCATACACGCAATATCTTCGCATCTCTTTCATGTGACTTACCACTCCGCACAAGCATGATTAGAGGTGAGATTAAGTTGTTTATCATTCTGTTTTTGCGCCCGTTGATGGTTGCACCACACCTCAAGCAGCACACTGGAATACTGATGGTGGTGAGTCGGGCTCATCATCAACACAAGTCACTGAATTTTGCCGCAGAGTAGATGCATGTGAGAACAAGTTCTGTTTGGAATACATTTCTCCATGAGACATTGTGTAAAAGTGTTCATTTCACACATAAAAGAACATGTACGGCAAGGTTTTTTTTAACCGTTAAACAGAGTTTTAAGAACATTATCTTAATCAGTCACTGAATATAAATAAGAAGATGTGTAAACAACAACAACATAATTTAGGATTGTCAAAGTAAACACAAATAAAAGTTAATTAATAGTAATCCTACTAGCACCACCAGTACTACTATAAGAAATAAATATTGTTACAAAATATATATATTTTAGTTTCTTACAGCCCCCTATTATCTGTATCTTCTACCTTGTAATAATGATCCATATCCTTGCATAATGTGTCATGACTCCTCAGCAGAGTACCCAGTTTAAAAGGTCAGTTCGCACACATGTGTCAAGGTTTTGAGAAATCAACCTGTGAAACTTCTGCAGCCAGCCCAGCATAATGGAAAAATATATTTAAAAACTCACTAGCAGCATGTTTTTCAGAAGCAGTTTCCCAGTTGCTCTGGATAATCCACAGAAAAATACTATCCACTGTCCTTAGTAGAGAGTAGTTCAGATGAAAACTGTTCACAGAGGTCTGTGAATGCATCCAGAGTCCACCGGGACATTGGACATTTACTGTTGCATGTAATTTCCAGAGGTTTTGACCACCTATAACACAAAATTCAATTTTCTTCCATTCTATCAGGATGGTAGCAGAATGGGACATCTTGAAACTGCAGCGGACAAAACTGGCATTATATGCATGACTCAGTATCACTAGGGCAAGATGGACAATATTTATTTTGTGAACTGACTCCTTCATAAGTTAATTATCATTCATTTATGGAGTGTCCAGTAATTCAGTAATTCAATGTTTGTGGTGAAAATTGTGTTTTTCCTAAATTGAAGGATATTTGTTGTGATATTCTATGTTTTTCTTATTGTCAACAAATCCCACAACAAGAGCAAAACCAGCCATGAAGATATTTAAAGCCTGACATACAGTAGCTTCTTCCTCTGAGCCACAGATCTCCACTGATGACCAAAAACTACTCTTGTTGTCTCGCAGAAGTTACGTTTATATTGTTACTTCGAGGTCACAAATGTAAGTGCTGCCTGGATTATGTTCAGAGGCAAACATTTTGAGCCAATGAAGCGCTACATTTACTGCACTGACAAGACTCGAAGGAAGGTGGTCAGGATGGATGTTGGGCATACAAAGCACAGGACTGTGACACCAGAATCGAGGTTCATATCCTGAGTCCCATCTGTTGTTAGGTTTAGGCAACAAAAGCTTTGTTTATGGTTAGGGAAAGATCATGGTTTTGGTTCAATTTAATGAACACATTCACCACAGTCCTTGTGCTGTGAGTGCTTAAACATAACCATAAAAACAGTAAATACGGTTGTAGTCCATAGTACAAGATATTATATTGAAAGGTTGGATATTTTGGTGGAAAACAAATGAAATATGTTGTCAGTAAACATTTTACTGATATCAAATTTTTTGCGACTTTCCAGATACGTTAATTAACAATATTTCCTCATTATGTTCATAGAAAACGTAATCCAGCCTGGCATTACGTTTCCTTCAAAGCATATTTGCTGTTGCAAATTAGATGTATATAAATGTAATTTCTCTAAGACTGTGTTGGTTCGGTTGCACTGGGTAGTATGTTCCTTCATTAAGACGATCATGAGTGCTAGAGTTTATTTTCAGTTAAACCTCACCAATCCTGCTGTCATAGCCAACAAGCGTACCAAATGTATATTAATCCACGTATGAAAATAGCCCCAAACAAATTTACAGCACACAAGAGCTGTGCTGCTATTGGACTAACTTTACTGCTATTTACTGCTATTGGACTAACTTTGGCTAAAAACTAACATACACAGCTGTTTGTCTTTATTTTTCACACACTTCTGTGGTGAAATCCAGAGTGGCATACATAATTATATATATACTTATAGGCAAATAATAATTATGAAAAGAAATACAAATAGTGAAATAAGTATTTAAATGCTAAACTGTATATTGGCTTGGTGTGTCGGTGACCTGTTGATAATAACAAAAGATAGAATACCACTTGCCTTATCATTTAAGCTTATTTTCTATCTTATTTGTCTTATTGTATTTTTCAAATTAGCTGCACTGATATGTAGTAAAAGTCTAATCACACTTGACTGGCTGAATGTTTTCACTTGTTAAACAACCAAAACAAAGCAACCATTAAATTGCTGTGACCTTGTATGTATGTGTGTATATATATATATATATATATATATATATATATGTGTGTGTGTAGAGAGAGAGAGAGAGAGAGAGAGAGAGAGAGATAGTTTGTCATTTACACAGTACGATCAGACCTGGCCTTCCACTGGTGGCCATTATTCCTGCATTTCTGTAGGTTGACACTTGTCATGTGGGTCTTCCACATCCACCTTTACAGGCAGAGCTGCTGGCCTGACTGTGGATGCAACAAAATGAGCCTCACAGATCGCACAAGCCTTGTTATCATGATACATGTCGAATAAATTATTTTTGTTACACACCAGCTGTGAATTTGCATGTGAATGCATATCCTCGAGGGCCAATGTGCCAATTCTCCAACATTTCAATTCTGAATCAAAACTCAGGAGTGGAGTCTTGCTCTCCAGAGCGTATGGGTTAAAGAGTTGATGTTTTTGCATTAGATTTGTAGAGAAACTCTCTGGGGCTCCAGGAGCTAAGTCAACCTTCTGCCAAATTATCAAAACTGAAAGTCTGACTTGAAAGCATTTTGGATTCTGCATAGCATCCAGTAGAGTTTCGGTTGGTGGTCGGTAAGATGGGTTTAATAAATTCTGAACCTAATCTGCATTTGTGGGGGAAGGAGCTAAGAGTGTGACTGTCTGTTGAGAATGTGCCTTTTAAAGGGTTTATGCAAATATGCACCTAAAAACTCTCAAATTACCTGCTCATCAATCAGTCTGGAAAACAAGCGTGTAATACACTGCTCTGATCCAAACACAAAACACATTAGCACTGTAAAACTAACGGGTACTTTCTGGAACATAATTCACATTCAATTCACATCAAACATTTGTGACTGGACTCATGAATACAATTTTGAGAAACAAGAAAACAAACACCATAACCTGTGATTAACAGACAATCCTTTGAGTTTCTGGAATGACAGTAAATTAAAGACTGTGAACATACAGTGATGTTTGCCAGAAGGCAAAAAGAGCCAAAATGTAAGTAAAATTTGTTAAATAAACATTGTTAGGCTGCAAAGTGACATAATAATCACGATACAAATTACAACCTTTGTGTACATCTTCAAGTCAAAGTAGTTAAAGCAATGCTAAAATGATTGCATTAACTATTCAGTAGTGTGGATACTTCACACAAGGTCACAATATTGCAGCAGTGACCAAACACACATTGTAAATATTTCAGCCAATCCATACTATTTACCATTTAATCAAGTAGGTTTTATTAAAGAATCTGGATTTGTATTACAAATTAGTCAGGTAATTGTAAATAGCCTGAGCTGGAAAGACTACAATATTGCAGACATCAGGAAGAATCACCCTCACAGAAATACATTGATTATTCATCTCAGTAATGACCTCATGCCCCAAGTTGTTAAACTTAAGTAATCTACAACCTACCAAGTAGCTTCAGAGACTCCAGGAACAATTTGCTCCTCAAATTTCAAAACAACCTTAAATACACACATACACAATTACTGAAACAATCTTTGTGTTTGATAATCATATAATATATGATATTTTTAAGTCTGACATTTTGAGTCAGGTTGGCAGCTCAGTTTGTGTCTGACAAACCTTTTGTACTGTAAGAACATCTAGCCAAAGTCACAAGCAGTCAGCACTTACCACAAACCACTCAACACCTTAAGATCTGTGCTGGTAGACCCTAAAGATAGGACTCCCCTCGAGTGAAGAACTGGAGTCATCTACAACACCCCATGTGACAGCCGGGAGTAGCACTATATTGATGAAATAGCATGGACATGAGACTGAATGAAGAGACAACATCAGCTGTCTGTTAACACTACACCAAAAGCGGTGCTCAACTAGGAAGGGGTCAAAGATCATTGACCCGGAGTACATAAAGATCTGATGCCATCCTGAGACAATCTTTGCACAGACACAGGGGTTACGACAAGTTTCCTACTTCGATCACATGACAACAGATGAAACTCAATTCGCTTGTACAACTTCTTTAATGTAGCTTTTGAGAAGGGCTACAAGATCCCTAGCAATAACCTGGAAATAAAACTAATAATAAATATGCTTAAACTTTATCCTGCTTTTTATTGTGTAAAATTTAAAAGACTAGTTTGACATTTTGTGAAAAATGTTTATTCAATTTAATTGCAGGAGGTAGAAGATAAGATGCGACTTTCAAGTCTGTTAAGTATAGAGCTGAGAGGATTTAGCCACAATGTAGCAATTTCTTTATCCATCCACCCACAACTTCTGTGCTGCGTCCTCACTGGTTGCCTGGTAACATCAATGTGATGACACCAGGAAGCCAAGAAAAAGTTACAGCATGTAATTCCCCATAAAACCACAAATTATAATTTTTACATTTTTACATTTACATTTATGATACATACATTTTATGCTAAGCTAAGCTAATTTCCTCCTGGCTTCAGCTCCACACTTAAAGCACAGACATGAGTGGTATTAATATTTTCATATCAAAAGCAAAACATATTTTCTACTTTTTCCTTAAGAATCATACAATCATACAATCATACAAAAAAGTACAGTATAACATCACTGTATTTATTTAATGAAACTTAGGGAGTACACAAGGTGAGAATGAACAATAAACAAATATATATAAATGTTTAAATCTATTTTTATCTGTTTCCTCAAACTCTGCCACTCTGTTATCGAAGAGTGAGTTTGATTTGTGCCACAAAAGATCCATATATTATCAAGATAAATATAACATGTGTGCCACTTTATTTTTGGGGCCTCTGTCTAAATTTCACTGAGCTGAATCTTGTGCGCAGTCTCTTGAAGGTTGTGCCAGATGCCTCATCTCACTCTTAGCTCAAGTGTCCCACATACAGTGTGAGAGAATTGCTGGTTACACTGCTCTTAGGACTGGCAGAGAAGCAGCAGGTTAGAAAAAAACACCTCCCAGGAGAAATGATTCAAGGTATTGGAGAGCCGGAGAGGCGAATAAAGTGAATGCAATTTCAAAGGGGAAATAATGGAGGTCATGGTGTTTGATGTTCCTATGCTGGCCACGAAAATGACTTGGTTGATGATGGAATCAATCACACCTCCATGGCAGTGAATGTTAATGAAGATATGTTTGGTTGTTTTTTTTGCATTTTTAATAACAGTGTTAACATCAAACCTAACCATCCATTGCTCTAGACAAAATGAAGTGCAGTTATCTGCAGTCGTGCTGGGTGATATCAGCTGACGGAAGCAAAAATATTTGAAATGTGACGGGTGTTTTTTTTTTGTTTTTTTTTTGTGCTGTTCTTCTCTTGTGTTTTTGTTGTGATGAGTGAGCACAAGGTCAAAATGGAGTTTATCCTCTGATATCACCTGCCAGTCCAGACAAGAGAAATGCTCACTCAAGGTGACATTACTTTGGTGTCTGTACTCAGCATGCCACTACATCTTTCATTTCCTGTGAGCTAAAATTTACAACTTATCCTTTGACAGGAGGAGTAAACATCTCTAATATGACCCAGGCGGTGATCTTCCTGGGAAAACAAAAGAAAACCCGCCTCAGCCTTTACGATCCTTGACAATCCCAAAGAAAACAATAAACAGAGCACTTTTTTGTTTTTAGATATTTTAAATATTAGACGAGACAAAAGCCCTTGAAAATGTATTTAAAATTATAGGGTATTACAGAATCAAATTGAGTATACAGCCGTACAATGAATTCATTATAGGATTTGTGACAGTGACTAGATTTCTGTATTCTGTGAGGGATTACTGGAAGGTGAGAGCCACGGAACGAACAGCGCTTACATAATTAGATGGAAACAATGATAATAGATAGTTGAAATAGCAGTTTGATTTAGGAGAGCTCATGACATTTCCTTATTCTTTCTGCAGAGGCACTTTATCTGAGGCTGGGATAGTTATTTAGTATGCAATGGATCAATCACCATCCTCAAAAAGTCATTTAAATTAACTTCTCGGGCAGATATCTATCCAGCAAAGTGGCCGACTGAGGCAAGGGACTATCAGAAAATTAAAAAGGACATACATTTTTTTCTGTGTGCAATAGAAATGGAACAAAACTGTGCAAAGCATCGGCTATGCAAACATTCCAAGATGTTCCCTAACAGATTGCTCTTTTTTTTTTGTCTTTGGATGTTTTTCTTTCCACACATTCAAACAATGAGGAGCAGACTTTTTCTCACATGCAGTGCTCATCATCCGCGCTTCTGACAACACATTCAGTCTTTCTATTGACAACCAGACCAGCAGTCTGCTGATTGTGTCCTATAGCGTGCCACTGATATGGTAGTCGTCAACACCATGACAGCTAAATTCATTTTTCAGTGAAACACTGTCCAACTTATTAATTCCTAACAAGAACTGAGGGTAAAACCCTGCACTGACACTGGCTCATTCTCTCTTTTTAAATTACAAGGAGACCAAAGTGAATGTTTGATTCTCACTAAATAAAAATAAGCCAATGGCCATGCAGTGCATGTCTAATTGTAGATGAAGCATCAAATTAAAATGTCAAGGACTAGTTGGAGAAGCAGTGGCTGCAGAGTTGGTGTTTAAATTTATGTTAGAGATTATGCCATTTTCAAGGAAGGTGTAATTTGTGCAGCAGTATTACCAGAGCAACACCATGTTATTAGTTTTGACAATTCTCAGTCATGTAAATGGGAAGGAAGGAAGGAAGACAGCATGCCACCTAGTGGGATGTGAATAACCCATATATCTCACCACCAATTAGTATTAGGCTGTACTGTAAAGTGACAGGAAACTAATTCATAAATACTGTAGCAACATGAAAGAGGAGGGAAGCCATCCACAGAAGAAAAATAAACTGTCAGTCCCATACAGATAGGGGAACATCAACGGAGCCTTTCCAATTACTTCAAGGTTAACTGTGAACCACTAATAACTTCAGGGAACTGGAGAAACAAAACATTGTTAGCTAATTACATAAGCAAGTCATTTAGACTGATTGATGCAACATATTATTCCTTGCTCCCTTTCTCTCTCTCCCTCTCTCTCTCTCTCTCTCTCTCTCTCCCTTTGTATTCCCCTTCTCTCTCCCTCTCTCCCTAATTTTCTCTTCCATATAGCATAGAACAGCATAAAGGCTGTGATTCCTTTGGCAGCTGTCTCCATGACGGCTCACACTGACACAATGAGACACTCTCCCGGCTCAGCAGTAAACCACAATCAACTGGTGAACAACTGGCATAGATTTATCATCATCAGCTCAGGACCAAAGCTCTATGTGTGAGCTGACACACTCTGCAGATAGAGAACTGGAGGCACTGCCATTACTGTTTAAGACAGAGGTCAACCAGTCTGTTACTGTGGTGAGAAAGCAGCAGCTACTCCATGTGTTTATGCAGCGATAAACTAAATTAATATTCCTATGGTTGTCAGTCTGATGAGATGAAACGTTCTGTTTTTGAATTGGTTTATATAGATACCATATAACAAAGAGGCTTAAAGGGAGATCATTTATGTTTATTGTTATTTTTGTTGTCTCCTCTGTCACTGAGGTAACATTCAGAATACTCTGTTCAGTCATGCATGCAATGATACTTGTTATTTACAAAGATGCATAATAACAGCTCACCCTGAATACAAGCCCAATCGGGATTTGAGCTTTTGTTGTACAATATTGTAAATATGCTCAATAGGGATGTGAATTAGCTATCTCCAGTGTTTCTATGGAACCATGAATATGATTTACAGTGAAAGAAAACAAAAATGTTAATTTGTTTCCATACTTGGTGTGGGTTCGGTTCTTGTTTCTGTTTGAGATAAAGATTAAAAGAGTAGAATATGGGATTCATGGCATTGAATGGCTCATAGCTGGCTTCAGCTGAAAATGAGCACTCCATCGTCTGATTGCTGAAGCCCCTCAGAGCGTACTCATTCTTTGTTTGTTCACCAGACTTGAATGCAACATGTCCTTAACCCTCCAGATGATGCCATCATGGACTGGTCGCCCTTAGTACTGCTGAACTGTGAAAGCACAAGCCATACAATGAAAAAACACATCTGAAATAGCAGCAACGATTTTTGTGTTCTAATGTCCAACCAATTACAATGGAAATACATTTTATGCTATTTAGTTATATTATAGGCCGGTTTCTGCATATAAAGCTGTGGCCCATAGGTGCAAATGATGTTTGGATAGCCAGTATTTTTTGAGGTTGCATAGCCTGATGTTTCCCCCTAGTGGTATAAGAGCTAAAATAGAACACATTAGTGATGCTGTTTAGTGCTGTTATAGGTTACATACAGTACGGATTAATTAGGAAGTAATATTTTCTTAAATAACATTTGAGATTAACTTTACTTTACCTGTATGAATCTATGTTTGCCTCACAGTCTGCACAATATTGTGTATAGAAACAAAACATAACGAATGATGAACTTACTGTTAGTTCCAACAAAACCCCATGAAGAATGAAGTATTAAATAATTCATGTATGTTTGCCATTTTGACTTGACTGTTTTGAGCATTCATAAATGTAGGAATATACATACAATAATAAAGTAAAAACAGTAATGATTGATGGGGCAGCTGATATGGCTAGCAGACTTCTACATTACATCTGAGAACAATTCATTTGAAATGAGTTTTTTTCCAGTGATGAACTGATGTTAGTGTCTTCTTCTCATTCTCTTTGTCATTATTATATCAAATCAAATGACCAAATTCTACAGAGAATGTCACAGCGTTCATCACCACGTCGTCCTTTAAAAAAAATCTAAATCATGTTCATATCCTTGTATGCTCAGAGAACAACCATTAGCGGATACCAAGAAGAAGATAGGGAAACATAATTTCATTTTATGTGTCTTAAATTTATTTTAAATATCTATTCATTGCTGAAATTGCTACCAGATTTAGAATATAGTGGACAGACAACAATAATACGTGTTCAATCTTGCACTCATCACTCATTCTAAGAACAGTCACACTATAATGTAATAATAACACATTGAAAACACTTAAATGTTTAATAATAGTACTAGTCATGGTATGAGTCCTAGTTATAAACAGCACCCTTTCCCAGATTTTCATAGAAACATTACAGCTGTAAGAAAATCTTTTATGTACAGATAAAAAGTGAAATTCATTTGGTCATATTCCGAGTAGCCCATATTTCTTAATGTCTTGAAGTGAATTTAGAAAAAGTTGTTGCAGTTCACCAAACCCTTTCTTACTTTAAACCTATTGAAGGAGTTTTTATGAAACTGTCTCAATTTGATACTGATGCCTCTATATGGCCAAAGCACACAGACTATCAGCGAGAACATTGGCTATTTCTATACAGTTACTGTTAATGCCTGCCAGTGGGTCAGATTTGGTCAGATTCCCTTGAAATCAATGAAACGAGGCACTGGAGCCACTACCACTTTGGTCCACAACAGCTGCCAGACTCAAAAATTAAAAACTCCTTGTTGGTGCTTTAGGTACAACTATAATCTAGTTTATGCAAATATTACAAAACTACATAATAATATATAACTTCATCTGTGACAAGGGGGATACTATGCAACACAATTCAGAATCAAAAAAATACCTTGAATTAAGAATGCAACAGCTGCAGCAGCACCCCCGATGCTCTGACATGTCTAATACAGTGAGCATCTTGGTGGTTGTGATCCAAAACCATGGACCCAGACTCCCTCTTGAACTGCTTTGTATTATCATAGGTGCAAGTGAATGACATAATTTAAAAGATTCTCTGTCAGATAAAAACATAAAGATTAAAATATTTATCAAATGATTTGAGTGAGCAAGAAAACAGATAAAGGTCTGTCCTTGATAGGTGAATTTTAGGTTTAAGGAATAATTCAACATTTGCTTTCTTGCTGTGAGATGATAAGATCAAAGCCACTCTTGTGTCTGTCCTTCACAGAAGTTGGAGCCAGCAGTTAGCTAAATGTAGCACAGATATTGGAAACAGGGGGAAATAGCTAGACTGGCACAGGTAGCAAAAATCACCTATCAGCACTTTTAAAGCTCACTAATTACACATTATGTCCTTTTTTTTTCATTCAATTACATTACCTACTTATCCATTGAAACTCCACTGATACTTCACTAATTGGTACATTGACTACTACTGCTCTGGTTTACTGCACATGACTATCTCCTACTTATACTTAAAGCTACCTTGTACATCATACTAACTCACCACAATGCATGCAATTATCTATTGTCATATTGTTATGCTGTGCACTATAGTATCAAGAAAGTTGAATCAAACTGAATTGAATTGAATCTGGGAGACATCCAGAGCCAGGCTAGCTGTTCCCCCCCTCCTAACAGTCTTAATGCTAAGCTAAGCTATCCAGCTGCTGGCTCCAGCTTAATATTGAATGGACAGATAGGACAAGGGAATCAATTTTCCGATCTAACTCTCAGCAAGAAAGTAAGTGAGCATATTTTCCAAAACATCAAACTATTCTTTTAAATTACTTGGACTGGAAGGGGACAAAATACTAAAGTACAGGTTTGTCCAGGCCCTCGCAGTGGTTCTTTCTATGACATATTGTTTAGACAGTAATTACGAAGAGATGACAAAGCCACAGAGATAATTTCGTATCAACTGTTTTGGCTTTTGCTTTCCACATGTTTAGTGTTTTAAGTACCAAACATTGATGTGGGAGTGAACTTGGTTTGATATAACTTGTTGTAAATGAAGCAAACAACATCTGAATAGCAAATGAACACAGACCAAACTTGCTCCTTCCAGACAAACTGTCAAGTGGAATACAAATGGTGTTATCTTTTCACACACCAGCCCCACAATTTAAAGAATCCAAAAGTCAATATCCACACTTGGCAGTTGAGACAAAGATGAAGAAGAGGTGTGAGTAGTACAAAACATTGCATTGCGGGACGGGCCTCAAGCGCCAAATGACATCGATTCAGAAAGGCTCCATCTTCACACACTGGATACACTGGGGACTTGTTTCTTAAAGATGAGATGCTAAGAGGCCATAACAGCATAATCACAGACATACAGCTAGCCATTTGTCAAATCTAAACCTACCACCAACAGGTGCAGAGGCTAGAAATGACATGTGCAGATCTGACACATTTGTCAGTGGACTACTGATGAGCTGAAAACCAGCTCCTAAAACACTCATTTTCTATTACCTGGGGAGATTTCAAATGTGCTGTGAGAGCTGCTGCAGGACATTAATGTGAAGTCCATTTGGATGTGAATGAACACAGTGTCTGCCAGCGATGGCTTTTCCAACAGACACACATTTTATACCAAACTGTGCAGATGAATATACCTTGTGGCACAAATTGTCAGGTCAATGCACAACTGTTTGACCTACAAGGAGCATATAAAGCAATGGTGAAGGGAATCATATTGTATTGATTGATAAATGCATTTTCCCTCTCTGTACAATTGGCTATCTGTCAGGCTAGTGCACATCACTGGGGGCACGAATATGACCTTCTTTCTTATTGCTTGCCTTTTGTACTGCATGGCCTTGAATCCTCAGTGGACTCCATGCCTAAAATAAAGTTATTAACTTTGCAATTTCCTAACTCTGGTGACTTGCGTGCAGACCAGGGATATTAAATACAAAGTGATCAGGACAACTTAAATAGGGAATATAGTTTTTGATCATTGTCCTCTATTAATGAGGCATATTGTGGTAATGTGTGAGAACTCTTTTTAGTGCTTCACAGTTATGTAAAAAGGCATCCAATCCACTCTATCCAAGCTTTTATCACAGCTATCAAACAACCAGGTATTTATGCTTATGCAAATGAGCACTGCTCTTAGACCCCTTTTCCAGCAGATGAACAGAAAAAAGAAAAAAAAATGGCTCAGTCTGCCATCAGCTTCCACTGATAGCTCTTCCTTGGCAGCAGTTTTGGAAACTATTTATTTTCTCTTTAGGACGGGCCCTTAGATGGCTATTATGTAGTTTGTAACAACCCTTTACTCTTGTCTCATTTGCTTTCATACATCACAGGCTCATTTAAAGTGACCTTAAAAATAATGAGGACAGAATAGCGTTACAAACTTGTGCATGAGCAGATGAAAATCTGCAGGTATTCATTGTTTAGAGTATATACTTTCAGTTTGCCTTTCAGTTACTCAGCTTGAGAGCAGATTCTAAAATGTTGATGAAAGGAAATATTAAAGCAGGCCTGTACATTTTAAGTTGTTGATGAAAACGCAACCACTTCCCCATAGACATAGTCTCTTGATTGAGAGATGTATTTAATTGATTTTATCTTGCATAATTCAGCTACAGACTTTCTGCTTTTGGGGGGGTTTATTTTCTTTTCTGTGTCCTGGATTTATTTCTACTGCTCTATTTTGGGAGATGTAAGTAAGAAAATAATGTAAATGTTGTATATTGTTTATGCTGCAGCTACATATAAAAGCTCAATAACAAACAACCAGTATTCACTGGAAAGGAAGTTTGTCAGTGTTCGCTCTGGTTTTAAAATTGCTTCTCATCAATAAATCGTTTCGGACTACAGACAGTTTGCACTTGCCCTACATATTCATGGTTGAATAATAGTGACCAGTTCTGCAAATATGACTGTAAAACTAGGCGAGCAAAAGTGTTATGAATGTCAGAATATTCAGAGGAAGAGTTATTTTAATATTTTGTCCCATGTTTTCTTGGCAAGAACAGTTATATACAAAAGCTAAACCTTTGCCCCTAATAGCAACATATGACCGTCAGGAATTTGTCAAGCAACTTAATACGTATTGCTTGTACTGTGTTGTTTACCGTGATGTAAATTATTTAGAGGAGTTGAAGCAGGTGTGACAGCACCCAGCATGATTTTGTACGAATAATGATTTATACTTTATTTTCCACTTCAGTACTGCTCTACTCACTCATTTGCATGCAAGAAACTCAACCGAGCAACCAGGAGTCTTCAAAGCCAGTCTCCCAGGTAATGGAGCAGCTTGAGATTTTACATCTGATCATCACTGACTGGAGTCTTGATCATGTAGATTCAAACTGGGGGGAGAGTTCTACATGTTCACAAATTCAGACTAAGATTTAATCTTCAAAACACAATATTTCTCAATTAAATTGATTTATTGTCTGATCTCATTATATTAAGCATATCATCACATTTGAGCAGTATGTTGAATAAAATACATAATTTTACAATAATTTTAATCACACTTTTACTAGGAAAAGAAACAGTGCATCATAAGTGTGCATTATAAAATACAGTATACTGGAATTCAAATAACGTCACATGAATAAACACAATATATTTTATAATAATTTCTTTCAACTAAAAAACATATGTACACCTGTTAACCATCTAGCAATGACCTGTTTTACAAATGTTTACATCTTCCAGGTACATCTCAATCAGCTTATCAACACAGTCTTTAAAAAATTGTTGCAACCTCTAATGCAGTAGCCACCGTTACAATATTTGGACTCTGCTTGTGGATTTCAGCCCCTCCAGTACCCGTCTTGCGCTGTTGCTGAGGGAAGTAAGAAGGGAGAGTCCCAGTCCTGGAGAAGGTCTGCATGCTGCTCCTTGATTTTGGTCGATTTGTGCCATAACCAGAGTCCTTCCACAAGTGGGGATAACTGTGCGGATTGTTTAAGACTGGTGCTGGGGAGAAGCCTATTGTGTATGCACTGTCTCTGGGGGCTCTGAAGCTCTGTTGTGGTACTGCACAGTACGTGCCTTGGCAATCCCCAGACAAGCTGTTAGCAGCGCTGGATGAACCTGAAATACAAGTGAAATAGATAAAAATAAGAATGAGAAATTGTTGATGGGGATGCTACATTACCACCATTTATCATTTATGTCATTCTGTTTAATATTTATGTTTAATTCAGTAGAGAGTGATGTCAAAACTTCAAAACTCAGAGTGGAAAACTTACTTTTTAGCCTTGGCTGGAAGGTAATGAAGTTCTTTTTGCCTCCGTCACCACTGATATCAGAATCACTGTCGTTGAAGTCACTGTCCCCTTTGCCACTGTCCTTCACGCTCTGCTGGTCGGTGTTGCCAATGCCACTGCAAATACAATCAACAGATACAGTATGAGCCACCGCTGCACCACATTAGCTTGATTATTGATGTCTTTTTTTCCACACACACACCCATCTCTATCCTAGCCATCTAACCTCATTCCACAGCAATGCCACAAGCAACAAAATATATGCACGGTGCATTTTAATTACCCACTGTGTTCAGTGAGATTTGACTGTGAATAAAGCATGTCCTATCTGTGAAAAGAAATTACATTTACTTGTCTTACCTCACTTGCAAGCAGTATTTGTCACCTTGCCACACAGATGTTGCTGGGAAATGCTTGGAGGGCAGGAACATCTAAGAGAACAAACAAAATGACAGAAGAGAGCTTAGTTTCCATTTCTGGCACAAACATCAAGGCAGCACCCGGGATCATCATATGCATATGAAAATAAAAGATGAAAAAATACTTGACTCACCTTTGTCTCTGAGTCCCCACTCCTCTCCTCATACAGGCAGGAATCATCCAGAGACGAAGTGGTTCTCTCGTGGAAGAAGCCTCGCTGGCCGGTGTATATGTTTGGTTCTGCTGAGCCGAGCATGGGCAGGGGCCCGCTGTCAAACAGGCTGTGACACACTTCCCTCTTGGAGGCACGGTTTCTCCCCCCACGGCTGAGTTTGCATGTGACAACAACAACCACTATTGCAATCAGCAACAACGCACAACCCCCACTGAGCATAATAATGACAATTAGGGAGCCATCCAAGATGGAGCCTTCTCCATCACTTGACCGCAACACAATGACCACTTGGTCTTCAGAGGGCTCTGTGTCTGAGATGACAAACCTAATAGTGGCACTGCTGGAGAGTGGGGACCTGCCATTGTCACTCACAGCGATTTTCATTTCCAGCACGTCTCCAATTTCAGCTGTCAGCCATTGTTTTAAAGCAATCTCTCCTGTGTCTTTGTTCATTGTGAAAAGCTGTGGGTCACCTTGCACAATTTGGTAAGAGAGCTGGCCGTTCACTCCCTCGTCCTCGTCTTCAGCTGAGACGCGCAGGGCGAGGTAACCGGCTGGTGCATTAAAAGGCAGGGGAATATCAGCAGAGTCGTTCAGAAGGACAGGGAAGGTGAAGTATGGATAATTGTCATTCTGATCCACAACTTTAATTCTGATAGTTGATGTGCTTGTAAGAGAGGGGGAGCCTCTGTCTTCAGCTTGAATGACCAACTCAATCTGCTTAAGAGTCTCATAATCAAAAGACCTCAAAGTATACAAAGACCCTGAAAGTGAATCTACAGAAAAATAAGTGGACACCGGAGATCCTCCTGGCACCTCTGTATCTATGACTTTGTAAGAAACTTTGGCGTTCTTTCCCACATCAGGATCTCGGGCGACGACAGTGGTTACATACGAACCTGGAATATTGTTTTCCAGGACTGAAACTTCATAAAGTGACTTACTGAAGAGAGGGGGGTTGTCATTCTCATCTGTAACACGGATGGTATACTGTCTGACAGTTTTGAAGGGTGGGCTTCCCAGGTCTTCTGCAACCACAGTCAAGTTATACTCTGGGATCTTCTCTCTGTCTAAAGTAGTGCTGGTTGTGATCATGAAAGAGTCCCCATACGCCTGCTGAAGGGTGAAATGCTCGTGCCCGAGCAGGCTGATGCGCACGTACCCGTTGGAGCCAGAGTCTCTGTCCGAGGTGCTGATGAGAGCCACGAAACTCTCCGCAGCTGCAGCTTCTGTGATGTATGCGACTCCATCACTGCTGGAAGTCATCGGTTTGATGCTGATTTCAGGTGCATTGTCGTTCACGTCAACGACATCTATCACAACTTTGCAGCTGGATGAGACAGAGTTCTCACCCAAATCCGAGGCTCTGATGTTCAGCTCGTACGACCTCTTTTTCTCAAAATCGACCACCGCCTTCAGGGTCACGTCCCCAGAGTAAGGGTCAATGTGGAAAAAACGTGCAAAGTCTGGGGATGACCCGTCAGCGAACGCGTACGTCACCTCTCCGTTAACGCCGTCGTCCGGGTCAAAAGCGTGTACTTTGAGAACTCGGTGACCTACCGGAGAGTCCTCATTCAGCTCCACTTTCAGGGAGCTGTGTTCAAACGTCGGGCTGTTGTCATTAAAGTCCAGCACTTTGATATTTACAATCATTGATCCGGACTTTGCGTGCACTCCTCCGTCAGTTGCAATGACTTCGATCGCGTAGGAGTCCTCCACCTCCCTGTCGAGCTTCCTCACCAGCACCAGTTCAGCAAACTTCACTCCATCCTCCCGATCGCGCACCTCAATGGCAAAGTGACTAGATGGGGAGATGTTATAGCTCTGGATGTAGTTTTCACCCACGTCCTGGTCGACCGCAATCTGCAGGGGGAATCTTGAGTCCAGCGGGACATTCTCCACGATCTCCAGGTAGGTCTCGTTCCGCGGAAAACGAGGAGAGTGGTCGTTGATGTCTTTCACTTCGATCTCCACGTGGATGAGTTGAAACTTTTCTTTAGAGAGGGCCACAATGTCGAAGGTGATGAAGCAACGAGGAGACCTGGGGCAGAGCTCCTCTCGGTCGATTACCTCTGCAACACTCAGAAGTCCGTCAATCTCCCTCATTTCAATCACAGAAGAGTTGTTTTCTTGCATGAAGCGGAACGACGTGTCAGGGTCATCAGCTGGATCAATCTTTAAATCTTGGGACAAATTCCCTATCTCCGTCCCGGGCGCATCTTCTTCATAGGTGAAATACCTTGTAGTTGTACACTCAACGGTGTAAAGCAAAGCAAGCACCATGCACAGTCCAACTCCTGCAATCTTGCAAAATCCCATGTTGAGGGGTTACAAAATGCAGCTCCAAAAACTCATAAATGATGCAAACAATCCTCCACTTGTGCTGTGTCAGGTCGATTCTCAACTGCACTGAACTCTGACTTTGCTGTGGGACTATAAACCCCGTTCTATGCAAATAGCCTGCACCGCCGACCAATGGCCTTCCAGTGGACCACCAACAGGGAAACGTTTGGCTCTGCAGCAAACTGCTGTTCACTTTTGTGAGTGCAAATGGTTTATTAGATAAACTGATTGTGGAGCTTTAATCAGGCTGATAATAGTGTTACTTAAATTACTTAAACAAATCTGCACATGGCAATTAATTATCTAACTAAATCACTTAGATGACTGCTTTTGATAGAACTAATAGGCGCCATCAAAAGAAGTTGAAGCCTGAAGTATAATATGGTATAAAAATGAAAACACTCAAGCAAATAATGAATAAAAATAAAAACTAAACATTAAAACTAAAACTATGCTTGAGTGCAATCCTTGCACTTATGCACTTAGTTACTTTCCGCTATGAGGTAAAAACAATAGCAAATTCCAAGGAGAAAGAAAGTATCTAATAACTGAGCATTGCAGAGCCAGATGATTTCATTGTTATTCATATATACCTATGTATTATAATCACACACCCTCATCAAAACCTTTATCCTGACATTTATGCTTAATAAAACTATGAAGTCATAAATATTTATTATTTTTCTCTTAATCATACCTATTTATGTAAACGTAGTCCATAAATATCATGCATAATAAAGGAGAAGCAGAGTTTTCTCTGTTTATTACAGTTGTAGACGATGTCTCATCTGTTCAAATAGCAGAGGAGGAATTTCAATGTAATGTGGTAAAGAAAACCCACAAAGCCAGACAAATGTCATTTGATTAGTGTTGTGTTTTGGACACCCACAATGTTAATTACACATTGAAGATCGCTGTAGCTCTGTGTTAGAGGAAAAAACTGCCTGCAAAATCGAGGCCATCTGTATTGTAATAAACACTTAAATGCACTTCATTTAACCTTTTCAGCAATTGTTCTAAAACAAGAACCTCAGAAGTCAGGAGACAAAAGAAGTCAGGCAAATAAACAACACTGAATGATTCCCCCCTCCCACCTCACACACACACACACACACACACACACACAGTCACACCCCAGAAACAGCTCCCATAGTGACAACAAAAGCGCATGAGTCAACCAGACCTTCGTCAACCATTTGATTAAAAGGCGTCTATGGCCCTTCAAAGGGCTCTTGACACCTCACAAAAATTTGGGTAAGATCTGTCTGAGCCCCCAAGAGCGCCCATACAGGAAGGTGTTAAAAATCACACAATCAGCCACAGAGACCAGAGATGCTTGTGATACTGTGTCAGTGAGAGGTGATAAGGTGCTCTGTGCTGCCATGTATAAAGTGTTATAAAGCCTAGTTTTGCTTACGGTATATACTAAATGTCCATCCATCCATACATTTCCTGCTACCCATCCAGGGCTGGGTCACTGCCACAGCAGGCTATAGGTAGTCCTGAGGTATTCTCAAGCCAGATCTCTCCAGTGTGAGTCTACAAAGGAATGCGCCTAGGTGTCATCCTGGAGTCCACCAATGGGTTTTTAGGTACAGGCACCCATGACCATTTGATCAGAACTCCTAGCAGCCGCTTCAGACAGTGGTTTAGAATATGGCCCACTCTGATGAGAAATGAGAGTTTATAGACAGGGGCCTTAGCCAGACGTTCCCAGTTCCCCCTCACTACAGATTTTCTTCTCTTCACCACAGTGTCCAAGACATGCAGCTACAGAACTGATGATCGATCTCAAAGTCAGTCATCAATCTCTGACTTGAAAGGTGTTCTGATATCAAGTACACTTATGAATCACCCTGTGGTCTAACATGGTGTTTGATATGGCCAATCCATAACTAGCACAGACATGCTTAGATAGACCTCAAAAGGAGGCTTGAGCACCTACCGTTTGCCCCTTTTTCTGGGGTAAATCAATAAATTCCTGTTCGTGCCAGCCTGTCATGCCGATTAGATATATTGATATAATCAAAATATCAGGTAGGGAGATTGGTGCTCCCAGCAATGCACTCTAACCTCCCTCCTCAGTAGGTCCCTGCCTGCACTGTGTGGGCACCGAGCCCTTCTGTGTTGAAAGAACACACGCATACATCTAATAGGTACTTGACAGGCAGCATGAGTCAGTCAGTCTGGCTTAGACTGCTTATTTTAGAAGCAGACATCAGGTATGTGGCCAACAAAGTATAGATATTTCTAATTTTATGTTGATTAGGTATTAAAGTTCAAGCACTTTTTTCAGGGTTTTTTTAGGCAGGGAGGGACAGAAAGAAGGACTGTTATCTGTTCTGCATCATAAATCAATAAAGTAACATAAACCAGGGTATAATACACCCTATCATAAACTAAATTGCTTTTGGAATTGTGGCTAAAATGCATAATGTATCCCAAGCTTCAGTATTGTGATATGATATGTGAATTATATTAAACTAATTTGTTGGCACACAGTATCTTAGTAATACAAAAACAGAATTTTCTTATTGCCCGTTATTACTGAAGCAATTATGCCTTCTATGGAGAGGTGAATATGGAGGCGAGAGAGACAGCCTTGCAGCCAGAGGACGTGCAGGTAAGGTGGGCTGGTAAACATGTGAGGAGAATTTACTGAAATGTGCCTTATTTCTATGCATGTATCATTAATTAACTGTCAGTTAACTGTCAGGAGTATTTGAAACAACCCCAGTCATGGGTTTGTTTTAAATTCATACATTGTAATATCCCTGTGTCATAAAAGTAGTAATTCCAGGCATTTCAATTATTTGACAAAAAATCTTTTGGGATTTTGGGTCCCTCTAACTCTTCTGCACATCCCCAAGCACAGAAGTCCAATAATAAAGCACCAGTGAGGTTTGGATCACACAGGCCATATTTAGTATATGTGATAAATTTGATAAAATTGATTTTCTTTTTCCAATGATGTTGCCTACAAATCTTGGCAAGAACACAAAGCATCTTGAACAAAAAACAAACTGTTAAAACACTCTCCAGCAGCGAAGGCCAATTTATAATGTATGCTATTGAAAGCTGAGATAATTACATATTAAACTTGGAACGTGCTTCAGCCGGATCACATTCCAACAGAAACGGATGTTTAGAGTTTGTTCTCAAATCGACAAGGTACCAAACCAACAAGTGGTTTTCCAAGATACTGAACCTTGTGTTATGCCACAAATCATTGAACTGAATGTTACTACACATGCTTAGACAGGCCTGTATACAACATAAATCATTAATGGTATTGGTATTGCATCATCACCTGTGGTACTCACTGCTGAATGAGAAATATTACAATGTTGAGTTGAGGTTTAACACAAAATGTTCCCTCTATCTCATAATCTACTTTCTTGGTTATTTTTGTTCACGCTATATCTCCATTTTCATCCTTTATTAAAAACAACATCATGCTGAACATATGAACACTGAGCCAGAGGGGGATCAAACGTAAGATACTTTTCTGCCATTACCAGACACACAAAGCCTTTAGCACAATAGTCCCATGCTGGCTGGGTGTTGAAATCCAGGATTTTATGGCTATGAGGAGTCAGAAGGTAAGGCAGAATTATTAGCCAAATTAGTTGTTTGCCACTAAGAGGATTACACTTTAATCTTATCAAATGTCTCACGCACTTACCACTTTGTGTTGCAACGGTTTCAAGGTAATAAATGAGCAGCTGTAGATGATAGTATTTCAGTCAAAAATGAAAGCTCAAACATGATGATTAAAACAGTAGCTGCAGAGGTTGTGAGGACTTTCTCTATGTGTCCTGTTGTGTTAGAGCTAACTGCTTCCATATAAAACATTGCCCACTCATGTCTTAAGTATTTCTCTGATCAATACATCACTACAAGGTCACCAGAGGCCTGACCACAAACAAAGCCTGGCTAACACAGGACTGATACTTGTTTGTCACTTAAGTCAGGTGATTAATGCAGATCACGGCTTGATTAAGACGTGTGTGGTGACAGTAAGAGCATTACTGCAGATTAATGGCTTTGCCCATCTGTTCTCACACTGAGGTGATTTTAATTAATGGTAAGAATATTGTTAATCTTGCGTTGGCAGTCAACATCACAGTGATCACAATGATGGTCAGAAATCAGTGCAATGTCAGGCAGTCTTTGACATCATTTGAAGGCTGTTTGAAGATTTTGTCTTCTCCACCTCACCAGGCAGGAAGGCAGGAAAAGCATTTGGTGACACTGGGAGCAGTAATCCTGGCATATGCCACTGGGAACAAATGTCTCAAAGGCCCACCTTTTGGATAACAGCCACCATGTCACCCACCGCTAGAAAATTGTCAGCCAAGTTTTTTTTTATTTCCATTTTCATAGTTTTCCACCTTCCCAGTTCCAAATACTTTGAGATACAGTAAAATGCTAAAAGGGCTTTATAAAAATGCTCTTTTATTGTTTTCTATTTTCTATGTTTTACAGGCTAATTTTGTCTGTCTCACTGTGGGGATTTGCCAAAATATACAGTTATAGTGATCAACAGGTGAACAAGAGTTTTATTTATCAGTTTTGGTTTGTCTGGGTTTGTTCTATCATGAAACTATATAAATAATAATCTTCCAAATATATACACCATACACAAAAAGGCACAGTGGCACACATACATGATAGAGCCACACACAGACAATATTGTACAGACAATATATGAATATATGAAGCACAAACAAGCTATTATGCATAAAACTAGAAGGTGACACAGAATAAAAACACAAATCAGCTTTATTGTTCTAGCTCGAGGTTCATGACAACAACATAGGCTGCTGCATTAACTCTTACATCATATCAAAGTAGTGGCAAATCTAGCAATCATAGCTGTTGCATACTGTCACAGACACTGCACATAGGCCTACTATTGTTTAAATATTGAAGAAATCATCTCAAGTCATTTCATTTGCATTAATAATTAAATGTTTTTACACTCTGATGGATAGTAAGCTATTTCAAAACTTACTTCTACTAATGCCAAAAGAATAATAAAAAATAAAAAAACATGCAACCATAGCTATGCTGATCTCTGGTAAGTTTAAACACCTGTAAATCGAGTTGTAACTGCATTTAATAATTGACACGCCAGCCCTCCTGCTAAATGCCTACATGAGTTATTTTTATAACAATACAACCTCAAAGAGAAATATACTTGTATTCATGACACAGCCTTTATTAAATTTAGATAGACACAGACTTTTTGCTCAGGCTGGAAACAAGCCCTTTTCAGGTCAGACCCTTATCAATTTCCTCATCTCACTTTAACCTTAGGTGCTCTAATAAACTAGGGGTATACATGTCACTGCTCGGGCTGTGAGGGTCATGTGGAGGGTTTAATCTCAGCCATTTGGGCTGTCTGAAAGGCAGATAAAACAAGATTATCCTGTGCTTGGTATTGGCCCTTGGTGTGACGAGAGGGTGGAAGCATGTGAGCAGCAGCTGTGGAGGTGCCAAATACTCAGACTGGCTAGTGGTCTCTGTTGCTTTTGGCACCTCCTGCGGCGTCACAGGCACAGATAACCCCCCAACCACAGCTCATCCTCACAGCTCTCCAACTGATTACAACTGGCCAAATGTTTAACATACTGTCCCTAATCACACCTAACATTCTGTCACAATATGCTCCTAAATAGCTTTTAGGGCCATATAAATCGCATAGGTACTTGTGGCTTTGATGTTATTAGGTCTAATTGTTTCTTTCTTCCTGTTATTTTCCTCTTTTGCTTCTGTAGCTCTGTAACTAATGCATTCAGATCATTTCAGGAGGGATGAAATCTCTTTTGCACAGCTACTGAATTTAGGACATATGAGGGGCAACTTAAAAAGATACATTTGTAAAACAAAGATCAATTATGGAAATAAATGCATAACATAAGAAAATCATAAAAATGCCTTACTATTTTATGATAAATTAATTAGTCTATTAGGGCCAAGCATGAATAATACAGGGTTTCTCTGTAATAAGATCTCAGTAGACTCTACATGTTTTAAACAAATTCAGAACATTAATATGGATGCCGTGTAAACATGTTTCTAGGATTTTTTCATGTTGGCCACAAAAGGCTGAGTCTATTAAGAAATTTGGAAAGACAGATTTTGTTGTTTAAATCTCCTAAAAGCCGAGGCAGATCAAAAGAGGCATTAGTATTCAGAGACAAACCATGTTTGGCTGAGGTTCCTCTACCCCCACTCAACTCCAACCATTCCCCACTGTGTAACTAATGCTCGCTGCCTGAAAACGATTGGAACAACAGTTGCTAGCTGCACTTCATTATGCATAAGCATTTTTGAATAAGCTTTGACCATATGTACAAGCAGGTATGCTACTGATGCACACATGAATATCTGTCATTATAATTTAAGCACCGAGTGAAAAATACTCAATTCTGTCTCACCACCGTTAACAAAATACCTGCTAAAGAACCGTAATGACAAACAAAGCAAAACAGGTTTTGGAATTGAGGCCAGTCATATCCAAATGGGGAGTCGACCCTAAAGGTTTGGATTAAAACCAGGGATGAGAGTGCCATCTACAGGTTGAAACTTTGGCATGTTAACATCAGATGACTTGCGTGCAATGACAAACAATGAGAGCATGTGCTCTTTTTCACAAAGCACTTTCCACACAGACACAGATCATTAACTCTCTCACTTATAAATTATAAATCAATATTTGAACCACCTGTCTGAGGGAACATGTTGTCCTGACAGAGGATCTAAGAGGCTAATTAGAGACTGGCAACCTCAAAATAATGCACCAACCAATTGGATTCTGCGTGTGTGGCCTTGGTGTGTGTGCTCTATACTTTCTGCTGGTAAAGGATCCACTATGGGTTTCAGTCCAATTATGATGACTACTTCACATTTCATGCTTCATATTGAATTTCACCGCCTTAAGCTACGAGGATGAGGGCCCCAAAAGATCAGCAGGCCTGCACATTAACCTCCAGTGATATTCTGTGCGTGATGATTGCAGGCACATATTTGACTTGACATAACCATATCCAACTTTCACTTTGATTTTCATTTTCCACGTCACCGCTGAACTGGTCATTGTAGATACTACAGTACTGAAAATCTCCTTGTTTCAGTGTGTCTGCAGCGAGGATGTACACATTTGCAATCCCTATTCCCATGGCTTGTTGGCTGTTACTATATCAGGTGAGGTAAATAAGAATTTGCTTGGTAGTCCAGGCTGTGAATAAATTTGATTCTCTCTTGGACGGTTATATTATTCAAAGCAGGGAAGATTAAGTATAGCCTCCTTGCTTGTGTGTGTGTGCATGAGTATATTTATATGTGCCTGTATGTGTGGATGTGTATGTCAATGCTAATTTGTGCCTTTTCAAGGACCAGGTCTCTCTCCTCCTCCTTCTCCTTGCATATATTTCACATCTCCATATTGCCATCCTAGAATGTCGCCTCCTTGAAGCAATTTCCTCTCAGCCATTATCTGATGGGTGAGAACTGCTTCCCATTGGCAGGTGCAGATGACACTTGGGCTGGGCAGAAGCTGGCTGTTAAACGTTGGGACTGGCTCCTTACCAAGCTCCAGTCTGCCTGGTCCTGACAGCCCCCACAGGGCTGGCCACTGGGGGCGGACTGTTGGGCCAACTGGCCACTGAGGGGTGTAATCACTCCCTCTGACATATTTGGCACAAGCTATCCATTTTGCTCCACAATAGAAAGGCCTGTGAGAACGTCTTGCTTAATCCTGTTAGGCCAGGAGATGGCAACATTGAGGTGGGAGATACAAATTTGAAACACTTCAACCCTGTAATGGTTCATATCATCTAAGAGGCTAAAGAAAGCAAGTAAGGATTAAAAGAGTCAATACAATTTATGAAAAAAAAAAAACAGGGAATACAATGTGACATAAAATTTGATACAATAACACCACAAAATATGACCGGAAAATTACCCCAATAAGAAAACATGACATTTCATAAGCTTGACACATACAGTTTAAAGCCTGTTGCAGGGCTATTACATTTAACTGCATTATATTTAACAGTGATTGGATACACACACTGTGTATACTGTATATTAAGGGTATATATAGACAGAAGCGTTTTAGAATGGTAATGGATAAAGATGTAGAGACAACACTCGGTTATTTTCTGCCTTTACTTGCACAAGTTTACAATTAGGAATGCAAAAATGTAACAAAGGCACTAAAGAGGATGCCTATGGTGTATAAATATAGTGTGTGTGTGTGTGTGTGTGTGCACAAGTGCATGAGTGGAGCAGAGAGATAGATTAATGTTGAGGGGCATCAGCTTAGAGGATGTTTTGTTTCCCTACTGTGTGCCGAGTGCAGAGGGGAGTTAAGGGATTCCAATCTGGTCGTCGAGTCCTGTGGTGCGAAGAATGTTTGGAGTGTGCTTGGTGATAGCAGACTCCATTACGGGGCTGAGTCTCAGGGTAGCCTGCCATTGTGCCGGCAAGCGAGGAGGTTAATCAGATCCCGGCTCCATTATGAATGCTTGCTATTTCTAAAGGGCTCTATGAATAGAATACTGTAAGCTCTCGTAAAAACGAATCTGGGCTCTGTGCTTTTACAGAACATGGCCTGATAAAGAATAGATATTTCACATTCTGCAGAGCAAAAAAAAACTGTTTTATGAGGGCCTAGTTATTAATTATCTGAGATTAAGAAATTCTCTTTCCAGCTCTGCAGCGATGTTTCCCATGTCTGCTTTGTTTGCTGTTGAGGGCAGATTATCTGAATTGATTTATTAAGTATTAAATTAATTTCATATTGTGAGTCAATGACATCTGCTGGCACAAATTGGCTAGTATGTTATCAGTCTCTCCTCATTAAATCAGGACACTTTGCTAAACATACTTTTTAGGTTTCTCTTGTTTTAGCTGACGACCATAGTTTACTTTATCCTGAACATTTCTCCTTTTTACGTCTTGTCCTATGTCAATTAATAGTTTTGTTGACAACCCAGGTTGGCAACAGGACCTTAAATATGAACCCTCACAGGGATTCATTAACCCTTCACAAATAAACACACATATATGGTAGGCAGAGGTTTGGCAATGTCATTGGTTGTGTTTGGTTCCAGGATGCTGGAATGCACTGTTCAGTTTTCTTGGGCTGCTGTGAGCTGAACTCAACAAAACATCAGTAAAGGGAGGCGCCTACTTGACAACACCACTGACGTGCCTCTACTCAAACACTCTGCAGTAAATCTTTAAGATTAGGAGGCTGGTGAATGGTGCTGCTCGTCTGATGGTCCTGCAGATTTATGACAGTGCACCTGATGTCCTGTATGCTAACTGTCTAAGGGGTCGAACCACTGATGATCGCCCCAGAGTGTGGTGCAAGATGAAAAAAAATGAAACGTCTAATGATTTATTAATGTATTTTAGGCAATTTTTTCACGCTCACTCTTGTCTTTTTGTTGCGTTTATCTGGTAAATCACTTCCAAACACAGTTTGACGAGTGTACTTTGAATAAACGGGCAATATGATGGCTACAATTACATAATGTGCTTTTGGGATTGAAAAAAATTACAATGAATCACAATCCAACTCATAGTGTAGCATGTCAGAGTAGAAAAGTGAATGAAGACCATAATAAAACATGACTTTTGGTAATAATGCAAACAGGAGATTCAGCAGTCTGCTATCAAGACGACATACACTAACTGTGATTTAGAGAGCAATAAACGTACGCCTAATAAGACAGTTCACATTTCACACAATTTGTTGAAAATCTAATTTCTTTGTGAAGGCACAGAAGCTAAAATTCAACTAAGCTTTACAGAACAACAGAGCACTTATATGGGAGGAAATGTGTTAACAGGCTAGACAGTCCTATTCTCAGCAAAGAGGTATTTAAGTACTGAAGATGAAGTGAGATGGAAAATCTAATTTCCATAACAGAACGGGAAAAACAGTCTGGCAGAAGGTGTTTTCTTTTTTTTTCCTCTGTTGAATTGTCAGAGCAATCATGGTCGAGCCACAGCCAGGGCAGCAGACTAAAAGGAGTGGGGGTTGGGGGAACGGGGTGGGAGGGGGCTGAGGGGGGAGGGGGTTGAGCCCTCTTTCCCAAAACACATACAAATGAACTTGAACAATCTCATGCCTACACACACACACACACACACAGCAGTAGATACACGTAGATGCAGGGATGCACAAACAGTGCTTAGTCTCAGAGGAGCAGACAGTGAGCACATTATGCAAACAGAGGCTTTGTGTGTATGGCGCTGAACGTGCCTGTGTGTTGGAGAGAGAAATTAGACTGATTAAAAATCAGGAAAAATCACAAACTGATAGATGGATCTCCTAGGGTCTAATTAGTATGTTGAATCTCGAGCCAAAAACACACTGTTTAACAAGTCTGGAAATGTAGGTATTTTTATGATTTGTTTTCTGAAATCCATTTGAAACATTGGACATGGTGAAATGCATGACAGCAATATGGAAGAAATACGAAATGTGAAATGCATTTCAGTGGCATCACTTTTTTTTTTCCCTGCACAAAATCAATTTATTTTTGCCATACCAAAGTTGAATGTGTAATGCAAGGCTCCTGTGTTCCTTTGGGGTATGAGTTATAGGAGTCTCTATAGTATGGAGTGAAGTAGAGAGTGTGGACAAAAAGCAGGGGTCAGTCAGTCTGCAAGACCGAGATCAACTTTCATGTTGGAACCCAGGTAACAGTGGAGTACATTTTGGTGCTTCAGGAACAGGAAATAAACTATTGTTAGCATTTCCATTGTGAGTTATGTAATAGAACGACTAGAGGAGCCAGCTGGAGCAAAACAGAAATGACCCTCCTCAAAACAGAATAAATATTTAATTCAAGCCGAAGACTACACTATCCCAGAATGTTTTGTCCTTGACCATAAGCCAAGCCCCGAATATATTAGTTCAAGGGAGAGAACAATAATCAGCACGAGCCGATTCTGTTCACCTTATAAAAGGGAAATCTGAACAGTTCCCTGCTCTCCAATCTATCATTTATATTCTTTAGATTTTTAATGCACCTGCTATCAGCACAGTCAGCCAGCCCATATGAATATATTCAACAACACACAGAGACAGCGAACAGAGGGAGATCTGTTTTATGTTTTGAGTACAGGCGGATATCTAGTTTAATATTTAAAACCGCCTTTTCTACAGTCTCTACAGTGGAGCTTTCAGTACACTACTCACTGTGACTTGTCAATTCCTCCTTTTACTCCTCATGTTAACAGAGCAATGGTGCCCAGTAGGTTGAATGGCCTTGACATGACAATCAGTTGTACAGACATATAGATGAGAAAGGCTATCGACTCCCATACATAATGCATTCAAATTCTGTTTCAATTATCCAGTGCTTTAGACAAGAAATGGAATGCATGCATGATAGAATTTATAACATTCATTTATTCTAGTTTCGCTGCAACAGATACAGTGTAGACTTTATTCCAGTGACCCTGGCTGTAGCTCGGGAGATGGGTCTACAGCAGCATGCATGAAATGTTTTAGAGCACTATTAATTCTTTGCTGCTGTGGTGGAAGACTTGGTTTGTATTTATAGAGAAAATCTGATGTTTGCCGCGAGTGATTTCATCGGCTGCCTCGATCTTTGCTAGGAGCTGGTGTCTCTGTTTAAAGCTGTATGACCAGCAGGGCACACACTGAGCTACGGAAACAGCCACGAGCAATCCAGCAGGTCAACGAAGCACACCTGTGCCTAATTAACCTTTGTGTGTGTGTGTGTGTGTGTGTGTGAGTGTGTGACATATGCCAGTACACAACAAGACTGCTACTACAAAATGTTAGATTTAACCCCACATGAGGGACATTAAGTTAAAAACAACTCAATCAATCAGGGTAGAGGAGCAGTGAGTAGTAGCCAAGTAGCTTATAAATGAATACAGCAGTCAAACGGTCAACTGAAGCACTGTTACAAGCAGTTTTATTGATTAGATAAAAAGGATAAAACATGCAGGTTCTGGAAGAAAAGGGGCAACAAAAGAGAAGACAGAAACTGACAGGAGGTTTACCAACTATCAAAACACTCATCCTACGTGACCCAAATTTACCACCATACACCTCTCTCAGTAAATGCTATGTACCACACCTAAATGGAAACTGTCCCCAGTGCACCCACAAGTCTGCCACCATAGAAACCCAACAGCAGAACCAGTCTTAAAATATTAAAAACCCACGGTGCTGAAAAAACAATCTAGCAGATAATAATCTGTGCTTCAGTGGAAATAAAAGGCAATGACAGTTAGACAGGAGTACAGCATAAAAGTAAATTATTTCACATGCCCTCTGGCTTGTACATACTGTCTGTTTCACAGATATTCACCCAGCCCAGACAGCTACAGGTCTGCGTGTCCTTGAGGCACAGCTCCAGTCTCAACAAATCACTACACAAGCAACAAAACAATCAGACAACCCATGCATTTGCAACATATTAGCAAACATTTCGTGACATACTTCCACAAATGACGCCTCCATGAATGAGATACGGACCTATTCAGCTTTTTCACTGATTTTAAATTGTTCCCCTTACAGCCTCCCAACAGAAAGTTATTATGGGTTTTTTTGCAGGGTAACGCTACCTTCACAATGTACTTGGCGCATTCTGTAAAACCATCTTTCTTAAGGGAAGAACAAAGATTTGTTTTCACTATTCAATTTGATGTAACACAGCATTTCCCTTCACATAGTGAGCGTCCTTCACAAATTGCACGAATTGCATAAAAAGCTCTGTTCCATTCTAACCTCAATATTTACAACTTGTGTACCTGTATTACTGAGCCACTTGACCCTGTGGATCTTTGGTTGATACCCAAATTTAAAAAAACATATTCTCTCATGCGCCAATAGAGGTATTCAGTCATGAAAGTATTTTAATTTAATTCATATTAAAAAATATTAATATTAATATATTGAATTGTATTAATGTACTGGCAGGAATTGATGTGTCAAAACCTTCACAAATTTAGCCAAACCTGTCTGCATGGCTAGAATCACTGAGATTGAAGAATTAGTCTAGTGATAATATATATTTTCCTACCTGTCAACAAATTACTTAAAGGGGACTTATTATGCTTTCCATTCTTTTCTGTGATATATATAATGTAACAATGTTAGCCAAAGTGTTAAATCACAAGGTAAACATACATAGAAGTTAACCTTGCAAGCAAAATGCTCAGGTTTTAGACTACTCTGAATGCAATGATTGCAACCAAAATCTTTTTCTACTACTTTACTCAATCATTTATGTGACAAGGCGGAGTAGGATACATACATTTCTTTTTATGGTTATCTCTGCTGCAGGCACATCAAGGCTAAGCACGACCACAAAGTACAAGGATGTGTCCGTCAACCTGCTCAGGACAAGTTACTCCTTAACTGTGAAGGAAAGTTAGAGATTTGCTGGTTCCCTCTGATGTCCTCTGGCTTCTCTAATTCTTATTTCATTTGTAACACAGTAAATTAATCAAACTCAGTGCCCACTATCACTATTTTCCAAGTACAGTTACTGCAGCTGTCATGCATTTAGGGCTGTCCCCTAATAGTCGAGTAAACTCTTAGTCAACGAGAGGAGTCTTAGTCGATGCACTTTTCAATTGTCGGATATTTGCAGAAAGACTAAAACAGTGTCAAACTGTTCACTGACTGTAGCCGGACTCTGTGCTCGAAGTACCGGGGGGAGGTTTGTTTACACCACAAGCTCTGGATTGCTGGGGAGTGAGGCCTGAAGCTTAGCCAGAGGGGGGCAACAGATCCGGGGTGAAACCAGGACCGAACACAGCCTCCGACACCATCAGAGGACAGCAGCTACAAGGAACTATAATTTTGTGTTGATTTTGGCGGCCCCTGTGGACAAAAGCAGTAATGTCTCTGCCACCTCTTTGATATCAAGGGGAATCTGGCCCGGTGGCAGACATTAAGAATAACTGCATAGTTTTCTCGCTGATGGTCTTGTTTGTTTATGTAGGTCATACAGAGGCATCAGTATTACATGGAGACTGTTTCTTAACCAGTTACAAAAATCATAATATAGGTTTAAAAAGACAAAAATCAACAATTGATAACAATTACTGTCTAGCCAAAAGCCTGATATTTGTTGGTTTGTTTATTAAGATTCCCATTAGTAACAGTCGCTATTCTTCCTTGGGTCCACACAGTTTATATGGTGACAATACTATACAAATATACACACTCACATTATTCATCACAATACTATTGGATAAAAAAAATAATGCGTGGCCACACATTACTATCTCGTGGCCACGCGTTATTATCTCGTGGCAACGGGATTGTTAATGCGTGGCTACGCGTTATTATCGCAGTCATTTCCATGCAGAGACTGTTGATTGTTAACATGGACATCAGCATATTCCTTGCGTTTAAGTCCATGCATTTTGAGCAGTTGAATTAACCTTCTCTTGCTAAGAATTACTCCATGCCTAACCGCAAGTGACTGAAGTATGTCATTGTAATTCATTCTTATATTAAAATAAAATAAAATAATTTCAAACTTCTCCATATTAATAGTAATGTGTGGCCACGCATTATTTATTTTTTTTATCCAATATCACCAGGGGGGCTCCGTACAATACACTGACACAATACACCGACACAACACATCGTAACGCAACTGTAGATAAGACAATAACAATTCACACACTCTATAGACAAATACAAAAACAAAAACCACAAAAACTGGCTCCGGTTGAATTTATCATAAATTAACAAAAATATCCTCATGATCTAACAAATAAGTATCAACATTTCACTGGATTGCCCCTAATACCTTCTCACACCAAAGAGTATTTATTATTTACTAAGTTTCCTTTTAAATAGTGCTCTTTTAGTCTTTTTTTAAAAACGATATACATCATATTGTTGAATAATACGATTAGGAACTGAGTTCCACTGCATTGCTCTGTATATTACTGTACGCTGAACTGATGTGGTATAGCTCATTCCTTTGTGCCTTTGAATAACTAAAATACAATGAGCCATAATGTTGTTCTATTATTAGGCTACAGTAAACATGGACATTCTTTTTTAATAAATCCAACAAAATAGTCCCCAACAAAACCCACTATTTACTGTTTTCTAAAGACTCCAATGCCAAGCTGTTTTAGGAAATTATTTGGTCTATTATGTTGACCTGTTCACTAAGATTTTTGTCTTGGGTAGGAACAAATGTACTTGAGACAGAGAGTCACACAATCCGTTTGGTTTATATTTGGTGAGTGTATAGTTTGTACAAATACTCAAATCAAAATTCTCCACTGTTGTTTCCTACCTGTACACTCTTAGCACTGTCACAGCCTGTCACGAAAAAATCAAGCAGAAAACTCCCTTGTCAGCCTAAATCACTTTGTCTGATGCTCCCTCATGTTGAGCGTCTCTCTCTTGGTTGCATGTTTCCATACAAACTGCTGTGCACAGCTAGATACCATGGAATCTGTGTGGTTTGCTTAGGCTACATGGACGCACTGTCAAAAGTGATGTGTTGAATCAAACTGACAATTCAGACATCCAAAAAAATACTCCAAGATTTTGAGGATAAAGGATTGATCATCTTCAACACTAGTTGGTGTAAGTGTTGATAAAGCACTCGAACCAGGCTGGAGGAAATGGTTTTGTAAATTCGTATCTGTGTGCCCTCCAATGGTTTCCCTTGTAGCTTTTTGAAGAGCACGCAAATCTTCTCAACACCACAAGACATTTCAAATAAATTCTTCATTGGCCTGTCAAAATGCTTTTCCTCTCCCTTCAACACCAGCTAGAGACTACCATGATCTACTATGAAATGGCCTCATTGTGCAGGGCATCAAGGATTTCTACGCCTCCATCTCCGGGTGTGCTCTGAACTGTGAATTTCAGATTCAGACAGCCCAAGACCCAAGGCCATGAGCCGCTAGCGCTGCTGAAGCACTCTGTTGCTTCACACATCTGAAATTGGCTGGCACGTTTAAGTTTGCTGTACCTTTGCTCAATCTTTGTGTGATTGCTCTCTGGAAACCATGCAAAGCCAAGTGACTCAAGACCTACATGTGTCAGGGCAATGAAGTTCTCCCTTCTCTAATTTTAGCCTGAATTTCCAGAACTGCCATGTACGCACATTTTGATGAGATTTATGGTACATACTGTTAGACACATCAGCATGTAACATGGTAATCTGAGAGAGGATATTTGACAGATAGTTTTCCATTCGGTCTCAGTATCCCATGGTGCTGTAATCCCTTAATATCTTACCAATAACTATTAAGGATTTAATGTCACTCGTACTCTGTCAGGGTTTGACTTGATTCTCTCTCAGTTTTCCTGAACCCAGGACACGGCTGAGACTGACTGAGCCCATAAAATCTTTAAAGTCTCCAATCACGGGTCACAGAATCAGCCGTGCAGAGACAGGATGTTCGGAGGCGGTATAACGGGAAGTCAAGGTGACCATTTCGACCTGATTAATACAGTATATCCATGTCAAGTTAACCTCCTTTGCCTCAGTGGAATATGAGAATAAGACATGAGATAATATTCTGTCATATACTAAGTACAAAAGAAAGAATCCTTAATATCTTGAAATCTGAATCTGAAAAAAATAGTTTTTTAATTCACTCTGTTAGAGTTGCCATTGAATGAAGCTTTTTCATCCAAACTGTTTGTATTCAAGCTCCAAACTCAGTGTGAAAAAATGTAGATCACACCAGCTGAGATAGATGAAAAAAAACACACTCCACATTTTAAGTCTCCTCAAAAATTCCCCAGTTAATTTTTCATGGCCGTACCTTTTAAGAGAAATGTCAGTTTGATTTAATGTTCGGCTGACAGTTATTGGTTTTTGGTGTTTACCTCTTATCACTTCAGAAAACTGGGGAGGCCAATTTATACTCTGGATGCACATAAAGCGGCATCAAAAATTAAGATCTTGACTCCATGGAAACATTATAAAAGCTTTCTATAATGCCACTCTGTGTGTAATTGGTTATGCACTTTTTGTGTGTGTGTGTGTGTGTGTGTGTGTGTGTGTGTGTGTGTGTGTGTGTGTGTGTGTGTGTGTGTGTGTGTATGTGGGTGTGTGTGTGTGTGTGTGTTAAGAGGATGGCAGGCGTTTTAAGTTTTATCAGTATCTTCTGTGTTTAGACTGACATACCCCCACATATTGGAGAGCCATTTCTAATGCTCCTCTTTTCTCTTCCTACTGCCTCATCTGCAGCTTCACTCGCTCACACGCTGGGCCGAGGACAGTGTGCATCGGTACGATGGAAGTGCACGCTGGATGTTGTTTTTTAACTGCCATTACTGATGCCCAGACCTTGCCTTTGTCAAGTTAGAATTTTACATAATAAACAACCAAACAGTAATAAGTGTTCATTGACATATATGCTGGCCCATTTGATAAGGAAAATCTTTAAAAAAAGGGGGGCTTACAGTGAAGAAATTGTCTCAAGTGGTTCAAAGGATTTGAAGTGGAAGAAGAGAGGATTGATGTTTGCGCTGCAAGCCCCTGAGTAGAACTGGCCCAGGGTCTAATCAGAGACCAACAACGCAACCCTCCCCAGCCCCCTCCCCTCTCTCGACACAGCCATAGGATTTTCTCTCACTATTCAGGGGCTGATAGATGAGCCTCTCTTTGTATTTCAGCCATGCACTTTCTTAAATCTGAAAAGCCAATTCATCTTGGGCAAACGCAAGCAGGAGGGGAGTAAAAAAAAAAAAACTTCAAAACTCATTTTTTCACTCCTTGCCAGCGCTCAAGTGTCATTCACAAGCTCTCTAAGCACTTTGTCTCTCCTTCATTAATTGTCTCAGTGCTTCACCCACATCACGTGCCTTGACTACAACCAAAGCTGACGAGACCCTAACTCGACTATTCCCCTCTGTCTTGTTCTCCATGTTGATAAGTTCACAAGAGATAACGGAACAGTCTGCACAGACTGTTTCATTGGGGCAAAGATATCACACAAAAAGGGGGAAAAATGTGTTTATGTTTCGTGATGGACTGAATTAATCTTTGCTTTTCAGGTACAGTGCTTTTCAGACATTCAGGCACAGTAGTTTATCTATGCTAGCTGTCAAATAGAATTCAAGCATTTAGTGGGCCAGACAAATATCCAGTGTAATAAATCATCCCTTTTTGTGTAGTAGGGCATCAGAGAGGCTGTTGTGCGGACAGGCTGTTTGAAGTTTAGGCACTTTCATTACACACATGTCAACAACATACAAAGTTTAATGGTCCTGTAGTGAACTCGGGGGCAAATTTTTTACACTTCCACTGGCAAAATGAAAGCCTATTTTTCCAAGAAGATTATTTTCAGCCCAAAATACAATATACACCACAGTATTATTTTTTTAAATCCCACAGTGTCTCACTTTGCCCATGTGTTGAGAGAGAAACGGTGTCATGTTTAATTAGCAAATTCTCACAGTGAATGTGGACACCTTGTTGACACATCCATTCCACATGAGCTATTGCTGATTCCTTTGAATACAATTTACATAATTATACCTCATCCAGTCCTGTGAAGCACATGCCTCAAACACCATGTTGCTTGCAGCAAAACAGCATGAGTAGAAACAGCCATATTAACGCTTGTGGCAAGAAAACACTAAATGTTGAAGCCGCCTCCTCCATCTGCATTGTGTGAGACATGATGGTCTCGCTGCATTACATATATGACCCCCAACCCCCCCATGTGTGCTCTCACACACACACACATAACACCGCCTCTTCTTTAAACATACACACAAAGAGAGAAAATCTCACTGCCTGTGAAAGATGACCTAAATTTCAACAATGCTCTGCCTTTACTGTACATATTTAAGTTGATCTGCCTTCAGTATGCAAAACCCATAGTGTACCACCTCATTGCAAAACATAAATTCTCATTTACATGCACAATATTGCAAAACGAGACTCACCACGGTGAGTCCATAAGCTCTATGGTAACATTCAAAGTCAAACAACACCCATCTTCCCTAAAGAACAATGGAGCATGACAGTCTGAATTGCCAGAACGTACTGTCAGAGGGCTCCTCCAAAGCTCCCAGCATTGAATTTCCCTCTGAATCTTGTCTTGCTCATCTAATAACTTTGTTTATGTCTGCTATGGGACATGTCTGGAGGGACACCTTGAACACTGGGATACAGCTCTCAGTCCAAACATAAAGAGAGAAATGAAATATTCACCCGTCTGATTGGCGGGAGAAGAATCAATAAAACATAACATTAGCTTCTTTCTGAGTTTAAGACTTCCGATGGGGTTTGAAACCCCCATGTGACGTCGTAGGCTTTACTCTCGCATATGAAAACACCAGAGTTTTATTTTGATGTTTGAATTAATCAGCAGAGAGCATCTTCAGAACAAAAAGATCTGATGTTGCCTGTGGGATCTGTGGCCATCTGAGATTTCATAGCCTGTATTTAAAAGCATGTTTTGAAGAATGCATTTTAACAGCCTATAATAAGCTAAGACGATCCATAGTGCCTCTCATATCTTGTCTACAAAACTCAACCAATCTTTTTTTTCTTTATATACCACTGATTTTTAATGTCCTGATCTATCCCCTTGGTGAGAAAATTGACTTCAAAGACTAGTGTTGAAAATAAATGTTGACTCAAATAACCTCACTGAATAGTATGTTTAAACACAACTTTCATGTGAAGGTTAAAGCCCTGTGAAGTGTGTCACTTATGGTGATACAATGGGGCAATTATGCAGACCAGGTCAACATATGTAAAGACCAATGTAAGACAAAGGACACATCTAAATAGGAGGGGACTGTGACCCCATTATGATGTTATCTCAGATGTAAAAGAAATCCTTTCAGCCCTATGAAAAAAAAGACAGAAGGCAACAATAGCCTACCCTGGCTTTCTTATATATTAACTGCAGAAATAGCTACGTTTACTGCAGATGTCTTAATTATAATATGTAACAATTTTACACTTTTATTTTTGTGTGGATTAAATAATATATAAATAAAAAGTAACGTTCACTGTTTAGCTTTAGAGGTGCTGGTAGGCAGATTTTGTGAACAGAGCCAGGCTAGCTGTTTCCAGTCTTTATGCTAAGCTAAGCTAACCAGCTGCTGGTGGTAGCTTCAAACTGAGCATACAGATGCGAGAGTGGTATCTCTTTGCATCTGACTTGTAGCAAGAGAGCTCATTAACACATTTCCCTAAATGTCGAACTATTCCTTCAAGAATTTAATTTCTCAATTTACAGCCTCCAATAGGCTACATGCATGTAGGTACAAGGGAACAAGATGTAAAGAAAAGGTGGTAACAATGTGGGAACTTAATAATAATTTATACTGTAGGTATTTTTAACAAACAGGTACCCATTCTTATATTACGCTGTACAGCATGACTTACTGAGCAACAATCGTTTGTGAGGAATTTACGAAGAACTTACACTGTCACAATTTTTAACTACATAGTACACATTCTATTCATAATTATTCTAGAATATGAGCTAATAAAAACACAATTTTCCCTGTAGCCTAACGTTACTTATTTAGAAACTAAGTACAGTAGTTTTTGTTACCATCTGTGTAGGTAAGTAATGTAGAGGCAACCCTATGCACCATATATTTGGAACAAACTCCAAGATACCTGCAGGTCTGCTGCGACCCTCAGTTCTTTTAAATCAAGGCTGAAGACTTATCTGTTTGCTGCTGCCTTTTATTAAATCTAATTTAAGGCTTCTGATTAATATCTTGCACTGCACTGCAACGTTTACTCTCCTGTTGTATTTATTTTCTATTCAACTCTCTTAAATTGTATTTAAATAAAAATACATAAAACATAAAATAGATAAAAATATATTAGATAGATAGATAGATCAATAAAGTATATATATTTATCTATCTAATGTATTTTTATGTTGCTTTATGTAGCTTAACATTTTGTCTTGATGGCTTTTATGTTTTCTGTAAAGCACTCGAATTGCCTTGTTGTGCTATACAAATAAACTTGCCTTGCCTTGTAGTACTTTTTAAATGCAAGTTTATAAATTGATAGGAGTCATTACCCTAACTTCCCCCAAACTCCTAGCGCTGTAATGGTTATACCCCATAATAAAAGAATAGGTGATCCAGTAGTTAAACTAAATCTACAGTATAAATTCTTTTGAAGTTCTCACATTGTTACCCCCTTATTCTTCACACCTTGTTCCCTTGTACTTACATGTATGCATCAGTACATACTGTACACCATCAGTACCAAATAAATACATTAATTTGTTACCAATCATTCCTCTTGAGCACAGAGTACACTTGATTGAACTGTAATATAACAATTAAGTTCACATTTCACACAGCCATATGTACTAAAAGCCTTCGTTCTGAATCAGAAGGACCACTTAAACTAAAATGTAACTCACATGTCACATTTTAATGTCAAGTTGAACATGGGCAGAATAACTGACACAAAACATTAAGAGTTGGAGAGAGACAGACAGACAGACAGACAGACAGGCAGGCAGGCAGGCAGGCAGGCAGGCAGGCAGGCAGGCAGGCAGACAGACAGACAGACAGACAGACAGACAGACAGACAGACAGAGAGTGTGGCTTCTCAAAGACACTGAATATTGACTTCTTTAAGGCAAACGATCTCCCACTAGAGCAATGTTCAGTTGAGCTGAGCTCCACCACAGTATAATTTGCCTCTGATTTCTAATCTTTGTAAAAGAATGCAAAGCTAAGTGCCTTCCACAAATGCAGAGTATCATGGCATTTCTTCAGGCACATTATGGACCAGAGTGATTAGAGAACTTAAAATGCGAAGGCATCCCTTGAAACTGAATGCATTTACAATCCCATTAAATATGGAATTGTGTCTGTGGGCCAACAGTAAATTTGAAATATCTTTCCCTGCAACATTTTTTTTTCTCATGCATTTTCCGTTTGCTGCTTGCTTCCTTCACTCTCTTGCTGAATCTGTTTGAGGCTGTGAATAATTTGCCAATAACTTTAATGGAAATAACTACATTCGACACAATTATATAACATTAATCATGAAAATGCTATCATGATTTTTCATCAGTATCATGTAGACATTTTTTATTACTAATGATGACAGTTGGTTGCTTTCCCCATGAATAAAAACAGTTATATAAACTCCTACAAAGATATGAAATCAAATATTAATATAAAATATAACTTGAATTCAGAGCCTGGGATGCAGTATTAAGTCTTCTTATGGAAGTGACCTTGAGCTCATGTATTTTTCTAAGTATCAAATTGTGCTCTCTGTGTTATTATCATTATAACTGTAGAGCACTGCTTATCTAAAACTCAGACATCCATGCAGCATGAATCTCTGACGGGTCATAATGAGCAGAAAATCTATCACTGCAAAAACATTCCATATATTTTATGTTTCCCGTCACTACACAATGGAATACTACTTCTAAATGAAGCAACAAAAAACTGTGGAATTTGCACACAACAATGAAAACAACCATCAGCTGAATAACCTTTCTCAACCATAAACAGCCATTTACTCATTGAAACTATGATGCCATCAGCTGTACAAATGTGTCTGGTCATGACAAGGTATTGTAGAGTATTATCACAGCAATGCAGAATTGTCTTCCTTTCTCATTATTTTGATGAAGATAATGGTAAGCTAGCTTTCTGCTGCAATATAAACTCCACTAGTCAATGTTTATGGGGGGGGGGTTTCTACTTTGGGAAGTGCAACAAGCTATAAACACAACAAAATAAACATATTATCATTTTACAAAGTAAAATATGTTTATTAGAATTATTTATCAGAAATTGTGTCATTGAAATTTGTATATAATGTGATTTTGTTGAATGTGCTGTACATAGCAGTGCATCTATTGCATGTATCTCTGTCTTGGGAGAGTGATTCCTGTTCTTTGGCTCTTTGTGAGGTTTGCTCCATTTTCCCCATTCTAAGGGTTTTTGGGGAGCTTCCCTTACCCAAATCGAGGATCTAAGGATGGAGGGTGCTGAATGTTGTACAGATTTGGACTTGATATGGCTAACGTGTTAGCACATACAGCAGATATGGATCCACACTTAGCCTCATTTGGTGTTGTGTTTGGGTCCACCTGGTGAATGTATGTTGAATATTCACCCTCCTTTTAGCTCTGTTTTTTACCAACTCTTGAGAAAAAGATTTGTCTCTTTAGCCGCTAAATACCCCACGATGTTCACCAACTAATTGCTAACTGTGTCCATCTGCTGTTTGGTGTTTTTGTTTTCTTTTTGTTTGTTTGTTTTTGCAATGAATAGCCGCCGCTGGAAAGGACAATGATGAGAGCAGTGAGAGTGAAGCAATACAACTGTGGACCATAAAACCAAAAACAGTGAGCTAAAAAGATGTTAAAACGCTCCATAAAGCTGATGGAACTGAAGAGTCGTGGGTTTGTCACTACTATCAACATACATTGCACATGGTCATTTGATCCATTGTGCACCTTTTATCGTAATCAGTGTTCTCACAAAATCCCAGAGTGGGCAGTTAACACCACCATTTTTCTCAATTTCATCCCCAGTGGAGCGCCACCAAATCTAGCCTCTTAATGACAGCACAAGTTAAAGGCAACATCAAACATCCACATGGACCCAGGTGTGGATTGGGACTTCCACAGAAACGCAGTAAAGAAAATCAGTGACAGAAAAAAAATCATATTTTTACCTACGACTGATTAGAATAGACTCTTAAGCCGTCATTAAGCATTGGAAGACCTCAATTTGAAGATGAGACAGAAACAGGTGACAGAGAATTTCATGCATTTCAGTAGGAAGCCTGAATGAATGAACTGTACGTTTCCCTTTTTTTATCTTTGGACCCCAGCTTGTAGGAATCTTCATATTCCTTGTCAACATAGTCAACATATCTAAACCTATCTGCACACTAATTACACTGTATTCTACTGACAATACAGTAATAACAAGTCTGGGAACTTGTTTAGGACATGGTTTTAAAGTCCTTTGGTATATTTCTGAGTAGGAAGGTAACAATATCTCACCAGACAGTTAAATTGCAATGTTTGGCGTCCTACATAACTCTCATCAGCAGCTGTTAGACTTTGTGACTTTGTGGTGTGTCAGCTTGTTTATACCCTACTTCCGAAATAAAAGGTTTGTTTAATTTGATGAAGAAAATATAATAATAATAATAAAGAGCAAATATATTTTGAAGATTTTTGGCTGAGCTATAAAGGAATCTTTTTCAGTCATAATTAGTAAAAGAAAAAAATCATATTGTGAGTCCAGCATTATATGAATTGCATCAAATCACGAGTTGAATGCATTGTGTTAGCTTCGTATATTTGAGTGGATGCTTTTATCAAACTACTACTACTACTACTGGTGTGAAGTTGATTAGATGATTAGGAGAATCTATTATTGTCTGTATTTAGAGTAATTGTATTACTCCAAAACATTATCTAAACACGGTTTATTTCCACATGTGATAACTTCAGCTTTAAGATCCATTAGTTGGAAAGCTCATACTGTAAGATTGCCCACCTACCTTTGTTTTTTAACTGCAGCCTTTCCCTTTCAATGTGTCTCTGTGGGCTTTTCATAGTGTTTCAGATTATTATTGCTATTGTTAGTGTTATTGTTATCAGATTATTGTTTGTGCTTCAACCGCAGCAGGCTGTGGACTCCATGGCTGACTAATGAATCGTTCTGAGCAAAGTACACACAAACTGTCATGTCCAACAACTCTCCTCCGCAACCCATTTAGATATATATGGTAGATGGAGAAGTTAGAAATAAATAGTCAGAGATAAATTGTGAGCTGAGGGCCCCAAACATGTGATTTCTATCCAGATGCCTGCTAGTAGAACAGTTATCATCGGAGTTTCTCAACAATCCTTTGTGACTTTCACTGCAGCCGAACAAAGAAGTGCAAAAAACATAATTATACTGGGTGAACAAATTCACTCTATCAAATCTAATAAGCTCCACTAGAGGTTGGACAGAGCATTTAAAAAGAAAGAATGGGCATGCACATATTCGGTGGAAACTAAATCAGTTTCTTGTTGAATACTGAGAATTCCAGCTATCGTTTTCAAAAATTTGTGAATTTAGCTGATCGAGTATCGACATACCTGTGCTAACATTGCACAAATACAAAAAAACAGGAGCATATCTTGCAATCCAGTACAGTAGTCCAGTGTGGTTGAATTTTGAGGCTATAGACTGTGGTGTTGTATTGTGTTCAGCTTTAGTGCTTGAGAACATAGTTCACTTCATGGCCAAAAGTATGTGGACACCTGAACACAACGTTACATTACACCAACTAGTGATTGTTGGACATGTCATTTAAAAACCATGGGTGTTGGGGTTCTGCTGTAACACCCTCTCACCTACTATTGAGCCACAAGAACATGAAGTCATCCATTGATGTTGGATGAGAAGCCCTGGCTAGAAGTCATCATTCAATTCAACCAAAAGGTTGTGGATAGGACTGAGATCAGGGCTCTGTGCAGAACAGTAACGTTCTTCCACACCATTTCTTTATGGATTTTGCTTTGTGCTTGTTGGCATGGTCATGCTGAAACAAGAAATCCCCCTCAGAGCTGGAACCGCACTATTGTCTTAAATATTGTATGCTATATGATTTCACTCAACTGGAACTGAAGAGATTAGCCCCAAACAACCTCAAACCAAAAGTCGCTCATGTGTATCGTACTTTACTAAATATTAGTTGAATCAAATGTGATTTGAAATTCATAACAGCTGGAAGTTACAGTCTGTTTTCAGAATGGAGGGTTGCAGTCAAAACCCAGGAGATAACCATGTATAAGTAGCCTACAAATATATGTTTCCCATCAACCAGGAGAGAGGCGAGCTGTACGGTCTATGATAGAAGAGTGGAAAAATAAACAATCTTTTGATCTCAAATATGAGAACATCTTCTCAGGGAGACTCTTGAAAGTATCCCTTTTTTTCATTTGCTGTTTTTACATACAGGTCACAAAGTGAGATGGTATAACATTGATCATCAACAGAGACACAAAAAAAACAGCTATATAAAGCAATCGATCCAGCATCACTTCTCCCTCAGAGGTGCTGTGGATTATTTTATGCTAAATGTGTCTCCAGATAATAAAGCTGTTCTGAAATGAGATGCTCACAAAAAAAAATGAAATAAATGTTGAGCTGGCCTTTTGAGTGCGCGCACACATTCGTGCACACTCCTTAGGCACGCTCAATAGACAATAAACTGAACATCAAAAGAAGAAGAAATAGGCTTTTTGCTAAATAAAAGCATCACTCGGTAATGGCTGCTATAAGACGATAAACAGTGCAGGAACTATCTCCAAGCAATGGCATATCTCTCTGCCCCCTTTTTTTCTCTTCTTCTATTTTGCAACTTCCTTCAGTGTATACTCTCAAAACAGGCTTAGAGCTTCTTCTTTTCTTTTTTTTTTCATAAGGGGGTATTTTTAATTCTGAAGCGAGGGATTGGTCACACTTCGTCTCATTAGCATGAGGAGCTGTATAAACCCCGCCACTGCAGAATTTTGAGCTGTGTTGAAGGCGAGGCAACAAGCGTATCTGACTGGCTGCGCGCAAGGAGCAAGTAACTTTCACTTCCAGCACAGTTCAGTCCATAAAAGCGGGAGCTGTATGGAGAGCTCACTCCAGAGGTGAACTGGTCTCATCTGTTCGGCGCACAATGAGACTGCTTACCGAGGGGAAGATTACTACGAAGATGATGACACGGGGCAAATTTACAACTTATTGGCACCGGTGGATTTTTATATTCTCGATCCATCAATTTTTATTTGCCTCACTGGCTCAGTCCGAGGGAAATACTATTCGATACCAGACCAATGAGGAGGGCGCACCAGGTACAGTCATCGGAAACCTTGCCAAGGACATGTCCTTGAGTCTGTCTCATTCCTCCAAGACCAATTTCAGGATGATGAAACAATTCAATGATTCATTCATCAGGGTGAGAGAAAGCGACGGGGAACTCACTGTCGGGGAACGAATTGACAGGGAGAGAATCTGCAGACACACTCCACAGTGTCTCATTACTTTTGACGTTGTAAATTTCTCCAAAGATCGCTACAAATTGATTCACGTTGAGGTGGAAATAAGGGACATCAATGACAACTCTCCGGAGTTTCCAAACAAGGAATCTATAGTGGAGATCTCAGAGAATGCAGCAGTGGGGTCCCGGATCCCTTTAGACCCAGCTGTGGACTCTGATGTCGGGTCAAACTACATCCAAAGCTATCAGATTTCTGTCAACAGTCATTTCACCATTGATGTGCTCCTGAGAGCGGATGGGGTTAAATATGCGGAATTGGTGCTAATGAAAGAGCTAGACAGGGAGACTCAGTCATCATACACTGTGGACCTGGTCGCCACAGACGGAGGGAACCCTTATAGATCTGTGTCAACAAAGATAACTATCAAAGTGACGGACTTTAATGACAACAGCCCCGTTTTTGACCAGAACAGTTTCTCAGTCAGTTTGCCAGAGGACGCGCCGGTTGGCGCTGTCATACTGGACTTGAACGCAGTTGATGCTGATGAGGGTCTAAACGGAGAGGTCGTCTATGGGTTCGGAAAACAGGTTTCTCACGAGATCCGAGAACTTTTCCAAGTGGATAACAAATCGGGTCGCCTGACGCTCCGGAGCCCGGTGGACTTCGAGGACAAAAGCACCTACGAGCTAGACGTGCAGGCGACCGATCTGGGACCGAACCCGACCCCCTCCGTGTGCAAAATCATCATTCACGTCACAGACGTTAATGACAATGCCCCAGAAATCAGCATCACCCCGATGACCTCCATCTCGACGGGCATCGCTTACATCAGCGAGGCGGCAGACAAGGACAGTCTGGTGGCGCTGATCAGCACCTTGGACAGAGACTCGGGTGTTAACAGCCAGGTCCACTGCACATTATACGGCCACGACCATTTCAAACTCCGACAGGCATACGAGGACAGCTACATGATAGTCACAGCAGCAGCCCTAGACAGGGAGAGGATTAGTGAGTATAACTTGACGGTCATGGCTGAGGATTTTGGGTCACCCCCGCTGAGAAAGATCATTCAGTACACCATTAGACTCAGCGACGAGAATGACAACGCCCCTCACTTTACCAAAGCTGTCAATGAAGTTTCAGTGGTGGAAAACAACGCCCCAGGCGCCTATATCACCACGGTTGAGGCCAGCGACGCTGATCTTGGCATTAATGGCAAAATTACTTTCAGACTTGTGGACAGCGTTATCATGGGGTCTCCAGTGAACACCTTTGTGTCTCTTAATTCAGTGTCTGGCTCTATATATGCACTAAGAAGTTTTAATTATGAAGTCATGAAACAGCTAGACATACACATCCAGGCAAGTGATGGGGGGTCACCACAGCTGCAGAGCACAGCTGTCATCAGACTAAAAATAGTTGATCAGAATGACAACCAACCTTCTATCATAGAGCCACCACTGTACAAAGGATCTGCTGAGGTTTTCCTGCCCAAAGATGCACCTGCAGGTTATGTGGTAACCCAGATAAAGGCCACGGATGCTGATGAAGGCATAAACGCACAGCTGTCCTATAAAATCACAGAGGGGGGACACCTGGGCTTCTCCATCAACAAAGACACGGGGAAGGTGCATGTGAGCCGACAGCTGACGTATGATCTCACAGACAATGTCAAAGTCACAGTGTCGGTCAGCGACAATGGATCCCCCGCGCTCACCTCCACAGCCATTATACACTTGAGCTTCATAGAAGGAACTCTACCCAGTATGCCTTCCTTGGCTCAAAATGGCAGCGAGGAGCTCTTTGAATGGGACATGTCCATAGCCATAATCATTGTCCTGGCAGGGAGCTGCTCTCTCCTCCTGCTGGCTATCATTCTCATCACAACCATTTGTAACCGCCGGAAGAAAGAGACGAGGGAGGAGGGATATGATGAAAAAGAAGACGAACCAAATGTGGAGAAAGTGGAAAGTGGCCATATTGATTCATTGATTGCCAACCACAAAGGCAAAGTGTTTGATGCCCATCCATTTCAAGAGAACCCTCCATTGGCCAGCAGCAACACAACAGAGACAGGCTGTGAGGATGGCAGGCAGACAGCAGGCATCTTTGAGTCAAACAGCAGAGTGATGGAGGGTAAATTAAAGGCAAGTCATTATTTTTCCAGAGATATTTAAAGTTTGTTTCTCACTGGCTTTGTTGTCTTTTGCATCTTGACACAAAATTTGTGTATTTGTGTCTTTGCAGGGTTATTCTACGCTCCCGGGATATGGGAAAGAAACAGTCAGACCAATAACAATATGGAAGGGTAATTCATTCACGACGATTTCAGCAAGAGATCCCCACATCAGTGGCAAGGACAGTGGAAAAGGGGACAGTGACTTCAATGACAGTGATTCTGACATAAGTGGAGATGTGCACAAAAAAGAGTCGCCACCAACAAACAGTGAGTGTCAAAAACATGTTAAAGATAATAATAAATCAGAAATTCAGAAGGAAAATGGGTCAAATGAGAGGATGTAAAGGTGGATGCTTCTTATAGTGTGGTTTATATGTTAATCTAAGCCATGCACCATACAGATTGCACCCAGTTACAGCAAAGCATTCTAATACACTGGACACATTATGATTACCTGGGATCACTTTCAACATCAAACACCCTCAACTAGGTGAGCCAGCAAATGCATTTATATTACATCCTGACAGCACTGCTGTTTTCCACAGGTCTCTGGGCATGTACAAGCGAGTGCAAAGTGTTGGGACACTCAGACCGATGCTGGAGCCCCTCAGCTACAAGGCCCAACACGAGCATGGCCTGTGGACCACATCTGTCAACTTTCTCCAAGACAGCTTCACTTCCCCGGGACACCAGAAGGGAAAACTACTACCCAGCTCACATACCCAAAACCAACGGTCTGCAAAGTGTGTATGAAAAAGTGCAACACCAGGAGTTTGATTACATTCTCGTTGGTCCACCGACGCCGGCCCGAATACAGGAAACGGATGAGATATCCATTCCAGAGTACACAAACTCTTAAAGATCAAAAAGTAATCAAAATGGATTTTTTTTTTCCTTTATACTGTATAGTACTTTGATCTTAATTGACTCTATGTTGGATTGTTGCTGTGTTTTGTAGTATGTCGTGTCTTTTGGCTCATATAAGACTGTTCATTGTATCATGTGTAATATGCAAGATTTTGTACATTAATAATATATTTTTCATAATGACTCAATGTAAAGAAGAATTTTATTATACATTTTCGAGAGCATGTGTTACTATTTAAGGGGCATGACCAATGGACATTTAGGCTGACAGGGGCCTTTCTGCTGTGGAAAACAATCAATATGAAAGAATACCATGTTTGTGGTAGATTTTTGTCACTTTGTTGCACAAATAAACGGTTTAAAGTTTAATTGTTTTGCTGTTCCACAACAGTTTGATAAATGTAGCTATCTGGGCTTACAGGACTCAAATGTAGTCTTATAGGAAGAGTACAACCTATTGTCCTGAGGTAATATTCAGAAAGGACACAGAATAACCTCAATTAGCCAACTGAATGGATTTCATTTGCCTTAAAGGCTTATGAGCCACAATAAATAAAATGTGGTCCTCCAACGATCACAACTAAATTGATAGCAAGCATAAGCCAATGTCATATTCTTTTCATGGCATACAATGTAGTTACTGTGCTGCCTCAATTTGCATGCAAATAATGCATTGCTGATCGAATGCCCTTACAATTACATATTTTTTCGAAGGTCAAAGAATCCCCTCACCTTTTCTGATTGCCTCCCAGCTTACCAATTATCCAAAAAATGTGGTTCAATCTGTTTCTAAGCAACAGCAGCACTGCACATTTGAATCTCTTTTCTTACTATGTTTCTTCTTTTTAAGTTTCGATAAGGACCAAGTAACCTTGACCACAAAAATACCTTTCTTCCATTGTCAAATCAGAAAATTCCTAATTAAGCAAAGGTTATGTCTTTGTGTGTGTGTGATTGTGTGTGGATTTTCAATTCTGTCTTAGCATATTGCAAGAATATAAAGACCTACAAAAGATTCTGCATATCAGTTTGACTACAGGGAAGGCAATCTGTTCATTCCCACCTGTAGCCAGCAAAGAACTGGAGGAAGTCAGCAGTATTCAAACATATCATAACTGACATCCAACTATAAAAAGAGGTGGGTGATGAAATTAAAGGGAAAAAAATATTCTCATAAATAATATATACATATGTATGTACTTCTATATTTTCCTCCTAACACTGACAGAAAGGACTGTTAAGAATTTTTTAACCAATCATTACACCACTGCCTGTAACACCAGCTAATCTCTGATGAGATCAGAACTGCTTCAAAAAGTTAGTTTTAGTTTGGTACCACAGGATGGCCATGTTGCTTTAGGCAACCTGGACCTACAGGTAACAGTCAGATGAAGAATTTAGCCCAGAGAATTTATATCAACTGTACGTCATTCACACTCAAACGTAAAAAAGCCTCCTGGTGGATAACCTGATTCTCCACAGAGAAGTAACAGTTTTAGTGTAGGAATTATAGAGGACATCATGAGAGAGACTATGGAAAAAGTCCAAAATACCACCCATGGATCGGGCTGTTTTGAACACTGCATGCCTCCGGTAAGACAGGCTTAATATTTTTTTTTTTTATTAGAAATGTAATTGACATCCATGACGAGTAAATAAAACTGTAGAGTCTGCAAACTCGTAACTTTTTCAGGAATGTTATCAGATGTCCTGGTTATTGTTCAGTGTGTGCCAATTCTTACTTTGCATCCTCTGAACTTTGCAAAGGAACAAAGCACATCCAGCCCGCCAACCTCTGCTGCAGTCAGTCGCCTACTGAGATTTGGAGCTGTGGCTCTTATTGTTGGTGCAGTGTTAATGTTGTGTGCATCCATGGCTGCTCTCTACCTGTGGAAAGTCGGCGATAAAAATGTAAGTGTCGACTGAGGATTATGCTGTAGTTATTGCAGTGCCCCTTCAATAACAGATAGATAAAGTGAATGCAAGAAGGCTTTAGGATGCTTCTGGTGGGAAATGGAACCAAAGCATATTACAATTTTTTTAATTATAGGCATAATTGTATTTTCTTGACACTGTCACAAGAGATGTTTATGTTAACGACTGAGAAGCCCAAGTAATGCTCATTTTCATCATCACAATTCACACTGTGAAATTTGCAACTTGAATTCTGTCTGCAATAGAAACTACCTAAATTGTTTATGTTACTCCACTGAAGCTTATGTGAATTAGTGTAGTGTTTATTTGTGTCCTATTAAGCTCACCTGTTGGGCAAACATTCACTTCGAGTCTGCAAAAGCATCTCCTGTGGTGCTTTCCTCAATTCTCAGTGCGCTTAAACAACACATGATTTCTGTAGATGAAGCAGCACCAACAATTACTGTGCAGAGAAAGCTTGTTTTTTTTCTGCGTCTCTGCATCTATTGTGTTTGCCACAGTGTGATCTAAATAACTTGACTAATCAGTCATTTTAACGTTCCACTTTGCTGCCAGGTTTATAATGTTCGTTACAGTATGAACATCAATGGAGAGGTGAGGGAGGGTTCCGTGGAAATTGATTCTGACAACAACCTGGAGCGGTTTAAAACTGGGAGTGGAGCTGAGGAAGCTGTGGAGATTCATGACTTTCAAATTGTGAGTGAGTTTGTCCTTGTTCTCTCTTCCTGAGGTAGTTCGGCTGAGACTTGCTGTGTGCTTAGCAAAGTAGCAAAGCTGTGAGTGTAAACATGGCATCTCTGTGATTTTGGTGCAGGGAATAACTGGAATCCGCTTCTTTGGAGGAGACAAGTGTTATATAAAATCCCAAATCAAAGGCAACCTTCCACACATGGGAGCTCACAACAAAGAGTCGCTGATGTTTGACCAGGTATATGCACACTACTTGATACAGAACATTGAGAACTGGAAAAAGAAATTACAAAGGATCTTAAGCTATGCTTTTAAGACTGTCTTCTTGTTCCATTTCAGTAATTCAAGGACATTATCTTTTTCTTCTTGCTAGACAGATGAAATGATGCCAGTGAGGTTTGATGAGGAGTTCCTCATTTGGGTTGCTGCAGAGCAGCCGCTGAAGGACACCAGCTTTCTGAGCAACAAAATTCTGGGTCTTTGCCGGGAACTTCCCATTTACTGGCTTCAACCCATCTATCCTAAAGGTTGCCTTCTTCTCTTCTTTCTCACTATTATGTATTGATTCACTCCATCCCACAGAGTCTATAACGCTGGCCTGCTATCATAGAGCATGGTCTATTCCATTTGAATTATTGTACATACTTTCATAGTTTATTCAGACTGCCCTGCTTATCTGCTGACACACTTGTAAAATTTACAAGTCTGAGAAGTTACAGAAACACTTGAACATCTTGAACACACACTACATTTAGAGTCGTACACCAAAAACAGCTCGGGTCTTGTATCAAAAAAGAATGATCTTGAAATATGCAAGAGCGCTTGAAATCACTGCTGCTTGATTTAATTATTCAGGACATCTGAGACAGCCCCAGCTATGTAGGATTGAGCTCTGAGGACATGTATGGCGTCTTGTGGATGTTGACCCAATACTCTTGCCTCTCGTGGCTGCTGTAACAGATGGGGAGAGGAGAAAGAGAGACACACAGCGAGCCAAACGGCAGTTTAACATGGAGGAGTTTGAGGCAGCTGCTGAGGAGAGAGACGCAGTGAGTCACGCAGAGGATGACACCTCCAGAGTCGTGGAGGAAGAGGAGGGGGCACAGTCTACTGCGGGGTCAGCATACAATCCTGAAAACCCCTATCATGTGAGTACTGACTTCATCAATAACATTGTTTATGATAAACAAGGCTCCAGAGCTGGTGAATTTTTGATTAACTATCAAGAGGCATATACTGAACCCTGAAGCAACCCTCAAAGTAACATTATGAATTGAAGTTTCTCTGTTTTGTCAACACTTTTCCAGATGACTTCATAACACCATCCTTAAGATAGCAGCCTTGTTAAAAAAAATGTATTCTCACAGAAATAGAAGTACATAGTGTGGAAATGTGTTAACCTGGATTTAGTCTCTCTGTCAGCTATGGGTATATACTGCTGCTGCTGGTGAGTAAGTGTCATATTAGTGGCTATAATTACAGGTCACCAGGGCAACAGCTGCCATTCTGCCAAGTTGATGAACTTATGAACTGAAGTGAAAATTCCCATTGGTTATAAAAATTCATGTTGCCTGAGAGAACCATAGTCACATGTTTGGGAGGATGAGAAGTTTTCTTTTTTTTTTTGAAAACATCTGACTTGCAAATGAGTGTAAATTTAGAAAAAAGATTGCTCTTAAAAATTAACATTGCTTAAAAACTGCAGCGCAGCGGAGGGGCCGGAGAGGAAAGCGCCATGACCTTTGACACCATGTTAGACCACCAGGGGATCTGCTGCTCAGAATGCCAACGCAGCTACACTCACTGTCAGAGAATATGCGAGCCTCTGCGTGGCTACTGGCCCTGGCCTTACAACTACAGAGGATGCCAGGTAGCTTGCAGAGTCATTATGCCATGTCGCTGGTGGGTGGCACGCATCTTAGGTGTTGTGTAAAAAAAACACGTTACACATGTGAGAGATCTTTTTTTTTCCAAAGACCTCACAAGGTCTCTAAACTCTATTATGCATGCAGATATTTATTTTCTGAGTTTAACTGTGGATACCACAAAGCTATGTCTGTTAGCTTGAAACTCAGATCATGATGTATGATTGTCTGTACTATAATTCCTATATTTTATATTTAGACTTATGCTTTCTCTTTGTAGGCATACACTAATTATTCACATACAGTAACACTGGAATACACAAATGCCATATTCCTATTTGCAGCAACAGACTCACAAATGAGCCCATTCATTTTTGCATCATGTAATAACAAGGCTTAATGCACTGTACTGTGTTTAATGGAAGGTATGGGACTGTATCCAGAAGCTCGGCAGATCATGTACCTTTTCTGACTGAGTAGGCTTCAATAAATTCTAATTACAGTATATGCTGGCTTTGATGTAGATGTTTTTTTGTGTCACATCTTGTTTCCATGGTTCCACTGGGTGCTTTTCTGATAAAACTGAAGTGACAGCAATGGTTGCCATAACTTCCATTCACAGCTCGGAATCAGTTTGAGGGCAATGCAATTTGTGCACACTGACATCTGCATTGATGTGAACTAATGTGAGATGAGTGTCATGGCAATGATGGAAAATATTTCCATAGAAGTGACATTTTTAATAAATAAATAAATATTTTTTTTTTTTATGAAAAGAGAGGAGTGTGGATGCTAAGCTACCAAATAACATGATCACAGAGACAGGCTTTTCTGGTTTGTTTTTGGATAGCTGTTATTGGGGATTGTAGTGTAGGCTATTCTGAATACCTCAAAATCAAAAGAAATCAGATTACTATCTCCAAAGCCATATGCCAACTTTCTAAATAATTGAAAGGAGCCATGTTGCGATCAAGACGATTTCACAGAGGGTGATCCAGGCACATCAAATTACAACAGATGTGAAATTGCACCATATCTGCCACTAAAGCCACATTGAAACTCTGAAGCAGTGTGAGGAAACAACACAAAGAGATGCTTGTCTCTTTGCTTGGAGATCTTTCCTGGTTTTCGTGGGGGTAGAGGTGCTTATCACATCTGCAGTGCTGATAAGACAGCCTCTGTGCTTCCGTAGGCTATATAATATTAATCCCTCTCCCACGTCTGCAGATGCACTTAAAGGAAGGTGACAAGCATGACATATCCAGGACCTCCTGATGGCTCGTGCTCTGGAGTGCAGCCGCTAAAAGAGCCCCAAGTACCCTCAAGTGATGTAAATTTGCAGGGGGAGTCCAATTTCCATCACAGCACTGTCACTGCCATGGTCATTAAACTAAATCATCCCGCTGTGTGTCACACAGCTCCCATTTTAAAGTCCCTTCAATAATGGAGTTATACTTGGACTGCAGATTGCAGCACAACAGTGAATGTCTGACCTGACAGCAGCTGTGAGAGTATCCTGCACACTATTTGATCTTTAGAAATCTGGACGTAAGAGATACCTTGAAATGATTCATTAATTGAGAGAACTTTTTGTATCCTAGTTGCACTGACTGCATTTCAACGGGACTATATATAATCTCTAAAGTTAGCAACTGTAGCTGACATGTAAATAAGATGTGTTATGTGCCTGTTGCTGGTGGCGGTTTCACTCAGAATATGTTGATACAGCAGCACAAGACAAAGAGCTCAGAGTCTAAGCTAGACAAAAAGGAGATGAAAAAAACAAAGCAGAGAGGGAAAAAAAAAAAACATCACCACAAGCAACAACTCAAAATGGCATTTAAACTGAGAAAAAATACATAGCTCAGAACAACAGTAGTTTTGTTATCCCGAGGCCCTGTTTCTAAAAAACTTGTTTCCTTTTGCCATTCCTCTCCTAAGAAGAGAAATACACCCCCATTGAGTAGAAAAGACGAATGTGTTGGAGAGCAGCTTCAGTGTGTGAGACAGTGGTGCCTTTTTGTTTGTCTCCCCTCTGGAGCCAAGCTTACCCTGGGAGCCCTGCAGGCCAGGGAACAAACAGAGCTTTGTGAGCAGTGACCCACTGTGCCCAGCAGCCAGACTGCAAACCTCCACTCCTGTGCTAATAGGAAACCACAGAAGAGGAGTCCGCAGCAGCCGAGGGAGGGGAGCTTTCTCGCATCCACCTGTGCTTTCATCATCGCCCATCAAAACAAGCACAGTCAGGCGGGGTGCTGTGGTACTCTGGTGACCACCGAAACAAAAGCTTTTCCACCGGCATCCTCTTGGCACCAACACTCAGAACAATACATTTGGGATACCTTAGCCGGTGATTTATTTTGTGGCATGGATTTGCACTAATAAAGCCCATGCACTCACTACAGCTCCCTATAAATACGTCAATAGCCTGTCATAAATTTGCCTCTTGTTGCCCAAGAGGCATTAGAAGTGTGAAGTGAACCACTCTAGTAAACGTGTCCTACATTTGATTGCATGTTTTCCATTACATCCAGACATGAATGAAATAAACAGTAGTGACAGTCCATTTTGCACCCTAACCAGAACACAGAAACCCTTTTAGGCTAGCTCATTATGTTTTTCTGCAAGAAAGCACTGCAGTACATTTATAGATGCTGGCGTTGTGAAAAACCTGTAACCCCCAGTTTTGCACCGGCAATAACAACCCAGGCACCGAACATTTGTCTTTTCTATTCTCCTGAATGGTCAGAAATAACATAGCTGGATGAAGGGGGGGCGGTGGGGGGACTGGTACAAGGCTTAAATGCTTTTTAATCCCATGGTTGAGTGACCACTTGCAGCTCTGCCCAGTAGTCTGGCTCTGCCTGCTATTTGCAGGTCTCTCAAGTTTCTTTGCCATTGGCTGGGGTGTCCGCATGACTCTTTCTCCCTCTCTCACTCTCTCTCTCTGTTTCTCACCCTCCTATTTAGTATGCAACCCCCAAATGACCATTAATTAAATGCCTGCTGGTATTGTATGAGGAAGTCTGTCTTGTTTATTTCACTAAAACTGTAAATATGCCTATAGACTTAACTGCATTAAATGAATTACACTCGGTCATGAAACATTAGCGGTTGTCCTCTGTGGCTCAATTACTCTGCACACACTGCAAGGTTTTTTTTTTCTTCTGTGTATTGCACTTGGTTGCATGGTGTCCTTGTTACACTCAAATAGAAAACCTGTAGTGTGGTGTAGGTCTAAATTGGACACGGTCCTGGAATTTGCACCATTGTTTTCCTAGCAACACACTGTATATGTGACAGTTAGTGTGGTGGAGGCATCCAACCTGCAGAGGATGTCAAGAGTTCCTCACAAGAGGTGGGCAGTTATCTTTATAACACAGCAGGCCTGGGCTCTCTCAGAGGATGCTGTACAACCAACAACACAAATTATACCTCCTCACCCACATCATCATTTTTTTTTTACCCTGTCAGTGAAATTTAATTTGAAAAGCCACAGCAAGAGGATCACTATTAAAAGATTAGCTATCAAAATACTAAATTTGTCAAAACTTCAGTCACCTAAGGATGTACCCCAGAACGTACACATCCTCTGGTGGGGTGCTTAAAAAGAGCTATAGATAGCTCAAAGCAGAATCAAATCAACACATCTACAAACTGTAAAAAAAAAAAAAAAGAAAGAAGGAAAAAAAAAAACAGCTCCTCCACAAAGCAATGTCAAGAGGCTTGCCACATGAAAGCAGAAGTTGTCCAAAGAGTTGTGGGAAGTACTGACAAAGTTTATGAGAAAAAAGTAAAATGTGTTTTTAATCCTCAGCAGCACGTGCAACAATGAGGGAGACTGAGCCCTTAGATATGCCACCCCGGGGGCAGGCTCTATACTTAAGGCTTACAACAGCCTCATTATCTCCCTCAACTCACATCAGATCCTAGCAGCAGTTTGTCACAGGCAGGCTCCTCTCTGCCAGTAGGCATCAGACCAATCCTCCTGCAACACTACTGTACATAATTGCCATATGGACAGCATTTTGAGCCAGACTGAAGACTAAAAAGCCCTCCAGGCAGATTCCCCAGATAACTAAATGAATATTTTATCTCATTTCCATCTAATTTGCACCATATTATTATACAGAACTGAATTTTTTAATTAATTGATAGAACAGATCAAACACAGGTTTACACTTTGATTTTCGGGAGCTGTTATTTTGATAATTTGCATGGCTTTTTTCCCATGCCAAGCTTTTTAATCTCCCAGAATTTTAGCATCTCTATATAGAAACACTATAATAAAACATACAGCAAATTAATAACTGTCAGTGCACATGAAATGCTTGTCTTGGTTGTGTGAGCAGTTCCAGTGAGAAGTCCTTTTACCTGCCACCCCACTGATTAATTAATTTCACACTGTTTAATTAAATCCACAGTCTGGGGAGTCTGGGCAGCACCGTGGGGAGCCCTATCTGAGCCTTGTGTGCACAGAGATTACTAAAGAAGGTCTCAGACACCCGCTCTCTCTTACTGATGTTGACACTGACGTCACCCTTCTCTGGATAGCATGCTTGTGTCAGTGTCATCTGGCAGTTGTGAGCCTTTACTGCTGGGGACATGATAGCACTGTACCATTTGTTGATTATCTGCTGGCATTTACATTGACAAAGGAGACTGGAGCAGTTGACAGCATTTGACACAAATAAGTATTTGACAGAAGCATCTGATGAAATGTGGTGCTGCAGTATGTAAACCTTGGATTTCCATAAAGTCATTTAACTGTACAAATACACATCAAAGCCAATCAAAAGTGCCCTAATACATTATGAAATAGAAAAGTAGAAATCCAGCTGGAAAGTTTCCAAAATATGTACATATAAACTCGTAAAATTCATGGGCCATGTTCTGCTAGATCAAAAACAGCACAGACTGGCTTCAGCGTAAATGAGCATATTGAACTCCCATATCCTGTCCAACACTGTTGTATCCAACAGTCAAAGCCTCAGAGACATAGAGACACTGTGTCTCTCATGTCAGAACAGAGAGAGGTGCACGAGTGTGTAGCACAGCAGGCAATATGACTGTGTGGGCTGGAAAGCACGCATGTTACTTTCTCTGTTCTCTTGAAACATATTTTTGGCATCTCTAATCACAAACAACACATTTTGAGTCAGATGGCTCAAATTTGTCTTGACAGCGCAATTTAAAAACATTAAAATGTTGCACGATTTATACAATTCTGAGTAGAACAATATATGTACACAGTTACATTACATTAATTCTTGCTAATCTTTCATATTAAGAAACCTGAACCGGATTCTAACTGTTCAATCTAGTGTTTATATATTGAGGAAAGCAAGGGTAATTGATTGGGTATCTAACGATGGAAGCCTGCTGGTTTGCTGCTATGTGAGGTGGAACCAGCATTTCCTTGTGCTCCCTATTTGATGTGCCAAGATCTATTAGAGCAATGAACACCCAGTAACACTAATATGCAAAAGTTATGATGTAAAACAAAGTTGCCATTCTTTTTATCTGATTCCTTTATTGAAAATAAAGAAAGGAGTGTCAAAAGTAGCTCTTCAATTATCTATGATTTAAATAAGGCACTTTCCATGTACATGCATCTGTGAAAATAATGGAAGATGAAAGTTTCATTTTAGAAATCCACAGTACTTTACTGGAAGGTTTAATTAGCTAAATACAATAAAGTCCTGTCTTTATGACACATATCTTCAATACAAACATCACAAGTATTCACACGCTTTTATTCAAACAACCTCTTAACAAACAGTTGAGGATTGTGCTCCTTACTTAGACAAGATAAACTTTTAATAGGCATTCCAGCGTGCAGCATCAAGACAGTTTTGCAGACTGATACAGCATTAGCTGGAAGAACAGCGCTCTATTTGTGCTTGCCTTGTCCTGTGACAGGAAGACCTATCAGGTGCTCATCTCTACACCCCCCCTCCCATCCCCTCTCCTCCTGACCTCATTCTGTCATCTTCGTTTTCCTTCTTCCCCACTCTCAGGTCTTTTATAAAGTGTCTCCATGCATTACACATTTAACAATGCATTAAAAATAGGCCACCATCAATCAGTCATTCAGTGACGGAGACAGAATCTACTTGTGGCACCAATTTGATATGTTTCTCAAGGTTCAAGAACGAAAGGAACGCTGTAAACTCTTAGGCTGCTGTGTATGTGAAACTTAACAGAGATGAAAACACACATTTATGTGCTAATAATACACCATACCCCCTAAAACCCACCAAAAAAAAATTAGAATTCCCATTTGCTTGATTTCCTACGGCACCGTATCTCACCAGAATCCAGAAACAGAATCAAAATAATATATAGGCAGGCAATAAGCCGTGACAAGATTTCAGTTGATGGGTGCCAGGTTAACATCGTGCCCAAAACAGTGATTTGAGAACTGTGATGCATGATACAGGATAGGTACGAGGTAAAATCTGATGTAATGGTTGGGAGTGAGTCAAACCCTGGGGGCAAATTGTCTGAACAGTCTGACTCCAGGTTGCTCATGCCAAAGCAGATGTTCAACTGACGACAGCAGTACAAAAGACAGTGCAGTATGTTATTCACAAGGTATTTCATATTACTAGGACAGTATGTCAAGATTGCTGAACTACCGATAGAGCTGCTTTGATAGCCATATATATATATTTAATGAATAAATATTAAAGAACTCTCACAAAGGATCTTCACAGTTCCACATGAGTTTTGTTAACATGGTACGTTGTTCTCCTGCTCAGGTAGAGGTATGGAAGCCTGCTTGTGTGCTTTGATGCTGGAGCTCTGCTCTGAGGCTTGATCCTGCATTCTGGACTTAAAAACAGACTGCCCCTCGTCATGGGTAACAGCTTGAAGAGGTAGACACCAAGTGCACAGACATGCCTGAAGGACCACACACACAAAGACATTTGGTCAAAGGATAACACACATTTACTATCAGCTTCACATGGAGAATGGCACATTATGGGGTTTATTTATACGTGGAATGCAGCTTTACCTATTTGTATGCCTCAGAATAATGACCTACATTAAAAGCTTTGTTGCTTTGATACACAATCTGTAATTCAGAGAGGACTGTTCTATACCTTCTGTTTTATTCCTCTGTGTAGAGACATTTGTTGAGAGCAAGCTTAAGTTTTTTCAGTTCTTTTAATTAAAGAAAAAGGGGACATATTAAATAAATAAATAATCAAAAAATAAAGGTGATTGTTTTAATAGTTTGCTGTATTATTGCAAATGAAGAGCAAAACTCTGATGACAGCCAAAACAAGTATGTTTTAAATATGTCCTACTGAGCTAGTAATGCAATAAATGCTTTTAAAATATTTTCCCTTGAAAAATTGCCTTGAAGCTATGTTTTCTTCCTCCTCATAACACATCACTCTGATTCAGTGGAAAAACCGTCTGGTAGATTGCCAAGTGTCTGTTTCTTTTCTTTTTTCTAACAATGTTTTTCCAGACCATTTTCACTTATCACCCCCTCAGGTCATTGCTTGCTCCAGTCTGGCCGTTTTACAGACATGACTCCATATGTCCTTGATGACACATATGATAGCTCATCCAATGTGGATCACATTGTTTTCAACCCCCCCACCAGATTTGTCTAAAACTGAATAGTGCCCTATATAGGAGCAACTGGAAAAACAAAAAGTGCATGACAGCATATCTTACCTTGAAACATCTTTTAAATCTTTTGCTGACTATGTACAATGCAATAGGGTTGATGCACGAGTTGAGTGATGCCATATTAATGCCAAAATAGTCTAGGACAAGAAAGACACTGAGAAAGAAGGATAAACATTAGGTATTAATCAGACAAAAGAGCACAAACTGGGTGATGAACAATGAAAAAAAGGTACTGAATTCTTCATGCTCACCTCAGTAGCTGACACCTATTAGGATCTTTCTCATCATATATGGTTAATTTCAGGATTCTGCTGAGGTATAGAGGCAACCAGCAAAGCGCAAACACAAGCACCAGGCAGAAGACAGTTTTTGCAACTTCTCGTCTCTAAAAAAGGAAAGATACAGTCAATATTAAAGTTGATGTTACACCAATATGCGTGCTTAAAATGTGCTTAAAAGCATTAACTAACTACCTGCTTGGTGTGGTCGCTTAACGTGTTCTCAGTGTTCCTCAGCATTTTTCTGGTCATGAGTATGTAGAAAATGGAGGTCCAAGCCAGTGGCATGCAAAAATAAAAGCCAAAGAGCCACCAGTCCTTTACTGATTTATAAAACTGTTGATTAAACATGACAGAGGCCCACAGTCAGTCGGCGTGGCAGAAGGCGAGATGTTCAGTAGTTGCTACATTATGCAGCATGCATAAAACAATATTTCAAACATAGAAAGGTAGGTAGGTAGGACAGCTACAAGAACGTGTTGGGCATCTCTTGGACGAAGTCAAGAAATAATACTAGTAATTATATATTGCTTACTGCAATGAGTAAAAAGTAAAAAGACAATCAAACCACACATAGCACATGTTGATTTGTTTATCCTGTTGCATTGGCTGGAGACTATTACATTACCTGCATGAACTGTGTGGTTTGCATGGGATGAAGCAGACATATTCTCAGATGCTTGTCTTTATAGTCCATTGTTATCATATCAAAGCCGACAACTTCAGGCACAGCCAGCAGGATAGAAACAACCCATATCAGAGTTATTTCGATTGCTGTCCACACTGGAACCCCGATGCCTTTGATTCGATTCCAGGACACTACAGCTCGGTATCTGCTAAAATCAATTGGAAAATGTTATGGCTTGGGGGACTTTTTGTCTGTAACAATGATACATTTTTCAGTTAAAGAACATTTCAAGGGCTAATGCTAAACAATCTGTCTGCTTGATAAAATACAGATAGTAGCCAGCAAACACTATTTACTTTTAGGGCACAGGACAGTGCCACTTATCTGCGTACCTGTCAACACTCAAAGCACATAAGCTCAACGCAGTAATTCCAACAGAGGTTTTCTGTATGAAGGGGACAAGTTTGCACAGTACCACACCAAATGGCCAATCTTCTGCCATGAGCTGAAGCAAAAACAAAGGGGAATTTCAGTCAGAGAAAAACACCCACAATCAATTTAAGGTGAGATTGAAGTTTTAAAATGGATAAAAAGAGAACAGGATAAGGTGGAGCATTGTGTTCTCATTGTAATTGCACAGCGTGAGGTGAACAACTCACCCTGTACGCGTTGATTGGAATGTCTATCACAATGTGGATGAGGTCCCCCAAAGCAAGACTCGCAATGAGAATGTTCGGTCCACTTCTCATGCATTTGTTTTCATATATGATTTTTAGTAAGGCTGAATTCCCCACTATTCCAACAACAAAAACAACAAGAGAGACAACCGTATTGACATATTTGAAGGCATTTCTGATTCCAGCTGACTCCAAACACATAGGAGGGTGTGATGTTTTTGGTCCTGCTAGTTGGGGTGGATGAATTGAACTGTTGGATTTCTGTTTTTCCACTATTAAAAGACCAGAGGAGGCCGTTTCAGAGAGCTCAGTTACAGCGATTGGGTCTGAATGCTGATCACTGGCCTCGCCTCTGATGAGAATATTTCCCAAACAAAAAATGAGAGCCACGGTCCACATTGTTGATGATTTCCTCAAAAGGCCCTGAGATGTATTGCCAGCACTGGACTGAAAATGAGAGTGAAAATAATTAGCACAGAAACTTAGCCTTGAGATTTACAGTAAAGCATTCAGATGAAGAAGCAGATCAATTTAATTTAATGATCAAAAGGAAACAATAAATAAACAACACTAATACAATATGATACACTGAATTATGCCAGCTTACCTTTAGATGTACAATCTATGCATGAAACGAGCGTCTGCGATTGCAAAACGGGACGTATGTTTAACACATGCTGTGCCTCCTGGAAATGTTAGAACCCAGCTGAGGGAAATCTGGGTTTTATATGCGGAAGGGAAAGTAACAGGAAGTCTAGCACTATGGCTCATGCAAAGGGGAAGAGTATTTAAAAAGGGGGAGGGAAACTCACCTGGCTCAGTGAGACACACCTGGGAGAGCAGCTGAGACCAGCCTTTGTTTGGCATTTGATTTGGTAGACTCCATTTAAAACAAATGTTTAAAAACAGAACATTAATATTGTATGTCTAGAACCATGAAATACTACTTTTTCTTGCAGGGGTGGTTTGAGTCACATTAGCTTGCTGTGCATAGGTAAATTTAGTGCTATTTAAGAGTTCTGATTTGGTTTAAATTTAGATTACAATTTCTCCCCTTCCTTACTTCTCATGCATTGTAAATAAAATCTATCATTTGGTATAGCAGTCTCTGGCTCCAGTTTATTCTGTTGCTTGTGCATTGAGTAGCACCAGGTCACACAGACTAAGGTATTGTTGTCAGCATTAGTCATCAATCTGTCAGTAGTGACTGTAATTACTTCCCTTGATGCATCATCCTCAATGAAAGGATGGTGTTGAAATGTATTGTCTGTTATCACAGAGTGACATCATTTCATTTGGGATATTCTGTTACGTGTTTCCTTCTCTCGCTAAAAAGTTGGCCTTTCTATGACATAAAAGTTCCACACAAAATCAAAGTGTTGTAGTAGTAAAATGCCTATTTCAGTGAGGAGATTTTTTGCTTAAAGCCCCTGAGCCTCAATCATTAAACTTAGAAGTCATCATTAGCAAATGTAATGGAAACAGGAGAACTGTCTTCTCCAACTATGACAGTTTGGATGTACATGAGCCTGATGCAAAACTACCGCCGGGCAACTGCACTTGAACAATAACAAAAATGATACAAGTGGAACCGTGAAATATTCTCAGTGAGTGTCCTTTTAGGATTTTGCTTCAGTTGACATATCACGATTTTTCAAACATGAGTCAGTCTCCACCCTACCAGAGAGACACTGCCTCTGCATCTCCTGAGAGTCCTGAAGAAGGTGACTTCTCCCCTCGACAGCTTTGTGACAACCCAAAGAGCCTGGAGGAACACAAGACATGTGAAGACCAGGAAGATCCCATTGTTAATATCATACCAGACAACTACTCCAGCTCTCTTTTGAACACTAAAATCTGTGCTCCGCTAGTAGCAAATGACCTTGGGAAACTGTGTGCTGGCATGCTTCCACAAGAACAACCGATTATTGAAAGTAAGTTGGTTGAGTTGCATATGATAGTATGACAACTGTTCACTGCCAGGCTGTCTGCATACTCTACATTTTAATAACTTTTCTTTTCATGTAGGCGATTGGAGAGAAACAAGATGCTTCAGTACATCGCCTACAAAAAAGAAGCTGTAAGGAATTATTTTAATTTTCAGTAGCATGACTGAAAGACCTATAAGCATGACAATAGTATTCATATAACATTCCCTTGAAGAGTCTTGTTTTAATGACCACATCATTGAACTCAAGAAAGCATTACCATTGTTAAATTTTAGTTAGTTATTACATTTTTGTTGCTTTGTTTTACCCATATTTTCATTTGATATGCTATAAAATTGATCTGAAACCAATTTGAAATGCTTGGCCTTTGGTTTTTGCTGTTCTTTGATGATCATATAATAATAATTTGCTGGTCAACATGATTAAAAAGCCACAATATATGTATCAAAACTTGGGTAATGACACTGGCTTTAGGAGAAGAAAATCAGTTTTGATCTGAAAACTTGCAATCCATAATTTCAATCCCAGCATGTACTGGGCGAGTATGGTCCCAGAACAGTATCCCCCTCTAACCCTTTTCATTTGTTCGCTACACTTACCTCAGGATGCAGCTGTTTCCACCCAAAAGCACTTAAAAGGTCCAGTAAAACTACTGTACGTTACATACTTGTTAGATGGTAAGGAAGGTCAACAAATGCTAGCTAAACACCAAGATTTTTATCAATTGATAAGGATCAGAGCTGAAAGAAGAGTGAGTATTTGACAGGAAACATTATCTGAACTGATATCAAATAATTTGTAATGTTGCTCCATGCCTGCTGAATGTGCAAAAATGTGAATGTTTGCTAACATATTGGCCAAAACAACTTTATGAGACGATGATATGTCAGATGTATGTATTTTATCTTGTGGAGGAGTTCCTCTGCCCCCAAAAGGCCAAAATGTATTAATTTAGCTGTAAGATGAATAGAGTTGTTCTGTAATTCTTTGTCTCCTGTCTGTGGAGTGAAAAATAATTGGCACTGAAACTTACATTTAGGTGAGGAAACGGATCAATTTAACTTACTGATCAAAAGGAAACAATAAATACATTTGGTTCTGTCTCTGTTCTCCGGAGCAGTCCGGTCTCACCAGAGTTCATGGAGGTACGTGCCCTGGATGGAAGATTCATTACTTTGGTGAGCACTCAGACCCAGACAGATTGGGAGTGGGTGGAGCAGAGCCTCTCTTTCAGCTGTCAAGGTAAGCCATGTCATCAGTTTGGGTGCGAGGGGGTCACCTGTTCCTGCCCCCTCTTGCCTCTCATGACTTAGACATCTGTCAAATTCCCAATTATTTCTCTCTTGTGCAGTTCAAAAGGAAATTGAAGATCCAGAGTTGTTGCAAGCAGAGGTTGTGAGCGTGGACACTGACAGTGATTCTTCACAGGACGCATGCTCGTGGCAAAAAGTGTGTTTTATGCAAGTGAAGTCAATTCTGTTCTCCCAAATGCAAAATCTGGTGGTAGAAAGTAACTAATGTTTACTCAAGTACTGTAGCCTACTTAAAGGTCCAGTGTGTGGTCCATATTCAGGAGAATCTAATGGCAGAAATGGAATGTAATATTCACAACTATGTTTTCTTTAGTGTATAATAACCTGAAAATAAGAATTGTTCTGGGGTTTGTTTGTTTATCTTAGAATGAGTCTTTTACATCTACAGATATCACAGGTCTCCTTCCATGGAGGCTGCCATGTTGAACCGCCATGTTTCTACAGTAGTCCAGAATGGACAAACCAAACACTGGCTCTAGATAGGGCCATTCATGTTTTTTGTAGTAGTTTCTCTATTCTGCCTGTACGGGAAGAGTGCAACTACACACCTAAATGCCACTAAATCCTACCACATTGGTCCTTTAAATTATCCTTATATTTACCAGCTGCAACACTGAAGTGATACTTGTAAATAAATATATCATTAATCCAATATATTTATGTACTTTTTCTTAAGTAAAATTTTGAATGCATTACTTTTACATGCAAAGTATTCATGGTATGTTTTATATATATATATATATGTGTTATATTATTACATCCAACAATCTATACGAGTATTGGTCTTATTCACATCAGGAAACAGAGGATGAAAAGATGCCAGAGAAGGAAGATGATATACGTTGTGTGGGTCCGCCTCGACTCATAGCACACAAGCCAGAACCAAAACAAACTACTAGTGAAAAGGTACCGTCGACTTAGTCCTGTATCTCTATATTGCCCATAGTCCCTGGAAATGACAGTGATGGCCTTTTTCATTTTCCCACAGTAATAGCAGTGTGTGGAGGCTATAATATCAGAGGTGGGGAGGTGATTGTGAATCTGTTTTTTGCCGCACTGTAGGTTCCAAAGGTTGAATCTAAACAGGGTGTGCATCTTGCTCAGTGTGACTATTGCCAGCAGCTCTGTCAGCCCTTCATGCAACTGCTGGAAAATGAAACAGACTTTGAGAGGGTTAGTGTGCTTGTTTACCTCTAAGAAGAAATTGAAAATAAATTCATTAGAAATAATGACTTTTCAGATTGACTGTTTGTGGTGGGAAAAGATTCATAGGGGAACAAAAAAACCGAAAAAAAAAAACCTAATGCTGTAATTTTCTTTTATTCAGCTCTTTTGTTGTGAGCAAGCAAAACAAATGAGAGAGTTTATCCTGGAAGAGAGAGAAAAATTGGTGCAGAAGGAGTCAAATAGAAAGATCGACGTGAGCTCTTATGCACCCATGATGAGTGAGGAAGACAGGGAAGCTGCTGAAGAGTTGGCAATTGAGAGGTGAGTAACGTAGGCGTTGTGTCCCTTGTGTGTTTAGTTTATATGTTGGGAGGATGGTGGGGAAGGCTCCTGAGGGACATATATGTAACTGTATTGATATTGATATTGATATTGATATACTATATTGCATGCAATAAAAGAGTCCAATTTCTCTTAGTGCTGACTGTGACAAAAAAATCTAAATTTGATTCCAAACATACCCTTCAAGGTTTGGCATTGCATTGTACAGTTTCCCACTTCTGCAGAAAATAACTTTGTTATTTTTTATTTAGGTTGAGACATTGGAAACTCCAGAGAAAACTTAAAAAAGACAAGATAAATAAACACACAAGTAAGTAGTCAACCTTGGGCCTTAGTCTTGACAAACTAGTTCAAATGATGAATACATGAAGTATTCAGTTTTTCAGATTTCTCATTGACAAAATATCAATAAATGAATGTTTTCCTTTGTCTGTTCAGGTTGTAGTGAGATCAAGCATAAAATTTACAGCCTGTCAAAAGAGATTCAATACATCAATGATGAGCCTCACAACCCTAATGCTGCTGGCATGTCTACACTACAAGAAGAGACAGATGGTGGGGCTAAGGTATGTTGCTGTGTTCTTTTCCTAAACCACAAGTGTTTTATCAATGGTCTATTTACCAGAAATGTAATAAATAACTTGGTTATTGGTATTACAGCTAAAGGATGTAATGAAGAAGTTCTACAAAAGTGGGGAATGTTTTCTCACCTTATGTCAAGATGGAACAGGCAATGTTTTGTATCCTTTTAAGCAGTGCACAAAGTGGAAGATCAAGGACAAGGTCAGAGTAATGAGAGGGTACACATTTGTTCCCTTTGATAAAAGGTTTGCACAGTCTTAATGATCCTTAATAGACAAAGTTATCCTTCTGGGAAAGCAGCCATTATAATATCCTCTGCAGAAGCTGCTGACTTCACTTACATCATCTTGGAGGACAAGGACACAGCCCCCAGCATCAAAGGCATTTTCACAAATAAAGGCCACTCTACATGCTACCATCCCAATGGAATGATATGGTAATTGTTACTCAATAACCTTTATTATAATAATTTAAGGTTCTTACTAAAATGAGCCCTTGAAGTAATAGTAATCCACATTTATGCTTATTAGCTTTCTAGTGGAGCGGATGAGTTGGTTGATACTATTCTTACAACTTTTCATATCAGTACATATTAGGCTACAGCCAAAATCTGGTAAGCTTAGCTTAGCAAAGACTGGAAACAAGAGGAAAAAAGCCAGCCATGCTGTATCTGTATCTGAAAGTAGCAAAATTTTTGTATGTATATGTTTGTGTGATTTGTATTGTGTAAAAACTGCAATTTGTTTTATGGGGGTTTATGTACCAGACTATGTCTTGACTGGGAGCAGTTGCCAGGTAACCAGCGGATATTTCAGAAAGTTACTGTTCCCAGATGAAAAATAGTCCAAAAATCGCAATTTGTAGGTTTCAGTTTTTGTATGGATTAATCAAACAAGATACAACATGTTAAATAATGAGGTTTTAGAGGTGCTCATAAGTGTATTTTGTTACCCTCAGACACTGCAGACTAGCTGTAAAGCTGTATCCATTCTTTATGCAAAGCTATGCAAACCAAGGTGTATAGTATAGTATAGTATATGTGGTTTCAATGTTCTCATTTAACTTTCCACCAGAAAGCGAATAAGTGTATTTCTGAAAGTGTCAAACTATTCATTTAATTGAATTAGTCAGTTAGGAATTGAAAATAAATGTTATTATGTAATGTATGTATGTATAAGACCTATAAGGTTTAAGGACCAGTGTGTAGGATTTAGTGGCATCTAGCAGTGTAGTTGCAGATCGCTAAAAGTTACACACAGGACCTTTAAATTACTTTTTGACCACAGATAGTTTTTTGATTAACCTGCTGCTCTCATGTTATAGGTCAGGATGTGTCTATAGCTAATATCTGTGGTGTGTCCGAAGGTTGAATCTGACCCCTGTCGGAGGTCTCTGCCTCGGTGAGACAGGAGCTTTGAGGAGGCGCTGGAAATGGTTTTATTTTGACCCACATGGACGAAACCTTCCCTTCAAGCCTCTAACCTTTTCCCTGGGCCCTGACATCAGTGTGCGGATACACTCACAAGAACACATGTACATCACCTTTGCACATCGGCAAAACAGCGTGCGCTTCAGCGTGGGGTCAAAGCTTAAGGTGAGTAATGATAAATGCAAATATAGGAGCCGCCATATAAAACTGTATGCTGCAAATTATAGCAGTCATTAATGATGTGCACACAAAAAAATGAAAAGGGACTACATATTATTTTTCTTTTAATGCAGCTCACTTATCAAGAGAACCATGACAAGCCGGAGCAAAACGTTCTGGAGAGATATATCCAAATGAAGAGCGCAGAGATTTACTCTCTGCTTGGCCAGATGCAGACCTGCATGTCCCACCGTTACAGTTTCATTATCCAGACACAGCAGCTTAGCAGACAAATGGAAAAGGAGAAGTCATCCAAAAAAGATAGACCAATGTAAATGAAGAGAGAAATACATAATTGGCAAAAGCTGATAAAATGTATTGCTGTGTTACAGTTTACAGCCTTGCATTGGTCTAAACCTCTGTAATATCTGGTGCTTATAGTCATTCACGGTTATATTTAGACTGTAAAGGGCTTAAGGTTTATAGAATAAGATTTATGGAAGACTGGGTCAGTTGGTTTGGCAATGCAGACATTCAGTAAACATTAAGATCAGGTAGTTAATATCTTGAAAAGGGAGGAATCTGAAAAAAAGAAAATAAAAAATGGAAAGCCAAGGTTGTCTGTGTTAGTATTTAAATCACCAACAACAAATCAATTCCTCCAGATATCATGATATACCTTCAATAAGATCTGCTGTGAGATTCAGTACCTAATGGGTTGTTTATGAAAGAGAATAGCTACACCTCAGAATTGAATGATAAGTAAAAAACTTTAACTGAAATCCAGATATTAAACACCTCTCTTACCAGCATGATCAAGACTTTCAATACTTAAGGAGCCCAAAGTATTTTCCAACACCCGACTTGTTGTTGCAGCTAGTTTGTGCCAATGGTTTTTCCAAGCTGTGCATACATGCCCACTTTCCCCATTTTACCATCTTACTAGTGATTCCCATTTGTATGAAATATGGCATAATAACTGTTCATCTGCCACCATGCATGTTATGTTACTGTGCTGTTACATAAAGAAGAATCCCTTTGGGTCCCGTAGCACGAGATCAAGTTAGTTTTTTAATTGGATGTTTAGAATCAGTATATAATTTTGAATTTATTTAGAAAGTAAACACAACGTAATGTTTTTTTGTTTGTTCGTTTTACAAATGCTAAATTGCCTGTAAATTGCAACGTTCAGAGAAGCTTGCCAGTGTGCATGTACAATAAAGTCTGAAGCATTCTTTGCCATCTATTGCAGCTTCTTTTCAGGTTTGATGCTTTTATGACATCTTTCAGTACAGTCCAAAAGAAGTAAAGCCTGAGAGGCTGTGAAGGATACCACATGACAAAAGCTGATGTGCTTGTACAAACATTTTTGTGCAACACAAAGTATAAAAAAAAATGAAACCCCAGGATTCTTGTGATAAATAACCATGTTAGTAGTATCCCTAATTGAAATAAAACAGATACATCCTGTTGTACATCACCAAGGCTTTCCAATTACCATAAGCATGCTGTGTCAAAAGTTATCAAAAGAAGCACATCAAGGTTTTTAAAGATGAGTGTGATCTCGGTTCCATTTTAAATCTACTTGTAGCTGATGGTAACATCATTTTAATCTACTATAACCAGTCTAGTATGATTTATTTGCATTATCTAGTTACTATATATGGCCAACTGCAAGACTGTTAATTAGTGTTATTCCCAGATCTTATTACTGAGCTAATACAGGCATTGAATGTGGGTATATGGCTGATTTACAATTACACTTACTATTTTTACAGAAATTGCAGACGGTGAAAACGCACTGCAGAGATGAATATTCTCTTCCCTCCCTATTCTCCTGCTTTTCCCCTAAAATCTAATTTACATTTGCTTTATTGGCATGCACATAATAAAGTACAGTAGAGTAAAAAAGGTTTCCAATGTCAGTATAATAATTAGATTTGTTAAAGAAAAGAATTATAGGCACATTGCTACCTAGTGTATGACAGAAGTAAAACAAATCAATGAAAACTTTGAAAGACAAACTGTAGGCAACATATATGATAAGATGAGATGTAGTTTAACAATGTAGTGTTATGACTTGAACAATAATAGAGATGGTGAGAACTACAGAAGAAAAGAGATCAAATAAAAGAAGAGGTGGATTTGAAAGAACCTCAGTACAGTTTTCTCTCTCTTTTTCTCCCATTTCTGTTAATGTGTCTCCCATAGAAACAGTTGCTTATTGTTCGGTGGTTGCTATGGTACATTAGGAGCAAAGCATGCTGTTTTCATTTGACCATTCTGTATCTGATTCAAAATGTTAGTTTTTTTTTGTTGTTTTTTGTTTTGTTTTTTTATCATTCATTTGTGGTTTATCTGCTCACATCTGCTCCATAAAAAATAGAGGATATCACGAAGATGCAAACACTTGACTCACCAGTCAAATCAGCTGAGATGGATTCAACAACAAATCTCGGACTTGTAAACAAACAGAGGTTAGGAAAGAAATGTGACAAATTGACAGAGACTTTAGTCACAGCATTATTATTATTATTATTATTATTATTATTATTATTATATTAAGCAGTAGAAAGCAGCAGAAAACATAAAATCTTGCCTGCATGCAATGTTGTCTCATTTTTAAAGGAGGAAAAAAGGAAAAGTTTTATCTATTGCAAGCCTTCTTTTGATAACTTAGAGATTTTTATTTTGTTTGAAATTCAACTTCAAACATGCAGTTCAACCAGCACCTCTGGATATGGTTCCCATGCAGTAGATAGTACTTGTTGATGGGCAGGTGTATTGTATAGTATTATGCTTTATAGGTGCTTGAGTTTTTCCATCATGTTTGGGCTTAATTAAGCTGACAATGAAGAACTGGTTCCAGTGTAAGCTCATATGAATGTCTGAGGATTCATGCATTCGACGGGAGAGTTGTCACCAGAATCAGCGTTGGTTCGCAGACTGACTGGAGACACGAGGACGAGTGCAGTCAAGGTGCAGTTTCTTCACATTTATTGCTAATTATGAATCTTTGACCTCGGTCAGTAAATATCTCTGAATATCTGAGATGACAATTATTTGCATTTGCAGAGTTCCCAAACCAAGAAACATCTAAAGCTCCTGACGAGAATTTGGGGTTGACTATTGAGGAGCAGGTGAGTGTGTTAAGGTGGGGTAAATGCCCAGAGGATGGTTTACAGCAACAAACTCACAATGAGGTTTTCTTTGTAAAAACCCTCCTCCCTCAACTGCAGTGAGGATGCCCTTGACAAAGTAAAAGCTTTGCTAGGACACTCAAGAGTAGGAAAGGTTTCTCTGTACTTGTCATTACATTTGAAATTCACTTTGTAGAGAGACCTTAGACAAATGGTGAATAGATGCAATTAGCATATATGAGGTCTTTTTGTGTGTTTTAGAGATAATTTTAGGATTGGCAAAGAAACACTGAATTTGAGTTTTCACAGCGTTGTCTATCCTTGTCACAGTGTAAGTTTTATCTTGTGAAAGATGATGTGACATGGTATCCAGAGACATGGTTTTGATTTATTCATGAAGCACAAGTTAAAGACCTCAAAGAATTTAATAAATTATGAAGTGTCTTTGTTTTTTTCTCCTCAGAGCGTTCCTAAAAACACGAAGTCTGAGTTGGAGATATCCCCAGATAATGAAGTGTTGGATTCACTCAGCAAGGAAACTCCCGCAGCCTGCCAAGAAGAAACTGAAGAGTCCTTAACTAATCTGGACAAGGTATGGAGGAAATGCCACTTGAAACTGCTCCTTTTCTTCTTCTAGTATAAATGTATTTATGGAACATGCAATTAGTCTACGTTTGTCTCGTATCAAAACTAGCCTGTCTCCGCTGCTGCTTATTTTAAAACATGCCAGAACGTAACATGCTTTTTGAATATCTCATTAACTGGAATGTTTGCATACTATGTATTTGTGACAATGTGAGTGTCTTTTTGAGAAAAAATTGTCTACTCCAATAACGTTTCAGAGCCCAACTTCAAGTGGATCAGACTCATCAGAGGAGTCGCTGCAGACTGTGTGGACCATTTGCTGTGAGCACTGCCAGCAGCTGAAGAAACCCCTAGTGACCAGTGATCAGATAGCCAACGGTGTTGACCTAAAAGAGGTGAGAGAGTGAGTGTGCATGTACCATTGTTAATATGGTGACATGCTCGTGTTAAATAAAAACTGACAAAAAGAGTGTGATTTTTGCCATTTGAGGAGTTACACTCCCTGTCAATGTGTACATCTTGTATAGCAAAAGCAATGTCATTGTGAGCGTTCTAGCAGGCTGATGTTGCATTCAGCTGAAAGCACAGAGCAGCTAGCACGGCTGTGGAATGTTACTGTTGTTGTTTTTTTTTTAGAGTTTACAAATTCAGAATGAGTGGTTGGATCAGAGATTATTTCATTCAGTGGCCCGCACGTCTGACCTCCCTAAAATACAAGAACAAAAAGTATCCTTGGCAGCCCAGATTTTTGAGACCTGTTTCTGTCTGTATTTGTGAACTACTTGAAACTACTTGATAATAACTACTGAAAATCATATGAATTTAGATTTTTAAAATTTTAATATTTCAATGCTATAAATGGTGTGGTATTTGATTGTTAAAATAAGAAGGATTCAGTAATGGTTAGATTACATCTAGGCTATTATTTGCTTCCGTAGGCGCTGAATAATGATAAAAATATGCATAAATAATAAGAGCAAATTTGCTTTAAATCAGAAGTCAGAATTTTGTTGCATTTCTACATTTTCACGAGTCTTCTTTCTCTCTTTGTGTCAGTTTTTCTGCTGTGAGAAGGCATGGGTTTTGCTGAAGGGTGTATCAGTTATCACTGAGAAACCCATGACTGATAGGGACCCAGCGATGCAGGAAGATCAAAGGTCAGGATTGCTCTCGTCCATTATTGGCCTCCACCATTAAATGGTTTTCAAATTAAATTTCCATGCCATTGAATGTCTGATGCTACATTTTCCATGACACACTGCAGGTTGAAAGGTTTGGAATTTAAAAGGAGCTCAGATGATCAGACCCCTAAAGCAGGTTACACACACACACACCATCTTCCACAGACAGATTCAATTTACTTATCTTTCCCTTGTGTTCATCCATGTCATCCACACCTTTAACTACATTACAGGACACAAACAGCAAGTATCTGCAACCCAACACAATGGACTCGCGGATGATACTGCCAAGGAAGTTCCATTGTCTGAAACAGAAACGACTGATTCTGAACACATTTTCTCTTTAAATGGAAAATATGCTGGACAGAAGGTATTGTCATATGTTGAAATCACACTTGTTTTTTAAACAAGTGAGGTGAGACCCTATCACGGCGACAGCTGAGCATACAGAAGCCTAATTATTAAATCTATTTGGTTCAACAGAGGACGACGCCACTTGTCAAACACTACAAGAATGGTCAAACATTCATGGTGATTTTACCAGATGGAACCGGGCAGGTTTGGTATCCTTTTAAAGTGAATCTAAAGGACACACTACCATAAATTCTTAATGTTTGATTGTTCACCTTAACCATATTTAAAAGCTATCCTTCAGGAAGGCTTGCTATTCTTGTATCTGCTGCACTAACGGCTGACTGGTCTTGTGTGGTGGTCCTGGAAGACAAACATCTGCAGCCTCACATTCAGGCAGTGTTCACCAGCACAGGACAGGGTACCTGTTACCACAACAATGGCTGTATTTGGTATGATTGGTTGTTTAATCATTCCCAGTATTATTTTTTTCATAGTGTAAATTTAACTGATTTAAAATCTGCCCTTTATTTAGTAATTAAAATCTATTTCATTATCACCAGCTCTCTGTAGAAGCATTTCAAGTTTAGTTTGTTTTAATTATTGATCAAATTGGCAGCAGACAGAAATAACAACCTGTCTGGGTGAGACAATAAAACCCCTGAGGGGCTTATAGTTCACAAGCTGCTTCTCTTTATTAGGGTGAATCTGACTCCAGGGGGAGGCACCTACAGCAGTGACACAGGAGAATTTAAGAAACACTGGAGTTGGCTGGACAATAAGCATCATGTTCATGCTCCGCCCTGGCAGCCCATCAGCCTGACACTGAGCCCTAACCTCAGCATCCGCATCCAGTCCCAGGAGCACATCTCCATCAGTTTCACCACTGGCGAACGCAGTGTACAGCTTCATGTCGGGGCAAAATTTAAAGTAAGTTAGTGTGGCTGGCTTGTAGTATAAATATTCATTAGTAGCATTAGCGGAAAGGGATTTTAGGCCAAATCATTGACTCTGCTTTACTTTGTATTTCCTCGCCGTCGTAGCAGAATCAAGGCGAAGGTCTATCGCTGCCAGGGCTTGACATGCTTCAGAGGCATGTGCAGCAGAAGAGTGCAGAGATCAATGTCCTACTCCAGAACATCCAGTCCCTCATCACCTATCAAAAGACTGTCAGTCCGCAGAAGGTCAAGCCCCGGCGAAGCCTCATCTCACAGATGGAAAGACGGCGGCTGCCAATGAAGCAGCAACAGCCTGCCAAGAAGACCCCCTAAAGCCGACGATGTCCTTGAATGGCAGTTTTTTCATTTGTGTGAAGTGACTCGTACTGCAGCGTTCAGAGAATCTGAATTCAACAACAAAGTGCTTTCTAAAAATAAAACCAAAGAACATTAACTTTTTTTTTTTAATCAGAACGTTCATAAATAGTATAACTGTACACATCATTTTACAGGGGACACACCAAAGCACAGGTTACATTGACAGTGTCCTGTTACTTTTTGTTACTCTGTGAAGACCACTAGGAAAACATATCCATAACTCAGTATACAGTGCAAAACTGCCAAAGTCATCTGTCAAAAAGTAAAAGTATATTAGTTTTAATCAACCCATTTATAAAAAGAAAAAGTATAAAACGTAAGATTTCATTGCATTTCTTTTTTTTATATATATTTGCAACAGAATATCAAAAATGTATTTCTTCCTTAAGAAAACATCTGACAAGTAAAGACAGCTGTGAGAATTTTGCTATGATCAGAGGGGGATAACCTGTTAGACCTGAGCGTCCCCTAGCACATCAGATCACCATAGAGTTCTACTGAATGTTACATTTTAAAATAAAGTAATAAAATATGTTGCAGCATTTTGCTCGTTATCCTTCCAGACCCACTGAGAGAATCTAGGACTGGCCATTAGCTACCTGGCTGATGAACAACCCTTTAGTGCCTTTTTTTCTGCACACCCTAAGTGTCCTTATCTGAACACTCTTAATATAATTCCTCCCCTCCCCCACCCTCATACAGTGTGCAAATTATTTTGATTCAAAACAATTTGGTGTTAAGAGACGCAACTGTGATCACTAACCCTTGTCAAAATGGATTTCTCCTACATGAAAACAACCCCTAAACACAACACCGCCTTCAATTTGAGTCAAACCAAATGATCAAGTCAGAACCCAAAAATAAAACCCTCCACTTTCCAGTTTGTTATGCACTATGGACTTCAACATACTTGCAGCTACTTGAGCTTCTGTCAGAAAATCTTTGGCCTTGTGCAAGGTTTTTTTTTTTCTTGTAAGTTCAGCGCTCCCAGTCCAGCTTGCAACTCAGGTACAGTTCTCTAGTCATCTCCCCTACTCAGCCTCACAGCTCCTGGTCATGGTTGGAGTTGCAACATCCCATTGCTATCCAGAGGGTGTTCACCGGCATCGCCACACGTCAGACTCGGACATTACTTATTCACAGACAGGAGTAAGTTAATCTGAAAGAGAGCCGTGAAAAATCATGAGTGCTCAGCGTGGTTTAGCCGGCATTCGTTATCAAACGTTTCTCCACTTAAGTGGCTCTCAGCAGTTTTGAATGTTGCAGCGGTATTATTAAAACTATGTCAGGGGCCTTTGGGCTGTGCTAATCCAACAGTACTGTACCTGCTCCATAGATGGACACGCAACGATTTGAAGGTCTTCTCCGCTGTATTCCTCCTGAAGCAAGGCGTGCAGTCTTTGGAATACCTGCTGGATGTTATTCTGTGGAAAAAGACATCCTATTACTGAGTGCTGGAGGGAAATTAATACATTTCCATCTGGCCTACGTGCCCTCACTGTCTTGTTTCCATGTCAACCGCTAGAATTTTGTTTCTCTCTCATTCAGCTTCACCTGGCACCTTGATGAACAGTACACAGGCAGCACAAAGATTTCTCTATTAGAGTTCAATCACACTGATCATTTATAGCTAACGGCACAATCGCCAAGCAAAAAAGTCAGCCCAAGACTAGAATTAAATCACAGGATTGTAATCTATATCCCTCCAAAATCGATTGAGGCCAGTGACTTATTATTATAATTACTGATTGGACCTTTGAATGCAACCATGTGGTATTTGTGCTTGGTAAATGCTGTATGAAGGATTCGTGGAGTTTTAACAATGACTTGAAAAGAAATTGACTCATGCAGTACATGCTACAACCTAACATTTCTGCCACCCACCCGGACAGGCTTGAAAAGGATGAACTCTGTGTCTCTATTGGCTAAGTACAAGGACATGCTCTGTAAAGTGCTTGGCAGCTTGCTCTTCATCACCCGGTAGGTAGCCATCACTATATCGTTGATCTTTGCTGAAAAGAGAAAAAAAAAAAAGTACTGAGGGAAAAAAAGGGAAAAAACATTGACATGCCCTCTAGCATTCGCTATACAAGTTTTGATGAATTACAGTATGATGCCAGTGGCGTTTCCTGAGACAAATCTTACCTGGTTGTGCCCAAGGTTGCTGAGACAGACTGTACGTGGGACCACCTTGGATAGCCATAGTTTTAAGAGCTGCGACCTGAGTGCAGACACAGTCAAAACAAAACATCTGATTCTGAGCCTTTGTGCTGGTGTTACTGTAAGCATACGGGCGAGCACAAGAAGCTGTGTTGCCAATTGGGCCAATTCAACCCAGTCTTTAATTAGACAAAGAACGGTACTTGAATGATAAAAGAAAATTAAGTGAGGTGGAGAGAGAGAGAGAGAAGAAAAACATCCGGCATTTAATTATTACAGCACAATTACAGCACTGAAAGATTTCAGGACACAATAAAATATCAAAACACATGCGTATACACACAGTAATACCTAGCAACAGAATTAGATGACCTAGATGAAAAACAGCCATTTTATCATTAGTTGTCAGTAAAGTACTGAGACCTTTTTTTTTTTAAATGGTTTTTAAAAAGGTAAAAGCCGAAAAGAAAAAAAATGAAGGTCAGAATGAGCCGTCGCTGCTTGGGGCTAAGTCTGCCTTCGCTCTAACAGTTACCTTGGTGAGAAACTCCTCAAGGTTCCCCACAAAGATCTGGGTTTGCTGCTGGATGAACTGCTCACAGCTGAACTTCAGGTGTCGGTCTACATCCTTCTTAGAGTCAATGTAGTGCTCCTTTATCTCCGGTGTTCCCTGGGGGGCCACAGAGAAAAAGACTTTAGCACTATCAAGTGGCATTTCCCTTAAGGCAGGGTGCTATCAAAGTACATAAAGCGTATGGTATCTTTAATAGTCAAAAAAAAATAAAAAACACTACCTCCAACAGGAATTCAAGTATGGCGTTGTGACTGTTAAGTCGGAAGAATTTGGGAACAGCCTTAGGGTTCAGGATTTTGAAGGCAGCATCTTAACACAAAGCAGAGATTAAATCTGGGCTGGTGTAGAATTAGAGTGCCCTCTAGTGCTACAAATTTAATATGACCTTGACTGAGATAAGGGTGATAGGAGGAGCAAATCTGCCCTGTGAGCCATCGGTTAATGTACATTATGGTGTTGGATTACACTGTAATTTCCACATTAGTTGTTGCCACTGGTGCATGTGATAGGCACAAGTTGCTTAATGAGCATGAGAATGTAATGACTGGCTTTATGGAGCTGAACACCAATGTTCCCTCCACCTTTAATTATCTTACCTCGCGTTTTCTTCAGGTCCAGTGAGATTTCCTTGATGGCAAAATCGGTGTGAAATGGGGCAATCTGTTCACGCATTATCAGCAGGTGCTTGATCAGGAAAAGTTGCCCATCTATTTGCGTCTACAGAAAGTGATAACACACTGTTAAATCCACACTGCAGGCTGCCAACACAAAAGGGCATCTGCTGACTATACAAGCTACAGAGAACATGAAAAGCACAGGCTCAGAGATGATAACGGGATATGTCTAATTAATAACTACTGATTAACCATACCAAGAAAGGGACATATTACTGTGACAAAAAAGGCAGCTAAAACCATTTATTGCTCGGCTAGTGACTAAAACATTGGAAAAAGACATCATCAACACTGGGTGGGAACGCATCCTCTGAGATTGATGCTGCTGCTTTAATTTGAAGTGTTAGGTTGAAACGGGCCAGTTAGCACAGATAGATAGCAAATTTGAAGGTGAGAGAAGCCCATAAATAAAGGATGGTCTGCTGAACACTCTGTAGAGCATAATAAAGCACCCATTAAAATAAACTTTAAATGACATCCCAGCTGCTTTAGTTAAGGATCCTGTAGCCGGAAGGAATTTGAATAACAGAAGGAACTGATCTTATTTACTATGTCAAAACAAAGTCAATTTTCCAGCTATTTTGATAATAATAAAAATCTGAAAATGTCAGTTAAAATACAAAAACATACTCTATTCTTAACCATGTGTGCCAACCTTGTTTTTAAGGATGATATCTGAAGCTTTAAGCAGAGACTGGATGCAGGCAGATAAGGCTTCTTGAGATAAACCCTGGAAGACTGCTCTCTGGAAAGAGACCAAGTCAAAGTAAGACACAAGAATAAGCACTGAAGTGAAACAAATATATATATATATATATATATATACATACATACCACACACCCTGCCATATTTTAGGATAGGACTATAAATTATAGACACACAAAATGAAGACTCACATCTATACATCTGTAGAGCTTGGACAGACAAACCAGCGTTCGCCTGACAGTAGGGTACCACATGCCATGCAGATCAGCAGGAGAGATAGAAGTCTGTAGGCTTGATGCTTCGACGTTCCCTGTATTGATCGTACAATGGAGGAAGAGCCATCAGGCAAATGACAATAACACCAAAAGTTGTAAAAAAAATAATTTTTTTTAATTAAAAAGCATGTGTCATAATTCTGGAAACAGACCGGCATTACTGTTTCTTCTACCATCAGGATCCTCCAGCTGAACATCAGAAAACATGGGCTCTTGTGACATCTGCTTCTTCTGCTCTTCCTTCAAGCTCTGAGCAATTCTCTATTGATGTCAAAAAAGAGGCAAGGGTTAGTAAATAGAGAGAAGAATAGAATATAGAGAGTTTTGTTTTCCATTTGCGCCCAACAAAAGGTTTTCAAAGGCTAAATTAATAGAAAATAAAATCTAACAAGCAGACAGAAAGCCGAATAAACATCTAAAGGAATATCAAGAGTAGCAGGGAGATTTCCTAGTAGGAAAATAGTGTAGATGCAAAACATTTACGAGTTGTTAAATATAAATTAAGACTCAAAGGCATATTTAACAGAAAAAACATTTCAAGGTCTTAAATTTGCTTTTTGCATCAATGGGACCTCTGCAGGTTTTAAAAGCTTAACATTAAATAAAATTACACTTGCTGAAAAAACATCAGAGAGACAGATAAGTATCTAGAGAAACACCAGAGCATATGGATGCACAATAAAGAGATTTGATATTTAGATAAAGTTGTCCAAGCAACACATTCAAGAGCCTCAAAACATCAGTCAGATGTCAGATTAGACATTTTTAAATACATGTGAAGATAACAAACCAAAGGTCTTGCAAGACTTAAATCAACATATAATTCAACTGAAGACTTTTCAAGGACCTGCAGACAGTTGTGCATCCTAACCCTAACCCACTTAAAGCTGCAGCAGGTAACTTTTTTTTAAATTTAAAAAATAACTTTAGGTCATTATTTCTGAATTTCCCTGTGTTCTGACAGTAGTATATGAGACGGATACTCAGAAAAAAAATCTGGTTCCTCTGACTTGTTCTAGTGCTCTTAATGGCATTTGCAAGAATCCACCGGGCCTGAACGAAAGCAACCAATCAGAGCCAACAATGATAGAAAGATGCTTTGGGTTAGAAGCTTGAAGATAGCTGACTGTTGAGTCTAATGCTGCTTTCCATTTGTCTCGTGAACTCGGAATCCGAGTTGGAAAGTGTAAATCTCGCAGCTATCTCGCAAGATTTCACCGAGACACACCCCCTTTGGGTCGGAATTTCAGCCGTCCAGCTCAGGGTGCCTCAGGGTACCCCGAGCTGGACGGGGGGTCACGTACGACCTGCAAAACAAAGATGGCAGCGCCCATATTAAGATGTATTTTCTTTGTATTTGTACTATGTTGGTCGTTTTAATGTCGATTTTAAATGCTCCTACACACTTGTTTACATTGCTGCTTTAGTCCGGTCACCAATTTATGCATTGCACAGTGTTGCTGTGCGTGCAATACAAGTAAGGTTTTGTTTTCGAGCTGGTTTGCTAAATAGGCTAATGTAGCTAACAATAACAGTAGCCCGCCACTGCCCCTGGTGGCTCGAGACAAACGCCACAGCACTTGTTGAAACTGAAATAGGCGAAAATGGCAAAATATTATTGAAATGTAAGACTTGCAATAACGGAATTACTTGAAATGTTAGTGTTTCTGTAGAAAAACTTATTATTATTTCACATTGAGCTTGTTTAGATGAGCCACAAACAATAACAACACAGCTGCTGCACTTCTTTCCGACTCGTAATGCCCAAAGACAAATGGAACGCTATAAGTGGTACAAGCCAGGCAATGACGTCACGTTCTCGCGGCAGAACAACTCGGGTTCCGAGTTCACGAGACAAATGGAAAGCAGCATAATTCCCAGGGTCCTAAAGTATCTATTTTTACAGAGTATCTGACTCATGTAATACCGTAAGGATATAGTGAGAGTTTTAGTGAATATGACAAAACATATAATTAATTACCTGCAGCTTTAACAAGCATTTTCATATTATTATCTTGATGGGTACTTTCTTTTCTATTTTTGACATTTTACAGACTAAACAATTAATCTAAAAAAAATCTAGATAAAAAAAAATTATGAAAATATTAATTAGTTACAGCCATAATTCCAGCCATGTTGTGTAAAGATGGTTGAGTAAAAGCTGAGCTGATTACAATTACAGGAGGTTTTGTTTTTGAAGACGTTAAAAAGGGAAAAAATACATCTCTTTCACCAACCAAGACTTACTTCCATCATCTCCAGTTTCTCGGGATAGGCCAGATCCCCTGGAGCTGGGTTGTAGCCTGTGATATCAGTCTGGATGTAAATGTGAGTCCTGTAGACCAGTCTCTCCTGGACATCCTCCAGCATCTGCTTCACTAATGCATCAAAGGCCTCCAACTGAGCAACTGAATAAAATCACATAAGAGGTCAGTTTACAGTCGAGCCAATATCAAAACCACAACGAACTTTGCCCTCTAGTCCAGCCTTTTGTTGTTTTGTGAATAGATTATCAGATACAAGTCCCATAGGGTCTGAAGTATAAAGTTGATGTACAGTGGATATAAAGTCTACACAATCTTTCAGGAGGAGTACACAGGAGATCTATTTGCAATCTGAAGGAACTTTATTTGCAAAATCCGGATAACATTTCTAATTCTAGATGTTTAAAGTTAATAGAAACCTATTCACAAAGACTTACTGCTGTAATAAATGCATATGGTGCTTTAAAATTTTTTTTCTAATAATTGCTTTCTTCTTCAGATTGTTGTTTGTTGGAAGATCACACTAAAGATGGAACAAGTCAGATTTTTACATTGTCGTTATTTCTTTTTTTGGTATATATTTTTCAGGGCTTTTATTGCCTTTAATTGACAGTGACAGCTGAAGAGTGACAGGAAAGGGGGGAGAGAGAGAGGGGATGACACGCAGCAAAGGGCCACAGGTCGGATTTGAACCCGGTACATGGGGGCACCATTGTTGTTATTTCTTTCCATTTTAAAAATCTGCAATTTCATATGTGTGTGTAGACTTTTCATATCTACTGTATATTAGAACGGGTAGAAGAGGAGAGAATAAGAACCCAGAAGCAAACTACTAACTGTACCATGAAAAAGTTTTCACAAAATCCCTGTGTAATATTTGAGAAACACAAAGGAATAGTTTGACATTTTGGAGACAGGCTGATTCACTTTCTTGCAGAGAGTTAAGAGGAGAAGATCGATTCCCCCTCTCAACTCTGTACAGTAAAAACTCGCCTGCAGCCAGCTAGCCTGGTTTCGTCCAAAGTAACAAAATCAACTGACCACCATATCTAAAGCGCACTAATTAACACATTGTATCGTGTTTGTTGAATCGGGAGATTTTGCTGGTTGCAGGGCAACTGGTTCTCACCAAGAAATTGTTCGCTATGTAACCCTCCCTAAACCAGAGATCTGATGTTTTTACACATACATATTTAGTGATATCAGGCAAAAAGTTTAATCCCCAAACTGCAGCACAACTGTATTTTAGTAACTCAACTCAACACCCCATGTGATAAGTAACAAGCTTTGAGGAGAACAAAAACCTACCATTATTATGAACGTGGTCTTCCAGCATCTCATTCTTGAGGATACTGCAGAGCTCAGACAGGGTCTCCAGGTGGATGATGTGGATGATTAGAGGCCGCAGGACATCATACAGGGACAAACATAACTTCTCTAGAAGCTCGCTGTCAGAGATTAAACACCATTTAATTGCTTTGTACAACTGAAAGAGTTCTAAAATTACACTTTCTGCTAATTTCAAGTTTTCCTTCATGTTAAGGAATAAAGTAATGCCTAAAAATAATTATGCAAACTGTTAAAAAAAACAATTCTGTTCTTAAATAGTGATACAAATTGTCCACCCATGCTGTGTAATTTAGTATTTCAAAACACATCAAGCAAAACCTGAAAAGGCTATCAGGCATTTTGAAGCGCCACACCTTAAACAAACTTGTGTGCTACGAGACGAGTGTGTTCAGTGCTCATGTTACCAGTGAGGTGTGTGATACTCACTCTAGTTTAGGTGTAGGTTTAGAGAAGAACTCATTGTACAGTTGGTGTTCATCCTGACACACGTGAACCATGAAGGAACAGCCACTGCGAACCTGTGCAAATACACATAATGATCAAGCGCTGCAGATTCTTTTGCTCTGGCTTCTCTACTTCAAACAAACACATCCTCCCACATAAATGATAGAAGGCACCCATTACAACAAATCATTAACAAGATGCAGTTTCATTAAAATAAACATCTCAGATAGGTGGTGTGGCCGTTATGACGTTTGTGGCATGAAATTCTGACCTTTAATTATAGGATCCCCATCAAGCCAATTAGCGGAGTGTTTTTAAATGCCAACACAGCGTTCAAGTATATAGTCTGTCTAAAATTGGATCAGTTCTTTCTGAAGTATCAAATTAAATTCAAAATATTTTACCATGAATTATTCTGTCAACCTTTAGGTCAGTTAAATTTTAAAACACTATAGGAACAGAGCAGTAGTCAGAGCTTAATAGATGAGGTGTGACAGAGGATACAAAAACAGCATTCTGCACAGAAATTCACATGTGAACAAAACAGGAGTAGGCTTTGGATGAATGCTGTGCACAATCTCACGTTCTACTCATTCATCATGTGCACAGATTTGTGTCTGCACCACACACGCTGCAAAAAAAACATCCCAGAGGGACCACGCTGTGCATTCTTTGCAAGCTCAAATGTCACCTTACGATAACTAAAGGGCAGTTCAGCTTTGAACTGGTCATGCCTTACCAGAGCGCAATGGTCTTTGCTGTTTTGGTTGGTCAGGTCAGTAATGGTGGATGTAATGCTAGGACTGAGGAGCTGCTCTCTCTGGTCAAGGTAGCACTGATGGATTTCATCCAGGAGCTGATGGTATCTGCTCACATTAATGCATGGAGGGATGAGTTAATTTAAGAACTGTAAAAAAATATATATAACTGGAATGCAAAAGCTGATTATTTATTCTGGAGATGGGCTCATACTCACTCTGGAATCTTGTCAGCTCTCTGCTCTATCTGTTCAATCAGTGACTGAAAGGGGAAAAAAGTGAAAATGTAATTTTATTACAGAAAATTATCGATGCATGATTTCAGTGGGTAATAAAAAGATTATACTCACTCTAACTTTAGGTGCCACTGCTCTAAACTTAACATAGTAAAGTGTAAAGGCATTGTCTGCATTGGTCAATCCCATTGGATCCTGCGGGAGACAAAAAAATAAAACAAAGTATTGATATTGGACTAGGCGCATAAACAGTATCAATGCCTGTGTACACTATTGTTGACTGTGTAGGAAGAGGAAATGTGACTTTTCCTTACCCTTTTTGTTAACTGGCTTGTAAGATTCTGCATAGTGTTTACAATATGGATCTTCATGAAGTGCATAGCTTTGGAAAGACATTGTTTAAACTTTGCCAAATAAACCGGATAGTCCTTGAAATTGGGCTGCAATCGGTAGAGATAAGCAAGTGTTAGACAGCTTTAATTGTGATCACATACCAGAGATAGCAAGGGTAGCACGGGTCCTGCAGTTATAACCGTACTGTATAGTGTCATGGTCTTTTCTCGCTAGTATAAATATGCCATAACAGCACAGAACACATTTATTGATTAAAAACATGATATAGTGTTTAATCATTTAACTACTGGTAATAAAATAAGATCTGCACAGACAGAATTTTAGTTCTGTCTGTGCTACTTACATGTGACGAAACATATTCAATGCAGTCGTCCAATTTTGACAGCATTGGTATAAAGCCTTCACTATTAACAGACAAGGTGGGTGAGTTCAGTTTCTGCAAAAGACAAAGAAGAAGCTCAGTTTGAAGTAATTATAACCTTCCAGCTCTTTGTTTAAATATTAGGTAATTGCTACCAGAAATGTGCCGCTTTAACTTTGAAACCAGGCCTAATAAAAAATTCTGTTTTACAGATTTTACTTTCATATTTGAAAGGTTTAGGAGGTGAAACAAAATTTCATGAAACTTTTCAGAAATAATTACATAGGAAAGGAAAGTTCCTCAGAATAATGTTTTTAATCTGGGAAATAACTTCTGATCATTAATAATTATTACGTTGATATCTAATTAGCAATTAAGTAAACAGAAAAATTCACAATCCATACATTTAGTTATCAAATGTTTCAAGATGTAGACAACAATGAAACCCAGCCTACCGTGTTTATGTTTTCTAACTCATTAAAATATGAGAGTTTCTGCTGTATGCTCTCTGCCAGGTCAACAAGCTCTGACTGCAAAGAGAGAAAACAACAACACACAGTTGACAAAATACAGTGTGGCAGATTAATTTCAGTTCTGTTCAGGTTGCTCGCATGGTCCAATCTACATATTTTCAAGAACATAAGCAGCTTTCTGCAGGAAAAAAAAAACATTATGAAAACTGCAGCGTCAATAAGATATTAAATATGCCACCAAGAGAATGAGCAGTAGACAGATTTTTTTTTTCTTTTTGACCTTGCTAGTGATTTTATATTCAGACAAGCTTTTGTTCTTTGTCATGCTGTTTTGAACTAGATAATGTACGGTACTTATGCATTTCCAGTCATCTCCAGTGACTCCTTTGGGGGCTAACACAGTTGTTTTTACACAGAGTTTAGGCCAATACAGACATTAAAGCAAATTCTGCAGTTTCTGGGCTTGGGAGTGACATTAATACAAATACCAGATACTTCAATGACATTACAATTTAAACATTTGCTACTGATCAAGTCTCAGTGATCCTCTAGTTGCGTAACTTGGGTTTATAGGTGAATACAACAGTGTGCAGCTTACCTGCTCTTTAAGCAGCTGTTCGCAGGCTTCATGTAGGGTGCCGGTCTTATTGGACACAAACAGATACTGTTTCTGAAGAGAGTCCAAGTGCTCCAGGGCAGCACTGACATCTTTCAGAATAGCGTCACATTGTTCCTGGTAGCAGTTTAGATCATCTCTGGTTCTCCTGAAGGGAAAGCAGACATGTTATCTGTGTGTTTACCCAAAGACAAGGCGATCAAGTGAAGCTACCTACTGGTTCGCATAGATTGCAAGCATGTTGCACCTCTGACCGAAACCTTAAACAGGGGTGTCACAGCAGATGTCAAAGCTGTCAAAGGTCAAAACGTCAGCGGTGATGTCTCTAACTGGCGTGTGGCCAGAGGTGAAGAAGAGTTAGTTTAAAGTTTAGCCCACAGAGCAGCACAACAGCAAATTTCTGCCTTGCTTTGTGTTACTTTGGTCCTACTCTGTGGAACACACAGCGTGATGACCTGAGATCTATCACAGATTGAAGCATCTCCATTGACTTATCATTAATTATTGTGTGTCTCTATCTGTGCATCTTGGCGTCTGTGGTTTATTTCTAAATAGCCTCATAACCAGACTGACTTGGCAGAATTTTATTAAATTCATCAGCAGTGGTTCAGTGGTCTGAAATCAGGCTAGGTTATGGTGTGTGGAGTGGATGCAGGTATTTACAGCCCTTGAGTGGGTAGGTGCGGGTTGTGTAATCAATAAGCATGTTAATGTAACGCACACTGAGTTTACTAGTCATGAAATTTGACTAACAACTGTAAATAACACCGCTTTGTTTCTGATTTCTCCTTTAAGGAAACCTTTCTCCAAGCGAGCCCTCTAAAGAAGCACATAGGAAACATTGATGCACCTGTATTTTACGCTGTTATCCTGGTCCATGTTTGCCTGTAACTTGGCAAACCAGGAAAAAAACTGCAACACAAATTGACATTGTATTAAAACCATGCATCATTATTATTATTATTATTATTATTATAATTATAATATAGCATGTCTGACTGGCTAAAGCACTGCTCACTGCTGGCATAGACACTCACCTGTTGTGCTGTTTCTATCCTGTCATTCTCCATGTCAAGCATCTGGAAACCCTTGAGCAGGACGTCCTCTGTTGAAGCGGGCACAGTCGCTGTGAAGGAGGACTGCAGGGACCGGGACGAGAGGCTGCACAAGTCCTCAATGGGCAACTGCAAAACAAAGCAGGGCTCTCTGTCTCCAAACATACACAACACGCCTTCATATGAAGCTACAGCTGGACACGGCTTGACGTGGCGGAGTGCAAACGCAAACCCGCTAGTTAGCCTGCAAGCTAACACTCCGTGACATTATTGACTTTAACATCCTGTTTGCATGGCAGAGAGGTGAGCCGGGTTCACACAGAGGCAGCTCCGTGGTTTGCTTTACCTCACTGACGTTTAGAAAGTAAGTTAGCAGCCCTGTTAGCTGGCTAGCTGGCTACGGAGTCACAGCTCACCTCTGCCGGGACGGAGAGCGTTTCAGCGGCGGCCCGGAGCTCCAGGACAGAGTCCATTTGTTTCTCCGTGAGGGGAGCCATGGCGTCGGTTCGGCGATCCCATAACGACAGTTTCTCCCGGGTTTCTTTATCCGTTAGGTCCAGGAGGGACTGATCTGTGAACGCCATCGCCACTTTGTGTAGCACCAACGTCAGCAGCAACGCGCAGGTACTTCCTGTTCCGGGAGTGGGGGCGGGGCTTAGTGGAGTGCACTTAGTGGAGGTCAAAACGAAAATGATAAATGAAAGAGTTAAATATACTCATGGATAGTGTTTGAAAAGCGTCTTGCTCGATTTTATTTATAACAACTTGTTTGGCTTTAATGCTAGTTTGTTTTATATTTTTGTTTTTATATGTCTATGTCCCGTTGTGGATTGCATTTGTGTTGTTTGAGGTGTCTTTTCTTTTCTTTTCCTTTCTTTCCTTATCTTTTATTTTGTTTAATTTGGTTATTTGAACAAGTGTGTTATGTGTATGCTGGCTACAACACATTCAAATTAAATAAGATTAGTCACTTCATAATTCACTTTTCATTGGTTTAGTAGGTATACATTATAATTAATCATACATAACACATACAAGATAGATAGGCCTAAACATTCTGTTACAATGTTTCATAATCTTCATATAGTAATATCTTGATATGTTACCCACTTCACATCAGTCTTATTTTGACTGTCCCTGACCAAGTGCTATTTATTCTATATTTTTCTTACAAAATTTAATTTGTCTAAACTAAATTTGCCTCACCTATCACCTGGATGACAGCTGAAGCCCATAATACCATTATTACAAAGCTAACTCCACAAGACTAATAGTCAGTGTGATAGGTGGAATTTCTGGGTGGGACAGATATGGCCTCTAATCATCTATCATGGAAAATACAAATCCAGCAGGTGGAGCCCTGGGGCACATTTTTAATACTTAAAACTGAGGTTTTCAGTTCTTTTTCATTAAGTCTGCAAGAACCTTTCTTTTCTGCAAGCACTCTCTCAGAGTAAAGAATTTCATCAGATTTATTTTAAGTGTTGCAGTCATGCAAGAATAATTTGTCTTATGCCCCAACATGCAGAGCCTTAACTTTATGCCTGCTCTACTGTGTCTCTCTTTTTAAGCCATGTACTGTAGCAGATAAAGCGTGGAAGACAATCAATGGCCCATTGTCTTGACTACATTACATTTTTTTTCTACAACATGCTCTGCATGTGATGAAATAATACAAAACAGAACTAAAAACAGCAAAGGCATTTTTATCAATTGAGTTATATATTAATTGTTCCCTACATAAGGAAATCATTTGAATAGCTGATTATAATAAAAAAAAATAGTTTTAATCTCTTTACTAAATCTTTATGAAACACATACACTTCAGTTAAAGAGCTAAAATTACAGTCAAAACCAGAATTATGTAGCAGTTTGTTGATTGCAAAAATGGCTTTCAGTGTTTCTTTACACACAGAATGTGCACATCTCCAAATCCAAAAAGGTCCTGGTGGTATTACATGGAGGAGGTTGTGTTTACGTATTACAGCTCTGTCTGCAGGGTGTCTCATGGGAAGGTCACACAGAGTTCAGATTTGTTTTTTCTTTTTGCTCTTGTCTACTTTAGTTCAAAAGAGATGCTGCAGAATTCAAGCCACGTTACTCCAGAACAAAAAGAAATGTCAAAGCAAATCTTGTCAGAATTTGTATTTTGGCTCGGTGTGGGTCACAGCGTACAGCAACACTTTTCTGTATGGTGGCGATGTTTTCTTTTCACTGTGGTGTTGTGAGAGCTTGTTCAAGCTTTAATGAGAGACCAAGTGCAAATGAGTGTGAACAAAAAGAGTACAGTGTATTATGTTATCATCTTATCACAGAGACACATTTTTAGCATGCATTTTAAAATGAAGAGAACAAGTCACACATTTAATCAAATGAAGTCACTTTTATTTCATCTTGTCAGAGATAAACTTGAATGTGTAAATTGTGATGTAGAGCTCTTGTGAAACTTCTACAATAGGAAGATGAATGATCTCATAATGCTGGACTGTACTCGAGCATTTACAGATAATAAATAATTGAAACATGTTGAATTGACTGATTAATGTGATTTCACATTAAAAGTGAAACTGTTGTTAACTATTGTTATTGCATCTATTTAAGTGATCTTACAAAACAAAGACATGGAAACCTTTGCATTATGGGACAAGTGTCTTAGAAATACATTTTATAGTGACAACTTCTCAAAGTGCTATGACTTAAAAAATCTTTTAAAAACATTACATTTAAAATAACCTTTACAACCTTCCAGAAACATTTAAGTCAAAGCTTGTAACTTGAACTTAAAGGTTTATCATCCCCCTAAACAACACATGACTGGAAAAAGCGTGTAATATGAATTTAGAAATAAAAAAATCCATAGCCTATTTGAAAATATCAATATCTGTAAGCAAACCCTTAAAACCATCCAACAATGTAATGTACATAAATGTGCAAAGCAAAGAAATACATCTAGAGATGCTTGTAAATAATTAAATAATTCCAATTCAGTTCAACATTGGCTTGATTATGAATGTACACGTGCATCTCGTTCGCTTACTTTGTTTTATTTTGTCAACAGTACGTGGGCATCACAGTTAGTGAGGTGCGGGCAGTCTGGTCTGGGTTAAACAAAGAAAATCCAGCACGACAGGTTTTGTCAGTTGTTGTAGTCTGTCCCCTCTAAGTGATCTGGGATGGGCAGTCCGGTGAGGATTGTTAAACACCTGTTCCAAACGTTGAACACGGGGCAGACTGGCTGGGCAAAGGCGATGTCAAATGTATAAAGGTGCTGAGAACCGACAGCGTCGTAGAAAGACAGAGACCCGGAGTCATAGTCCAACAATATTCCGAGACGCCGCAGGTGGGGCGAGGGCTCAATGGGCATCTCCTTACTGTTGTGACGCACCACCCACGAGTTGTTGCATCGAGACAGTACCCAGGAGGCAGAATTTTTGCCGACCCATTCATGTTTTGGTGCTGACTTGTAGGCAATGCCCACTGCGAACCTGCATGGGAAAAAAAATGATTTCATAAATACCAGCATATTTCTAGCATTGTAAATAAACCAAGCCTACAACCATGCTAGTGGCTCTCAGAGGTACGGCAGCATGTTAAAATGCTCATATATTGATATTTAGCAGGTGTTATGTTTACCATGTTCATTGTTGTTAGCATGCTAAATTAGCCAAATTAAGATTTGTCCTAAATTCAAGGGAGTTACTACAATTAATTCTGGGGGAAAAATTTATGTCTGTATCAAATTTCACAGAAATACATCCAATAGTTGTCAAGATATTTAACTCGCCACAAATGTCAACCTCTTGGTAGCACTAGACCATAAATCAGAAGCTTACCAAAGTCATTAGTACTACTCTTTGCTATGTAAACGATTTCATAGCAATCCATTAAATAATAAAACAATAATAAAATGATCCATTGAGATATTTCAGTGTGATGTGTTGATAGAGATTTCAAGTGGTGTACCAAACGACAGACATACATTGCCATCCTAAGAACCACACCGCTAGCATGGCTGAAAACAGGTAAAGGTTTTTACCATGTGCTTCCTCCTATCAGAGCTTCCCAGTAATGGCGGCCGCTGTCAATGTAGACATTTCCTGTAACACCGTAGCTGCTGTGGCTGGAGAAACGGTCCTGACTGTGGCTCTTCTTGGATGATGTCTCGTCCCTCTCCACCGTCAGGTTGTCATGGGACACCCTCAGCTTCCGGTGAGCTGACTTTGGGTCCAACTTGAATGGCTGACCTTAAAGAAAGTGACAAAAAAATGTGCTGGTTTCTGAAATGCAGTAGATTCCCTGTGATAATTAATAATAGAATAAATTCTGTGCAGTTAATAAAGTTGACTTACTGTTGGTCTTGAGCTTCCCTGGTTCACTGCTGCGGTTTCCAGCCTGGTTTATGGCCTTCACTATGAAAATGTACTTGGTGCCACACTGGAGCCCGTGCACAGTGTAGTGATTTTGCTTGATGTTCGGTACGATCATCCAGCTATCAGCAGAGTTACACAAACCTGCAGCCCAGACAGACAGAGAGTCACTGATAAAGAGCAAACCAATTTATCATAAATACTCATGTTGAGTTAGGGCCTCGTTCAATGTTTGAAATCAAGAAGAGAGACAATGCAGCGTAATTGTATGCAGCCTTTCAATCTAAAGCTGCTATTTTTGACTCATTAAATATAGTCGCATTACCACTCATCCAAGTGTGCTTGAGCACTGAGGCAGATGAGAATAAATTGCTTGATCAAGCATGTTGTGACCTTGTTAGAGCAATCAATTCAAACAGTCTGCTGCTCATTTCAAACCCTAGATAAAATCGAGCTTATGATGTGCATCTGGATGTAAATCCACTCTGACTGAGATGTTATTTTCCTCCCATATCCCTTCCTAGTCACTGCAGTGTATTTTGGTAACATCTCATTAACCATAAGAGCCAGGACACAGCTCTCCTCTCCTGCAGCTACAATTCAATATAATGTTTGGATATTGTAACATGGGCCCCAAACAATTTTAAGTCCTTCAGTGAAATCCCTTTCAAATCCCTCCATCATTGTTATTTGTTTCCCACCACAAATATTGTTCTATATTCCCGCCAGAGAGCTGCATATAGACTTACTGACAACATTAGATTGGCTGGTGAAGATGGCGTACTGAAGTTCATATGATACGACAGAGAATTCATCATCTGATGTCCAGTGAACTGTGATCGTGTCATATGAAGCTGTACATAATTCCTCGCGGATTATTGGTGGATTTGGTGCTGCAATTGGAAAACAAAAGACAAATGTTGACAGTAATGAAAGCTGAGCAGATTTCATTTTTGCACACAACATAAAATAAACAAAACACTCACAATATGTTGCAGAGACCAGTGGTGGTAAACAGCACCATCCATTTGTGTTTTTTTTTTTATTCTGACAAGTGTAATTAAGATAGGTTGCAGTTCCCCCAGCTATTACAGCTACAGCCCCCATGCAGAGTTAAATTCACGCTGCACAACAGGCGCTGAGCGTAAACAATCAAACCTGTTTTATTCAGAGGGAAATAAAGCTTAACTGTAGCCTAACATTTGTGTGCTTATTTTTGTTTCCTGTCACTCGCTAACAGGCACATAGTTGAAATATCTTTTATCCATGCCAAACCCTTTCAATTATATGAATCTATAATTGAAGGATAGAGCCAGGACAATTTCAAATGCACTATTTGGATAAAGGAACCAAACAAACCATCTAAAATGATCCATTTAAGGAATTATAGAGTGAATGAAAAGCTGCCCAAATGTTGCAGTGTGACTAAACGTGTATATTGAGCGAGCAATAGATTGTATTAATTAATAGATAGGCTTTGTGCCAAACAATGCAATACTGTGTGCTTAACTTGCAAGACCCCACTCACCTGTGAGGTAATCCAAGCTTTCTAGCATTTTCTTCTCCCTTGTGAAGTCCAAAGCAAAAGTATCAAAAGTATCATTCAGGTTAATTTCTGGTAACAGGATTTGAGAGGATGCCGTTGCCATGGAAACTCTGCAATAAAGAAGTACATTATTAGATGGTGACAGTTTTGTACGCCATATCTAGCGTTTGTTGGTAGTGTTTTTTTGCTCCGTTACCTCTCACAGATGCTTTTAGCCGTTTGGAGGAAGCGGGTGTGATCTGTCTCCTTGAGAGTTTGGTCAGCTTGAGTGATGAGGGAGGAGGACCTCTCGATGCACTGCTTGCAGCTGGCTATCTGCTGCGCTAGCTTCCTCAGCCGCACAGACTGGGCAGAGAAAAGAAAAGAACATGTTGATAGATGAAAAGCTTGGTAAATAACCAACCAATGCTACTACTTACTGTATAAAGCACCGACCTGCCAGATGCTAGATTTGATTTTACCTCGCCAATTACAAAATCCTGCTGAAGAAAATCTGATTTACACCTTCGACAATTGGATTTTTTCAGTTATGTAATACCCACAAGACTGCAAGCTTCAACCCGTTCTGAAAGCTATACTGGCACAGGAGGTGTATTTATGAAACATCCTTCATAACACTGCCATAGTAACCAAACTGTCCTATCCCACATCTGTGCTTCATTGGCTTAGTGGCTGAAAGCAACCGCAGACCCTGACACGAGGCACGGGGCGAGGAAGGAAAGAGTACTCCTCCAGAGAGGACCATCACAGGAAGCAGGGCTGATCTTACTCTGACACTGAGCATGGCACAGCATGCCATTGCCTCTCTAATGGCACCTAACAGGGGAAAAGGAAGGGAAACGATTCAAGGGGCACAGCATATGTACATCAAATGTAAGGACTCTGTGCCAGAAATACGCCGGAGCTGAGGACTGATACTGAAAACAAAACACAGTAATAAACTCAGCAGTCCAGTGAGTATTTCAGTGCAAGTCGCTTGATTAAAAAAAACTAATTTATCCAAACAGATCTGAGCAGATGTTGCCACCAGCCCTAAACACAGGTTGAAGGGTATGCCACACTTTAACTATTAAAGATACACAAGTTTACATTTCTAATTACAATACAGTAGACAGTTAGAGATTCACCACTGTTGGGAGAAGACCTTGTAACCCTCAATTTAGGCAAATTCATGTTGTAATTTCAAAGAATATAAATCAGAGTTTATAAAGTATTTATCGAACAAACTAGAAAACTCAAAAGCTTATAAAGCTAAAAAAAACTGTTATGTAGCTTTGCAAAATACAGTTACATTTTATTTTATTTCCCAAGATCATCTACAGTAATAAAGTGGCCAGTGAGTTGGTTTTTTTAAGTTGTTTTACTTTTTTAATAAAATCACTAAATTATTTATCTGTAACTATCCCCAGCCTCGTGTTTTACTAATGTTGCACAGTTGCAACTATATTTCATAATCCATTTAGCCATAATTGACCTAAATCCTTACTCCTTTTGTAAAACACAGGCTAAATATGATATAAAATCGGATGCCTAGCTCTGTGACTCAAATGTAATGTTAATACAAGAGGCACAAATGAGGCAAATCTGGGACAGTCTAGACAGTCTAGTGTAACAGTAGCATGGGAAGTTAAATTACTTCAGTAGTGTCAGTTACACAGAGTACACAGTAAGTAAGGTTGTACAGCACAAAGGTGAACATTTTAAAAGATTCAAGGTTTTTACCCAACAACAACGATTTGTTACTGCAGCATGCTCGAGTGTTGAGTTGTAACCTAGCTTGTCAGCTGTGTGGGGAGGAAAGGTTATCAACACACACAAGGTGATAAACAAACAAACAAAGGTTATCAGGACACAAAAGGTGATGAACAGTACCTTCCCCTCCTTTATCTTGGTAGCTATGATTTGTCTCCGCTGCTGTATGATATTAATCAGCAGGTCACACTCCTCAAGCAGCTTGTTTTCTTGTCGCGACGCGTTTACCTAGACAGGACAGATAATAGACACTCAATAAAGAAAGCGTTTTGTAATTCATTTGCTCTGACAAAAAAACCTTTTGCTGTACAACGGCATTATTTTTAAATACATTGCTGACAGCACAGTTAATTTGATGTAAACCCCGTGAGACAGCAGAACTACATCAGAGGATAAATCTGCCGTCTCATGTTGGGACAGGACAGCTGATCTTGTTCACAGTTTGTCTTTTTATTCCAAACACGTGCATGATCACAGCCATTGTAATGAACATGAGTGATGAGTCATCATGTTCAGAAAGGGGCAGTTACAAATGCATGGTGAAGTGGGATAATGAATCAAAGGCAATATACAATAAATACAACAATATACCATGACCATGCCTTATTTAATGTGCTTTTTGAGGAGTCACATAATATATATATAATAAACTTATCCCCAAGTTCACACATACATATTTGTCCCACACTACACTCTGAAAATGCTACAAACAGCATGCATATTATTGGAATAATTGATCAACAGACTAATGAGCACTTAATCTTGTTGACATGAAAAGCAACTCTCAGATACAGTAATTCATCACGGTGTTAATAATTTAATGGCCATGAAATGCCACAGAAGCAAGGAGGCTGCACCTGCGAGGGAACAGATAAACAACCTCACCTCCACATGTTGGCAGGTTTGGATAAGTTTGCCCATCAGACTTTCCAAATCACTGGTCCTCTTGATTAGACTGCTGAGGTTGGAATCCAAGGCATGCTGCAAAGCAAAATTGAAAATGAGTATTTCATTACACACTGCCCCCTCCCCCTCCCCCACTCACTCACATCAAACTGTAAACAGCTGAATAAATCTTGGAGGAGAAATAGGTGAATGGGAACATAAGGACCATATCTGGCCCGAGTGTAATGGGCACAGGAGAGGACACACAAGGCTGCCTCTGGATATGACTGGCCGCATTTTGGGCTCCGATCAGTGTAGAGTCCCCCAGTCCTCCCAGTGTGCCAAAGATCCCATCATACTGCCTGCTGAGGCCACGGAGCTTAGCAGAGCATCTGCCAGTGATTTGGACAAGTAAACCCCGGCTGTGTTAATCACTGACTCAGATCAAAGGCTTATGTTTCAAACTTAATCTCTTACTGTAATTGGGTAGCATGACGACTGCGTACTGTGGTAGTACAAAATATCTTCTGATAGAAGGTATTCTTCTTCTTAAGTAAAAGATTACTGTGGAATTACATTTAAGTGTGCCAGGGTTTAAATTAAAACAAGAGCAACAGAGGTGTGGCAAATGCTGTGACTCCAATAATGATTGACAGGTGTTTTAATACACTACACCAGTCATTAACTAATTCTAAACCCATGTTTCAGCCCATTGAATCAGATAAAAACAATCTATTATTAAAAGTTTTAACAGCATATGTGACTGGATCTGTCATGTATATGGTCACAAAAATGACTGACAGCCTTTAAACTTTACTGTCCTACAAAAGATAACACTTGGTTAAAGAAAAATAGGTGTGCGTGATGCCTGAGAGGTTCACATTGTGAATGGTATATAATCCAATTGAATTCATCTCATTATGTTGAAGGCACAAAAGCTCTCTCCTCAAAAAATGTTTCACAAACACCAGAGATCTAATTGTGAGTATCGTGGCTGATTTCACTTGATCAAAAACTAAATACTGAAAATAGTCAAAAGAGCAGTACAAATGGAGAACAAAAGGCCTGTAAAGATGCCAGGCTCGTAGAAAACAGTGGGTAGACCTCTCTCAGGTTAGATGTTTCACATTGTGATTTCATGAGGAAGGTGCCTCAGTGTGCACTAAAATAGCACAGGCTTTATCTTACCACTCTCACAAATATGATTTATTTACATGGAAGAGAAAGCCATGAAAGCCATTTCAGATGCCGAGTTGCAGGTACAGGTAGGTGAGTTCAAAACTTTTAAAATGGACATGTACGCAACATAACATACTAATCAAACTGATGTTGAATATAGCCAAACGTATAAGCCTGAAACTCTCCAAACTATTTTGTTGTTTTAATATGAGAAGTATCACATAAAGCCAAACAGAGAGAGGGAGAGCAAATGGAAAAGACAGAGAGAGACACTGTGAGTTCATCTCTGCTAACAATCGGGTGCACTGTACTTCTCAATGCGCCTGAAATGTGGCTTTTCCTGCAACATTAATACCCTTCATGTGTTTAGACAGCTCTCTCTAATGGAGGTCTCTTTCCTAGAATCATTTAAAGCTGATGAGAGGAAAGAATAGCAGCTTCCTTTTGTATGTGACTGCTTCTGGTCCCACACCTTTGCTTTGGCCAGTCTCCCTTCCTTCCTCTCACCATCCTGACAGGTCACCGTCAGGACTTGGAGTTTTATACTGTGTCAACATTAGAAATTGTACCCATTGTCAGAGTTTGTCACTTCATCCTGTGAACACCGCAGGCCCTGTTACACATCCATGAGTTTTACTTTGTTGGGTGGCCGTTTAAGCTTTCATTGAATCAGACACACAAACACATCATAGTGTGGTATTCTAGTGTGCAAATATACACTATTATCTAGTATATTATAGAGCATATTATAGGTATATTGACACATATAATTTAATAGTTTGGCTTGCGGTGTATTCTCATGTTTTTTTGGTTCACGTTGGTTCTGATGGTTCACTGTCACACTGTCATGACTTACTGGGACACTTGAATAGAACTGAGCCATTGCTAATGCTAACACCTATGCTTTACCTGCTATCACAAGTCAACACGTCCGCTGTGAAAAAAGTCTATTAAAAGACTTGCCAGTTAAGGTTGGGGCGAAAGGAGATTCAAAACAATCCCGAGAGATGCATATGGCCTTCTGTTGTGTGGTGTTTTTTATACTGAACCGTAGGTCTACTGACTACTATGTCACCACAGAATGAAATTATAGCAGATAAAGAGGAATCTTCATTGTTTAGGAAAGTGCAATCTGATATACTGATCCTGCTGGTAGGAGGGTTAAACGTGATGTACTGTCTCCCACACTCTGTGGGATTTCTTTCAGGATATCTTTTAGGAAAATCCCATTGATCATGGGATAATTATAATCAGGGTTTCTGCAGTCTTTTTAAGACCTGTTAAAGACCTTTTAAGGCCACCATTATGAATGCAATTTAAGATCTAGTTCGAAGTCTTACTGGCAAAAAAAAGCCCAAAGTATATGAAGGAAAATCAGTATGGGTTCCATGCCAGCTTTGTTTCGTAGTTGTTACAGCATAATCAATACAACTTTTTTGCCAAAACAAATTTAAAAGCACGACTGAAAAATGCAACTTTATAAAAGTAATGTTAACTTCATTAATCCAATCTATTTTTAAGACCTGTCCAAATCATATCAAAGATATTTTTATTCAGATTATTGGATTTTAGACTTTTTAAGACCCCATGGACACCAATTATAATACACAATGATAGTTTGGGCTCTTAAAGGTAATAAGACTAGTGATGCCTACAAATGAAAGCGTACGTCATTAAAGTATTTTAAAGGGGCTTTTTCTTTGACATGACTATAACTATCTATTTTTCACTTAAACTGAGACTGTGGTTTATTGATTAGCATCGTCATCCCACTTTAGGAAGGTCCTGGGTCTGAATTTCATTGCTGGTGCTTTTTTTGTTAAGTGTGCATGTTCTCTCTGTGTTTACATACATTTCTTCCCACAGCTCAAAGCCATTTGACTCAGAATTAGTATAAACCTGAAATTGCCTGTGAGTATTTTGTCTGTTTATATACAAGCCCTGTGACATACTAACCTAGGGTTGTTGTTTTTTTGAACGTGCAATAGGCAAATGTTCTTCTCCCTTTCCCCCTTTGCATGGTGGGATTAGATCCGGCCAATCTTCTGACCATTGACATGAATACATGGACATAAATGATGGATAGATAATAGCAGATATAATACCAGACCAGGATCATGTCACATAATGCACGACTGAAGAAATTACTGCATTATATATGATTGCACACAAATACACACACACAAACACACTCACATCTTTACAATGTCACAATATCCCTTTGCGGGGGAATTTCTGAGAAATATGAGGCACTGTGACTGTAAACATGTGTTTGGAAATATCGGCAACTAGGAACTCAGCTGCCTGCCACCTGGGCCCTGTCCTGCCTGCCGGGAGGAAAAAAAATCTAATTCTCTCTAAGATGAGAATTGCTGTTTCCTGTGTTACTTGAGGCTTCTAACAATGCAGCTAAGTGCATGTAATACGAGGTCAAAAGACAAATAAAAGCATGAACTGGTACAGAATATATCCCACTGTAAAATGACATCAAGCAACTGATGACATTATACAGAAGAGAAAACAGATCATAGCGAGTGAGCCTTTAAAAAGATAAAGGACTTTTCTATTCCAACACCCTGATGTCTTTAACCACTTGGAGTCTGTGCTTATTAATAGAGAAAGAACAGTATATTAACTACTACATCGAATAATAAAAACACAAACGAGTGTACTATAATTCTCTATAATTACAATGTCTCATTACTATGTGTCTGACCTGTTGTAATAAGAACAGAATGTATTTCACTCTCATCCTGTTGGTTTTAAAAGGATAAAGCCCTGGAAAAGCCACACTGAGGTTTAGTTTGTTCCATAAAATCAATCAGTCCCTGAATGTGGAATTAAAGAAATGCTGATCACCTTGTCTGCCTCCTGGTGTGAACGATCACGCCCCACACAGAGAAAGCGGCCAGGAGGTTTCTGCACAATGACAGCATGATCAAACAAAGGAGACAGGTTAAGACTGGTCCTCTGAGCTATCTTTGCAAGATGTTGCAAAAGATTGTTTTCATCCCAGTTCCACGGTGACTAAGCATTGGGAAAGAGAGAAATGGGCACAAAAGGGTTTCGAGTGTTACTTGTGATACAGTAACCCCCCCCACCCCACCCCCACACGCCACCTTCCCCCCTCTTTTGTGCGTCATGCATGGACACTGTGAGTGTTTGTGAAAACAAAAGCACACTCTCATTTCTATTTCATGCAGTGGATGCCATGCTATTCTCAGAATACACTTTGGGAGGACCTGAAAAGCACAATACAATTCAGCTGAAGATAAATTAAACTAAAATAGTACATAGTTTGATGATTTGAGAGGATTTGCCTTGTTTGAATTTAGTTACGTACAGTAGATAAAAGCTAATTTGCTATTTCCATGCCAACTACTTCACAATAAAGTTCCACTTCACAATTGCCTTGTTGTGGACTATAAACTGATCCCATGAGGTTGATGGAGACATGAAAAGAGACCCACACTGTATTGGCAAAACATTGACCCGCTAAGCTAAAGTCTCACTCTTATGACAAAAGCCGTTTTAACATCTAAAATGGAAGGAATACAGCTCCAGCTAACAGCCTCTTCTCATGGCTTATTGATATCAGCCCATCTACTGAAAGTGAGCAACTCCACTTAACGTAAAACTGTGAAAGCAGTCTCTTGCATTGGGTGTTTTTCCATTTAAGATTGGCCAAGATACTCTCCACCTCACTTCATTTATGCTGTTTGTCTAGGGCTTATGATACATTTTCTCTCAAAAGGACGATGCTGGCAACTTTCCATTTTGCATTGTGAACAAATCCCATGAAAATATCCAAAATGGAGCCCTGAGCCTATACTGAAGATCTTTAAACCCAACTCATGAGTATATAGTTCAAATTTTTTTTTAAGTAAAGATGCCTTCTTTAAACAACTGTAGTTTTTAGCACACATTTCTCAAACAGAAGTAAATAGTGTCTTGGACTGGGACTATTTTCAGCCTCAGATCTAGTACACTGGCAAGTATTTACAGCAGAAGGATGGGTTATGTGGGATTGACTCAAAATAAACAACAGTGTCCATGTGCATCGTGCAGTGGTGTGGCTCACTGATGTGTTTTTGAACAACAATGGAGGTCTGTGGCACAGTGGAATAAGCTATATCAAGCTTTGGCGACGTTGTTAAAATGGTCGGTTTTGGTGTTTTCGTGGGATTGTGTTGACAACAAGAAAAATATAGAATATCACCAGAAACACACAGACACGATATTATTGTAAAATGTAATTGAGTGAGGAAGTCTTTTTGTAGGATTAGTTGTTTCATATTGTTTATCATAGGAAGTTTACAATATACTGTGTCTGAAGTGCCAGCGCAGATTGTCTTGCTTCACATTTGATTTACAACAATAAACACAGCTGCATCTCACTTGCCACAATATTTCCAGTATTAACTTAACAGTACTTGCAAGGAACATCACATTGTATTCATCAAGAGGCAGATCATCTGCTTTATTTACATAATTTGCTCTTCACAAATGGGTTTGACTTAATGCATTTTTAACATAATAATACGGTTGGGGTTTGATAGCATTTTATTGAATTCAGTATCATATCTGAATACTTTATTGAATCTCATGAAGTTTAGCTTTCATCAAGCAAGCAAGAAACTAAAGTTATAAATGACTGCAACTCAAAGATTCAATTTAGATCTGTTTATCACCTGTTGTTGGGCTGAGATGTTTTTAGTGGTATCTTCTAAATTAATCAACATTAACATTAATTAAGCTAGTCTAATTAATTTTCACAAACTGTAGCTTCAACTTCAAAATGCAGCAGAAGATGTGAAATGTTGATTGTTGGTTGATATTGATTGTTCTGACACACTGATATATCAGGTGACTTTTACACCAACATTTTCACAAACCTGTTGATGCAAATACTGGAGGTTCTGATTGATTCTGAACCATGAGGGTCATGAGTGATTGGATATGCATAAAGACTTTAACTGGGAGACTCCTGTATTGAACATTCAGCTAGATCGTTGTTGAACTGCAAAAATGTTCGTGAAAACGTGAAAAAGTTCACTCATAGTCAAAGAGAGATGTTATCGAGTGGTCCCAGTTAACCTGCAAAAGCAGCGGTCAGCGCTGGGAATAAATAAGAAGCCTGCTAACGTTACCTGCATAGTTTCAACACTGCCTTTGCTAATAAAAAATAACAAGCAGAGATAAAAAGGTCTGATAAGAGATTTGTTAGTGTCGGAGGTCAACAAATCCAGGTATTCTGTCATTTTGGATCCAAAATGGAACTAGCTATTGGAAACAATCCTACAAAAATAATATTTCTTATAAAACAACTGGTTCAGCTAAGTTGCTCAGTGAAAAGCAACTGATGAGATTCAGTTTTAGGCAACTTTTTTTCAACAAATGTTTGTAATAATATATATACGTAATATAATTTACTGATAAACTATGGTTTTCCTCAGTGTTTGCGCACATTTCGATGTCCCTATGATCAAGCACCTCAAAAGCTTGCTAGTGTTTCTTATAAGATTCTAATTCAACCTACAGCTGTGTACCTGTCATACTACGATAGTGTAACAGCTGAAAAGAGGTTTTGAAGAAATGCAGAAATCAGCTTTGAATTCTGTGGATCTAAAACCAGTGGGAACAGTTGTCTTCAGTGCATCCTAAATCTCCAAGCATTCCTCTAACTACAAATCATTTCTCACCTTAAGTTTGTCGTATCGGTCACTGAGGGCTGCCACTTGGTGGTCCCGGTGTCGGCCAACCAGTTTACACAATGCACAGATCAACTGTTCGTCTGTCACACAGTACATGTTGACCTTCTCATCCTCATGCTCCAGACACATAAGCCCTCGCAGATGGGAGTCCAGCAAGGGCTCGATCAGACGGTGGCCCGTGAAAGGCTTCTTGTTGGGGTGGGTGGCTTTTAGACACTCGTCACAGTATGACACCTCGCAGGTGACGCAGGTCTTCACGGCATCCTGTGGAGGGTCCTGCTCACAGAACTGACACTGCACCCGGTCACTGGGAGATGTCATGGCTTTGCTGTCGGGGACGGCTCGCTCGCGTCGGGTCTCGTTAGGAGAGTTAGGTCCGCTTAGAGAAGCCTTCTGGTAGCGGTCAATGATGTTCTGCAATGTAACGTTGCGTTTGAGTCCCTCTAGGCCCCTCTGGTTGAGAGTGATGACATAGCGACAAGTTGGGCACTGGAACGCGCTGATGGACTGAATTGGCTCGCTGGGTGTGCAGTGTGAGACAAGGATACGATGGGCACAGTTGAAACAAAGGCTGTGAGCACAGGGCAAGAGCAGCGGGTCCTCAAATAGCTCCAGACAGATTGGGCAGGTCAGCTCCGACTCCAGTGTTTCCATTTTCAGGCAAAACAAAGTGGGGTCGTCAGCGAAATCCAGGGAAGCTGATCAGCTATCTGTAAAGGTAACACAGATATTAATTAGAAAATGGTCATAGCTATGAAAAGTGTTGAATCCTTGAATAGGAGTTAATTCATGAGTTGCCTTGCATTGTGTCCAGTTGAGCTGAAACCATTATTTGATTAATCAATGGGTTGGAAATGAATGTGCAACTATCCCAATGATGGAACGCAGTTATTTTTCAAGCAAAACCAAACATTCCTTTGTTTCAGCTTGTTAATTGTGCCGATTTTCAGCTTTACTCCATCCTATGTGATAATACACTTTGGATTTTGGACTTTTTGTTGGACAAAACAAGCTATTGGAAGACATTAACTATGGCTTTAGGAAATTGCAACAGGCATTCTTCATGATTTGACAGACCAAACTAATCAAAAAAAGAATCAGCTGATTAACTGATAATGAAATTAATTGTGAGTTACGGCCCTATTGTCCAAGTTTACTTGAAAAAAAAGTTACTCATCATGCACACTCTGGCTCTATCATCAAGTACTTATGATAATAAAAACAAAATTATTGAAGCCTGTCGAGTTTCATTTGATTTCCATTGCAAAGTGAATATGAAAACATGAATAAAAACTGTATTATTACTGTATGTAAATATCTGAGAGATTTCTGATTATGGAAATGAAGCAAATTGGAAAAATAATACAAGCCAGCAGGAGAATACTCATACGTGCATATACACATATAGTTATATATGTCAGCATATCAGACGTCTATTTTGCTGAACTTACAACTTAAAAGAATGCAGCAGCGTCTCATTTTAATTTGGCACAGGAATACTCTAGCCTGTCCCCATGTGTTCCTCTCTATACTGTAGTCCGTAGGCCAGCAGGCCAGTGAGGACTGACAGCTCAGCCATGCAGAAGTCTATTGGCCTGCTTGCTGATGGCTGGGGTTCCACACTATCACAGACACTAAGCCTTTGTTCCTGGCCAGTCAGACACCCCAGCTGCGAGTGGACACACTGTGCTCACAGCGTCTCTCTCTATGTGAACTCTCTACCTCCACTCATTATGTGTGAAGAAGGCAAAAGCTCATTATCAGGACAGTCGGGCACAAGTAGCCCTTTTGAAGTCGTGAGGATACAGCAATTACCTCTGAGCCACAGACCTGGGTTTGTTCTTTCCATTCTATTCAAATCTTCACAGACATTCAGCTATCCCACTGTACTGTACAAGACAAGAGGCGATTGTTGCACTTGTCTCTGGTGACTGCCGCGATGCATCTGTGGGCCTTTGTTTCTTTGCTATTTTGTTCTTTACAGACAAAGTGGTGAATGCAGGTGTCTAGAAGTTATTATTAGAGGATCAAAGACAACCTCTTCACATGCAAACCCCTGTCTTAGACAAAATATGTTAAACACCAAGCCTTTTGACACAGACATTGTTTTAAAGTTTATGTCTTATCATTCATTTACCTATTCTCTTTAACATTTCAGATACTCCCAATCTAAACTACTGTTACTGTTTGCAGTAAACATTTCCTAACTAATTCATGCATATTCAAGTGGCCTAAAACCAAACAAATCTACACAAGCGATGGTGCATAAAACTATTCAATTACTTTGTCTAGTTTTATCCATTTGCCTGACATGTTTTTACTTTAACACACAAGACAACATCACATCCTTTTTAGCAAAGCAATTAGCTACATTACACCACAGTTGGTGGACTCGCACAGGTCTCGTCAAACAGGTCGAGTCGCTACTTTGACCCAGGCTGTCCTAAATACAAAATGAATAAAGAGCTTTGTACGAAGAACACAATGCAAAGACGTTAATCCTCTGATGTCATCGCCTATGGTATAAAAACACCCCTAAGTTACAGAAAGCTTGTAAAACAACACTGTGGCCGAGAGCCACTGCAAACTGCATTACAGCCCCAAGTACATTACGCACTGCTGAAAGCTCTCCCATTCATACACAGTTTACTTTACCCACCGATGGATTTCGCCCCACTTTGCACGGCCGAGACATTTCTGCTGAGGGAAAACTTCTGACCTGAATCATGAAAACATATTTATGATAACAAATGCACAAGCCATACACCCCAGCATGCTGTAGAGATGGGCATCCAGATGGGACAAATCTTCACAGCCCCAGTAATCCTGCAGCAGGAGCTGTCATTAAGCAAGAGATTGAGCAAGAGGTAGCAAGCACAACAGGAAAAGTTGCCCGACAATTCCAGGAAAGCCAGCTCCACCTACAGCTGGAGCGCTGGCCAGTACTGGAAGAAGAGAGAGTGCAGACAACAGCGAGTGTGTGTGTGTGTGTGTGTGTGTGTGTGTGTGTGTGAGAGAGAAAGAGAGAGAGAGAGCGAGAGAGAGAGAGAGAGAGCGAGAGAGCAAATAAGCAGAGGCACAGGACTGTGCACAGCCCCAGCCAATGTCCTCACAGGCAGGTTAGTGTCCTCTCAGCCCTGCCCATTCACAAATTCAAAGCATCAGGATCAGTTTCGGGTTCCCTTGTGTGACCGCCCCTCTGCTTTCTACCCACACAATGCCGTGGATTGGAACTTTTCTTGGCTATGCCGCCAGGGATTCAAAGAGAAAGGCTGAAGACACAAACACAGCTGAGAAGGCCACCTGAGAGGCAGCAGGGCTCATCTGTAACGTGGGACAGAGGTCTGCGATTCCTTCAGTGTCCAAAAAAAAAAAACAAGGTGGAATAAGCTAACTACATCCCAGTCTGTGTCTCCAGAGGCCTGTGATGTCCAATACACACATTTAAAAAAAAAAAACATACAGCCTCTCTTAGAAAATCAGCGTCCTAACAGCAAAAATTAAAAGGCAGTAAGAGTCCTCTCTGACAGACAAGACTACAAATGAAGACAGATACTGCGTAACATCATCTGCTACACAAGGCTGTCCCAGTTGGCCCTCATGTGGGAATCACAGAGGTACCATCTGCTTACCATGTGCCTCTATTTCCAGACACACCCCCGCTGTGCTCCATTTGAATTCTCCTGTCATTCAAAGGAGTCCCCAGAGTGACTATCCTCTCCGAGAGACAGATACACACTGTAAATATTAAAGACAAGCTAAAGTTCAGACAAAGCGGTGGGTGTGAGCTACACTGCTTAGGAGATGCACATGGGAATGTGACTGGCATTCCCTAGGTTTCCCATGGCATTCCCAAACTGGGAGGCAATATAATATCATTGAGAACACACAACTGAGAAGCTCCAGAAAAACATCATCATCATCAAAAACTAGTTTGTTTTTTAAAACATTAAAATTCTGCTTATTCTTCCTCTCTTCGACTGACTCCAGACGTTCACATTTAAACTCAATGTAACCGCAAGATCAGTGTATCCTGCTCTCGAAAGGTGCCTGTCTATGCAATACAAAGTTTTACAAGCAAGGCTTTGTGTAGGAAAAGTTTTACTACCTTTAAAACCGATTCCAATACTGAGAGACTTATAATAATAGTGTACTGATAGTGTATTGACATTCTGCATGGTGCCCAAACAGATTCATTGTTCAATTCACTTAACTAAACATAAGTTTAGAACTGTAATGCAGCCTTTAAGAAAAGAACATCACAAAAGCTATATCATGGTTAGGCCTGTGTATCGGCATACGCTGCTATCTAATGGTTGGGGAGTTTTTGAGAATCTATAAAACATCACAAAACAAAATATTGCTATATGATATGTTTGATACAATAACCAGAATCTCATACAAAAATACAGCCTCTCAAAACCAACATTAAATCTATATAATTCTTTAACAGCCATGTTTGTTACGGGCAAATAGTTTGAGGAGAAATCAGTATAAATTGTTACATTTAGTTGCAGTGTGTAGTTTATGTGTTGCACAGCAGAATTAGGGTTCAGGATGAGCACGTGCAGCAGACAGGACAGGTGTGAGGCATGTGCACTTAAGTGCGCTGCGCTTTGTCAGATGATGAACTTGAGCACCAACTTAACATTTGGAGGGGGTTTATTTGATTAGGAAGTAATGGGTCATTTAGAGATGAAACAATTACAATGTCTCAGATAGGAGGACAATTACCTGCTCAAGCACTTTCTAATCCTTTTGGTTATGGTCTTTTATCACCTTTAATGATGGCTCTTAACCATGTATTCTGCCACTGAAAGAGTGTGATTGCTCTTTGTCTTCTTTCCTGGGGCAGACACCTAACATATTTATCTGTAATCCTGTCTTCCCAGCGTGGCTGTGACCAATGTGTGGCCTGTTGCTGCTCCCTAAAGCAGCCAGCTCAGCAGCGGCCCACTCAGGCCTAATGTGATTTACAGCTGTAGCAGCACAAGCCAGCTGATTAGACTGACAAATCTACCTGATCTGCAGCTGCACACATTACTGAGATTAGCTGCATGAAGCCTGGCCCTGACCAGCAGCCATTCTTACAGATATCTAAACGACTGCGGAGGGCAATTTAATTACAAATCGAAACTTTGAGGCGACTGAATTAAGAACTCATCTGTTAAACAAGATGAAAAGTAGGACTGTCATAAGTTTTCTGCTGCGCACTCGCCTGGCAAACTTCTGTTCACACGGACATAAAATTGTTATGAAAGTAAAAGATGACTCCATTAAGAGGCTCGCGCTTTCGTCGCGAGTTAGCTTACAGGGTGTTTTATAATGGGAGCCCCACATGAGGAAATGGCACCAAGAATCGATAATGTACATAATGTTTGGGGCTAATGAGTTTCTTACAGACTCCGAACTGGAAATAGAGGTTTGAAAAGGTCAGCCTAACGAGTTATTTCTTCCATTTCTCTGGACGCTTACGGTGTCTGTACGGGTCATCCTGGTCAGCATCACAAGTTGCTCCATTTCCTCTCTCGCGGTTTGGCAAGTGGCATCAAGTAGGGAGGGAGGGGGAGAGAGAGAGAGAGAGAGAGAGGGGGGGGGGGGGACGGCATCCTTCCCACAACCACAGGAACCTTACAGAATGTGACTTTGAAAGCATGTGGCTGTAAGTCTGCTGCTCATTGAAGACATGTCTCACCGAGCTCAGGAATATTTGAAGAAAGTAAGCGGCCTGTTTTTCCGTCGGAAGTTGCCTCGTGTGCTTGTAGCAATATGAAAACGTCATATAAGAGGAATGATGTTTTTTTTGTTTTGTTTTGTTTTTTATTGCTGCGAAAGAACAGTCAAAGAGTGACATCGTGTGGCGGATTTATAAACTACAGCAAACAGGTTCATGTTTCATTACTCAAGAGAAGAGGAGACCCTTTCTTACTATAAAAAAAATGTCGCCAAAATTACATGGAGACATTTAACATTTAACTAAAAGAATAAGTATAATTTAATTTTGTCTAATCATACTGATTTTTTTTGTATTTCTCCGAATTCTACATGCAAACCTATTGCAACAACAATAAAAAAAATAGTCTTTATACAAACCCATTAGTTCAGGATGATACTAATGGTTCTGTATAAAGACCTCCACATGTGTTGCCATGGTGACAGTTTGATATCTATTTGTCACAGTAGTGATCAAAGGCAGCACACTCTGGTGGGAAGATGTCTAACATTCCTCCTCCCAGGAACAAGATAAGTTACTAATTAATAAGGGAAACCACAGACCCAACTGCAATGTCCCAGTTTTACTCTTCATTAGCTTCATGTAAAGTGACTCCTGTGTGCGTTATGCATGTAGGCCTGTCACAAACGCTGTCCAGATGTATTGCCAGGGGAGAAATTCCTGTATCCTTTATCTTATCAGGAGGATTAAATGGTATTTTGTAGGTCACAAGGATACCAGAGAATGGATGAAAGGCTGGGTTTTATTTCCCCTCAGTAAAGGTAATAAAAAACTTTTATGATGACTAAGGAAAGGTGACACTGAGAAAAGGAAAATAGCGCACTCTAATTGTACCCTCAGAAATAATGTTACAAGCTACACTCCAGTGGTTGCTCTCACAAATTATATCATATTCTTTTATATAGAACTGATGCAGATTATATATTTTAGGAAATTCTAAAAAGAGCACACTAAATACTTGCTTTGACACTGGAAACCTACTTTAGCTACTCCCACTCTCTTTAACACTTTTTAATCACAAAATCCCCCTCGGTCTTCTCACTTAGTCATCTTATCTCTCAAGTATTATCCACAGTTCAAAACATGAAGGAATCTGTGAACACAACAAGGCCAAACAACTTCAGCACTTGCACAGAGCCCTGCCTGGAGGCTTGGAAACATATGATGACTCAGTGTTTGGGTAGCAAAACATAGAGGCTCAGTAAAAAAAAATATAGAGTTGAGGATGACCTTCTGACTTACCCGCCACATGATTACATCCATAAACAGACAGGAGAGGAAATAGCCACCTTTAAAGTCAGTCAGTGTTGATATTTGGGCTCTGCCAAGCTGATCCAGTGCAGTTGTCTGAACTTTTAGTGGAGTGACTCGTCTCTTTTACTCCCTGTGAGTTTCTGACCCTCTAACCCTGGTCTCTAAACCTACGGAAAACCAGCAGGAGGATCGAAACTTTCCACCCTTTTCTCTCCACTCACTGAGGACTGTACCTATCCCATCCAGATACAGTGGGCTGCAAATTGTTGCACTAGCCAATCACACTAAAGGGGCAGGACTTGAGCTGGTTTGGTCTGTCACTCAGGGCTATCAGAGCGTGGACTGTTGCCATATCTCCCAACAAAGCTTTGTTTTGTCATACTTAAATAAACATCATCCAAAGAGCTGAGCTCAATGCCAGAAAAGCAACATTTTGTGCATTAATAACACATTCTTTCTTGGGTTTTTTTGCATAATTAGTAGGATGACATTTGGAAGTAATATCAACCATTTTCAGGCAAAATCTGAACTGCTATTGAATGTATCCTCAACAAACTCAGTCTGGAGTAATTGCGGATGGAAATGAGTTGCATGCTCAGGGCGAGATTCAATACAGCCAAATGAAATAGTGCATAAGTAAATACAGTAATCAATAATCACATACTGAAAGGACAGTGACGCTTTGTGTCCGAGTCAATGGCCTGAGGCAAATGCTTACATGGATAAGCAAAGATATATTAACAGACAATCCACTGTTTTTGCCACACAACTACCATATTCTGCTGGCAGCTGACATGTTCGTTAGCAGAGATGGTGATCAAAAGTTGGGAGCTTCAATTCAGCAACCTTATTTCTCAGAGCGATTACACCCTTTTGTTTTTTTCCATGTGAAAACACCGAAATGGAAACACACAGGAATGTATTGTGGTTGCGACAGTTGACTTACATAGTGTTGAAAGTTGTCTCAGATTGTTGGCACCACTCTTTGGCTACGTGGAAAACGTTCCCAGCACAAACATGTGCTTGCTGACACGATTGGCATCCAAACAGGGATGCCGATCACATGAAAGTTTGATCAGTTTCTCAGCTCTGGATATGAGCCCACATTCACTGTTTAACTATGAGGTTTGAGGTATTTAGTTAGAGGGCCATTACCTCGGACGACCCTGTCAGCGAGCATCAAGTCAGTGTGTTTGATACGGTATCTCTTGTTTAAAGCAAATGTTTATGTTATGTGGTAAAGCCACAGCACATAAGACATGGATTGATTTGGATTAGAAGCAATCCAAAAAACCTAGCCAGGACTCCTTGTGTTTCAGTTTAGCCTGCAGGGTTCAATAAAATATGAAAAGAAACCTGAGAGCAATGAAAACAACTTAGATTTTAAAAGTATGTTAAGGCAGATAATGTCTTGAAGGAGCGTAAACAGATTAATATGTCAGTAATTGCATGAGACCCAATGCAAATGCAAAGGTTACGGCAGTATGTGCGTAATGTGCAGTGTGGAAAAACATGCAGTGAAGCCTAACAAATCAATTCAGTTGTATTGAAATAAAAAAAAAGCTCATAGCTGCAACATCACCACTGATATTGTGTCTTCACTTTCCTTGCTAAAATTCAAACATATAGACAAAAAAAGCATGCAAATCGTTTTAGAATCCCTTAACTTTCTCAAAGCCTAACTTAAAAATCTCAAAGAGACTTAAAGGGGACTATTAAAGTGTCACCTATTGGAAATTCAGATGATCCCTTACCTCTCAGTCTGTTAGTCAGTCAAACAGTCCATAGTCCGGGTGACAGATGAATACAGAAATGAAGCCCAGGAAGTGATGTTTCTAAAAACACCGGCTTTCCTCAGAAGCCTTCCTTTAGCTCCTACTTTCTGTCTGGGCTCTGCTGCTTCGTCTGTCTCACCGCTATCTCTGAAATTCTCCTCACACAGCCTCTTCTTCTCTAATCCTCTCTAAAGGAAGCCGAAAACTGCTCCAAATGGTTCAACCAGGCGTCGACTTCTCAGGCTTTTTCCCTCTTTGTATTATTTTGTTGGCTGGGATCATTAACTTAGTCCCATGAGAACATAAGGAGGTAAATAACCCCCCCTCCTTCCTGTGGGAGGCTGTCAATCACAACTGATGATGAGGTGGTGGTGGGGGGGGGGTGCCTTTAGCTGCCAGGGAGGCACTCCTGATTGGTCACCAGGGAACAGAGGTGCCCTGCATGACAAATGGGAGCACTGGGATAGATGGGCCTGTAGAGATGCTCAGCTGAGGTTACTTGCACATTTATAATAGACGCAGCTCATTCATTTACATGTCATTCCAAAGAAAATAAAGGCTTGGAAATGAGTGAGTAATCAAGGTTGACATAGCAAATGTTTGTTTTATAAAGTTGAATTTAGGAAACTGTCATTTACGTTATGCATTACTAACGAGCTGAATGTTAGGGTCAACACGAAGAATCACAAGATCTTTAAATGACTCTTTGGTACAGTCTGGTCACCCAGTGGGGGACTGGGAGGAAGGCATAAAGCTTCCGTTGCCATGGCGGTGTGGCAAGAGCAATGATGCATCTTGGCGCTTGAGCCAAATGCCACTCTAATCTTTTCATTGGCAAACCTTCAGCTCTCTCTTCACAGCTTGTTTGTTTCTCAGTCAAGCCTACTGCTGTCTGTCACTCTCCAGTTCCTTCCAACATCCCATGCCAATCTGAAGTCTGCTGCATTTTGTAAGGAAAAGAAATGTGTGAAGACACTGTTAGCAGGAATAACAGCTCCTGAGATGGGTCACTCCGCTCCCAGTGACCACAACTAAACTCTTAGGCTGACAGTTAAGGAGAGACAATAGACAAATTAAGCATGACTTCCACTGTGATTCCTCTAATGGATTTGTAAACAGCACAGCACACATCCATTTCCTGTGTAACACACACACAGCAATGCTACATTATTCTGACATCACTCCTCAGATGTATGCCACCTCTCCACTAATTTACAACAGCAACATAATCTACAAGACAGTGTTATTGCCTCTGCCCAAGGCCACACATTGCTGTATGTCCATAAATTGCCTGTGAAATAATGGCTTTGCCACTTCATTTCATTTCAATGCAATGAAATGCCATGAAACTCATGACATTTACATGGACTGTGGAGTCACACTGACATTTGAGGCCAGTTCTTTTTTAAAGGTGAAAATGGTTTGCCACCCCAGGGTCAATCCAAAGTCACTCCCCTTTTCTGAACTGCAATAAACATTAAGTAGAAAAATGTCTGTTTCTGTTTTAACCATTTCAAAAAAGAAAACTTGCCAGCGCTGCGGTTTTAGCAACTGCTCCCACCTCACCCACTGGAAACCCAACCTGATCCTTGATGCAGGCTAACACATTAAGTTTTTGTGATTTTCAGTCCTGAAAATGGACAAAAAAAAAACATATTTTTGTGTATTCCTTTGCCTCATTAGCAATTTCACTTCCACTGTTGATAAAATAGAGCTCAGAGCCACAAGTTTATCTAGTCCAGGGGCTGGGATGCTGACAACAACAATTACATTTTTTGTTTATGTATTTGTATAAGTGGCAATCAAGATGTTGACGTTCTTGGTGTAATCCTTGTAAAATTACTTCCAGAAAATTTGTTGCATTATACTGTACATATATTCTCTTATCAATAAGTAACAGCACTGTCGAAATAATTATTCAAAACAAATGAATATTCATCCCCACTAAATAAGGCCATTTGCTGCCTGAGGCAGTTCTCTTGGTGGCGGTTGGCATCAAGCTGTATTAATTGGAAAAAGAACTGAGAAGGGCCAGAAAATCCCTCCTGAAGGAGAAGATAAGAAGTTGGAACAAAATAGGCTGTGAAATCTGATGTTACACAAACTTTGATGGGTAAAAAAGAAACAGGATTTCTCTCGGGGACTGGGCTAAAGAGACATTTGTATAAGCTGCATCATCATGTTACAAGGTTATGCCTCACCTTAGTGCTTAGCCACCAGCAAGTGCAAACTCATTTTGCACTGAACAAAGAAATCCTGAAATCTGACTGTAATCTGAGGTGTCCAAAACGACATTACGCAGAAAGGAAAGTATAAGGAAATACTTTCATACTGGACAAGAGTCATATTGTCCTTATTGTCAACATCACCAGAATTGCCTCACTAAAGCAAATCATCACAACTTTTACATTAGATTCAGCAACCAAAAGAAAAAAGGCAGTTGACTTACATGCTATTGTCCAGGGTGAATCCTCTAAAACACAGCAAGTTATAACTCCCATTGATGGCTCAGGATTCTTTTTCAGTAGCACATGGATGAGAGACTAAACAAAACATACAGTAGCATCCTGGCTAGTCTCTTTCCACACTCCCTCCCTCATTGCTAAACCTCCCCACCCTGCCCCAGCCCCAGCCGTATGCTCACGCGAGCGTAAAACGTGCCCAGGAAGCGTCACTTCCACTGGGTCATTTCATGGATACTGTCTCCATTAATGCTCTGGCCCATCAACCCCCACCCTCTCCTCTCTGGGGTTGCGCTCTTGCCCCTGGCTCCCCACCCTCTCAGCAATAAGACAAAGATGTAGCAAATGGAGAGACAAAGGGGGGTGCATAAACCTTGGGGACCACATTTTGATGAGTTTCTGACTGCACAACCAGGCCCCGAACAGATGGGATCAGTCTCCAGGGCTCTGCTGCATGGCTGCATTTAATACACAGCTCCATACATCCTCACAATAAATGTAGTATTCTGCTGCTCACTAAACGACACTCATCACATCATACACCACATGCGAGGCAACACAAAGCAGAATATCATGTTATGTTTGCCATTAAGCCCTTAGAAACTACTATAATTAAGGTCTCAGGGCACTAATTGAGTTAGCACATGCTTTGGCTTCAAGGTTGTCTTTCTGAGTGCAAACACTGATCTAAGCAGCGACGATTGTTTTCCTAACTAGGACAGTCCAAAACAGTCACTCCTCATTTTGCCAATAAACAATGAGATGAAAGCGTGGTCTGTCCTCAATGTGGCAAAGGTTCAAGATTTTAATTGCTTTCATCCCCAAGGCATACCGCCCATAACTAAGCAACACACATCCAAATCCAAACATCAAGTAAATAAATGAGCACTAAGCCAATTAACACTTACTCCAATTAATCTTTAACTTTCAACAGACGTGTTATTTGGTGAAATTCGAGGTAGAATCCCGGAGAACATTTCCCCCTTTGAACTGTCAAAGCTATTCATCAGGCATGCGGGGTAGAAACAGAGTTGTCTATAGAATATCTGCTGCATACATGTCACATTAGCCGATGTCTACACGCATTTACCATGCTTTATGATTAGCTGGCAAAACATATAGGACTGTTGTGAGCATTGACCTGGAATTGATTCTTTGCCTCCGAGTATGCTGCAGGTTTAACATGTTATGTTCATGGTTTTGCCAACCGCAGAATCAGTTGTCAACCTAGTTCTCCTCGTTGGTGTAGCAAATGAATAAAAGCTGTGATCTTAAATGGTATGATTGAATTCAGTATGAAAGACACACAAAACTGCATAGTTTAAAAGACAAGTGTGTAAGATTTAGTGGCATCAAGCGGCGAACTTGCAGATTGCAACCAACTGAATACAGCCCGCCTACCGGGCACAAAAGAGAAACGACACAGACCCTATCTAGAGTCAGTGTTTGGTTTGTTAGTAATTTTAAATTGATACCATTATAATGTACATCTGAAGTTGCTGTAATGGTTTACTATATGTGTTCATAGGATTAACATTAACATGAAGTCACAATATAAAAATGCTTGACAAAAGAACAAAAGAGACGAAGGCCAAAGGAAACATTTAAACATCTTTCACCAAGAAAACCAGTTATACTTTGTGGTTTAAAGCAACACAATGAAATACTGTGCTGTCTGACGTTTTCTCATTGAAATAAAACAGTGAAGGAGTTTTGGGAAAGTAAGGTCATGTGTTATGTTCAGTCCACACCACAGCCCCATAGCCTGAAAGTCTTGGCTTTTATTTTTTCCTGAAAAAAAAAGAGTATCCTTCAGAAAGGGTGCGGTGAACGCCTGCTACATTCTTTGCTGCTCAGAGAAGTCTGTAATTGCTTCCAGCTTCTGAGGGATCTACTGTAGAAAACTAGTGTCACGTCTTTATCAAGAATCTCCAACATCTTTCAACGACACTGAGCTTATCTTATGAGAGACGGCGCTGGTAGACCACTCAACCCCTCTCCCATCTGCTTAGTCCGCTTAAAACCCAACCCCCCCAAATACTATATATACTCTTTTTCACAAATAGCACAAGCATTTAAAGATAACTTACACAGGCTATAAAGTTTTACTTCATCACCTGTACTGTTCCTCCAACTTGTAGTCAGAGAAACTGAGTCACTGCAAACTACACTCAGACCTCCTACACCAAGAAATGCTGGAAGGAGGTCTGAACATCTGTTGTGGTGTGCTGTCTTCGTGTGTCCAAGGAGACAAAGTCAGAGCCAAAGGCAGAAGCCCAGCTGTTGGGATGTGGGTCGGCTGCATCCGGGCCGGAGGATGTTTTCAAACCTATCTGCTCAGTATGAGACACCTTTGACAGTGTTGTTATTATTACAGCACTATTACTGATAACCAGCAGTATATGAAGCACATCGACTCAAGAGGCCTGCTATGTTACAGATGCTCAAAAGGTTAAGAGCCAGTCAAACTGATCAGTTTTCTGCTTTTGCTGTGAACCTTGGCTCAGCATGGCCGTACAAAATATCCTCACTTCATCTACATGTCAACAAAGCATTCCTTCAAGACACTGTAGGACACATTCCCCATTCTTGGCCTGTGAAGCACATTCTCTGCAGTTTAAAATGGATTAAACATTTGCTTTACCGGCAGAGGTATCGCTGATAAAAAAGAATCTTCTTCAGCTGCACAGAGCTCCACACACACACACACACACACACACACACACACACACACACACACACACGCACACACACACACACACATACAAGGCCCCCATTTCCATCCACAGTTACTGGCTCTGACAATGAGACCGAACCAGCGGCGGCTCTCTCCCTGTCACAACAAGCTGGCCCAGGGAAATCAAAGCTGCAGATGGAGACCGTTTTGTTTATCAGGTGGAATGAAGATTGGCGAAACACAGCAATGTAATGAGGAAAAAGTGAGATTTAAAAAATACATTGAAATATCCCCACATATTGAAGCAATGAGGGAAATAATAGCACATTCAAACAAACCTTCCCCATCCACTTTATAATATTAAAAATGGATGAATGCGACTCAATACCAAAGGCACAAAGGATTGATACGAATGAGAATACTTTACTTTCAGTCTCTTAAAACTGAGGGAAAGAGGGCATTTCAGAGCAATAGCAGAACCAGATGCTTGCATGAGGGAAAGCACTGAAAACCAAAATGAATTCACCAGAGTTCCCTATCCACAGTTATTTGGCACAATTACTATTCTGCTCTCTCTTAGAACAACATGGCATTGCTTTAGCTCTCCCCAAAACAAAAGTTAGGACAAGAATAACCCCTCTCACTGACAATCATAAGCTTTATGTAAAAATACACAAAACTAAAAATCTTGGACAAGTATGACACAAATTGTTCCCCCTGCACAGGAAATGTTATATTTTTGCCAGTTCACTAATTTGCCAGCAGTTGTTTTGGAAGGAAGCTGATATCAGTGTATTCAACAGCAGATGTGATGCATGTGCAAACAAGACATAACTTGTTGAGAGAATATATCCGGCTCCGCTCTAATTTAAAATTCTTATTGAGAAACACATGTGCTACACATGAAGTGCAGTTCTTCTTCTTTGACAGACCTGGTGTTTCACTCCTGTGCATCCATGCATGTGTGTCTCTATTTCCCTGACTGTGCAGTAGGTTGATTCTCATGGAGGAGAAATGAGCGCCCAAGTATTACAGATAACGTCCAGTGTCTGATGGGTAATGCTATTAAATTATTAAACATCTATTTCGAGAAGACGTTAGCAGGAACTTTATGCATGAGGATTTAGGCCCTGGCACTTTTTTTTCTGACTCAACTCACAACTGCTGTTAGCTCCTTGAACTGCAGCGCCACTGCTCACTCTGAGACGATAAGCATTGCTACAAAATTTAAGACGCTGCACCAATTAAACTCCCTTAACCTGATGCCACTAAATGTCTCTTTATCAGATCTTACCTGCTTCCCCATGGCTGCGGTGGAATGTGTCTCTCCCTGGTGAATAAATTCTAGGCAAATACAGAGTGTGACTGTTAGGCAGCTGGTACTCCCCCTGAGGTAAAACAGACAGGAGACAGGAGGTTGAAGGTGTTTCTGTCTGCACGTACACTCCCCTTCATCGGGGTGTGTACACACACATACCTCACTGACATACACTCTGCTTCTCATCTGCTCTACAGGTTCACACAGGAGCACGGAGAGCTCTTGAGAAGAGTACTTAACCCTTGTGCAAGCTGGTACTAAATGGAATAATAGGGGAAGACGTTAATTATCCCCACGCATTACCGTGAAAATTATTTCTTGTTCCAGTATCACTGGCACTGCCAATGGCACTGTTAATGAATAGCTTCTCACATTTTGTGCAGGTGAAAAGAAAAGAAAAAAAACAGGAGAATTGTGTGTCTAAGGCTGGACCCATTACTGATATATTGTAAGTCAGCATCAGATAATAGGGATAAAGGGCTTTTCTTCATCACCACAGGCAGCTCCGTTGAGTTACCAAGCAGAGAAAAATAAGGCTCAAGTTTAAGGATCCACAGCAGCCAGCAGGCAAAGAAAAAAAAGCTTGCTATTAAGCAAGAGAGAATTGCTTTTCTCCACCCTAATGAGAATTCATCCTGCGAGATGGATGAGTCAGTCTAAAAACACAATTCCATGCTTGCAATAATGAGATCATATTTGAGGAATTGGTTGTACATCCCTCAAGTGGGAAAAAAAAGTCAAGGTTACCAAGAATTTCAGCCAGACCTAACCCCCTTACCTTGAGGAATATCCCCTTTTCAACTCCTAATAAAATGCAATTACTGAATGTTATCATTCATAGCGCATACGTGTCAAAAAAAGGTGCGATAAGGCTGTAATGGTCACCACATCAGAACAACTTCATTTATAAAAACTTACATTTAAAGCTTGTGAGGTCAGGGTCTGGTCATAGCCAGGCCGTGCAGTGAAAACAAAATTGAAAAATGGATTTGGAAAGATCTGGAAATTGAAAAAGCAACTTGTCGCGAAATCATCAAACCTAGGACTCTGTAGCACTATCAGGTCCTTTTGGATCACGGCAGAAACCACACAGGAGTTCAAATACAGTTACGTATACATTACTAGATGACAGAGCAGAGTGAAGCATGCTGGTAGCAATTATGGCCAATGTCCCTACATGGGGTAGCTTAATCCCAGGCTGAAGACCTTTCATCTAAAAACCGAACCTATGAATAGTACTGCAGTGTGGTTCAATATTACCTCACTGTCGGGGTGCCCTGATAGCTGAATGATTAAGCCGTATACCACATAGCTACATAAATGTCCCCTTTCTGATTCCAGCCCGGGAACTTTGTTGCATATCATGTCAGAGAAGACTTGTGGCAGAGGAAGGTCAAAGCTAATGATGATGATGATGATGATGATGATGATGATGATAATTATGATGATGATGGAGACTGTAATCTGAATGATCAAGACAGTCAGGATTTAACAATCCTGCATGCACAAGTGGAGCTAGATGAAGTTGATATATTTACTGTTATATATATTCATTGGCAGCCTCCAAAGTGTAAATGTTAGCTTTAGTTTCTTCTTTCATTGCTGCCATCCTGAATGTCACTTGCTCCTGATTATTTATCCTTTTTAAAATGGACGTTATAAAAGGCTGCAGGGTTGCTGGGCTGGAATTAAAACTTCTGGTGTTTAGACTCTCTTTACTCGTGCTTAACAAAATATTTGAAAGAGAGTTGAGTCTATGAATTAAACTGATCTGGTTTCAAGACTGATGGAATAGTGGGCAGGCTGCCATCCTAACTGGTTACCAGCCCAAGAATAACAATCCATTAGGACAGATTAGCATGGATTGGAACGTTCAGTTCCTTTATTCTAATTTAGGAGTATTTTTTTCTTTAAGCCAACATAAAGGCATTCAATTTCAGCTTGCCTGCTTTTTTGTTAGAGAGTTTGCCACAACTTTCAAGATGCCTGCCTTCATGGAGATCAGGAAGGGGGAAAAAAAGTTGGGGATTAGAGGGACTTTTTCCACACCTGTTTGGATGATTACACCTTTACAGTATGATTCATTTGAGTATACAGAGTTTGATGACTTCAGCAAATTTCCAGAAAAGCCAACCCCCAACACCAACCTCAGCCAGATCAACTGAAATGTTTGTCTGTGCAGAGATTTGACGCATTTACTGTACATCTGCAGCATTAAATTATGTGAACTCATGAGTCACATGAGTATGTGTTCAAGAGGATTATCATCAATATTATATTTTCTAGTAAAACAGATTGATTAGGATAAGAATAATATAGACATCACAAACGGTATTATGCGTCTCTACTTTGTGCATGACATTTCGTTTTATCCAGATATTACTCCGTTGCTGCTGAGATTGACGAAACAGCGGAACATTTTCAGATCATTAGCTTTGAAGATCACAACAAATGTGCTGCTGGGACTACAGAGAAGATTGCTGGCACTTTGGCCTTGTGGGAACAAAAACACAGAAAGAAAGTGTCAGAAAAAATCCCAAAGGGCCACAGCAGCGTTCACAAGTCACTTATAAATCGAAGCATATGCTTGTTTCTGATTTAAAAAAAAAACTAATTTCATGCTTTTGGTGCCAGAAATGAAAATAATAATGCTGACATTTATTCAAATTCAAATAATAATGAAATCGATAAATCGAAACGCTTGGTGATTTTTGGTTAAAGCCCTTGATCCTGTGTTCTTCTTATCTGTAAGTCCAAACCTGTTTGTAATAAGAGCTTGCCTTCATACGTGAGCTATGTCCCACCAGAAAGTCAAACCTGAATAACAGCTACTCGAAACCAGCTTACACTTGATTCAAAAAAAGGTTCAAATCCTTGTATGAACATCTGAAGATTTTGAAGTTTGGTGGTATACTGTTTAATTACCTTTAACTGTTTGATTGCTCTTCATTGCATTGCTTTTTATACTTGTCTATATGTATTTTGTGTGTTCTCTGAGAGGGAGGGATAAAGAGCGGCTAACAAACATCTAAGACTTCAATATCAGAACTAAAGAAGGCTTAAAACTAATAATGTTAAAATTGCTTGGACTAGGTGGTTTTAGTGTGATTCTAAGTGATTGTTGCTGGGGTATTTTAGGTTGTTGCTAGGTGGTTGTGTTTTCAAAAACAATGTAGCAACAGATCACTGCCAAATTAATAACATATTTCTCCTCAATGACCTGCATATCAGTGCACTGTATTGTATGTGTTTAGGGGTGGGAACAGCAGGACAAAAAAACCTAGTAGAAGAAAAAATGCATGAGACAGTGCATTACTGGAATCAGCGTGTTTCCAAAAACATATCTAAATATTAGGACCAAAAGGAATAAAGATAAAACCAAGACAGCTGGAAGGAAAAATCTGCCAGCAGGAAATTGGATGACACAGTGGGGAGAAGGTTCATAGAGAACGTCTACTGCCGCTCACTGTCTTCTTGAGGACAATGGTGTGAAATCTTACAGGTGCTCATTAAAGCCTTTCTTTTTTTCCTGGGAACACAGCCATATTACCAAAGTGTTTGTGTGTTTGCATTGTAACTCTGGTTCATTTTTGAAGTCACTCTATGATAATTACCTAGGTCGATCCTTAATTATTAACCACTGGCACAGTCTTTGATGCGTAAAAAAAGCATGATTATATGTTTGAGGCTTGATTTAATGCTATGTGTCTTCTGCAGCCTCTAAGCAGCAGCTTCTCTTGCAATCAGCCTACAAAGGGGAATTACATGGAATTTTAACAAACCCAGCCTACAGCATGCTGAGAACTGTCAAGTTTCTTCCCAAAAACTGAACAATATTTTCTGGTAATGATCACTTGAATTTTGCTACAAAATATATAAACAGTGCAACTGAGATTTGTGCAAGAACTGACGTTTACATTATTAGCCTCCACCCTGTGGTCTGATATGTCCTGAATATGAAACTCAGCTGTGTCTTATCAGTTGCAAAATGGACATATTTAAACTTGACAGTCTTATCCCAAAACGACAGAAAAACACATATTTCAGAGACATCTCAGAACAAACGCTAAGTGACTGCTAAATGACTTGCCGACAGGCTCAACAAGACTGTCAGCAATAAAAAATGAAATTAAAAAGATTATAAGATTATAATAATCATCAGTATGTGTTCATAGCTGTCCCATAAAACTTGATAACAACGAGCTTTGGAGAAAAACATCTGGATGCTCTAATTCCTGTTGTTGCATGGGAGTCATTCTTTCAGCCACATAATTCTCTGTTTGTTGCGCAACTTTGAAAGCTTAAGAAAACTGCCTGTTGAAAACTGCCTTTGGGTGGCTGTCCTGAAGTGTGCTGCTAACACAATTTCAACAGTGGATCATTTGCTGCCCTGCCTGCCAAATAACTGACATACTGAGGTCAGCCCAACTTGATCCCCCTGTCCCACCCAATACACAGCCTGCATCACAACGGAACTGCTGTGCTGTATCATGTGGACTCGAGGAGTGAAGAGGAAAACATTGCTGGCAATATGGGTACTAAAAGCCATGTTGTATTAGAGACAGCACAACCACATGTGCACCCACTAACATAGCGTATTTCATAGCCTACGTGTACACTGATCATTTGAACGCAGGCATCAAAACGGGCAAATTCAACATGTTTTCTACCGTTTTTTTCGGGTTACAACGTGGGCCTTGTTTCAAAATGAGAAATATTTATCGAATTTATTCCAACTGGAGCATGAGGCAGAGCAGATGGGGTGAATGAAATGAGATTTTGTGGGCTGCATAAACACAGCCCTGGTACTGCTTCAGCTGAGATTGTAAAAACAGGAGAGAGAAGAAAATGTTTCTAGTATACTGGACTGATAATCTCCTAACAGATATAAATAAATTGATTTGGAAAGCCTCAAAATAAATTAAAAATTAAAGTGATCTAACTAGAAAGCACAACTTCAAACACTATCTCCAGAGAAGAGGGGGGAGGGGTGGGTCAGAATCCAAATTGCACCAAATAGCTTATTTCTCTTATCAGTGAAACACTTGGTATCTAAAATTTCAGATTTTGTTCATAAAGTGTTGAACTGGACTAAGTTGAGAGGCTTAATACAATAACTGTTAATCCTTTTTTTCTTGAAATTAACTTTATTACCCAGTCATGACCATGACTTATATAAGTTGCTGATACTGACATTTGGGCCCTGTGTCACTCTTGCGTTCATTCATTAATAGTCTGCTGACTGTTGTATTATGCACATTTTTCCATCAGTGAAATGATGGGCATTGTGTTCATTCATTGTTGCCATATACTGTTATTGCTGTATACAGTCTCTCTGTACCAAAGGCTTCGGAAAGACATTTTGTAGACACAATAGAGGACAAGTGGAATCATAAATCAGCACAAAATAGCTTCTTGTCTCAACTTTTAAATATTTGAATACAGCACATTAATTTAACATTGATGCAACAGTGACTGGTGGCAAGAATTATATTTGTCTTAAAGGTCAGATTTTCTTATGAAATTATATACAAAAAAACAACAGTAAACTCTGGGAGTAAATCACTTAAGATGTATGGCAAGTTATTGACAAGCAGTCAGCAGCATATTAAGTAGTCCAGAGTCGGTAACAAAAAATGAAGGAAAATGGTCTGAGGCTACGTAGCATTTGATTTCCAACACCTTAATGAGCTCCATCGAGCTCTACTTTCCCTCCGGAGAGATTTGTATATCAATCTCGACCTTGAAGCACCAGGGCCAGGGTTCTCTTGTTTCTGGACATTCAGCCTCATTTCGGTTGTGACCTTCCTCTGTCCTCCCTGCAGCTGCTCCTGATGCCAGTGAGCGGACAGGATGGACCCCCTGATGGGAACAGTTGCAGCTCTCTGCCAAAGGATCAGCTTACATCCATCAGTGCTGCAAAGATAAGATGTGAAATTAAATATCTGATCTTGATTGTTCGCTTTCGGGAGGCAGGTCACAAATGAAGAAAAAAAATCATCTCCAGGCATCTTCTTTTTTTTTTTCAAAGCTTGGCCTGTTAGTGGTTAGGACATTGAATGGGATAGTCTTAAGGCAGGCTGCTACATTTGCAGCGCAGATACAAAAGCACTGGAAAACTGCAGTGGTTCTGTGTAAAACACATCCAGACATCCTGTTCTGTCTCTTTGGTCTCGTCAGAATGAGATGGTGTGGTGGCCAAATACAGCTCAGCTCACACAGCTGTGGAGAAAAATTTGGCCTAAGTTAAACCACAAATCTTTGTGTTGAGGAAAGCCCCTGAGTTTGCTTAACAAGGTCAGAGTTTATTGCCAATGTGCGGAAGTTTATTGTTTTATTGTTTTTTAAAACACAAATTTATAATGCAAAATTACATAATTTCAATGATTTCAATCATTTTCAATACTTTAAGGCAACAAATCGTACTGTCATATGCTCAAATGCTTTCCCAGAGTTTTATGAACCATCTGTAATCTGTACCAGATTTCAATGGTAGCTATTTCCTGCAGAGTTGCATACTTCTTGTGATTACGTCTTGCAATTGCAGTACTTTGAGAGTTTATTTAGTGATAATTGTTACTGTTATTGTCTCAGCTCCGATCTCTTTTTTTTCATTCACATAAAGGGAGATTACTGTTGAACACATGAAATCACCACCATCCCTACCATGGTGGGAAGAGTCTAATAAGATTTAAACTTAAGTAATAGCTGTGTAATGAGTCGTTAAAACCCACTGTATACCCACAATGCACAAGGATTAGATGCGGCAAGGAAACAGAAAATAATTTCCTGGTCTCATGCTTCCCTCTTGTGGCCAGTTCAGGCAATTGTTTCACTGCTGATTCCTGAATGAACTCCTTGGGAAAAAGGGGGGAAGTTAGATAGAAAACATGGCTCCTCATAGGAGTTCAATATGCACCCCACTGACTTCTACATTAATTTTCTACAGTGGTGGTAACATATTTTAATTTATAAGCTGCAGCCACTTTAAAAGAGTAAAAATACCATGAGATTGCGTAAGGTTTGGCAAGTGCCACATACCACACGGGACCCATGGATATGATTACGGGTTTTACTGAATTCCAAAACATGCTGAGCAGAAAATAACTGCATGTTCTGACCTATGTCACTGCACACTAGCTTATCTTACTTTTCTTAGGTTTTTAACTTAGTTTGTCTCATGTCACACCACAAAACTAATTCAAATTCATTTTCATACACTTACAATTTGTCTACAGTTTGGAGTGAGAGAATAATACTAATATTCAAATTCTCACATTCAGACACTGAGGCCATCAATGAAAGAAAACAGTGCGATTTGGTTTCCATAGAATTTGTAAATGTAAAAATGTATCAGACAGGACAGGCTGAGATTTCTTTTGTCATTTTTCTCAATTAAACTCACAGTCAGTTTATTGAGAAGGGAAACTAGAAAAAGCATGGGCAATTGTTTCTCATCAAATTGCAAAGTACTAAGTACATTTACAAATAAAATATATCTCAAACACAAAATGTTGGGGTGTGTATAAGCAAAAAATTAGTGCTGACATGTGACCGACAGTTCACTAAAATCTAGCAACAAAGAGATGTGGTAATATGGACATAGTCTTCAGCATTTCCACAAGTACATTGTAATTGTAACAAAGGTCAATGTTACAGCCTCAGCCCTCGTACATATCAAGATACTACAAATTTAAACCAATATAAACAACATAAACTGGGTTTATATTTTTACACCCAGCAATGAAAAACATTCATGGCTTCAAATTTAAGCATTAATATCATTCAAGTCTATTTATGACATTCAAGTGTAAATACAAGTGTTTTGATGGTTGTGTTGCAAATAATCTAAGCGATTACAACAAAACATTAAAATAAACTACCAAAGAAACGTATAAAATCACATAAAACAATTGTTTTATATCATGTGTACATATGAAACAAATATTATTATACAGTATATACAGTTTAACACTCCTGCAAAATAACAAAAACACATGTTGGTGTGAAGTTCAATCAGTCTATCAATGAGAAATACTAACCAGTACAGCAAAGTCAGACGATAATGTGACCAGCAAATGACCAATTTCTCTTAAAGTTATCAGTATAGTTCAACATGCACAAAGAGGGCATCACACTAAAGTTTCAGGCAGGGCGTCCGCGTTATCTTTCGACAGTATCTGCCATATATGCCACCTCTCTGTCTGCCAGTCTGGTGCGCCGGGGCCCCTTTCTTGTCCAGGCCCAGCAGCATCTGAAGTATTTACAGTCTGGGGGGCCGGGCTTTGCTGGGACTGCTGTGGGGTTTGGGGGTCAGGCTGATACGTGAAGAGGGAGGGTGTGGAGTGAGAAATATGGGTCTCCCTCAGCTGTCCAGAGTACTGAAGGGGAGACAGACTATGCGTCCTGACCTTAAATAATGGACATGCGGGGTGTCCTGTCCTTTCTGCTAAGTTGTCCGAGCTGATGGCTCCCAATTGGCCACTCAGTCCCTGATGTAATGGTGATTGCGGTTGTATCTGTCCTCTCTGGTCAAGAGGACCACTGTTGCTGCGAGTCACCGGGAGGTGTGGCCTGGTTTCCAGCACGCCCAATGAGGTTTGTGTTGGTCTGACGGGAAGCTTGTTGTTACCTTGGTGACTGCTCAGCCCTTCTGATGATCCATACGACTCACATTCCGACACGTCTCCTAGGGAGCCTGGGAGAAACCATTCATTAACATCCAGCATTCATTACATCTCTCAAGACCATCTGCAGCAACATGTACAGAGGATTATTACCAGTGATATGATGGCCACTAAAATCCTTGCTGAGCAGTTCATGCCAGGTGTCCCAGAAATTATCAGTTGTGGCCTCTAACAGGAACAAAAGCATAAAGAGGATTACTTCCTTTGGTTGAATTCATCATTTTATCAATAGAAAATAAGTCCCACACAATTTTTACGAAAGCTTCTCTTCCCATACCCTTGGCTAGACATTGGCTTCAGGTCTCTTTCATATGTTTTAAAAAGCTTAACCATAATACTAAGGTTTTTGTGACCATATTCTAAGATAAATTACTACTACTTTGGTACAAGTAAAATGTGAAAACCATGTCATTTTAACAAAAATCAACCACAGAGGCACCGAGAGCTGCTCTTTTTGGAGGTTAATAATAAGTATTTGATCTTTCATAAAATGATATATACCCAGCAGTGCACTTTCAAAAGTTTTGTAAGAAATAGTTCAACTAATGGGAAATTTGCCTATTCGAGATTTAGATGAGAAGATCAATACCACTCTCATGTATGTGCAGTAAATAAGAAGCTACGGCTAGCAAGCCAACTGAAACAGCTAGTAAATGCCTGTGGTGTATGTACATACAAATGTTTATAACACACATGCATTAACATTTTCTGTATGCTACCTTGCTACAGAGTCAAGCTAACGGTTTCCTCTTTTTTACTAGTGTTTACACTAAACTAAGCGAACCACCTGCAACACCAACATACTTACCGTACAGACGAGAGAGTGGCATTAATCTTCTCATCTAAATGTTAGCAAGAAAGTAAATAAGCACATTTCCAAAAATGTCAAAATGTTCCTTTAAACTATACTTCATAAGACAGAAGTATGTACATGTTGCAATGAATTTAGATCACCTTTGTCTGTAGAAAGTGTAGGAGAGGTGCTGCTAGATCCATCTTTAGAACGGCCACTGAGTTTATACTGTCCAGAAAGTCCGGGGATCCTGTCTGAGAGTGGACTGCTGCCCGCTGGGTATTTAAACAGCAGTGGATCTGACAGAACAGGGGAGTTGTTGTCATAGGGAGACACCTCTCCACTAGATGCTTTGATGGAATCATTGGATAAGCACCTCTCAGTCAGAAAGGCCTCCTCTGCTCTCAGAAGGCCTGGCTCTCTGTTGAAATGATAAATTGCAATTAATATATACAATAAATATCACCAGGGGGTAATCATGAGACAATGTATTCTTCATCTGGAGGTTTGGGCAGAAGGACAAAACACACACGCACACTATGAGACAAAAGGAGGAAACTCACGAGTACTGAGAAGCCTTCCTCCGCAGTAAGTAATCCACAACATCAGGATCTGTCTCTAGCAAACTAATCAGCACCTCATTCTGCAGGTCAGCAGGAACCTGAAAGAAAATTAAGAATCACACTTGAACTGAACCAAACAATGACACACTTCTCCACATTGATTAGTTGTATGTCTCTGTACTGCATACAAATATATGATCTTTTTTTAAAAAACATTTACCACATTCTGTGAATTTCTTTTCTACACAGTATTTAGTGTCTATGATGCAATATGCAACAGAGACAGCATGTCACTTGTATGCTATAAGGTGAAAATAATTAACAGCAGTTTAGAAAAGCAGAACTAATGATGCAGAACAAATGTCTGATGGGCTTTTTTTATTTCCCCTCTGGCTTCCGTAACAGATAATTTTCAGATACTCAAATTAAGTGCATCTGCACTTAAGTTTCTGGTTAAAAGCAGAAAACATAATGTATTACTTTTTCGCCCAACCATTGTCTATAACCAAAACAGAGGGTGGGATGACACTTATTAACCTCTGCAGTGAGGCTTATCATTTGTCATGCACTAAAAGGAGTATTCACTAAACTTAATTTCACATGGTTCAGGAGAGAAAAACAAATAGCACGGACTGATTCTACTTTGTTTTCTAAGTGACCATAAAAGCGCAGTCCTTCTCAAAAGCTTCAAAGCTAATGTTTACATTTTATTAGGTGGCTCCATAAACACTTTTTTTGCCAAGGTAAAAACTGACTAAGACCTTGAGATTGTTTGATTAAACGGAGTCTTTAACTGTAAAAGGCTTTTGGTTGGCAGTAAGGATGGCTTACCATAAAGAGTGTATCGTATGTATTGATCATCCTTTGGACCACGCTGATGATGGATGTGCTCTCCTCTGCACGGGCAAAACTTTGGACTGCAAACTCTTTGTCTGAGTTTTTTTGTTTGTGTAAGAGGTTGGGTCCAAAGATGGTAGCTAAATTGAGCGACGTCATCTTGTTTCCTGTGATCTATACAAAAAGAAGACAGAATATATTCATACTTTCAGTGGATATTTAGTAGGGTGTAGGGTAGGTTTTCAGCTACAGTAATGTAAGCATCCAAGCATAACCACTACATGGTAGAATACCAGTAGTAGTTCTTAAATTATACAATGCAATTACAAGAAATGTTTTCTAGATCAAATTATTTACACAGAAGTTAACAAATTACCCTACATTTTCTTTTCTTCTACCCATGTGCTTACACAAAGGAATGAAAACTCTACACTCATAGAGTAATTATTGTATTTAGAGTCTGTTGCTGTAGGCAGACCCTCCTTGGCACCCAGGAAATGTTGGGAATGTGCACCTAACATAGCCCTGCCACCATCAATAAGGCTGGCCCTCCCTTCTTTTCTTCAAAGAGACCTCTTTTGCTCTGTTACAGTATGTATGCTCTAGGACTGAGGCCAAGAATAAACGTGGGAACCAATTAATCTCCACTGCGAAGATCAGTTCTTAAAAAGCACACATAATTTGTAAAAAAAAAGATCTTTACAGAAAAAAGGATTTTGGAGCCATATTAAACTGCAAAATCGCCAAAGACTCAAGTTATGTTCACAAGACACTTAACTGTGTGAGATAATTCATCATTATATTTTCAAACAATCACATTACTAATCTCACATCTTTAAACCACATACTTAAATCACTGTGCTGAGGGACACACAGTTGATTGACACTGGATTCATGGAGTGGGACAAAAATACTGTAGCTTTCAGCACAAATATGTAAATGTTGAGATAAACTGTTCCCCACTATGTCACAAATTACTCACACTTCTCATCGTTTACAACAAATAGACTGGGGAAATAAATTATGACCAAACTGTATGATGAATGTAGGAGCATAGCGTTGGTGTGGTTACTGTGCAGCAGGGTGGTTAGCGTTGGTTGTGCATCATTTAATCAAGATGCCCACAATGGGTCATCGTGCATAATGCGCTGCGCTTTGGCACAGCACTTTCTCCAAATTAGAGGCTGCAGATGTAACAAACATCTGTCTTACTGCCCTCTGAGGGGTGTTGGGATTCATCACAATCACATTGAACTTGTAACCAGTTTATTTATGTTAAACAGCATTATTCTGCGATAGTCCCCTAACATATTCCTTTGTACCTGTTGGTGTAATCAAGAATTGTAAAAAATGTGTGACATACATCCACAAAGGTTTAATCTCAAGCCACAAAAAACAGGGTGTTTACGGTTTCTTTACCTCGTGTCCCTGATTGTCCATGCTGTCTTCAGCATGTGCAGCCACTGTGGACAACAAGCAGAGGAGGCGCTGCAGCGTGTCACTGTTGCAGGGAGGAAGCAAAAATATCAGGAGCTGGATGGCGCTCTGTTGGTCTGAACAATCCAGCACTGCGGGGAAAAAAGTGAAACTGACATCAGTTAAAAACACCACACACGTGAATGTTTTACCCAAGCATGGTGATTTGTTGTTATTTCTTTGCTTGTGTGTACATGTGTGTGCTCCTCACACATTGTGTTGATGAAGGCTGTGTAAAGTTCCTTTGTCAGCAGTGGGTCAGGCATGTCTCTGAGGAACTCTTTCAGCAGTGCAGCCACATCATGGACACTGTGCTCCTCATCCAAATGTACCTCCCAACCCTGGTCAAACTCCTCGCGGAGCTGGATGAAATATTGTGACAATTATATAAGCAAAAAAAATGCTGCTCATAGTTGATGCAGTTCATTCAATGAAGGTGTGTTAAAGCTAACCATTTGAAAGCGTACCTGTCGTACTCTCTTCTTGGAACTCCCGACACGGAAAATTCCAACTGTCTGCAGGCCTAAGCAAATATTATGCTCTTTTAGTGCCAATATTGTTGCTAATAATCAGCCTCACAGACATTCAGATTGCATAAGTGACAAGGTTACACCCAAACTGCATTTGTTACAGAATCATAGATTTCCACAGAGCTATGCTGGACATTTCTATACTGTACACTACATTGATAATGTTTACCGTGTTTTTCCAGGTGCTGGCAGCAGAGATCCACAACCCTGGGCACCTGTCTGTAAATAGGGTTAAGGCTGAGCTTTTTGTCGTGGCGCTTCTTCCTGTTGCCAGCTGCCTCTACTGGCAGAGACAGCTGGAGGGCCTCCAAGAGCCGAGACTGGTTATCATCAAGGTCAGTGATGCAATCCACAGATACTCCGCCCTGTCAAGCAGATGGGTGACAACTGTCCAGTGAGTGCTGTGAGTCATAAAATGTGGCTGCACCACCCACCCACTGCGTGAACATCCAGAAAAAGGTCACAAATTCCCAGAGAAATCTAGTGTGCAAGTGTAATCAGACAGATTACAAAAGGTTTATTGTCAGAGAAGCCTACCCTCCTGCGTGTCCGTGGGGCTGCATCCACTGTGCTGGGCAGAGGTGATTCATTAGGGGTCTCAGAAGTGGAGCTAAGGGATGAGTTGCTGCTGGAGAGCTCCTTGTTGGTCCTTTTAAAGCTGGAGGTCAGGTGGAGGAAGGATAGCATCAATTCAGTGGGGTCACTGTGCCCCTCCCGCGGGGGATCGTGTCGCTGCTTGTGTATGCGGTCGTTGGATATGACCTGCGACAGTGGTATGCCAAAGGCCTGGGGCATAGTCTCTGTGTGAGAGAAAAGGGCAAGACAGAGAGGCTTAAAGTGCATCTTGTTGGCCCCAAGTCAACTTGGAGATGTTGAATCACTTTTAATATGTGATCATTCATATTATATAGTTTACCCTCTGGATCTTGTATTTTCTGCACAAAGTGTCTAAACTGTGTTTGCATTCATTCTTTATATTCTTTTAAATAAATGCTGCTCTAAATAAATATGACAGGAGAAATGCCAAGAACAGTGCTCTGCAGTGCTAACTCAATATTCACAGTCAGGGAGCGCATAGTTTCTGAAGTGCCTTTGTAAACAAAAGTGGAAAAGAGGAAAGAGGGGGCCGGCCATGCCGGAGGATAGGCTGTAATGAATGAGCTACCACTTAAGATTGTTTTTGTTATTTCCCTCGACTGCCTGTCTGACAGAGAACATCACTTTCCTGCCAGATTGTTACAGCGGGCGCGGCAGTTGAAGATCACAGCTTCCTCAGAGACTTCTTTAGTGCACTGTAGATTCTGATCACTCAGAGCTCCGCTGGTATACACGGCAGAAAATGTCTGCTTCGGTGAGTCCATACAGCTTCAGCCAAAAGGATCAAAGAGTATCTTTTCAAGTGTCTGAGGCTGACTACACTAGAAACTAGAGGGGAATAAATGTCTGACAGGGCTCAGTGGCTCTCCCACAGACCTAAAAAAGAATTCTGTTTATCTTCACTGGGATGGAAAAAATAACAATTTCACTGAGTATGCTAGAAATTCTTATCTGAAGACAATTCGCCAGAGAAGCACTTAGATTCCCCTTACAGTTAGGAGTATGTGCATCGCATCCCACATTACCTTTGTCTTTGCTCTTCTCTTTAGATAATGAATCCAACTTCAGCCTAAGTGACTTTTTGTGCTTGTGGCCATCTGAAAAGAGGCAGAGGTGTCACGGTTAAATAAAGAACACTTGTCGATATGCTCCTGGGCTCTACCACATATGGCATTCTCAAAGTATATAATCGACAACAAGATTACAAAAGACTACAAAATAAATGGAATAAAACTATTTAAGTATTCATAATATTATATATTTTTTGTTTAAAATTGCAAATAAAACAGCCTGTTACAGTATAATTATAGTAGACAACCTCGCACCATGAAATCAATTAAGCAGTAAGGACACAAAAAATAAAAACTATGTAGAGTTGTGCGATATGATGGTAAATTTAGAGAACAATTACTTTATCATGATATACACCTTGCCATTATTGTGATATATACATTGGGCATATTTGCTACGTTAAAAAAATATATGCATTTTAAACGTTGCCATTTTGCTGCTCTGTATGTGTTCAGAAGACATGCTGTGACAAGCTTTTGCCTGGGACAGAGTAGCAACTTGCTGAATAAGGAAGGGGACTATTTTGTGTGTGTGTGTGTGTGTGTGTGTGTGTGTGTGTGTGTGTGTGTGTGTGTGTGTGTGTGTGTGTGTGTGTGTGTGTGTGTGTGTGTGTGTGTGTGTGTTTTAATACATTTAGGGATGGTGATGGGGCAGCCCAGGTCGCGATCCCGAAGCAATCGCCTAAAGGCCACGTCCTTCAGACGAACCCTCTCCAACTCTGAGAGGCTTTGCAGGGGGACGGGCTTCAGGCCAACGCTACGTCCTGACACGCTGTTCCAGGTGAAGTCACCCTGAGGACACACACACACACACACGTATTCACAAAAGACGTCAGATACATCTATATCTATCATTAGTTGCCGTCACTTTCTAAGTTCATGACCAATCGCAGCCTCTACCAACTCTGAGCATGACTGACAGACACCTTTGCTTCACTTGCCAACTTAAACATTAACATTAATCATTTGCTGTTTTCCATGACAAAGACTGAAAGCTAACACTGTAAAGACAGTTTGCTTTCAGATATGTCTAAATGGTATTATGTACTTGACGTCAGAATGCAGCACTGGAGTGTACTTTCCATGTAATCTAACACAAATGTGTTTTTCTGATTTAAGTAGCGAGAATTGAGAGTTGTTGACATTAGCAATACTTTCAGTAAGGGATTTTTTTATTGGGCGCGTTCTCTCAACGGAGAAAGCAGCGAGAGACCTGATTATGTAGATTGTCCTATTTTACAAGTAGCAAAAATGTGCTTATAAATAATGCAATCACACATTAACAGAAGCTCTTAACTGTGAAATACCTCGTTTTAATTATATCCGCGCTCCACTCAGTAAAGTGCATGCCGCTGCATATAATTTAGGTACATAGTCCACTGATTTTTGAATAAGCTATCGTCAATATAAATAAAAAACTTTCCCTAAATAATACTTCATTAGCAAACAGTGCCAGAGATGAGCCATTCTGAAGTTTTAGTACCTCACTAATGACGAGGGAGGCAAATAATCTGATCTGAAATCCTCAACCTTTGAGCATCTACATGCTGGAGATTACAGTGCTTTGATCCAGTACAGTCAAGCCAATCATATGAGCCATGTTCCAAAGAAGCTTAGTAACTCATTATCAGGATAAGGCTTACACTTAAGTGGCTCACTCCCATTAAATGAGAATTAGGACTGTGCTACAGTAGCATACTGTTTTCTGGTACACATACAGTATGACAAAGTACAGTATAAATATGGACAGAGGACGTGATGTGATTATTTTCTTTTGCCCGCACAAAGGCAGCCGTCACTATCATGTGTCCAGTTTGTCTTTGGGAACCGAGTGGAAAATAATGAGCATTGGATCAGGACCTCATGTCTACTATCAGTACTGTTAGCAAGTGAATAATGCCTTAACTGCACTAAAACTTAATGCATAAAGCACAAAAAATAAATTATTGGATTATTGTTCGGATAAAACAAGCAGCACATTACCACATGTAATATTTTACTGAGCACACAATATACAGCATCAATTATGTTCTTCATTATCGATTGATGTGCCAATTATTTTATTAAATGATAGATTAATCATTCATTCAAAATGTCAGAAAAAAAAAAATTCCCAAAGCACCTTAAACCTTTAGATACTTAATTACTCACATGGTGTAAGACAAAAGAAAGCAGCAAATCCTAGGAAGAATTTCTGCTTAAAAAATTACTTTTACAAACAAAATCCTCTCAGCTGAAGACCTGGAGCCCGTACCACAAAGCGAGATCAGTGGGTTGGTCAGATAGCTTTGGTTTTTACTTGGGTTCTCCTATATCATAAAGCTGGCTCACTTTTATCACCATGGTTACCTATTCTGCACAGCTAACAGCATGTTTAACAGAGGATTAGATCAAAACCCTGTAAACAGAGTGATAAACAGTTTACCACACTAAATGCATGCAGATTACAGCTGCATTTTAATGGTGCTAAGATTCCCTCATTCCTGACAGACAATGCTGACACTCTCATTGAACAGTAATTATATGCTAATGAAAACATACCTATATGAATATTATGTTCAATTTCTGCCAATAGATCCTCCTAAATGTTTCACACTGGACCTTTAAGTTGTACTCACTTCTTGACACAGGCCCCTGGTCTCTCAGTGTTTTTCACCATATAGTCATTTAAAAACACACTATGGGTTTAGACTATTCCTTTATGTGTTTTTTCTGTTTTGTTTTTGCCTCAGTTACATCATTTAAACGTGGCAAGAGATGGTCGTGACACAAAAGTACAACGGCAAAATACAGTCATGTTTGCTGTAATCTACTCATTCTGTTCAGACATTCCTCTTGTGTGATTATATGGGAGAGGAAACCTTCTCCCTGGCTGATTTGAGGGGCAGCTGGGTTCCCACAGTTTCTCTCAGTCACTGAAGTGACATCCTCAAATCGTAGAAAATTACTAGCAATTCCAAGAATTGTGTATAGCATTTTGATGCAACACCCCTTTTAACAATTTCATAATGGTAGGTTTGAGTGTATCATGTCCAGACATGAAGTGCAAAATCACCTGGGTGGAGTATTGCAACTCAAATATCCACTATTTCGTCATATTAGAATTAGTATTAGATGAATATGTGAATAAAAAAGCCAACACTTCTGTATATAATATCTATTCTTCTATAATCATTTTAAATAATAATATTTTTTGACTTGTGGGTGCCTTTTTCTAACATGAGACTGTCTCATGGTTTTCAGATGTATCTCAGTGGAAGAATGTCAGATCCTAACAGCTGCTCCCAGTTGTTACAGAAGCAGTCATTGTCAAAGTTGGATGAAGTTTCTTTTTCTTAGCTGAGCTCATGATTTAAGCGGTCACTGATGAAGCCAGTACTTCTCTTAATCTTAAAATTAAAATACCAAATTTGGACCGCCTGCCTTTCCATGATATTATGAGCCATCTGACAGAACAGAAAGAAGCCTAACAGTGCTTTAAGGCTTTGTCTTCTTCTCTCTTTTGACATTTGAACTACATGCTAATAAAAAAAACAGTTTTGTCTATTTTGTTACAATGATTAGACTATAAAAAGTTCCTTTTTTGTTTTTATTCCCCTATTTTTATACTGTTTATACAACAAAGCCAGGAATGAAGCAAGCATACCTATTGAATTGCATCAACTGTTTCAGTGAATACACACAAACAAGCACTTTCTTTGGCTGTGCACTGCCTAACTTTAATTCAAAGTCTTGCTGAAACGCAAAGCTTTTGTTAAAACTCCCCGTGATACAATGAGAGGAAACGTGCAAGGCAGTTCATACAAAATAGCAAGATTGAGAACTCAGATTACACCGATCGACCACACTTGAAATGGATCCAGCGAGGTGATGAATATTCCTCGGTGCTCAGGAAGCCTTTCAATGGGGCATTGTGGGAAAAGTTTTTCACAAGAGTCCCAACACTTTATTATTATTATTTTTAGAGGAGAGATATTTTGCATTAGTTGTGTAAAAACAGCAGTTGATCAGAGCCATTTATTTGCATGTATGTAGCCAGTATGCATGCAATGTTGACAAAAACCAAAATAACATTGTGGCATCCTTTAAAACTTGGGAAGGACCAGCACTAACACCAAAAGTCAACTATTCATATCCTGTCATTCTTAAAATAGATAAAGGCATGCTGTTTGAAAAGCAATGGTATCAGCTGTTTATTTTTCCTTTGCTATGAAGGTAAAGTCACTATTTACACAAAGTCGTTGGAGGATTGGATTAATAATAAGCTACTAATAATGACCAAGAGCTGATGACACACACTGTACGTAAGGAGGGGCTCAGTTAGTGTAATAACGTGAATATATTGATTCTTCCACAGCTTTTAGGATGTTTTAATCTGGATAATTCTGGATAGCATGGAGTTTCTGTCTATCTGTAACTATTCCTAACGCTTGTATTAACTATTTACATACATTAGTTGTTGACACTACTTGCCAAAGTTACCGAGACAAACCACTAACAGCAGCTACTCACGAGATAGGTGATGCGTCGCTCGAGGAGGGGGTTCCCCATTATAAAAACTCGGGTCGCCACGGACGAGAAGTCACCCCTCAAACCGACGCCATTTGACTCCGGTAGGAACGCCCCACGTACATAATACTAGTCCACATGCTCGCAGCTGAAGCCTGGATCCAGGTCTTCGACAACGTGCACGTAAAAGTGCATCAAGTTCAGCGAGTGATTTACATCACGGCGAGAGACGCAATCCCCATGAATAACAGTGATAAATGGATTGGGAGGGGTCAGTGCTCTCCGCGTGAGGTCAAGTGAACAGAAGAAACCCATCTGAGGAGGGAAAGAGAAGGAGACCCCTACCTGTAGGTTAGGTTACACACACAGGGTTCAGTCAGACAAACATCTGTTTATCGCTTGGGAATGACAGAGGGTTTAATTACTGATATTGTGTAGTATTTTAAAGCATAGCTAAACCAATTTTACTCAAAAAAACAACAACATTTTGGGCTAGTTGAGTTTGATGGGCGGATTGCTGTAAATACTACAATACCCATGAGCCTCAGCCACCGTTGCTCTGGAGATGAAAACAAAAAGGGGCGAATTACTATAACTAACAGCAAAACAAACAAATAAACAAACTCAAATAAAAAAGGAACATATTTAAGATGTTTAATCTATTACTGTTGAGTGTAATTGTTTACCTAGCTAACAACACAACAGAGCTTGTGATTGTAATTATCAAGACAAATGCACCTGGGGGCTTTAAAGTTAACTAAGTTAGCTGGCTAGATTCTTAGTAGACTTATAATTAGTTAGACAGGGCAGGTTAATCCTCAGCTATATTGGGTGGTGGCAGGAATATCAGAGACATATGTCAGAACCAGGTAAAACAATAACTAACTGCATTGCTATAAACGAGGTAAATGATAAAATATATAATTTTTTGGTTAGTGTAATTTGCCTGAACTGGTTCAGTGATATAACAGCTGATAGCTAATGTTAAACCTTAAAATAATTTTTACTCAGGTAACTTTTTATGGATGTCCTATGAAGTATGTATCTGTCTGGTAGATATTAATTAGAATTTTTTTTATATCTATATGATTCAGCAGTCTTGGCAGCACAGCTTGTAGAGTTAAAATGACTGAAAACGCCTGGCTGATATATTGGTGGTAGTTTTTGCAGATATATCAGTATCTATCTGCATAGATATATATATATATATATATATATACACATACATATATGGGCCTATGAGTAACAGGAATTGATAGTAAAGAGCTGTCAAACATATGTTTGAGTTCATTTGGTAACATTACATAGTCTAGTTAATTCACCAGAGAGCAATGCCAAGTGTATTGTAATAATGCACGTCAAAAATATTTACGTTAATGTGAAAAACCTAATATTGACTCACATATGGTTATCATCCATCCAATCCACTCTTAAACGATCCAGTCAAGATCCAAACATTATAGATATATATATATATATTATATTTGACTTGGGTTGATTAGAGGAAATAGGCCGTTTCCAGAGCAGACATTTTGATTTTTCATTATAACAAAGGCACAGGTGTTATTAATAATAATAACTGTCTCTGTTACAGTCAAGTGTCCCAGTAAGTCAAGTAATTTTAGTATTTACATCAGTGCTTTTCAAAATGCCTATTGTGCTTTTTGGTCATTTCTAATAGATTTAAAATTAATGGTGGCTTAATTCAATTTAGCTGCTTCAGTTTCACTGTCCTGGCATTGTGCATGCTGTCATGGCTGCATTGACAGATGACAGTAAGTGAGCACACTACCACCCACACAGTCCTGAGAATAAGTCTCGTTAAAATCTTGTAATATCTTTAATAATCAGACAGCAATGACAGCAGTAAGATATGTCACTTGGCAGTCACCCGTTCACAAGTTGCCTCCCTCTGGATGATGTTTTTGACACACTCGTTGCCTATATAAAATACCCTGATCTTCTCCCACTAAATTATGAAGTCATGTGTGAGGTGAGACTAAAGACAACTTAACAATTCTGGTCGGACATTTCTCTTCTGTTCTGGCATGGCTTTTGCCTCCTGGAGTGCTGGAATGAGGTTGTTAATGTAATGCTGGGTGATGATAAACAGGAAGCAGCATGTCCAACGGAAACAAACCATTTTGAACGTGATGCTGGGTGGAGAAATCCTAATTCACTTTGAGAGCTCTTTAGGCTGCGCAGTATCTTTAGTAAAAGTTGAAAACAATGAAACTCAACAATTAGGTCTTAAAACAGTTATAGAACTTCACCTATAGCCCAATGTTAGTAATAATGGCATCATATCTTGGACATTTAAACACAGATAGCAGATGATCTCTGTGTCCTGCTCTCTGTGAAACATTTAAGTCCCAAGTTTTAGGTTATTACATTAGTTTTAATAAATATCAAGAGCAAATGAGAACCTCATTGCATAGCAGCCAGCTGGGGCAGGTGCTGCCTGGTTCCTAATATCATATTGTCATATTACCGTATATCATATTGTGAGCAGAACAGCCTGCAGATGGATTAAATATCTATTCTGTCGATTACAATTATACCAATATCAGTTCTCCACTTTTGTTCAGGTACAGTGTGAGGGTCCCTTTAACTTATTGCTTCACAAAAGTAGTCAAAACCGCAATCAATCTACATGTCTACATTTTTTTGGAAATCAATTATTCCTTTGAAAGATTTCCCTATGGCATACATAGGTTCACTTGATTTGATTTCAATTGAAAGGTTTAGTGTCTCATGATAAATAGTTTCCAGTACTTTCTGTGGTAGTGAAAGCACAGTGACAAAGAGTACATTTTGGTGAGTCACTCAAAAGATATTTGTGTTAGTGTCTTGCTTTATAAACTATAATTGGAGCCCTCCTTTCACCACTGTTGTTGCTTTTTGTTAATTGAGAGTGGAATAGTAAAAGAGGGAACGTTGCTACATTTCACTGCTAATCAAAACATTTTCTGAAAAGAAGCTGGATTTCAATTAAAATATATTTCTTGCATTTAACAAAGTGGAAGTTTTTTGAGATTCAAGTGGCTTCATAAGAAAGAGATGTTTTTTTTCCCAGTTTCCTCCAAGCTCTTTCTCCTTCAGGCTGTCTCTCCTCCACGGTGCTCAGAGGAATGCAGATTGCATTCCATCTAAACAGCACAGTACGCTCAAACTTTCATCCTATCATCCAATTATTCGACCAATGTATCAGATGTTTTTTATGAGGCATCATGGTTTTTCAGTTTGAAATTCAATGTGTAGCCATTTCAGAATTAAGCTGGCAGCTTTGCTTAAAACAGTATTTAAAGCTACATTTCAATAATGAATAAACAAAATCAACAAACCCCTGCATAGATTAAGAGTGATTTTGATGCCCAGAGAAAGAAATCAGCTTCCTTCATCATATATGACATAAAGGGAATGAGAATAAGATTAAAGTGGCATTTAAAATATGTGGTCAAAAGCCAGTGCTGCTTTAGCAAACAACAAAACTGGACATTGAGGAAACATGCTATGTTGTTTACCTAGTTAAAACTGCAGTGTTATTTACCATAACAGGATAGTCGTGTACATTTTATAAAACTTACATGAGTGCACACATCTTTGGACACTACTGTCTCCCCTTCATCTTGGTCCCAGTGATTAATGTCCTCATTGGCCACTTCAGTACTACAACAGAATGATGAATGGCTCCCTCTAAAGGCTTTGTAAACTTCTGCAATTTACTAGCTCCCCAAGAGAAGAATGGAGATATATTTCATAGTTGCATATCTGATCTGGCTGTTTAGAGTGTCTTACAAAGTTATTTCTCTTAAGGCTTATGCATTGTATCAAATAAATGAAGATTACATCAGACACTGCCTGGGGTCATTTCAAAATCTTCCACAGACAAGATTTCATGTGAACACTATTAAAACAGAATGTAGAAAAAGAAAGACACTGAATGATTTTTTTTTTTTTTTTACATAAAGGATTTAACCAAAAGGCAATATTTTTCAACATCTCACAAGGTCTTAATATCCAGAAGGTAGTCCAATAACAGCCTCAAATGAAATCAATTTAAATGAATCCTTAAAATGACTGTAACAGATGCTAGGAACTTATGTGGTGGATCAGAGAAGGAATCTACAGTAATTGACTTACAGTGTGGCAGTCATACCTACTGTCACGATATATTCAAAGGCATCCAGAACACTTTAAGAGCAGTTCTATAGTGCAGTATGCCGTGCAGATGTATAAAGGAGATAAATACAGACAAAGGGTATTGCAGGTTGCAAGAGAAATACCTAAAATGAACTTTAATGTACATATATTGTTAATGCTGCTGTAGTCTGAAGCTCATATGTATGTTTCTGTAATAGACCTTTTTCACAGCAACCATTTAGACATTAAATAGTAGGGTAATCACAGCTGTTACCGATGATACTAATTAAGGTTCTGTTCCTTAAGACAGGGTTGCTGCTGGTAATGCATGTTGGCTCACTGCAAAGGCTCTGCTACACTAAATGGAACAGAACCTTAATTAGTGTCATTGGTGACACCTGTGACCCTACTATTTCATCTCAAAATGGCTACTGTAAAAAAAAAAAAGTCTATTGTCCTCCCTTATCCAAAAGAATGCAAAATCTCACACACACCACAATGAACATATTTATGTTATTTGGAGGCATGTTGCACTGTCCCTGTGATTAACTGGCGACCTGTCCAGGGCGTACCCTGCAAACACCCAGTATCGGCTAGAATCTGCACCAATCTATTGAGGCTGAGGAATACCCTTTGACTCACAAAAGGCTGATCATATATGGCTGTTATGTAACCATACAAAGGTATTTGAAAGTGAGATTTGATTGAATTGATGTGAAACAATGTCTTACCACCTATGCTTACATCTAACTCACTGTTTATTTTCTCTCTTATCAGACACAAACTGGGTGCTATGGTGCTGAAGTTTCAAAATCCAGCAGGTTTAGTTCCATGCCATGCAAATGGACGGACAGTCTCCCGTGGGAAGAAATATGTGCCTGAGGGACTGTAGCCAAGGATCAGGCCATGCTGCTGTACTGTGAGAAATAAAAGTTGAGGCTTTCTTCATGTAAACCAGATGTCTCTGCTTTCCATCTCAGCACAGCCTACCGAGACCCTGAGTAAGTACACCTCTAACAGAGCAGTGATATTCAACCTATGGAAAATGCAAGGTCATATAAAGCATATATCAAAAATACCATTCTGACTCTATTTTAAACAACGGAAACAATGTTTTTTTATGCCAGGATCATGCTCCAATAAATGACCTCTTGCTGATCATTTGGATCATATGCATCACAGACTTATAGCAGAGCGTACCCTACTCTAGACAGCAGACCTTAATTAGGATATGACCAAACACATTGCAATTATGGATTTCCATTGATTATAAAACCTATGGTTACCCATGTGGTTCACTCTTTGTTAAATACAATAAATATATACTGGATGGCATTCAAGAAACTAAATACAGTAACTTTTTATTTTTACAAGAGGCCTGGACTGCCTGAGTTACAAGACATACAGTACATCTCATAAAAGGAGAGTCTTGTAGAGCTGGGGCTGTTATTGGGTGGAGGCGCAGCAGTGTTTTGTGCAAAGGGAGAAACATTTTCAGCCTGACTTCATTAATGTTGTTGCAACAGTATCTTAGATACTACTGTCCCTGAATGAAGTGCTGGTTAGATATTCGCCCACCCAGAAAATGTGACTTTCATTACGGACAGGAGGTTTGCATATAGTAAGGCACTTACTGTCAGTTTAATCCGACAGCACGGTCATGTGAGTCTCCAGGAAGGACCTCACACCTCAGAGTTTAGCTTAACTGGCTGGAGTTGTTGTCAATGGTATGCTGAAGCATTAGAAATACAGTAGTAGAACTCTACTGTATAAAAATACCCCAAGGAGCTTGTATTAGTGAAATATCATCAGTGATTAATGAGAATATCTATAACAACATTCTCACAATGTGTCTGAGGTTGTTATCCACAGTGGAGGTAACATTTTCCAACTTTACAGTGCTTGGCAAAAAACTAGGCTGTAGTGCAGCTCTCTGAGCATAATGGTGTTGGCAGCATGCAAGCACTCCCCAAAGTCATAAATCACATTAAATATCCTCTCTGACACAGAGCTGTCTCCAATATTAATCAGCTTCATTCAGATTTACTGTGATTACATTTCTAAGAGCTCTGGCTGTAGGACCTGGGTTATTGTTGATGACTGTAAGAGAGACCAGATACCTGGCATTCATTACAAGCCTATTATAATGTCATGTTTGCAATACATTTCCATTATACTAAACAAACAGTGTTACCATGAGGACCAGCTTAAACACGGCAGTACAGATTGGTTCAAATTATGAATGTGACACTATTAAATACTGTAAATTTAAAATAGATTTATCTCTAACAAAAGAACAGATGCAAATGGCCATTGTAATAGAGTGTCTTTATATATTGTCCCTCTACTTTTTTCTAATTACATGACATAGTAAGGTACCTCCTCATGAAGATGAAAACCATGGACAGTTATCTTTTTCCTTGTGTCCAGATCCTAATAATGCAATAACACAAATGTCAGTGCTGTTAACTGTGCATTTATTGCACTGCTACTGCTGTTTTACATGGTGTGGTGGTAATACATTAATCTCTGGGGCTAATAATGAATAAATACATCAGTAAATCCAGAAAACTGCTTTCCTCACTTCCAAGTCCAGAGTTTCTTTGCTTTCTAAAGAACAAAAGGCAAGTTAAAGCCTCACTTCGAATGGGAACTGAGTTGAGGGAAAAAAAGAAACTGTTACCAAGGTGTAATGACCATGAAATATTTGGTTTTCAGGCTAGGAGTTATGTAAGAGAAAAGGTCCTGTTTCAAGGGCCATGTACAGATTCACTGTGCACACATTTGATCATTTGGGATACAATAATTATATCGTGTGAGAAAATGACCTTTTTTTTGAAGTTGAGACAAATATGACAAAGTTAAGTCACACCTCACACAGCAAGTTGGTGCAAGCAAGGACTTCTGCTGACATCATTTCATGAAGAATGAATCATTTGTGGTGTCCAGTGACGCAGCTACAAAACTATAGTGCATCAGACAAAATAGTTTGCTTGTCCTATTTGTCATAGACTTAGTGATGTTGCAATAGAGAGAGAGAGAGAGAGAGAGAGAGAGAGAGAGAGAGAGAGAGAGAGAGAGAGAAATATTCTCCTTTGAGTTCCTTTTCCATTTCAGAAAATAAAATAATACTAAAGTAATAATGTACAAAAATGTACAGGGAGAAAGTTTTAAAACGTGCTAGTTTAAGATCAAAGGAACATACCGACAATCCTGTATTTGACTTCATCCTTTAGGGAATTCTAGCCACTTCCGGAATTTGGTTACATTATTTGTGCGCTCAAGTCCTGTTCGCTCTTGAGCTTTAACTCCTGTAAGAACTACTTGAATGCACTTTCAAAATAAAATAAAAAAACTAACCAAAGTAATCACTTAACGCTATAATCATCACTGCTTGCAGCCTGAACTAATATCTCCATACCAAACATCAGGTGGGCAGATCGATAAATCCAGACAACAGGTACAATCACTCGCACCGATCAGGTCACTGACCTTATACGACGTCTCCTCAGCTTCGGTACCATAATGTCGCATCAACGCCGTGTCCAAACTCCTGGTCTGCCTCAGTCTCCGCTTGGAAATAGTTTTGGGGCTTAGCGAGCATGAAAAAACAGTGCTCAACAATCCTTGAGCGGACATATCTCCTTACAGCTGGTCGACGCGTGATTTAAAAAAATAAATAAAATGTGTGAAACAAATTCATATCCCTGCCACACAGGACCAAACTGCACGATGGAGCGGCACCGTCTCACTGGGTCCCCAGCGCGTCACCATGCTCAGCATTATGAAATACGCGCCTGGAGTCCCTGGTCACCCCCACCCCCCCCTCCCACATACTCTGACTCAGTACTTCCTCCTCTCATCCTTTTAATAACGATTAGAAATAACGACAAAATGGATGTTAATTGCCCCCAAAACAGCAAAACAAACAATTAAGCATGCACCGAGGCTCTGGGGCAAAAAATAAATAAATCTTTATTTATGCGTGGGTGTGTGGCACAGTGTGCTCCTGTTTAAGTTGGTCCTGCTGTTACATTAAAAAGATGAATTAGTATGCACACCAGCCAGTGTACAAACAATGATAACTAAGCTTTCAAATATGACTCATGCACTTAAAAACAAAAAACATAGGAATGCTGTAAAAAATGATCCAGTAGAATAAATAGAATATTTTACAGTTGTAGTATTTATTTATTTATTTATGTATTTATTGAATATAGCCACTCAAAAACAACAATCAATCAATTTTATACAAAACAAAACTTGACCGACAGTTAGTTACAGTATATCCCGGTCACTGTAGTTAAATAATTTAATACACAAACTTAAGAGTTAATAATGTGGGAAAGAAGCATATTGCTTCTAGGACACCGGGCATACTGTATAATACTGCTGCTTTTTGTTATCTGATTATACAGTATGACATTATCAGTTTTAGCGTAACTGGGACGGTTTAACATCAAACAAACTTCAGCTAAAACTATTAAATATCTAATTTGGCTCTCACTTATGTTCAGTCTTGAGACCCTCATGATGACAGAAACATTGGACAGACCTTTTTCAATTTCCACAGTCCTCTCTTGACCACACTGCATTTTTTCCCTCACCATAAGGCAGTTGAGATACTTGGCATGTAGTGCCCTGGGAATGGACTCTTCCTGTGGGAGCCCTGGGGAAGGGACCTGTGTGATAACATGACATGTGAACCAGCACTGTATGGGCACGATAAGGATTCATCAGATACCAGAGTCCACCAAACAGACAGGGGAAGTGGTGATAAGGAGGCGGCTTTGCGTTTGATCCACTTATTTGGTGGTGGCGAGGTTTGGAGCAAGACTCCTCGCAGATTCTCATCAGACGTCCCATTATGTCATTTCTCAGTGGATTTGGGAGCTTACATCCACTAACCTTGTAAAGGATGCTACAGTAACCATTTGGCCCACACAGGTTATGTATGTGGTGTGTTTTAGAAATGTAATTCACATTTCTCACTGTAGATGATGATTGCTGTTTTGATTGGCTGAACAGCTTTTCAATAGGCACAGCACAGCACAGAGTTATACAATATGAATATAATGAGGAGGAGTATAATGTGCAGCCTGCTGGCAGGGATGCTGTTAACTTAAGATGGCTGTCTCACTGGAACCATACAGGTTTCTGGGGATATATGTGGGAGATCGTTTTTCTTAGTGATTTATTAGGCCAGCTCTCCAGTGCCATTAGATTATTAGATGAAGGCTAACCAGGCTCTGCTGTAAAGACTTCTCTCTGTGAGGCTGTGAGAGAATATGATGACCACAACATTTGTCTACAGCAGTGCCCTCAGGTGAAAATATTTTTTAAAAGACCTAATAAATCGTTTCTAAATCTTTCTTCTTTCACCCTCTGGGGACTGGCCACATTAGGTGTAATATATATGAGCGGTTGTACTTTGGGACTTATTGGTTATTTCTGAACGACATTAAATGGGAAACACTGACTATTTTTGTGTGTAGTTGACAGGCTGATGATTGTATGAGTCAGCGGCATGAGCTGAGAAAAAGTATCCTCCCTCTGTGAAAAAAAAACAACCATAAGACAACTAGCCACTAGATGGTGGTAGTATACCCGCATTGCTTCTTAGGGAGTCAAGGAAGGATGTGTTGTACTAATGGCTGATTTGGAGAATTTACTTTGGTTGTTTCCATGACCAGATTAAGCTGCTTGGGGGCCTGGGGGCAAACATTTGTTGCTGGGCTTCTTTTAACCTCCCATTCAACCCCTGCCATGTGCACTGTTTGCAATATTTCAATGCAATAATAATAATACAGCCCCAGGTTTGCTGTGTGGTAATTTGATTAACACACAAATTAAATTAGTAATATGCAGCGCCATGGAGCTATATGTATCATAAAATAGAAGATTTGGACTCTTCAAGACAGGGCCTTAAAATCAGGTAATATAGCAGAACTGTGGCCTTATGTTGTGCTTCATGGTGTATATGATGGTCCCATATTCCCAAACAAAATTACAATTAATCTTATTGCCACAAACCAATTACCACACAGAGAACCTGCTTTCAGGGTCCCTGTGGATATCTTCTATTACAATGAAATGTACAATCCAATGCAATCCAGTACAATGTCAGCAAATTCTACCTTTTATGAGGCTTATATTATCTTAACTTGTGTTCACTTTGTATTTCTTTGACAGATGCACTGATTCAATGCATGTTTGAGATGCTGGTTTTCAGTGTTGTTAAATATGATTTTGTGGATAAAATAACATTAAAACAATTAAAAGTACCTGCACAATATAAAGTAATCTAATACAACAATGCTGCAAATGTGCCCCTTAAAATTAGAGTGAAATCAACACAACAATGGCTGAACAGTATAAGCTTCGCAAAGGTAGTTTTTACTACAGGCATCATATTTGGTTAGATTTTACTGTAGGTAAATTCCTGAAAATATGGATGGAAAAAATGTGAATGACGGAACAGTGCATTAATAGCCTAACTCAGTTTAGCCATGATGAAATGCAGTGCCTCCTTTCTGTCACTTGTGTGTGCTGCTGCGCTGTCAGGCACAGATTTAGTGCAAGCAGCCAATGGCATCATAGTATTATGAACCTTTAATTATACACATTAAAGACAGAATTTGTCCTAGTGGGCCACCAAAAGAGAGTGAAACGGCACCTTTGGAAATGTTATTCTTGCCATTCTGTTTATGACACCTATTTCTCTTCCATTAGTGTGCCGATGTTGAGATATTGGCTTGGTTATGTCTCAAATTGTAGCTATATAGGGGGATTTTAAAGAATGCCCATTATAAAGGTGGGAGATTTGGAGCAATTTGATTGCATCACTTTACTGTATGTCTCATTTCCTTTATTTAAAGTCTCAACAAAATGGTAGTGTTCACTTTAACACAGCAGAGATGCAACATTTTAAGTCAGTGAGTCATCACAGACATCATTTCCAGGAGATTGTACAGCCTGGGAATTAAACATGTGCATGGCTCATGTGTATGTGAAAAACAATGCCTCTGTCTTCTGAAAACTGAGATGTTAAGACAAAACACGATTTTCAATCCCTTCAGTAGAGTGCAGCTACATCAGATTGGCTGCTACTATTACTCCAATTACCATCTCTTACATTTGATACCACATCTTCTCCATAGTAAATGGGAAAAATGGGAGTAATGGTGAGAGGAAAATGCAATCTAGATGTCAGACAAGCACTTGATTAACCACTTACAGAAGCAGCCTCTGCGTCAGGGCAAGGCCATGCCATCTCACATTTCCACTCAGCCTGATCCTTCAAACATTACTGGCCACAAGGTATTGATTTTTCATTCTTCCAATATCTCCTTGCTGTTAATAGAATTTACACCAGACTATCAATGTTTCAAGGAGGCCTCCCCTCCCCTCCCCTCACAGTACTGCCGGGAGCTTCTCGCCCTCTCACTGGGCACACTCGAAGCTTGCCCTCCATTAGCTCCAGTTGTGGGTTTCTACCTGTGAGAAGCATGGAAACTGACAAAACAGGCAAAAATGACATTTTTGTCAGCAGCAGTTTGGACAGAAACCAAGAGCAGCAGAGGTGAGTCTAAGGCTGTTTCACTTCTTTTTCCCCCCATAAAAAATTCAAAGCGATTGACAACAGGGAAGTTAAATGATGAGTCATTGACAGTATTTATTTAAAACGTGTCCCCCACCCATCTGTATTATCTCTTACGGGAATTGTGTAACAAATCTAATCTATAACTGCATCAGTATAGATTGTGGGCCGTAAAGTCTGCCTTAAAGTTCTGTTCTTAAACTGTTATTTGTCATTCCAGTTATAAAAAATGCAATTTGATAGACATTTACTTGTTTTAGGACTGAGGTATGAAGTAAACTAAACTATAATTAAAAACATACATACAGTCAAAACGAAGTTTTGTTTTTAGGAGAAGTTCTGTAAGATGATTCCTATTTAAAGCGATTTAGTGTTTTCATCTGTATTAATAGAAATCTATGATGATTTTCCATTCTACCATGATCACATGAAAAAGCCAATTATCTTCCATATCACCAGGCTAATAATTATCATAATCCTTGGCATTACAAATGATGTGAGTGTTCTCACAGATGCTTGCTGATAGGCTTGGAGCCCAGCCTGCAGCAACGCAGTGCTTCTGATTCAAGTGACAATGCCGACTTGGTGACCTTAGCAGCTTTCCATGGGCACATTGATTTTTCTCCCACATTACAGATAATTGCTGGATGCTGTGAATCCTATCCTCCCAGGCCAGCAGGGAGGAGCTTCTGTAGTGTGTTGACACGAGAGAAGCTATCTGATTTGAGGAATGTGATATCCTGGGATCTCATTGACTGCCATTGACTTCTGCGTACTTCCTGTCTATGGTATGAGTATATTTAACAGCTTATCAGGAGAGTTGTTTTTATGCCTGTTGGGATTGTTATAGTTCTGTTTTACTATTACAGCTAATTGTGCCTAAGAAAATATAATAATGAATGATATTCTGAGAAAACAGTTTCATTAAATAGTGCACTTTAATGTTGACGTTTGATTTAAACAGCAAGAACACCTTTCGGATTTTAATGACAGCAGCCGCTTTGTTCAACTCCGTTAATGGGTTTCCAACTTGTTTAATTAATTATGATTAATGACCTATTTGGCATTCTTCTGTGATGGCACAAAAGATAATTATCCCTATTCAGATTTGCAGCTTAATAGTTTAAATCACTTTATTGGAATGAATGCAGTCTACAGCTTTCTACAAATACATCTGTAACCTTTAGTGAGGGCCAAGCAGTAGCTCTTATTATATTAATATGATGTTTCCTGTTGTGCATGGAGCAACTCTCATCATTTTATGCAAATTAATGCATCTACTGTTTGTTCTGCTCCATAAAGTAATGAAAAAGTCACTTCCATGCTGTTGTTATATGAGGCACAAATCTGCTTTGATGGACAAAAAATTAACTTGTATCGTTTGCACGTGGAAGTAACTGCGCCTTTTGCCTTTGCTTGTTTGTTTTAGTCATTATTTATCAGTTATTTTAGAGCTCTGGGATGTTTTTTGTTTGATATGCCCTTAAGTGTCTTTTATTAATTAATAAGAAATTCAGTCATCTTCTGTCATATAAGCTGTCGGAGCAATTTGCAAAGAAGCATGTAGCATCACATTGTTCTGAGGAAACAAATGAGCCATCCACCCACGCTTAGTGAACAGCACATAAAATCAAATGAGTCTCAGAACACACACACTACCTATCATCACCATCTTAAATCATCACTGTTGTGACCCCAAGACAACTTGCTAAATGTGATTCTCAGTTGTGTACGCTGTGCAGGGATATTGCACTTTGAACATCTCTAAGTGGTGTGGCCTGTGTGTCACGGAAAAACAGGCCACTGATGCAGCGCTCTGTGGCCCAGGGGTGGGTGTTAGGCCACATGATTGGATGGATTCATGTGCAGCATTTATCTCACAGAAACGTCTGCTTTTATCTGCTTTAACCTCACATGGCGCTCCATTGTGGTCATATGGTCATGCATAGCTACTGTATATGCATAAAGAGGAACTCTGTGCACAAATTACTGAAACAATAGCATGGTACTGCACATATATAGCAAGAACGGTTTTCATGAAAAACGTGATCATGAATCATCGTGACTTTGTGTTACTGTCTTGTTATATAGGAAGCTGCACTTGAGTGGTCATGAGTTGTCATAGACTGCTGTGTGTACATGACATGGGATGTCTTATGCAAGCAGTTCTATTTGCTTGCAGAGGGAAAGACACGTGACTCAGTTCATAACTAATGGAAGACTGTGTATGCCATTCATGCATGAGAGAGCCTGCATGGCATAATCCAGCGTGAACTATCATGATGTTAAAATGCCATGGCTTTATATGGAGAATGCCCTAAAAATAAAAAAATGTGCACTTTATAAACATGTTAAATATACCGTATTTATTAGATTAAATATACAGTATGACAAGCTGCATTATGTGACAATAGATGTGTAAAAGATATTGACAATACGAGTAATAAAATTAATACCCGATGCCACTGTATAACATTTAGGTTAAGATCTAATTCTAACATTTATATAGGATTTAGGTTTGGCTCTGTTAAGGTTGACAGTTGGCAGGCAGATAGTGATAGAGTTTGGATTACGGTTGAAGCTTAATTTTTAAGCTCTCATGGATGATAAAACACATGCCATTTCCAAATGCCTCGTACAGGGATCAGATTAATAGTTCAGATACTGCAGTTTGGATGTGTGCTGAAATGTTGTAAATAATACCATAAAATAGATAAAGCGCCAATGTCGGTTTTCAGTTGTTGGAAAGACGTTTTAACTCTCCCGCTATGACCAGTCGAACCAAGTTGAAATATGAAAACACCACAGGTGAATTTTACTAAAACAGAACATGCTTTTCATGAGAGCCTTGCTCATTGAGGCAGCCTCAACCAGCACAGCAACTCATTGGAGTCCAGCTGTTCAGCATTGATCCCTCTGTGTTTTCTGATGCACTGGCCCGGAATGTGATGTTATTTCATTACTGAGTCAGAAGCGACAAGCTCGTTCTCCTCCCCCAGGGCACCGGCCACTCACTTGGACAGGGGCACTGTATGTAATCATAACTGAATAGTTAGACAAGCTCAGTTGCCTATGGAAAGTCCAAGTCAAGCAAGGAGAAACTTTGGAGTCAGGAGGTAGGACGCGAGCACAGATCAGTGAAAGAGGCTTGAGGGGCCTGGACAGGACAAACAGAAACAAGTACCGCATTAAAGACTTGTCATCAGCAATGGACCCAGACGACAATGAACTCGGCATCTTTACTGTCATTCAGTGAGTAATGTGCTGTGGATTGGTGTTCTGTGCTTACTTTATAATTACTCCAGTAACTGTCCTAGGATGAGTGCACTGATGGTTGTTTTTGTGCAAAGAGTTTTGTTTGTTAAGACCATATACGAATAAATGTATTCGATTCGCTTTGTATTGCGTTTGTAGTTGTGATGTAGTTTTCTGCCTGAAGGTCGCAGGTTACCCAATTTATTCCTTACCACAGTATCACAGTAATATTGTATATTGTATGTTCCTGCAGGACTGCCATGGTTTTCCTTTGAGATTCACAACCCTCCTTGAAAATAGTTGGTGTTCACCTACTTTCTCAAGAACTTTCCCTTTTATATCTTTGCACCTGAGTGACAGCATTGCAAAGCTATAGATTATTATTATTAGTAGAATAGATGGTTGATGGAAAGAGGCATCTATAGCATTTCCTCATGGGTTAATAGGCCTTTTTCACAGCCGCATTTTGACATGTCATTGTAGGAAAAGCACAGCTCCAAATATTAACTGTAGTCAGTTGATGGCTGTATTCCATTTAGTGTCAGTTCAAGGGTCCAGTCATTGTGCATGCTCACTCGCTGGCCTTGGCTTATATAACAGGGAAATCAATAACAGTGTTAGTAACACCTGTTCCTATCCTGCTATAACAAGTCAAAATGTCTGCTGTAAAGAAGGCCTACATGGTTGTATTTATTTAGTTATAGAGATGAATTAGACATGTGGCAAGTTAGTAGTAAGAAGAATAAGGGTCATAAGCATTTTAACAAAATGAGAACAGTTTGCAGAGCTGTGATAGGCTGGCGAATGTCTATGGTGTGCCCGGCCTCCTGCCAAGTGCATGCTGGGAGAGGGTTCAGCCGGCAGCGACCCTGAACAGGATGAGCAAATGTAGAGGATTAACGTACAAATGAATGTACCAAATGTGAGCCGCTAATAACCCATATGTTTAATAACCTGCACGTTAACCAGGCCCACAGTAACTGTAGGTGTCGAGCATCTTGGCAGTGTCTCCATTATGTTGTTTTATTCACACTCCCCACAGAATAGGCTACAGCCTCCCAGTATTACTTTGAACTTTATCAGCAGGTGTAGTGAAAACCGGCAAACCAAATCCATAATCTTTTTCAAAGCATAGCAGAACTCAGCCAGGTAACACTTCACTTCTTATCCCAATTAGTCATGCTACTGAATATTCATGGAAAAACAGTGTTCAGATCTTTTAAACTCCCTCCTAAAAGCTGTTTAATTCACTGAATAAATCAGCCGTGGCACAGGCACAATTTGTGTTGCACTTTCCCAACAGATTGGGAAAGTTGAGGTACTGAGGGGCTCCCAGGCAGATGCATATTGACAAACACACACAAACATACAAACACAAACGCTGCTGATGAGGCGGTTGAGTGTGATTTCTGAGGGCGGTCTGTTGTTGTGGCCGCTGACACACATCTGGTTGAGGTCCAAAGGCTGCTAATGCTAAGTTGGGATCAGAGGGCAGTAAAAGCTACAAAGTCGCATCACTATAGTGCACACTGAAGACTATAATGCTGCTCAGTCTGCAGTATATCAGCATGTACAAACACAAGCTCATAGACCCATTCTGTGAACACTTCCTGATAAAAATCTAATATTCTGCTGCTTTTGAGTATACATTTATGCCCTTGCTATCTAGCATGGTGAGCAATTTATGCAAAGTGGTCATGCTCCGCTTATTTTAGCTTATAAAGGCAAGCAACGTGATCCAAAGGCAGGACTTGCAGTTTTTAAGTGGCCAAGTGTTCCAGAATGACTGAAATCAGCTGTTTTCAAAGGGAGTTAGAGAGAGGAGAGTTAGGGATCAGCAGGGCAACAGGGTTTTATCGGTCAAAGCTTCAGCCATAGTCTCCTTAGATCACGCTTCTGTCTGACCCTAATATCCTCTGCCACTCATGTTGGCCTCTGGGCCGTGAGCCCAAATGGACAAACATGACTGTCCAGAATACGCTGAGTCCCTCAATCCTCCCGCCACAGGACACAGCGGTTGCATTTGAAGCAAATAGTCAGACATGTTTTCCTCGCTCATCAGTGCACCCTTGTACTCACACACACCCAAAAAAAAGAGTGCCTGTTCCCTTCTAGAGACGCTAACCTGTTTCGGAATGCGATAAACATAATGGCGCACTTCTTTTTAAACAATTGGATCAACTCTCTTCACAGATTCAGAGATTCTAAGTAAATATTCAAATTTGTCTGAGAGAATCCGCAGGTTCACCTTTTTGCCCATCTAGTTGCATCTTTTCTGTGGCAGCAAACAAATCTGAGCCTGAGTGAAAGTGACAACATTCTTTATTGCATGTATCACTCTCAGCAAAGGCACATTGACTCACCCCGCAGAGCCTTACAAGTTGTGGCACTTTAATATAGGATGGTTTCTACTCGACTGTGATAGTAGCAGTAACAAATTGTAGCTTGAAATTCCTCAACTAGTATTTGTATTCTGCGTATTTCTGTTTATTTATCCATTACTACCTTACATTTTTTTATTGATTAACGTGTTTATCATTCTGTTAAGGTCCCAGCAGAGATTCGACCTGAATATAATTAGGGGAGCGTCTCCTTTTAACCCTTTAAAATTGACAATACTGTGCAAATGAAGAGTGTTGTGTTTTCACAGTCTATTGACTTTTTGAGCTATACCTATTGATGGCAGTAAATAGCTGTATTCAAACACATAGTTTTACAAGTGGAGCAGATGCCTTTTATAGAATATATTTGATCTTAGTTTGGTCTAACCATGTGTTTCCCTGCCACAGATCTGGATGACAGAGTAAACTGACTGTATTACTGTGAGAAGTTCCTTTTTTATCAAAACTGTCTGAGACACATGAAAAAGTATCAAGCCTCCTTGGATCAGAGACGAGGCTAATTGGCTCTTGGTGGTTTTCGACAGAGGTGCCTCGTCTGTGGTGTTTGATTTATGAAGGGTGATTCTTCCTCTTTGGGATAATAGACGCGTGGTGATTCTTCATCCGAAGACGGGTCTGAAATGTGATGCTATCCCTTGCCGAATTCTATCTGGTTTTAAAATTTCAGGCCCCTCCTGCTCATCTATCAGTTTATCTGCATGTGGAACTTGACGTGAAATAGAGCTCCAAACACATTGATGTTGCCCTACATCTTGAACTAGATGGACCAAGATATGAAAATATATGGAGATTAATTTCGATCTAAAGAAATATCACAGAGGAAATTAGATGCTTGAAGAATCTGTTAACATGCTGCCGACTACTTGGAGCATTGTGAATCACAATAGCCCTAATCTTCTTCCCTCTTGGCATTTATTAATCACACAAAACCAAGGTCTTATTCTCTCCTGTTGAATTTCATTCTGCATATGGTGATCTAACAATTCTGATCTTCTTTTGAGCCCATTTCGTCTGCTCTGTGTTTGTTTTTGTTAGGGTGGATTGCTAAAATGTTTGGAGGCCTCTTATGAATGGCCTCATTGAGAGAAAGCATTTAGCAGCTGAACTGTTTTGAAAGGTCAAAACAAATGCAGTTTACAGTATGGGCATCCTAATGTGCAGCTGTGAGGCAGAGACCTCAGCTGGGGAGGGGGACACATTAGGTCCTCCTGTCTCTCCAGCTGCTCGCAGTGCTCCTGCATTTGCACTCACATTATGTGCACATCATGCAGTGTGTCCCCGTAAGTTCATCTCTCTCTTCCTTTTCAACCTTTCCCTGCTTTCTTCAAACACGCCACATGGTTGAGGATTGATGAGGGCCAGCCTTTGGGGAATTCTCGGAAGCTGGCCGCATCCTTTAGTAGTAATTCTTGTGGCCCTTGCTACCATACAACATTCTCTCACATTCCTCTCTCTTCCTCTCTCATCTCCCACCACCACCACCACCACTGCCACCGCCACCCCCTTCCCTCCCTCTCTCCCTCTGCCCCTGGCTCTGGCTCTCTCTGCCTCTCTCCAAAGCTGTTGTTACTGTGCGGCTCCCGCACATCATTCCACCGCGATGGAAATTAAATGAAGGTGGCTTAACGCAGCTAACAGAGGCATGCTTTGAAGGATGTAACCGGGGGAAGCTGCTCTGCCAGATCCTTTTCCATGGGCTGTGGATTTGCGCTGCTGAGGCGAGGACACAGCAATCACTCAGCCATGCAGAAGCCCAGACAACAGGACTAATCTCTCCACCTGACTTGTGGAAGCTCCACTTTTTTTTCTAAATTATTTATTCCTCGCTGCCAAAGACAGTGTGGGACAATGGAGCCGGAGTGAAGTAGATGATAAATTTGTAGCCTTGACTGCAGTCTGCAGCACACATGGATGTGTTCAGCTTTGTGAAGATGCCAAAGCTGTCAGGGTGAGTCCGATGGATGCCGCTGTGCATTTGCCTGTCTGTGCATGTGCCTGTTCATTCTGTACGTTCATATAGGCACGATTTAGAGAGTGACACAGGAATCACATGTGGAACAGGGATTAAAAATGCAGAGTTATTGATTGCTCAAGAGAGCAAGTTGTGCAGTCATGTATGATGTGAAACGAATGAGCAAGTGAGGTAGATGGGAGTGGGGGTGGATGCAAAAGCTGATGCGGTTCGTGTATCTGAACTGTCTGTATCCAAGTTCGTAAAATTGATTTTACTGCAGACAGTGGTTAAGATTTGTTGCTTTATGTGTTCGGTGATGTCATGAAAGCATACATGTTCTGGAAAATGAACTGCATTTGTTTCAGATTTTAAAATCACTTCAGTTAAAGGGCCATGATGATTATCAATGCACAATTGCTAGAGTTGTAAGTCATGTTTGGTATAATATAAACATATCTTGAATGAATAAATAATTGAGCAAGTCTGGCTTTGGTCCCTAGAACCACTAAATATCAGTGGTCATTTTATGAGTGGTGAAGTTCACATACCTATGGCCAGAATAGGATGGACACTTATAGTTGATTGTTGAGCAGTTGAAACCTTGCTGTTTTACAATACAAAACATGAAATAGAAAAAGAACCAACACATTGTAGTTTTCATTTTCTTATTTTCTTAATTCAGCAACAGTCAATGTCTAAGTCAGAACTTAAAATGGGGTTTGTTTGTTTATTCCAAGAAGTGATGACAAGTATGTGATATGTGAAGTATACGTCAAACCATCCTGACAGATTCATTCATTGCCTGGTCTAACACCTCACCTTATGCACCCATGGGTCTGCTAGATTGAGTTGATCTGCCCCAGTGGACAGTAATCCTCCTAGGGGATTTGGCTCCACCAGAAACACTACAGACCACTAGTGGTGGGAACAGCTGATCATAAATGTGAAATATTAAATCAGAAGCTGAATGTGTCACAAGAGAGCCCATTCAGTGCATTTCATTTCGCTTATGAGTCATCAACAGACTGCACTGGCATTTTTTTCATTAGTTCTTTTTAAATAGACAGAAAAAATATGTTGGATGAAAAAATACAGCAATATACTATGACTATGAAGAATAATATTGAACCTTAGTATTTTTTTCTGGTGTATGCAGATCACAGCTTCTTTTTTTAACATTCCTACAGGGAAGCAGGCAGGTTGCAGGGATTTTCCATCAGATGATAGGTCCGTTGTTTTCCAGTTAGTATCCCTCCATGGCAGCATTTATGATGCGTCTCCCAGTGGACCACCACCGTCACTGCATCCTGTCACAGTTAATAATGCCACACAATGTTATCCTGATTATGAGTTACCACTGCTACACTGGCAGGGTTTTTTTTGTTTTCTCCCCCTCTTCTGCCAGCAAGAATTTAAGTCAGCAGGATGCTGTTTTGCTAAGGTTGATTTTACAGAGAAACCCACTGCATGTATTTAGAGATCTACAAGAAAGGGAACATTTCCCCTCATTGTCTCTTCCTCTTGCCTTGCAACGCCCCCAGATGTGTCTGCTGTCAGAACAAAAGCATGCGCTTGCTTTCATTCTCTTTATTCTTTGCTGTGTTTAAATCTAGCAAACATGTTTGATGTTCTTTTACTGAAAGATAACTAACTCTCTCACTCTGTCTTGTTGCGTCTATAAAGCAAGTTAGAGCCATTTGACCATCGTAGTCTAAGCTGATCTGTTTTGTTCTTTCCATGTAGAACTTTGGTTAAGTTAGCTGGAAGGGCATCCTGTGGGTGTTATAAATGTCGGCAACAGCACTGTGGAGATAATGAGCATGAACTTTAGATATTAATGTACAAAGTGTCAATTATCTCTCAATCACTGTGATTGTGACTCAACAGGGTTGCTGAAATGTGTGTATTTGTAGGTGATAACAGAGCACGCTTCCATTGCATGCATTAAAAAATGTTGAGATTATATATTATTGTATGATGATATACAACTATTTTTAGTCTTCCTTATATATCCGATAAGTGTGATCATTAAATTTAAGTGAAAATGTTTTTCTGGATGGTGTTGGTGAGATAATATGTTAGAACAGTTAAAGCCAATTTATTTGGACTGCGTGAGTTCATTCCTGGCCGTGTTTCTTTTAAAAATCTATTATTAATTGAGCCATTGTTCGGCATGTTTTGACTGCAAACTTTTTACACAGGAAATCACTGGTCTGGATACAAATTGATTAGCCTAAATGTTCATCAGAGTACACAAAGACCAAAAGATCTGTCATTTGTAGCTGTTCACATCAGAAGCTCTCGGAGAAGAGTAGATCAGAAATGGCTCAGGGTCAGAAATGGGAGCCAGCTGGCTGGTAGACGAGGTCTCAGGCAACCATTTATTTTGTTCTGTCCTTTAGTGCTTTTAACATAAAAGCAGTGAGTAGCACAATGAGGTGCAGGAGAATCCAAGTCCAGTTGCCCACAGGCTAGGTTCATCACTATATTTGGTTAATGTTTCAGAGAGCACGTTGGAGAAAAGAAGGCCTTGGGAAAATGCTTAACGAAATAATAATGAAAGCACAGATGTCTTTTCACACAGATCTTTTGTTATTCTTGTGTCTATCTTTTTGCAGCTGGATATGAAATTATCATGTGGTCTAATGAGGGAAGTGTTCTCTGTGTGCATGATGTGCACGTCCTATGTTGTAAGTGTTGCAGCAGACTATCTATCCAGGTTTCAAGACACAGCTTTGTTGTAAGATCATGGCTTTTTGCTGTTTAACAGGTATACTAGAGACTCACTTACTCACAGTAAAATAGCAGGAGGATCGTAGTGGGTGGGCTGTTTCCCAGATGCAGTTTTATTCCCACCCAGAGGAGATTAACTAACCAAAAACCTTTCTATATAGAGGCACCAGAGAGCTGCTCAGGATAGTGCGGTTTCCCATGGCAACAATATCAGTGCTTCCAAAGACAAACACAGAAATACAATATTCAGTTGGAATAGCAGAGGGAAATAGACACTCTTATTCTGAAGTGAGCGTTATTGTGTAGATGTAATTTAAATATTACTGCATAATGTACAAAATTCCAGTCACACAGGCTGTATGATCTGCTGATGTAATTTCGTCATTGTTTGCTTCATATGAAAGTGGATTCATGCATATCAGGAAAACACTGTGTCTTCTTATCTGATGTCAAATAAACAGAACGTAAAGTGGACAACAAAAAAAAAACAGTGATGTATAATTCACAGAATGGGCGAGAACAGCGGCATGAAATAGTGCAATTACGTGTAACTACATGGTCAGCAATATTTTTGAAATCACTGATAGCTTTTACTTTAACAGCGGAATATAAATAGCTTATTGGACTATGTTCCATTGTGCTGCCATATTGACCAAAGAATTAGAGCCAACGTGGTGATTGGAAGGAGTCATGCAGAGGGCAGATGTTTTCTTAAACAAAAGCCAGTGCGTTTGTGCCCTCAACAGGATAGAGGCTGTCTAACAAAAGGAGAGGAATAAGGCCTTTAATCACAGAGGTTCCTCTCTGTCTGAGCCACTTCTCTGCTCCACTCCCCAGGCCTCCTCCCAAGAGATGGTCATCTCATCTGTCTCTCCACAGATTTCATATCCAAACAGAATCACATTAGCAGTCTAGCTCTGCATACTGTAAGTGTCTCTGTTTAATTCAAGAACACAGAGAAAGCAGCATCACTGCCTCCTCACCCTGTATCTCAAGTCATACTTGTACCACTTCACTTCCTGTCACTCTAGGAGAATGAAGAAATACCTTTTATTTTTACTAGACTTTGTAAAGAGTTTGGTATGTGTTCAGGGATTGGTAATAACGTAGACAGTGGAGTGGAGGTGAGTTCAGATCTGGAGCATGCAGTGGTATAAATATCTACTGGTAATGTAGTTGTGCCAGTGTGATTCTGTTAAGTGTGCGTCTGCATGTGTATTTATGCAGCAGAAACTGTGCCGAATGTTGCTCAAACATAAGGAAATGGCTTGCTAATACAGTTGATCCTATGAGACTGGATCTCTACATTCAGTCACACACACCAAACTGGCTGCACTGGAGGAGGATAATGTGATGCTTAATTGATGATGTCGTATGTAAAGGAAAATTGAGATTGATATGCCTCTCTAGATCTCTACTTTTCTCTCACCCATGGCATGCTGGGAAAGCCATAAGAAGCAATTTGCTCCTCTAGCAATGAGCATGTAAATGTTATTACATTATTTTCTATCATGTGCAAATGTGAGTTATTGAAGCAAAACAAAATAACTTTCTTTAATTTTCAATATGCATAATGGCAGGTATGTGGCACCAGAGTGTGGTTTCATATAGCCGACCCTCATGGAGATTGTTGATGTAAATAATTCAAACTAACTTGAGTGTCTGTGTTGGAATGTGCTTTTCCTAGCTGTGGCTTGTCTATAATGCATTGTTACTCCCTACATTAACAGGATTTCAGCCTTCATGACAACACACCCGAATGCTTCTTCTCAACTAGCTTGTATTCAGAGAGATGAAAGCGAAAGTGAACTACTGTGATAAAGCAAGGATCACATTGTTCATGCAGTTTTTATGAAGGGCTGAAAAGTGATCTTTTCCCGATCTCTCAGTCAGGACAATTAAACTAATGCCTTCCAAATTATAAATGGTACATTTGGATGACAGGCTATCACCACTGTTCCTCTTAATAAAGATGTCAAGATAGATGCACAAAATGACGTCTTTGAATACAATTGTGTCGTTGTCTTCCAGTTTAGATGCCTGCCAACCCAGATGTTAGTCGCTGTGGTAGCAAAGGCTTAGATCTTCAATGTAGTTCCAATGTACTTCATTGATTTTTTAACTATGAGACATTTTTCTTTTTGTTGTTAATGTCTGTTAAATATTAGTTTGTGCTACTTTTAGTAAACAAACTCTTAAGAGATGCACATAAAAGGCACCATGCATTTGAACATTTTAGTGAAATTTGTCCTTAGAGAAATCCTTTGGGAACATACATTCACTTCCAACTTTTTGTTCTAATTGTCCTCCCTCTGACTCTTGGGTAACCTGTTCATAAATTGTGCAGCATGACTTGCCCACTTGGCGCTCGATTACTTAGTCCGATGTGACTGTGCAGGCATCATTTATTAATGCTGGCTGAGAAAGATCAGTTTCACTGTCCACCAGCGGGTGAACCTTTTTTCAGCCTCTCTGTAAGCCAGAGTGCTACGACTCAATGGCATAATGCACCTCCCGCCTGCAGACAAAAGAAATCAAAGATCACAGTATCTATGTCTGTGCCGTTAATACTGAGGCATTGTGGCTGAGAGACAGAAAATGGATTTTGTGGAACAATTTGTCAGTTCAGAAACACATGTTGAAGGCACAGCGTCTCAAAATGTAAGTACAATATGCTTTATTATGCTGTAGACCTTTGGAGAAATGTCAAACATATCAACGCTAAAGGTGTAATCCTGCAAAAATACTATCATTATAAAATATTATTCACACGCTACAGTTCTTTAACCTTTTTTATATGTTACATCTCTTGAATAAAATGTGTAAATCTGCAACATCAAACGCTGCTCATGTTAACATGGCTGTTATCCCAAAGGCTGAAATGGAGGGTAACAAGTAGGACTCATCAATGAGGTGAACATGGCTTTAGCAGTGTCAGACAGTATCCAGTTGTGTCCACACACATCATTTGAGCTGCAGGAAATGTGTTCTAAATATACACCATCGAGGCCTGCTCCAAGCTAATGTACTGTGGGTCAAATAAATCCATATCCATGTGGAAACACTAATATCCCCCAAACACTGTATTGGGAAAGAAATCGCACTGCTTCCTGTGTTCAGAGCCCAACTCCAAATGTAGAGTAAAAAAGAAAGAGAAACACAATTTTCAGCAGCACAGTATATGTACTTTTATGAATTAATCATGATTTAATGCATCCGGCAGCACTTAGGTGTGTTTTGTTACTCAACTAAAGTGAACCCGGAATATACTCAGCTTAGCTTAGGTTGCGTTATTTTGTAGCACCTAACTCTTGCACTGAATAGCTTTACAATAGTTCCTGTCTCTCAGCTTATACGGTGTGTTGACCATATTTTATTCATATCTCATGAAATGGGCATGTGTGCCCAGACAGACAGACTTGTTCATGGGCACACCCACACTAGCACACGCTCTCACACAGATACAATACAAGCACGCTGCACACAATTTATTATCGTCGGTACAGTAACTGGGGAAACATTTAGAGGGAAAGAAAGAGGAGCTTTGAATAATGAATGCGAAGAGCCCTGTTACACGGCAGACAAGCCTTTGAAGTGACATAACTTACTGCCACCGCTTTCATAGCATCACCAGTGTGCAGACACAAAGACAGAGATAAAGAGAAGACGATGGGGGGGGGTACAGACAAAAAGACAGATGAAAACATTTTAACCAATTACTGTTTTTCTGAATACCTGCACTCTGCCAACTTGTAGGGAAAATGCTACATGCAGAATTGTGTTTTGTCTGTACAATCAGCCAAAATTGAGATTTAGACAGGCACTGTCTTTCATACAATTACTACAATTTATTGTTTTGTGAAAAGATGGTTAAGTTGTATTCTATGATAAACTTTATCAAATATTCTTGGCATTATGCAAATCAAATAACCACTTTATAAGAAAATTCCTCTGGGCTTCTTTTAAAAAGAATGTGCTGACATCTAGAAATGAAACCAATTTCATGCCTCTCAAAGCACAAGAGTGAGGCATGACAACTCCGCCTGTGTGTCTAGCTTACGTAATTAATTTGATTTGTATTCACTGAGTGAACTGTGGCTATGGAACATTGTTTATCACGCTGGAATCAGACATTCTCTTATCACTTGGGTTGAATGGCTTCATATCAGCCCATGACTCATTTACTTCTATTATGATTTAAATATCTCTATGACAAATATTATTTTGAAATTCTCCTGGAGTGGGGTTTCATATAACTTTGATACTACAGGTGTTGCAAGTATACAAGTAGATTTTTAATGGAACCACAAATTATGATGCAAAGTTTACCTATGTTTAATTCCTCTTCTCTTTCTCCCTCTGTAGCCCCAGGACCAAATCCTCAGGCTGGCCGCCCCCGTCAGGGACCTGGAGTTCTTCGCAGGGACCCCCCAATGGATGGGACATGGGCAGCAATAGAGAGGGGCGTGACTGCTACATCAAGTAAGTGCCCTGTGTTTAAAGAAACAGAGGGGGAGCTTTCTCTGTCCCAGATGTTTCAGATGCTTTGCCAACCTGTGATTATTCCAGCCACGTCACTGCCTCCACACTGTCTCCATCTGTGCATTCAGAATACTGATTCTCTGTTCCCTCCACTGCTGCGCACACTCCTGCCCCTGCCTCCTCTCACTCTCTCTCACACTCTCACACACCCACAATACTCCTCATGCAGTCTCCCAAATGCAAGGAGAGGGCTTCTGAGAGTGTGTGCAAGCTGCCGCTGAGGAAGACATTCACCTGTGCAGGGACTTTGTTTTGATCTGAGAGTCTGCACGTTCCTCAGAGGATGCTGGGTTATAGCGCTATCAGCGTAATTGATCCTTCGTAATTGGCACTTCTGGATATCTGCGCAGGCAGGTAAAAAGAAACTCCCTACTGGCTCTTTATATGTTTGTGTGCACATGTTCCAGTGTAACAAGTGAGTGTTTAGCTTGTTTCATCTGCTCTGTAGATTCGGCTGATCTTCCCTGTTTCTGCACAACCGTGACGTGCAATGTGCATTCGTACTAGATCTAAAAATATTGCTGCTTTTATGAACCCTTGTGCATACTAGATTCTGACTGTTTTTGCTTCTCTCATTTGTTCACAATATTGTTACTTCCTCTCAATTAATAGTCACTAGAATGGAACAACGGGCACGGTGGTTTTTATGTCCTAGATGCATCTCTCTAATGTGAAAAATTGTGTGTATTTGCATAGTATACGGAATGGGAGGTGAGCACTTGTCACACATGGGTTATAGCATGAGAAGTGTGATGTCAGAGGAGTTATATAAGAAGTAAGGAGCAGTGAAAGTGCTGGATGCAGAGTGTGTCTGGATGAGGCAGATCACTGAGGCTGTTTTGGCTCCAGCTTTAGCTTTCTAAATTTGAGGAACACTCATGAATAATCAAATGTCTGTTTCTGTGATTGTCTGTTGCCATCAGTTTGTCGAGGCTACTGGGTGCTGATACTAAATTGTTGTATCTCTCAGTGGAACACATGTCTGGTCTGCGTGACAGGAGCACATGAATAAAGCAGTAGCCATTTAATATTTACAGTACAGTGTGACTCACGTTATTTAACATGGATGTAATATATAGAGACTGCTATAACTATATTCTGCAGGATTGTACGGCAGAGTAGATCAATATATTGGGGGAAATTACAGATTTAACACAGGCTTTTTGTTAAAGACTGAGCGTCAGATGGCTGGATGACAATTTCTTTTCACAGCACACAAAGATGTCAAAGTAAAGTGGTTCCATCAGTACTTCAATTGACTTCATCAAAACATTTAACACATTTTAATAGACAAAGCTAGATTTCGATTTGGGAGATTTTGAAAATGTACAGTAGCTAGTCCCCTAAAAAGCAGGAGTGACACAGCAAAAAAATAAAAAAAATAAAAATGCCAATACAAACTAGCTGTGATTGCATAATTTGAAAAAAGGTTGTGTTCCAAGCAGGACAAATATAACCGCCTTGGCACCAACAAACTGTGAGCCGTGTCAAAGCAGCTTTTCAGAACAAGAGTAACAGGATATTGCCTTCGTTAATGAGCTTACTCCACTTTGTCCAGAATATGTTTTATGAAAACAAGAGTGAAAATAGTCTTTGTACAGTGACAGTCAGGCCAGCGTTTCTTCTGCTCATTTTTGTTCATCTTGTTAACCATATAGCTCACAATGCGGCCTCTGATTGCTGTGTAGAGCGTTGTGGAGCTACACTAGCAGCTAATGAGTATGATTAGGGACCATTAGATGCATGGCTGTCTGCACAATGGGAATCCAGCCATGTTTAGCAGGTGGCCTTGGAGGGGAGGAGACAGTACTCTTCCTGAATGCACAGGTCCATATGGTTTTGATTTGTGCACAATCTGTTGAGTTTGTCTTTTGAGAGATAAAACTGACGCACAAATCCAAACAAAATTTGTCTTAGAAGGACGTTTAGAAATGTAAAGCGAGAGCTGACTGTGCAGTAATTCTTGTTATGAGCTGTTGTATAATTACTGTGTAAATACTTTGAAACAAATTCCTTGTTAGGGTGACAAGGATGAGGACTAAATGTGTCACTGTAGGAGGCATTATTATTTTTAAAGAAATCGGGGTGACTCTTGTGTATGAAGGCTTGGGTGCCACTGAAATCATTTTATGAGCTTGAATGGTTAATTACAAAGTACAATTACAAGCCTTTAACTGCTATAGCTTTTGAACAAACGTCAGACACTTCAGAGAGTGAAGAAGGAAGTCAGCAAACTAAAACTTTGATAAATTACCTCATCTGTGAACATGATTTCGGCCCGAGACACGTCAGATAGATTTTCATCAGCGATGGTATTGTATTAAGAATGAAGAAAAACAACTCCCACGCTACTTCACAATGTCATCAGGCTACGTCTTTTGCTATGTAGTAGCAGAAATGACATACTATATGTTGAACTGATATATTTAGAAAACACTTTGGTTGATTCAAGTGCTTGTTGCATTGAAATTATACAATTAAATATTAAATATTTGTACGGTTACTAAATGCAGCAATTAATCTGAATGCAAATGTATTTAATATTCTGGCCTCTAGCTTCAGCGGCCCACACTGCACAGTGCGTATTGGCCTGTTTAGCTGTTCCACATTGGAAATCCTGATGTGGCTGATATTTTGCCTACTCTCTCCCATTATCTGGATCAACTGTGCACAAAAACACTGGCTGATAATGATTGTGTTTCTCACCCTCATATTTTAACAAAAATTTCAAGGCTAATTGTTATTTTTGCACATGAAAATTTAATTTGTCAAATAAGTCACCAAAGTAAAATAAACTTATTTGACATAAAGGCATTTTCTTTTTTTTTTAAGATGACGGATTTAGTGTTTCTACTGAGATCACCGCAGGTAAAAGTGGTACAGGGATAACACACTCAGCTCATTAGTTTTAATTCTCCTCCATGTTTTTAGTCTTGTTACTGCAGGCTTTGCACTTACCATTGCCTCTCTTTGCCTGCCCATTCTGCTGGTCCACGCTGCAGTGAAACTAGAGACTTCTGTGTATTTGACCAATTAATCAAAGATTAAAATAATAAGTACATTTAATTGTGAAGGAATGTGCAAAATTGTTGTTAAACAGTTTTGAAATGTAACACTTTGTTACTGTTAGTGTGAGGATAGGTGAGGATTCTGTGAACCTTTGTTTTGATGATACAGTAAGTTATTGGGCCAAATCACCTACATTTTGTGACATTGTAGACCTAGTAATTAAAAGACTCCAGAGAACTATAAGGTTAATGTGACTGGCCTTATAGCTCTTTGGTAGCCATTTTTAAAAACCTTCTTACTAACCTTTACAATATTGTTGCACACTAAGCACAAAAACTGCTTTATATGTTGTTTTGTTTGATTTTAAATCAGAGAATTTGGAAAGGTTTACCCCTATGTTAAGTATGTATAGGCTCATTGCATTCCACTTCAACAAAATGTGTATACAGAAACGAGAGAAGATGCTGTCTTTATCTTCTGATTTCACCTTAATGCAGATGTGTTACTAAATTCATCAGTGGACGACTTGGGGTTATGTAATTTTCAATTGAAACAAAGAGGATAATATCTTAATTGCATTCACGTATAATGGCTTCTGCATAACACTCACGCAGTACATATTAGTTTGTATTATCGTTTAAATTGAATCAGTAGCACATTACTTTTTAGGCATTTGTTTAATTACCATAAAAACAAGATTGGGCGCCCCTGCCAGCATCTGTGTGCCATAACACAGAGACACATTTATCACTGCTTAAAAACACAAGTTCTTCCATGAAGATGTTTTTGCTACCTTTTAAGTAATGTACTACTACGTTAGTCTCTTACTTATTCTTTCCTCCTTTTGACAAAAGCATACAGAACAAAACAAGGGAGTGGGAGGAAAGGATAAGAACATGGTCCTTGTAATGGAAAGCAGTCGGATTTACGTAAAATGTCCTAATTCTAAGAAACCTACAAGAAGTTGGAACATTAATAGCTCTTCAAATTACAGAGAATACCAGTCCTCAAAATGTCTCTTCAGCTCATAGGAGATGATCTTGTTCAGCTTGAATAGAAAGCAGTGGCTTGGATTCGATAGAAAGAGGAGACCGTATGGTTCGTTCAGAGCGTCTTTACTGACATAAGTTGTAGAATAAGATTTAGGTGGTTAAGGTTAAGGCTCAGCAAAGTATGTTCCCCACTGTAGCTCTCTGTGCTGTAGACCTTTTCACCTGACTCCAAACAATGAAGGCTCCACTTTACTAGAACTGGCCAGTAGAGTCAATGTTTACAGACTGGTTGTAACATTTATTTTACTTTGTCAAAGATTCTTTTCTTTTGGATTAAGGCTATTTAAGGGCTGAGCATCTGATTTATAGAAAATCTCAAGTCTTAGTTCTCTGTAAAGGCGAATGTAAAAACATCACAGTGAATGGGATTACTTCTAGTTCAGGACTGCTATTACCACAAAAAATAAAGGTTGAAAAAACTGGTGTAAACATTCTTCCCAACTCTTATCTTTCGTTATCTGTTTCAGCTCTATTTTACATCCCGATGACAGATCACATTTGTGGTTTACAGCTCTGGGAAAGAATTGTTGAATCATCCTCCAAAATATCAGTTGACAGTCACTTCGCTTTGAACATCCAGTTGGGCTGGGTTTTTTCATAGTATTGGGATTGCGACTGACAGATCTCACTGTGTCTTTGTGCTGAGAAAGATTAATTGTTAGTATTTAGTGGTGAACAGTACATGTGTCAAGAATAACTGTGAATTACACACTGTCTGCCCACGGCTCTAATTAACCAACATTGCTGGCACCATACGGAGCTGCTGCTGCTTTTGCAGCCAGAGAGAGTGGAGGAACACTGTAAAAACTCATCACAGATCACAGAATGTGTGAAGGATAGATACAGTTTGTGAACGGCTTTTGAGCTCATGCAGCTAAAGGAAAAATAACTGTGTTGCAGTAAAAATGCATTGATCGGAGTAAGGTTGGAACTGTACAGTCTTGGTTTGCAGCCAGCTGTTGAGAGAAGGATTCGTACAGGCAACGAGATAGCAAATCTCAAACTCAGGCGGTCAGGAGGTTTCTACAGCATGACACTCCACATCATACCTGTCCTGCATCTTTATTAGTGTGGCAAGGTAAAATCCTGTTCTTTGAAGTGTGAGTACTACAGAAAACAGTAACTGCCTCTCGGTGAAACACACAGTGGAGATCTGCAATGTGAGAATACAAACATTGGAGCTTGATTACTGCCCACATGTTCTATTTTTATAGCATTGCTTCTTATTTCAAAACAATATCTAGCATCTTGTTTCGAAGATTTTGGGGATTTAGACACAAGGTAAACAACCATTTTCTATACAGTCACATTTATTGCTGTCCCCTTTATTGACATTTTTGCACAGTTTTCTCCCGTCGGAGTTGCAGTTTTCATTGTTTCTCGAAGGTGAATCTCTTTATTGGTTATATTAGTTTGAAATATAGGGCTTATATTTTAACATTATAGCTGCAACAAATGATTATTTTCATTTTTGATTTATCTGCTCATTATTTTCTAGATTCATCGGTTAATCATTTGGTCTATTAAAATGGCAGAAAATTGTCAAAAATACCCATCACAGGGCATCCTGGTAGCTCACCTGCTAGAGCAGGCGCCCCATGTACCGAGGTCCTTGATCCAGCAGCCGTGGGTTTGAGTCCCACCTGTGGCCCCTTGCTGCATGTCATCCCCCTCTCTCTCTCTCTCTCTCTCTCTCTCTCTCTGTCTCTCTCTCTCTCTCCCCCCTTTTCTTGTCACTCTACAACTCTCACTATATCCATCACAAGTTCCTAGAGCCATTTTTCTGCTTTATTTGGTACACACTGGTTTCACAACACTGCATACAAAAGTTTGACCATGGAACAAAAACAACCAGTAGCGATGACAAAAACATGTTTTTCCCTCTCACAGCCACGTCTCCCAGAGCAGCTCCCTGGAGGAGGTTCGTCTGGACGGAGACAAGTTTGTGCCACCAGCTCCCCGGAAGGTGGAGATGAGACGAGACCCAGTGCTTGGCTTTGGATTTGTGGCAGGCAGTGAGAAACCCGTGGTGGTCCGCTCAGTTACACCAGGTAACGTGCCCCAGCTGTACGGTGAGCTGAACAGTGACTCACTTGATCCGTGGCCATTATCAACAATTTCACCAAAGGAGCTGAAGTCCCCCTAAAACGAAAAGGAGAGAGTAAAACCCACTCAGGCTGTAGTTTACGTTGATGATTCATTGATTTTAAGAGTGCTCAATGATTAAGCATTCATTAGAGCCTTGAGCCACAAGACAGGAAACCAAGAAAATCAAGAAAAATGACTGTGCACCGTTAATAGCACTTAACTCTTGTTTGGTGTATGTTGGCAGGGGGTCCATCAGAAGGCAAGCTGATCCCAGGGGACGAGATCATCATGATTAATGATGAGCCAGTCAGTTCAGCACCCAGAGAGAGGGTTATTGACCTTGTCAGGTATGACCACACACTAAGGTGAGATGCCAATTGCCTGCTTTTAAACCCGTTGTCCGTCACTGTGCAGTGCCTATAGAGAAAAAGTGATCTTAATTAATTGCAAATATAAAACACATTTTTACATAAGTATTCACCCCCTTTGATAGGAGGCACCTAGAAATCACAGAATTAGCTAAATTGAGATCACACGTGTGTAGTCAAATGGTTTGTAGTATAGTTACATGTGCATCTGGAGACAGTATTGTCAAGTAAACCATGACAACAAAGGAAAACAACTGATTGAAAAGCACAACAATCCATCAGTGGATGCATACGAGATAATATCAGTGTCCAAAAGACGCCCAAGGGAGGTGAATACTTTAAGCACTGGAATTAGTCCATCACTGTACTTAGGTTTAATTTCTTTAATTTTGTTTGTTTTTATTATAATAAAACATATCATTTAATTACCCATTTTTAATGGTACATTCAGCCACCTGCTCCATTCACCATGATTTAGCTGTATGCTGGTGTTATTGTTTCTTCATGCGTCTCATTAGATTAATATCACTGACACAGTTGAGTGGCTGGCTGTGAGCATTTGGTCCTTGTATGACCTGTGCGGCAGTCTGTAAACAGTACATTAAGCACAGGGAGAAGTGCCCATGTGGCCATTCCTTCACAGCTCCTGTGGCCTTGAATGAGCTCAGTCTCTGCAGTAAAACTCAAGGCAAGACAGGCCTGCCAGGAGCATGACTGGGGCACAGTGTTCCTCCTGCTGCCGTCTACCACGATCTTTTTTTATTTAGTTTTGTTTAAATCTCTAATAAAAATTTAATCTTTCATTAAAAATATGTTTTGTGTCTTGCAGGAGCTGCAAGGAGTCTATATTGTTGACCGTCGTTCAGCCGTATCCAGTAAGTTTCTCCATCTTCTATGAATGAAAATGAGGGCATTCCAATAGACTGTTTGTGTGTTTGCGGGGCTGATTTTTTGTTGATTCTATGAAAGCAAGTCAATAATCATGCCATATGTTTGTGCTGGCACTGTATCAGTAATGCCTTTGCTGAGTGTGAGAGCCCCGCTAACTCACAGGGAGTCCAGTCACTGCAGTCTTTCCAAGTCTTCTCATTTTGTAGCGTCAGATCCTTGCAAGACCTCAGATGAACCTGCCACATCAACATTTACAGTCAAGGAGCACCAGATGGTGGTGAACACACAGTGCCATGAGCATATATTCGGCCTTTGTTTACAGTTCACATAATGTTCACATAATAAGACGGTGCTCACAGAAAATGACATATACTGAATGAAAACTGCTAATTCTCTATACACTGTGACAGTAATTATCATGTGTTATACCATGCAAAATTTCCTAAAATGTGAAAATGTGTAATGTCTAAATACATCCACTCAACGTGCATTTGAATTACCATTATGTTCATAGTGTTTCAGAAGCTCAGCATGATGAGTGTTTAGTAGCTTTTTTTGAATAAGGACTTGATTTGCAGAAAAACATGGGTGTAGTATTCCACAATACTCAGAGCACCAAGCAGCTCTTATAATCTAGCCTATAATTGCTTCAGTTTACTAGCCATTTCTTTGCAGCCTCAATGACACACCGGCAGTGAGGGTGTCCTCCCTCTTATGCCCTCATACAAAACCACCTTAATTGCATCAGCAGCAAGTGGAGAAATGGGAGGTTGTCATGTTTCAAGAAGCGAACATGTCCTTGTGAAGCTGAAAAAATACATGACTCATCTCTAGACTAACTGATTGTCCTTTAAATCTTTTTTCCCCTCTTCTTTCCCTCCAAAAGTCGCCCAAATCGGCATTCATCAGCGCAGCCAAAAAGGCCAAGTTAAAGACTAATCCTGTTAAAGTCCGCTTCGCTGAAGAGGTCATCATCAATGGCCAGGTCCCCGTAAGTCACACTGGACACTGATTCATTCAGTACACATCAAGGCTCTGAACAGGAGACGACAGCAGCAGACTTCTAAACCCTAAAAGCTGGCATAGAGCAGAGTGGAAATATTAGAAATCACTAACTGTAAAATGAAGACACGCATGAGCAGGAAAGGATCCTCCTCTTCATACTTCTTTTCATCACACTACCATCACGGGGATGAAATAGAGAGCATGTGGGTATGATTGACAGGAAAAAGAGGGGCACTCTCCCAGTGGGCTTCCCTGATTTGTCAGATGTGTCACACAGGGAAGAGTTTTTTTAAGAGAGCAACAACAAAGTCAGAAGACTATCAGGGAGCAATATGCTCTTGAGCACAAAGGGCAGCATCATACATAAAAGCAGACAGTGATTATTAAGGAAGATGCATCATTGTCTTACTTTCACTACTATTTTGGCTCAGTGAAAAACGTCATGGAAATTAAATATAATGTGTAAAAGAAGCACAATAGATCACACACATGTTTAAAGACATACTTTTGGGAAATATGCTAATTGTTTTATTGCTGGAAGTTAGATGAGATAATCAATACCACTCTCATACCTCATCTGTATATCTGTTAAACATAAATCAACCTACCAGCATCTTTAAAAGCTCACTAATTATGTTATATATTGTTTGTTTAGTGTGTAAAAACATGTGTCTCTATAGGACTATATGCTAAGCCAAGCTAACTGTCTCCTGGAAGAAAGAAAGCAAAACTGTGTATTTCCTTTATTTTTCTATTTTTCCTTTATTCCTCAGTCATTCCCATATGGAATTCTTGAATGTGTTATCATTTTCTCCCACGGGTCCTCTAATTAGAGACTTTTCAAACCCAAATCCCAAGCACCTAAACTACAGTCTATAAACACAGCTTTCAATTAGAAAAAGTGAAATGTGTTGATCAAATGATTCTTATTCCATCCTCAGGAAACGGTGAAGGACAACTCCCTTCTTTTTATGCCAAATGTTCTGAAGGTGTACCTGGAGAACGGGCAGACTAAATCATTTAAATTTGACAGCAACACATCCATTAAGGTAGGTGCCATAGAAGAATCTTGCTTCACTATAAAATGCAGTTGCATAATCTAAAGTGATGTTCAGCTTAAATGTTGAATGTTATTCACAGTTGCACTGTACATTATAAAGTGCCAACTCCTCTCTTTGCTTGGCCTTCAGAATGTTATCTGAACTTGAATTATGATTCAAACAAAAAGCATTTTGAACTTAATTAACTGTGGAGCAGGGAGCACTTGGTCAGCAATTTCCTTCATTAGTTGAAATTTTGATTATAACTTCAGTAGTGTTCAGATTTTTTTATGTGTGTTCAGCTGTGAAAATGATTTATATTCACGGCATTGAGCTGAGCGTGAGCAGGCTGCTGCATCTGCACGGTTCTCATATTGTATTAACTATGACTTTGTCCGTGTGAAAGGATGTGATCTTGACCCTGCAAGAAAAGCTATCCATTAAGAGCATTGAGCACTTCTCTCTGATGCTGGAGCAAAGAGCTGAGGGATCTGCCAGCAAACTCATGCTCCTGCATGAGCAGGAGATGCTAACTCAGGTGAGGCACTAAACAGGAGAGATGTAGTTAAATAATAGACTTGATAATAATACACCTTGTTTTCAGTAGACAGTATTTTTGTATTCATATAACAGGAGCAAAACTGCAGGCTCTTCATCACTTTGACTGGCTAAACATGAAAAATGCATGAATAGTTTGACATTTTGGGAAATATTTACTTTTCTTGCCAAGAGGTGGAGAAGATCAATACTCAATAATCTCTGAAATAGTCCCCCAAGAAAACCACTGCTTCTGTTTTTACACTTAAGTTTTGATCTACAGAGGTGCTTGTAGGTGCTGTTTTATCTTTGAACAGAGCCAGGGTAGCTGTCTCCTTGTTTCCAGTCTTTATGCTATGCTATGCTATGCTATGCTAAGCTAAGCTAACTGATCCTGGCTTCAGCTACATATTTTAATGGACAGATATGAGTGGTATTGATCTTCTCATCTAATTCTCAGCAAGTAAGCAATGAAATTATTTTCCAAAATGTCAACCTATTCCTTGAATCGCTGTCAAAGTTGTACATTAATCCTGACATAATTTTAGCTCATATCAAATTTTGCCTGTAATGCACTGTCCGTGTCTATCTGAAAAAAAGAGAGAGCAGTGTAAGCACTTGATAGAAGACATTTTGCAGAAGCAAACTCTTGTCTTATGGGACCCTTCTTATCTTCCGGCTTATGCTCTAGGTGACACAGAGGCCAGGGTCACACAAGATGAAGTGCTTTTTTCGCATCACTTTTGTCCCAAAGGATCCCGTGGACCTGCTTAGGAGAGACGCAGTAGCATTTGAGTACCTCTATGTTCAGGTAAATATCAGCAAATGCAGATAACACTGCAGAAAAACACACAATATAGTTTAGTTGAAAGTTTCTGAAGATGCTAATCTGAAAACACCTCAAGACAGGGACCTAGTCTAGGCTTTAGGCTATAATAATAACCTCAGCAAGTAGTAGGTGTGTTGTTGTCTTGCATTTTGTGATAAGAAACTTAAGTGTAACCTCCTCCTCTCCCTCTCCGGCTCCTCCAGAGCTGTAATGATGTGGTATTGGAGAGATTTGGGTCAGAGCTGAAATACGACACGGCCCTCCATCTGGCTGCCCTGCAAATGTATATTCTAACCATCAATACCAAACAGTCCCAGAAAGTTTCCCTCAAGTATATTGAGTAAGTAGATTGGATTTCACATTGTGCCATGTGGGCTGGAGGTCATTTTGTTGTTTCTCATGACTTATTCCAGTTGTATAGGCTGCTGCTGTACAATAAAGCAAAAAAAGATCTCACTAGTATTGTTCTACTGCAGTGTCAGAAGATACATCAATGCTGGTTAGTTAATGATTCTCTGGGTGAGGTAAATTGATCACCGGTCAAGAATGATGACTTGAGTTGAGTTTGTCACAGTGATTGAGTGACCTTCTTTAATCTTTATGAATTGTGGGTCCGCAGGAAGGAGTGGGGTCTGGCACTGTTCCTGCCTCCTGCTGTGCTGTCTAGCATGAAAGAGAAGAACATCAAAAAAGCCCTTACTCACATTCTCAAAACCAACCAGAACCTGGTGCCGCCTGGTAAAAAGGTAGTGTGCCACCTCTTCCTTTTTTCTCTCTCCACCTCTGTCTTTGCTTTGCACTACATCTGAAAGGACTCGTGACTACCACCTAGTGGAGTGTTGAATTTCAAAATAATGGTGCTGGGTGGTCGTTTGAACGGATCATTTTGTACACCTTACATCACATTCTGCTGTGAATAGCTCATTTAAATGATTCCAGTCTGTATCTTATCCTACATCTCTTGTTTCCTATCCATTCCAGCTGACCGCCTTGCAGGCAAAGGTCCATTATCTTAAGTATCTCAGTGACTTGAGGCTGTACGGAGGACGGGTGTTTAAATCCACACTAATTGTGAGTGAAACCGTCTTGCTATATCACATCATATGCAGCCAGCATGTGACACAAAAAACACACCAGTTCACACTCTGTTCTTTTACACACAGAACGTGATATATGTGCTGACTCTCTCTTCCCTTTTTACAGCAAGGCGAGAAGCACACAGAGGTGACGTTGCTGGTGGGGCCGAAATATGGCATCAGTCATGTGATTAACACCAAAACCAACCTGGTGGCACTTCTGGCAGACTTCAGTCATGTCAACCGCATTGAGATGTATACAGAAGATGAGAACAGAGTTAGAGTTGAACTACATGTCATGGACGTCAAGGTTAATAAACCTTCTGCCTTTTTTAAATATGCATATGCTGACTGGTTTTGTGAATATTTTCTATGGTTTTACCCAAACAACACCAAGTCTGTTTAGCAGTCATTATAGCCTCATTCTACAGCCGCACCCTCCCATTTATTTTGCATTCATTGTCATCTGCTTATCTGCCTCTTTCACAGCCCATCACTCTCTTAATGGAGTCTGTTGATGCCATGAATCTGGCCTGTCTGACTGCTGGCTACTACAGATTACTGGTGGACTCTAGGCGCTCCATCTTCAATGTGGCCAAAAACACAGACAGTATGGAAACAAGTATGTCTGAAATTCACAAGATGACTCATCAGAATGTGTGAAAATAGACCTGTTACAATTTTGATTCCTCTTTGCAGGCCATGCTGCGAGAGTAAAGCAGAACTACCAGGCCATTGAGTGTACATACAGCACACCGCATAAAGGATGTGAAGACAGAAACCATCAGAGGTGCAGCCAAGATTATTCTGACCAGGAGTGTGAATACCTCGACCACGGGAGATGTGAAGGCCAACCAGTGTACATAACCGAGATCCACCAACCCCAGCACTCGATGCACATGGCAGAAAGAGTGGAGTGCTGCAGAATCCCTTGCTCCCAAATGTATTCCAACGTACCAAGGCCCAAACCTCAAGACTCCTCCAGGAGTGCAAAGGTCTCCTTCATATTTGGAGATCCACCCTTAGACAGTATAAACCCCCAAAATCTGGGCTACCAAAGACTGATGGATGAAGGCCCAGAGATTCTAGACAATCACAGCCACATGTATAGGCGTCTGGAGGAGGACTTTAAGATGATGGATGCCATAGAAGACGGGGACGGTTATCAGTACTCCACCAAAATCTTTGGTCCTACCGAATGCATCGAGGAGCCGCTGCTGCACGATATCTGCTACGCCGAGACAACAGATGACGCAGAGGATGAGGATGACATCAGCTGTGAGGAGGACATGGTGATGAGTGACATTGACAAGCCTATGTTTCTCTCGCTCTCAGGGTCCAGCGATGACATCATTGACTTGACCTCCCTCCCTCCCCCACCGGAGGGTAATGACGAGGAGGACAATGACGTACTGCTGCACTCTCTTAACCTGGCCATCGCTGCTCCTCCTCCCGGCTTCAGGGACAGCTCCGACGAGGAGGAGCAGCAGGGGGCCGGGACTCGGGCCCAGGGGGCCTGCAATGATATCCCAGTGTCTCTCATAGATTCAGTGCCCACACACAGAGCAGAGGGCCACGGGGAGCCTCTAAACGATGCAGTGGTGTCCACCTTACAGGCACTCGAGGCCCTCGCTGCATCTGAGGAACAGAGTCCAGCACAGTCCGAGAGTAGCACAGGTTCTCCTTACACTATTGTAACGTTCATCCATTAACACTGCATGTGTTCCAGCCATTCACTTTTGATTTGTTGTTGTTGATTTTTTTCAATAAAGCCCATTTTGTTCTATGTTTCCATTTGTGTGAGTATTTGTTCATTCATTTGAGCATGCAAACAGTTGTGTTCATCACAGCATCATTCATTTTGTCATGATTTGTTGTTTTGAGGATCATTTTGTTTTCTCAATTGCACGCTGCACAATGTCAGATGTTGGTTGCTAAATATAGAAAAAAATTAAAACAAATAATTTTATTGTCATCCACAGCTTCTCTATCAATATTTTATAGATGCTTTAATTTGGCACTTGGGATGTTATAAGTGATGTATACTTATTATTGTTAGTGTTAGTTCAAAGTAATCATTCACTCCTCCCCCCTCCCCTTCATGCTGAATTACAATGTCATTACCATGATCTATATTGGACTCATTCCCTAATCTGTGATATTTTTCCCGTGCCTCAGATGAAGTTGTTAATGAGATGTTTGTCTTTCTGTGGTACACAGGTGTAGAAATATCACGAGCATTTAGTCCAGAGTCCTCAGATTCTGGCAACGAGACAAATTCCTCTGAGATGACTGAGAGTTCCGAGCTGGCCACTGCTCAGAGACACTCAGAGAACCACCTGAGGATGCATGTAGCCATGGCAGAAGGCTACCACGCCGTGAATGAGGAAAAGACAGAGGTCACTGCGCCTAGCGACGGTGGCGCAGCAGCTATGCAGTACAATCCCCAGGAGCGTCAAGAGGAGGAGGCGAAATCATCTGCCGTCACCTCATCCCAGATTTTTCACTCAGATGGTGGTGAGATGGAGCCAGAGACAATGGAAATAAAATCCGTCAGTGAATACTTCACTAAGATGCACATGGGCTCAGTAATGAGCAGGCAGAGAGGAAAGCAGAGGGAGGCAGAGAGCAGAATCCAAGCAGATACCTGTGAATCCTCTGATAGATCTCACGTTACTCAAGACTCAGCTAAAGAGGAGCCCCCTCATCTCGTTGGGAAGTATAATGCTTTCACTGTGAGAGATTCCTATTATATGAATCAACTTGATCTGGGGCGAACTCACTTTAAAGACAGACATCAAATATGGCAGCAGAGAGTGCCTGGAAACAAAATGGCAGAAAATCTCTCTCCAGAATGTGGGAATGACTCACTGGCTTCCCACGCAAACAGGTTGACAGTAAAGGGAGAAAAACAGGACTCAGATGAAAGAAGCCAACACTTAAATGCCCATCTCAGCTCCCCGGCGAAAGGGCCCGTCCCTACAGAGGGAGATTCCACTTCACAGGATAATGAGCAGCAGCAAATGAAGATTGCGCCGTCCGAGCAAGACGTCACGAGGTTGTACGAATACCATGTGAGCAAGCGCATGTCGTCGATACAGAGTGAAGGCGTTCACTCTCTCCAAAGCTCACAGTGTTCTTCTATAGATGCCGGTTGTAGCACAGGCAGCAGCAGCTGTGTCACTCCCATGGATTCTCCCCTTTGTGCCACAGACAATATGCATGTACTGTCAGAGTCCTCACTCAAGGGGCTGAGTTATGTAACTGCTGAGGAGAGAGCTTACGGACCCCCAGGTCAGGGGAAGGTTGGCCATCCCATGGACCCCACCCTGCTGAGGAAGATCCATGCAGCAACCAGTGCTGAGCCTGGGTTTGGGATTACACGGGACGGTAGTCACAGAATGCCCAAGATAAAAGAAACCACAGGTAAAACTAAACAGGAGGGTGCTCTCTCTTATCTGTCAGTGTAAATGCATGAAAGGAACTAAAGGGACATTTACTGAAGTCACTCACTGCATGCAAATAAGGGCAGGAAAATATTTGTATATTGTCAGTTCACACAAATTACAAAACACATTTGCTCATCTACTTCTTGGCATACAGCCATGCAGATAGTTTTATCTGCTCAGGTTCTAAATTAACTGTCTCTGTGACTTCCATTGGATTTTTGGAGGCTGTACTTTGCACAGTGCTTTGAATTAACATTAACGCCAGCATGCTAACATATTCACAATAACATACTGGTGCTGATGACCAACAGATGTTAACAGTGGATTACGTGGATTTTATTATTATTATTATTATTATTATATGTTTCTTTTTTAGTTTTTATATTGCTGTGAGAGTTACATATTAAGTTTAATTCAGAGACATTGCATGGGGATGAAAAGGAAAACCTTGGCAAATAAATTTTGAATAATAATAAAATAAAAACTATCTGCATGGCTAGAAAAATATTTCTGTAATTTGTATGGACTGACTAAACCCTCTGGCTCTCAACCTGAGGGTCGGGGTAAGGGTCCCAAGATGAATCAGATAAATAGGGATAAGGTGATTAAAAAATCTATTTATACTTTGAAATTCTTTCATTTTCTTTCATTTTTTCCCTCTAAAATCCTTCAAATTAAACAACCTGTGACCAGGGGTTGCAAGTATGTGATGTTTTAAGGGGTCACTACCCAAAAACATTGGGAACTGCGACATCAAAAAATTGTCTTGCCCTTAGTTGCCTGCAATGTGGACATTTCTTAAAATGTCACTTTTGTTTTCCTCCAGTTGAACCTTTAGCAATTTGGAAATATGCAAATTCTGAAAAAGATTATTATTACAGATTTCTGTATATCTATCACATATAAGTATATAAGCGTTATTATTAAAATGTATGAAAGTTTATTACAGATGAACATGTGATGTAGGGAGATGCTTAACAGTTCTCTTTGTTTTCCTACTACCCCTAGTGTAGCTTGCACACAGCGGAAGAAGGTTGGGGAAGAGTCATCTTTAGCTCTCTGTAATGAGACCAGTACCACCACCACAACCATGTCACCATCATCATTAAGAAGTAGCACAGAGCCCAGTGGGCTAACACAGGCCAGCCCCGAGTCCGACCCACACGCCCTGGCTTTCTCCTCAAGCAGATCTTCATGCGACCCAACAACAGGCAGCCTCAGGAAGCCACGCAGGGTTCGGATGCTCAGGAGGAGCTGGAGCACCATAATGCCAGGTTCCAGGAGCTTAGAAGCACTGTTAGATAAGACCAAAGCCACACTTACAGGGAAGAGTCGTGGTCAGAATTTCCAGTCTCAAGATCCCCCAAAAGTTCAGAGGATATTCTCTCCCAAAACCTTGCCCAAGAGCTTTTCCCAGGGTTCAGTTGCGTCTAACTCATCTGGTAGAAGGCTGCTAACAGGAGCCTCCCTCTTGCTGCCAGAGTCAACAGCACCAAGGCTGGATGCAGGTACATGGAGGTGCCGTGGACCATTCAGTCACTGCTTCCTGCGGAGAAAGACAAATGCTGATGGTGATGATAAAGACAGAGAGATGCCCTCACGTGCTCTGTTCTCTGTCAGCTCGGTTTCTTTCAGTCGCAAAGACAACGCAATCATGAAAGCTGACTATGAAGCCGGGCGGAGTAACATGGCCACGGCTATGAATGACATGAGCCTCAAAGCAAGGCTAGCTCGTGTAAATTCCATGAAGGGAAAAACCTACAGCCTTCACACAGGGTTCGCACTTGCACGGAAGGATGCCTTAGAGATGGTCGGCGTGTTGCGTTCCAGCGTCGGCTGCTTGTGCAGAAGCGGGAAGCCTGAGGTCAACAAGGATGACCTGGATTCATTCTCCCAGCTGCTTTTCATGCAGGCCAAAGTGCTGAGCGGCGCCTGCAGTCAGATGGCTGTGGAGTACAGCAGCCCAGAGGAGTTACTGCTCACTCTGACACACAGCTTTCACACACTCTGCTGCCTGACGCAAGCCTGCATGTCACTTGTGGAAGGCCTGAGCACCGAGAGCGAGCGGCGCAAGGTGGTAGCCAAGGTGGACGAGGTTGTCATGAACTACGTGTGTCTGCTGAAAGCTGCTGAGTTGGCTTCGGGAAGCTCCCCCAGTGACCAAAGTGTGAATGCATTGACACATCACTCTGCCACCATGTCTGCTATTATAAACACACTAACTCACTCACTGACAACACTGCTCAACAAATAAACTGTTGTTATTTTGTCCTGATTATTGATTTAAAGCCATACATAAGAGACATAGGTTTTACGACCAATGTGAACTGCTGTGAAAGAAAAAATACTTGCCTTGTGTATACAATATTTTATTATGTAAAGTAAAAGTAAAATTATATGAAACATTACAGTTTTAAATAGAATATATAAAGAAGCATATGACCCTCCTCTCAAGTATATTATCTAATATTACATAATAGGGATTCTTTTAATGATTTATTGGTTATATTAGGGGCATAACATGTAGATTATTACAACCTTATTAGTACCTTGTTTATAAATTGTAAAACTATATATTATGTTGGATAAATGCATTGCATACACTATATACAGCTCTAGACAAGTCATTGCACAGGATAAGACATGATCAAATAAAAGTAACGCATATGACTTTTTCATCTGCTGGATTCACGTTAATTTAAAGAATACTTCACACATGAACACTGAGTACTTTCCTGTTATTTTTTGTCATCATTAAAAAGATTAAAACTTTTAAAAAGCCTTATCTCAAATAATTTTGTCTGTGTTTTAATAAACATGAGTTTGGTTGTGTTTATTACCAACTTCTCATAAAATACCTTTACATTTGTATCTTATTTTGCTCGTCGTACATGCAAATTCATAATAATTTATTCTCTTTTCAGTTGATTCCTGAAGCATTAAAACAGAATAACAGGCCGAGAGAATGACTTCTCTAGATTATACAAGTTTGCTGCTAAAATTTCATTATTTATACAAAAAAGTTGCAAGACCAATGTTTATTTTCATAACTATATTTAATAATTCATGATTTTACTATTTACTCAAGCCTGAGTGGTGGTAAAGCTTTTTGCATTAATGATGATGATGGCCCATTTCACTTACAGGGCGGGAGAGAGTGTTTGCACAGCGTTATGCGCTCATGCCTCTGAGTGTCTACAGCCATGCCAGCAGCTCTGTGAGGCTGTACTTTGACCTAAATGCTAATGTCATGCTGACATATGCTCACTGTGACAGTGGCAACGTGTTGATGATTAGCAGGTAATGTTTTCTTTGTTCATCATCTTGGTTTAGCTTGTTAGTAAGCTAACCTATGCTAATTACCACAAAACACACGGAACTGTTGAGTCTGATGGAATGTAATTAGTTAGTTAGATATCCTGCAGGGAACATGAATGTCTGAATCAAATTTGATGGCAAACCATTAAATAGTTGTTGAAACATTTCAACCTCAACGTGGTGCTAGAGGAGAAGTCAGGGGGTCACCGATGTCTGTACAAAATTGTGTGACATTCAATCAAGTAGATGTTGATATATTTCACAGGAAGTGAAAACTTTGACCTTCCAGTGACACTAGAGGTAGAGCCAGTGAATCACCAAAGTCAGTAAAATCCAAATTGCAAGTCATCCAAACTAAAAAACTAAAATGTCAGCCTCATGGTGGTGCGTCAGAAAAAGTCAGAGGATCACCAAAGACAGTAGAAATCATCCCGTGGGGACCATGAATATCTGTAGAAATTTTCATTGCAATCTATTTAATAGTCGTTGAGATATTTCAGCGATGGCTAGACAAGCACACAGCGTCATTCCTAGAGCCATGCTGTATGGCTAAAAGACACTTTGTTATCATGCCTTTTTGCTGTGAAAGAGGATGATCAGGTGGACGCTATTTCTAAAACTACAGTGCCAATTCCTGCTTTGGGTTTCTCAAATAAATAGCCACACATACTGTCTGGACAGGTCACGTCATAGAGCCGCAAAGTGGCGACAGATTAAGGAAGAAGATTCTGTACGGTTCCAAAATAGCATGTTTACCAGGCAAGCTGTTAAACCTCAACCCAAGTATAGGTTTCAATTTCCCCTGCAGTCTAATCAGAAATGAAACATCTATTTTTACTGGTGGTTGAATATCAAGAATAATCCACTCCTCTAGCTGTGCTAGTATAATGTACTATAAGGGGCAAAATGATCCTTCTGTCCTTAAGGACAGCTCTTCACAGTCATCTAAGCATGAAGCACATGTTCGCCACACTATTTAACATTCAACAGCAATCTGTCAACCATTATCACACAGTCAGCATAAAAGATGGAAGATTTGGATGTGTGTGGTTTGTGACAATAGGGAAGTGATGCTGGTTAATTATACACATTATGGGCTAACCCAGCCACCTGTTACTTTCATCCCATCACCTAACATCAGTGTTACAGTGTTCTTTCAGTACACGATCCAACTTGACAACATTGCAGGACCTCTTTTCAATCTCTCACGTGAACAATGTTCTTCCACCTGGTAAGTATCAGTTACCATTGTTCGTATACTGTATGGTATTATAATCGCATTCATACTGTATGTAAAGTAATGGCAGTTTGGCTTGTATGAGAACTCTATTCGTGGTTGTATTATGAAGTAGCATGCTGTACATACCTAACTGAAAATGGGGATTTTAGCATGTGATTCTGCTTAATATGTGCATTTGTTTTTAGTTATGTAACAGTTCCTAGTTGCATTATGAAGTATCCTGTACATATATGACTCAAAATGTTGATTTTAGCACGTGTTTCTGCTTGTTGTGTGTATTATTAGCCTTCCACCTGCACACATTGCTCAGTGAACCGCTGTGTGTTTCTATACAGATGTGTGTGTCACTGCTGGGCCTGTGGTGTTGTCTCTCCATATCGACAGCGAGCATTTCTTACCCAAAAACTCTGCCATGCGATGTTAGTAAGACCAGCAATGGGAGTGTGGTGAAGGTGGACTGCACTGAGAGAAGTCTCAAAGATGTCCCCTTTGGCATCCCCAGAGACACCACCAACCTGACGCTCACCATCAACCATATTCCTAAATTAAACTCCTCCTCCTTCCAAGGTCTGGAAAACCTGACAGAGATTGACATGAGGTGCAACTGTGTGCCCATCAAAATCGGTCCCAAAGACCGCATGTGCACTCAGAGTGTGACAATAGAAGAAAATACCTTCACCAGCCTGAGGAATCTGCGAGCGTTATATTTAGATGGCAATCAGCTCTACAGTATACCTAAAGGCCTTCCTTCAAATCTGATCCTGCTGAGTTTGGAAGTCAATCATATTTATAGTATTTCTAAAGCAAACCTCTCTGAGATCAGAAATATTGAGATGCTTTACCTCAGTCAAAACTGCTATTATCGTAACCCATGTAATGTTTCCTATGAGATAGAGGATGGTGCGTTTTTGCAGCTTAAGAATTTAACATTGTTATGTCTCAAGTCAAATAACTTATCCTTTATTCCGCATCAACTACCCACAAGTCTGAAAGAGTTGTATCTCTACAACAATAACATTCAAAAAGTCACTGATGAGGATTTCAAAAACCTAACAAACCTTGAGATTCTGGATATTAGCGGAAACTGCCCTCGATGTTACAACGCTCCTTTCCCATGCAACCCATGCCCGAATAATTCACCGCTTAGTATCAGCCATACGGCTTTTAAAATGTTGACAAAGCTAAAGACGCTCCGCCTGCACAGTAACTCTCTGACACGTGTGCCATCCGAGTGGTTCGCCAGCACGAAGGAGCTCAGGGTGCTTGATCTCTCATCAAACTTTTTAGCGGGAGAGATAGGAGTGACTGGCTTCCCACATTTCCTGGGCAAACTGGAAGAACTGGACCTTTCATTTAACTATGAGCTGCAGAGGTATCCTCAAACACTGAGACTGAGCTGCAGTTTCTCTTCCCTCAAATCCCTTAGAATTCTCAGAATCAAGGGCTTTGTGTTTCAGCAGCTAAAGCCAGAGAGCATTGCTCCTTTAAAACCTCTAACAAATTTGGAGGTTGTAGATCTGGGTACAAACTTCATTAAAATGGCAAACCTTAGTATTCTGATGGAATTAAAAAGCTTTAAAATCATCAGTCTGTCTGACAACAAAATATCCTCCCCCTCTGACGGCCAGGAAACTGTCGGTTTCTCTGAGGGAGAGCCCATGCAATGGTCTCCCATGCTGGCTGCTGCTCAGTACCAAAATAAGGAAGTGAGAGAGATTCATTACTTCAGATATGATGAATATGCACGCAGCTGCAAATACAAAGATAAAGAACTTGGAGTTATTACATCATTTGTCAACAGGGAATGCAGTCAGTTTGGCAAAACCCTGGATGTGAGCAGAAACAACATATTCTTCTTGCATTCAAGATTTTTAAATCTTGGAGAGCTGAGATGTCTCAATCTGTCTGGAAATGCAATGAGCCAAAGTCTGAATGGCTCTGAATTCACCAATCTGAAAAATTTACAATATCTGGACTTCTCCTCAAATCGCCTTGACCTGCTCTACTCTACTGCATTTCAAGAGCTGACAAATCTGGTCATCTTGGATATAAGTAACAACAACCATTATTTTGAGTCTGAGGGCTTGACTCACATGTTAAATTTCACAAAAAATTTGAAAAATCTCAAGGTCTTGATGATGAACCACAACAAGATCTCTACTACCACCAACACTGAGCTGGAGAGTCAGTCTCTAGAGAGGTTAGAGTTCAGGGATAACCGGTTAGATATGTTGTGGAGAGACGGGGACACCAGATATGTCAATTATTTCAAGAAATTACTTAATCTGACAGTCCTCGACATCTCTCACAACAACCTCAATTTCCTTCCACGGGAAGTGTTTAGGGGTCTGCCAGACAAACTGTCTGAGCTATACATGAAAAACAACAGACTAAATTCATTTGAGTGGGAGAATTTACAATTTCTGAATTCTTTGCAAGTCTTAGATCTCAGTGGAAACAGCTTAACTACTGTTCCAGACCTGCTGTCAAACTGTACCAGATCTCTCAAAAAGCTAATTTTACATAAAAACCAAATCCTAAAACTCACACCAGATTTCCTCAAGGATGCCTACGGCTTAAAATATCTGGATCTTAGTTCTAATCACATACAGCACATTGACAAATCTAGCTTTCCAGATAATGTTGTTAATCAGATGGAAAAACTGCTTCTGCACAACAACAGATTCCTGTGCAGTTGCAGTGCCACTTGGTTCATCACGTGGCTCAACAAGACCACAGTAACCATCCCCAAACTGGCCACAGATGTCTTGTGTGCCTCTCCCGGGGCACAAAGAGGTCATCCCGTGATCTCAGTTGACCTGCTCGCCTGCCAGCACAGCTACCTGTCAATCATCCTCTACACCCTCATGACTTCCCTCATCCTCAGCTTCCTCACCCTGTCCATCTCCAGCCACCTCTTCCTGTGGGACGTCTGGTACATCTACCACTTCTGCAGGGCCAAGATCAAAGGTTATAACCGCCTGTACTCCCAAAGCTCCGTCTATGATGCCTTTGTGATCTATGACAAGGACGACCCTGCAGTGACGGAGTGGGTGATGAAGGAAATGTGTGTCCATCTGGAGGACCGCGGAGACCGTCACCTGACGCTGTGTCTGGAGGAACGGGACTGGATCCCCGGATGCCCCCTGATCGACAACCTCTCCCAGAGCATCCACAAGAGCAAGAGGACCGTTTTCATTCTCACCAACAGATATATTAAGAGTGGCAACTTCAAGACAGCTTTCTACATGGCCCACCAAAGGCTAATGGATGAAAAAAATGATGTCATCGTCCTAATCTGCCTGGAGAAGGTACCTTGTGATTCAAAGTACCTGAAATTAAGGAAGAGACTGTATAAAAGGTCTGTGCTTGAGTGGCCAACAAACCCTCAAGCCCAGCCATACTTCTGGTTCAGCCTGAGAAGTGTATTAGCAACGGAAAGCCACAAACAATACAACAATCTCTTCAAAGAGACACTGTAAATAGAACAATATAATGTAATGCATAGTTCCTTCTTTATTTTAAATGTTCTTAATGTACCTCTGTGTATAAATTACACTGTGAACTTTTTAATCTAAGAACAACAATATTCTTGGCGCTCTTTGCCATCTCCACAGAGGGTTATAACTTTCATTTGTGCATGAGATGACCATAAAACTGGCAACATGTCATGAAATGGGGAAGTGAAACAGATGTACTTCTTCAATTTGCATGCTTCTTTGTGTCAGTGCCTATCTTGTTGAGGGAACTATTCATTTCATTGCTGTTATAAGCAACTTCAGCAGCTGGGAATTTTTTTTTTAATGTGTCTTGTATATTTAAGAGGAAGAACACAGACATTAAGCGGTATTCTGACTTGTGTTGACTTGATAACACACTAGACAGGCATTGTTTTTACAAATAATAATTAATTCAAGGATCACAAGGAATCAATACAGTACATGCACAATGGTGAGTTTTGTTAAAAGAGGTTTCTTTGTACTTTTCAAAGCTATAGAATATATATATATAATGTATATATAGTATAATATATATGCTACATATTGTATGTATAGCAGAGAATACATTTATTGTTTACTCATCAGAGATCTTCATCTGCATGTATTATGGATTTACTGGTTACCTGCATGTGTTTTTAATTGGATGTTTCTGTAATATAATCGTGTTTGTAATTGTATAATGATTTTGTGCTTCTAAGATTTTGATCAACTTAGAACTGCACAAGAAAAATACCTGGACTAGCTGTGTATGCATTTATTTAATACCAAATACACTGAAACTTTATTTTATAATGGAGTGTTCTACATTAAATACAGTACATTAAAGTTTACTCACAACTGTGTGGAAAATAAATATATATATCATATCATTTATTTATTCTGTCAGTATCACCTTCCATTTTTAAAGAGTAACATGCAGCGGTCTGCTAGTGGATTATTGTATACAAAGTCATGCTGTGCAGCCAAACATTGTTCAAAGCCAAAGAATTCTAGTTTCTAAATGTGTTAGGCTGACATTTTGGGATGTGACCATTGACAGTATATATTAGGATGTAACGCAATTCAGTGCAATGTAGAGCTGGAACAAGTTGATATAGAATATATCAGTCTGGAATAAAACACTTTAAACCACCTACAGATATAGTGACACTAGATGTTAAAGTGAGGTGTAGCTTTTGGAGGAAGTAATAACTTACTAAATTAAAAATAAAAAAATTCATAGCGATAAAAAAAGACAACTTAGTTCAGTACACTCTGGGGTTTTGCCGCTACAGCCTTAATTAGTCTGGTATGACCAATAGCTTATGGTGACTAATATTAGCTAACATTGGTAAAGTTCAGATAAATACTGTTGTCTTTCAGTCAAGCCACTGACTTTATAACTTTTGTCTACTTGTGCTACTTTTGCAGTAGCTTTTAGTATTTACCATTAATTGTCATTTGTGGCCATAAAAATCATAGCTGAGCTAAAGTTACATTATACACATACTGTAAGGGGGTTAACCATAGATTATACAGATAAAGTATACTAAGAGCAGTTATTCCACTTGGTTGATAATTTACAGACTACTGCCACCTGCTGGATACATTTTAAATTCTAAATCAATACTCAACACTATCCACACAATACTTTTAATACTAAAAGGATGGGTTCACAGTTTGTTAAAACAATAGTCTGGAGCCCATACATGTTTGAACATTTAAATAGGTTTTTCTTGCTGTAATCATTCCTCCTGTCTATACTGTACGATTGGAAGATATACATTTGACTAACTCAGACTCATTTTAGACTCACATTAACTTTTAGGAAGCAGTCTCTTAATGTTCCGTATGAACAGAAGGAATGATGAAGTTACAGTTACTCCATTTGACTATTTGTATTGTTTATCTACAGACTATCACATGTTGGATGCACGTGCTGCTGCTCTGTCTGTGTTGCCATTATGAGATCCAGCCTGCTGCGTGTAAGCCTGCATGGATGTCAAGGCAATTCCCTTGTGATGTCATACCCCACAATGTCACTAAGGTCCTGTTTGACTGTAAAGGGCGTCATCTGAAAAAAGTACCAAACGGTATAACTAATAATGCAACTGAGCTCAACTTATCGGAAAATTTCATAAAGAATGTTTCAGTTAAATCATTTTCTAACCTGCGGAATCTGACTCAACTCAATCTCAGCTGGGCGAACAAGAACAATGGACTGATCATTGCGGCAAATGCTTTCAAAAATCTGACAAACCTGCATGAACTGAAACTGACTGGCAATTCTCTGAAAGAAATTCCCGCCAATCTCCCTCTCAGTGTGACAGTCCTTGAGCTAAACAATAACAAGATTATGTCGCTGGATAACACCAGCCTTGTTGGCCTAACTAACGTGACACATTTGTGGTTATCCAGAAACTGCTACTTCTGGAATCCTTGTGGAAAACCTGTTAAGATTATGGATGACAGCTTTGCAGTAATGACCAATTTACAGGCTCTAGACTTGTCCTATAACAACTTAACTCAAGTTCCCAAAGGATTACCCCCATCATTGCTCTTGTTAAAGCTGGGTTCTAACAAAATACAGAACATATACGAAGATGATTTCCTTGGGGTGCAAAATTTAAAAACCCTACAAATACAAGGGAACTGTCCAAGATGTCAAAATGCTCCATATCCCTGTGTTCCTTGCCAAAATATGTCTATTCGTATCCATCCTAATGCATTTCACGGTCTGACACAACTTGAGACACTGAACCTGGGAGGAAACTCACTGAACCACCTGAATCCTTCCTGGTTTGAGAAGCTGAACAAGCTTAAACAATTGTTCCTGGCATTTAACTTCCTGCAAAAACCAATAACTGAGGAGGCAAAGTTTCTAACATACCTGCCCAGGCTAGAAAAAATTGATCTCTCGTTCAACTTTGCTCTCAAGTACTATCCTACGACATTAAATCTTTCAAAAGAGTTTTCAAAACTTGTGTCTCTTAGAACTTTGCACTTGGAGGGTTTGGTCTTCCAGGATATTGGGCCGGGCACACTCAGTTCTCTGTATGAGCTCAAAAACCTGTCGGCATTGAACTTAGGGACTAACTTCATTATTCACTCTGATTCCAAAATATTCAGCAAATTCTCCAACCTGAAAATGATATATCTTGCAGAAAACAGGCTGTATCCCATTCCAGTGCACAACCCCCCGCCTCCAAGTGAGGGGTACAATCAGGAGTCAGACCTTTCCATTTCACCGTTCCTAAAACCCCATCCAAAAGATTTCGCTTATGAGATATCACACAGCCTTATCAAGCAAGAGTGCTTTGACTCAGGACGGGTGCTAATCCTCAGCTCAAATAATCTGTTCTTCATTTCTCCAAAGCAATTTGAGGGCTACGGAAATATTGCATGTCTCAACCTCTCGGGGAATGGATTTTCGGCAGCACTTAATGGAACTGAGTTCTCCTTGCTGCCCAATCTGACATACCTGGACCTGTCATTCAATAAGATTGATCTGGCCTATGATTACGCCTTCAAAGAGCTAAGGAAACTACAAGTGCTAGACCTCAGTCACAATGCTCACTACTTTCAAGCTTTCGGGGTAACGCATAATTTAAATTTTACAAAAAATCTTCCCGTCCTGAGAGTGCTGAATATGAGTTACAACTCAATTTCCACATTGACGACAAAACAGATGTACAGCAAATCATTATCAGAACTTCGGTTTACGCATAATAATCTAGGGACTCTTTGGAAAGAAAGAGATGGCTCATATAAGTGTCTTTTTACTAATCTTACTAATTTGACCATTTTAGATATATCTAACAACAGAATTGCAAAGATTCCAGACAATGTTTATGAATATTTGCCCCATAACCTCACCACACTACACTTAAGTCACAACTCACTTACTGATTTTGCATGGGACAATCTGAGGTTTTTCCATCAACTTAAAAATTTATACCTGAGCTTTAATTCTTTAAGTAATGTGACAGTAATAAACTCAAACGTCACCCACACTTTGACTTTACTTGACCTGAGTCATAATCACATTTTCCACCTGGACAATGGATTTTTAAATGGTGCAAAAAGCCTCAAGACTCTCTGCCTTAACCACAACAAACTGACTACCATCAATCAATCCACCTTCCAACCGAGAAATGAAAATCAGATTCAGACTTTGTTTTTGCAGAGAAACCCATTCCAGTGCACCTGTGATTCATTAGATTTAATTCTGTGGATTGAAAACAGTGATGTAAAGATCCCCAGACTGACCACTGAGGTCACATGTGACACACCAGCAAACCAGAAGCATAATGCTCTGATATACTTTAAAATTGACCAGTGTGTAAATGACAGTCAGGCATTCATGATCTACATTCTCACAAACTTCTTCATTATTTCATTTATGTTTGTGACAACAGTTGCTCACTTATTTTACTGGGATGCTTCCTATGTCCTACACTATATGAAAGCTAAGATGAAGGGATACAGCTTCTTGAACTCACCAGACAGTGTTTATGATGTCTTTGTGACTTATGACACCAGAGATCTGCATGTCTCTGAGTGGGTGATGAGGAATCTGCGAGTGAAACTGGAAGAAGAAGGAGAAAAGACTCTTCCTCTGTGTCTGGAGGAGAGGGACTGGCCCCCTGGAGTCCCGCTGGTAGATAACCTCACTCAGAGCATCCAATACAGCCGAAAGACCCTGTTTGTCTTGACAGAGGGCTACGTTAAGACTGGGGTCTTCAAGCTGGCGATGTATCTGGCCCACCAAAGACTGCTTGATGAAAATGTGGACGTGATCGTGCTGCTGATGCTGGAACCCGTACTGCAGCAATCCCACTTCCTGCGCCTGAGGAGGAGGCTGTGCGGGAAAAGTGTCGTGGAGTGGCCGAGAACCGCTGCCGCAGAGCCCTGGTTTTGGCAAAACCTGAGGAATGTGGTCAGAGTGGACAATCAGGTGATGTACAACAGGACTTATTCAAAGTACTTCACCAGCAAATGACGCGGTCATCAGAATAAAGGCCTACTTTACTAAGATGGACAATATCAATATCTGGAGCCTTGTTTTGAACACTGATGTTGTCCTTCACAACTTTTTTCACTCTGTAGAGCTTAAATGGTAAATAATGACAACATTTCACTTCAATATTTTGTTTGATACAGATACAATGATACTGAATGTGATTTATGTGCAAAAATGACAGTATATAAATTAATCATTTTAAATCTGTGACATTTTGTACATGTGAATGTTTCAATCTGTTGTCTGGCCTCCATCTAATCTAGAAAATATAAAAAAAAGTTCATCCAACAAAAGGGCAATTTATTGTAAGTACAAAAGTCACTGCATTCTGTTTTATTCCATGTGTTTATTGCTGTTTTGTTATTAAAGGATCAAAACAAAAACTAAGATTTGCTCAATCAAAAACCAGCAATAATGTAAATTCTGGAGCCACACTTTGTCTGATCTGTCGCTGCATTATTTCCTGGTTATTACTCTGTTTGGCCGCATGGTGTCGCCCCTCACACAGTTTTAACAGTGTGCAAGTTAAATCTAAAACTACTTGACTCTATTCACTCGTAATAAATAACTTCGTAGCCTAACATTTTAGTTACTTTCAGGTACGAATAAACACCTGGAACCGCTATGAAGGCAAACACTTGCATAGAGACAGGAGAAAACTGATAAACTGAGTTTACTCACCTAATCTGACGCAGGTGTTGGCAGCTGATAAAACGCAGTTCTTTTCCCCAAAAATAAATGCACAGACTTGTGCTAAATGTAAAATATTACGAAGGTATATCCGGAGTTTTATTCTTATCAGTCTTTTTAACATACATATTTGTACAAAAGCAGGCTTTAGAGACAGTGGGCGTGTCGTCTGAAGGTGATTTGCATACTGCGCAGTATTTATAGTGTGACTGACGCCAGAGTCGTCACTGTGCTCCTGCGCCAACGAGACGTGCACCCTGTCATTTCTCTGACTAAAAAACCCTGGTAAGTGTGTTTCTGTGATTATTCGACCATATGTACATTTATTTACAACCTTCTTTTTTGTTTAAGCTTCGCTGTCGAATTATCAAATCGCTATTCTTGAGTTTATTGTCTCTCCTCGTGGTCTCACAATGTCCTGCATCAACACTGAACGGTGTCAGCTGCGCAGGATGTGTTCAAACCTACTGGAATTAATCAGAAAATGGCGAAAGTCAGACGTAATTTAACAAAGAAATGTTAGAGTGAGTGAGTGAAGGGCTGCTTTGTTGTGTAGTCTGTCAAACTTAACGAAGCCTGTGTCAGTTCCTTGGATATTCTATTAACGCGTTAAACTGAACCTCATGTATTCTACATGAATTGTTTAAATTAAGGTATTATGTTTATTTGTCAGATGGGTTGGATATTGTTAAAGGCAGTCTGCTCATGTAGACTGTTCAAAAGGGCGGTGGTCCCTCAGCTGCACACGCTCATAACTGACAAAGCTGTTCTCAAGTCAGTCACTAATGAGCCCATGCGGCATATTTTGCATACATTGTATTTTATATTTATTTTTGGAGGCTTTTGTTCCTCGGCCCTGTAGTCTAGTTTTGCATGAAACTGATCATGTAAATGGCTGTCAAGCTCTTAATGCTGACCTCTAGTTTAATTCTGTCCACATGCTCAGGTGAGTTCTGATTTTAAACTGGACTATTTTGTCTTGTCTTTCAGAGCCTCTGCAGACATGGCCGACAAACCTGACATCAATGAAGTCACAACCTTCGACAAGACCAAGCTGAAGAAGACGGAGACTCAGGAGAAAAACACACTGCCAACCAAAGAAAGTATGTGCTGTGCCTAATGACCATTAATCCAAAAAACATGAAGTTGCTCTGCTCCACAACCTTTGGAACTAATGTTTCAAATTTTTCCTCCTTTTTGCAGCCATCGAACAGGAGAAGTCGTCATAATTCAGACCTGCACGCCTATGCAATGTACATTCCACAAGCCTTGGCTTTTTTTTTTTCAACCTTTTCCAACATGTAGTTACTAATTGACAAAACAATGGTTGTACACCCCCCCCCCACCACCACTCCCTTGCCTAGATGTCCCTCTGTACAGTAAGGAAGAGTGGCTTGACGTCAACATGGGTTCCAGGTGTGTTTCTGTGGCTGCATCCAGTATGATGAAGAGCAGGCGTGTCATGAAACAACTGAGGGACCTACACTGTATTTGTAGCCCTACTCTGGCCACTTGTGAATGCTAACAAAGCAGTGTTTTTGTAAAAAAAAAAAATCTGGAAAGCCCAAGTTTGTTAAATATGCAAAATAAAAAAATGTAAATTGACTTGTGTTGTGGTTTGAACTTTATTTGAGTGACAAACTGCCCATGAATTTGACTTTAATCTCAAGCATCGGACAGCATGGGAGTGCTTTGTAGGCATTGCATCTGTCTTCAGTGCCTGTAAAGTTGCCAACTGACCTAGAAAGTGCTGAAAATCTTCACAGCTAAAGCTGGAGTAGCTTACTCCCTTTTAACCATTCTCTTAGCAGCAAAAGCTATGCGTTCCTAAATCTTGTGAGCACTTCAGGGTTAAGATGTGGCAGCAATCCCAGATTTGTTTGACATTAAATTATGTGGGGGGGGAATAAACCCTGACACAAAACAGTCAGCATCTTAATGACCTGTAGTATTTTGCCTTAACATACTTAAAGAACACATTGTACACTTATTATTGGACCAGTTTTGCAGTCTTGTTCAATCCAGTGAACTCAAACATTCATACAGCTGTGCCAGGCCTCACCACTGAAGCTCTAGATGCTTCCCACTGTGAAATTTTAAGACTCTCTCCTGCCTAATAAGATGGGTCACATCCACTTTAAATGGACTTCAGGTGTTGGATTAGGGTTTAGTGTGTGTGTGTACCCTGGTTTCAGTTTCAGAAATGGATTAATAGACATTTTCAATGTCCAGTTAGACTTTAATCAGTAGCTGCAGCATTAAAAAATGCTTTACAATACATGCTGTAGTATAACACCATAACACTAATGGGAGGTTACGGTAGACTGCAATGAGAATTACCCATGCCTGTCAACTGGGTGTCCCCTGACGCCCCGTACTATACTCAGGTGGCAGAACTGTTGAGCTGAGAGGCAGGAGCAGTAGACTGTAGCATTAGTTGCTGAGTGAAACTGAAGCTATTAAATACAGAAGTTCAGCCTCGGTTTTCTAAAGTGATTTTTGCTCTGAAGCTATATAAAACAAAATGCTGAAAAGTAGAGACGAGGCTGTTTCCAAGAAAAAACTATAAGAAGAGGAAGCAAAAACGAGAACCCCTTCCACCTTATTCTGCGATACAGGGACAACAGCTCTATCTCTCTATGTGGAGAGAAAGAGAAAGAGAGATTACGTAACTGCAATGTGTCTATAGACCATAACATCTGTGCTGTAACAACAACAATAGGCTCTGCTCCCACATTCATCCTCTTTCCCATGAGGCTGCATTTAATCTGAAGTCAATTTTAGCATGGGAAAAGGGACATGTTTATTTTTAATTTGCCTTTTAAAGGAGCACCAAAAGGCCACAACATTTATACTCTTACACACACCAGTGATGCCAGCCCCCCTCCCCATTCTAAGTCCTCTACCATCCTTATGTGCAATCTGGTCACACAACAGCTCCTCAGTGTCTTATAACAATGTGTGCTTTGGGGAAAACAGTAGCCAATACTACACATTACAATGCACTGCTATCTCTCTGTTACACTCTCTCCACACTTTGTCATACTGATAAATGATATATTGAGCCTCAGACAGTTTTATCCTGACAAGCTTACAAACGTGAAATGTGTTCCTGAAGGTTCAGCATCTTGCCCAACAACACGTCAAGGCAAGATTTGTTGGAAAGATCAAACTCGATCCCTTATGGCTGATTAATATAAATATTTGTATCATACTGAGTTTTTACTAAATAACTGAAATTGTATGAATCCTCCCAGTCAAGACCCAATAACTGCCCATGAAAAGGGATGCAAATGACACTGAAATGACACTAAGGGCCGATTGTGGTGAACTTGGCTTGAGGCACCAAGAGGCCATCTGCCAGTGTTGTGACGGGCACCCTCTGGACCGGCTGTGGCTCGGACTGACTGCAGCCCACGACGAAGAACACAGATGCCTCTGAGACTGCCTATGGCTACATACGTAATGCGCTTTGAGACTGAAACCACTCTGGGAATGCTACTCTCCAAACGGGGCTTATACTGTATATCAACAACCACATTGTGCTGTTATTTAGCTGGCGCAGAAATAACTTGTGGATTGATCTGTGGTGTGATTTGCAGGATGTTACAGAATAAGCAAATGTGAGATTGATATTATTCTGCTTTACTGATGTAAATTAACCGACTACCAATCTGTTTCTACTTTTTTAAACCAGTATAATACACAAAATGCAGTAAAATTCAATAAACACCACTTAATAATAGCAGCAAGCTCATGTTTGACAGGAAGCGCTACAGGGGTGAAAACAAGGCTTGTTCCTACAGGTTATTATTTTTACATGCCAGAGGAACTGACAGGATCCCACAGCTGCTCGCAGCAGCAGCAGGGTGAAGCTCACCTCTGTGTCTCTGCTCCTTCCCCATGTTCAGCCTCAAACACGAATGCCCGATGCATCTTTCTTGCGCTCTGTTTCCATGGTAGCAGACAGGAGATTTTAGACACTTGATCAGAGAGACTGCAGTATTGTTCAGAGCTCTAAATACAATCGATCACTTTAACTACATAATATTGATTTATGTACAGTTTGTACATGTATGTTCATTAAGGCTCCTCCACAATACTAGATGGGTTTTTTCAACTCTTCTTCTGTTTCCTAACGGTTTTATCCTGGTGTGTTAACGATTAAGATGAGACGTTGTGGGAAACAGTTATATTCTATATCTATATTAAACTATGAAAATAAAGGGCTGGGGGCTAATCTGTTTTTTCGATTGCTTGAGGAAGTAAAACAAGAAAACCTCCACTCCCCTATTCCCTGTTTTCTACTGGTTTGCTTCACACTGTGCAGGTCAACAGAATGCTTAACAATCTCCACACATTCTGGGAAAAATTGTCTACCTGTCCAAGCCTGTTTCTCATGTCTAGGCACGTCTCTGCATTTTTTAGGGGTTTAGGTATGCTGCACAGCACAAGGGTTGTTGAGCAATGTATACCTTTGCCAATATGTTGTGCTCTAATGGAACATTATTCATTATTGTGACTAAATTAAAGCCCCAGCATGCGCATTACAGCCAGCCAGCAGTTTACTGTTGTCTATGCCACCAATTAAAAGACAAAAACATTTCCGGAATTCTTTAAGAGATGTAAAATGTTTTGGACTTCCTGCTAAATGTGTGACAGGAAAATGAGGTTTTTCAGAAGCTATGCTTATTTAAGCCATGTTTATCATTTTATATGGAAAAGGAAAAGCTCACATTAATCTTCAAGTATTCCATAACTTATTTTGTTATATATATGTGGGGGGTTGGGTTGTTTCCTAAGACTGTAACCGACATGATATAAATAATTAAACTACATCCAACAAATCCTAATGACACCAAATGGGTGTGTCTAGTTATCTGTTGTGTTCACTGGCACAGAATAAGAATAAGAATAGCAGAATAACTGAATAATCATAAATATTCATAGATACATTCTGTGAAGAGGAACGTTATGTGATGCTATCAACTGTAAAAATATATCTAACATTATTATGAACATAGCTCAGTCATAGTACAGAACTAGTACAAATACTATTATCAATTATATCATTATATGGATTCATGGTGTTAATAAAATCTGTCAATGTATTTAAAGTTTACTCCATTTTTACCATCAATCATAGGTGTGTAGCTGGAGCTGGGACAAAAATGTTCATTCATCTGTGTAGGGAGGTTCAATATCTTTATGTTCTTAACTCTGAGTGCACCAAGGAGAGGACAATTCATCTTTGTCTTCTTTATCATACCCACGGTGGGAAAAAGCAGCGCAGCTATTGTGTGATAGGTAGACACAAAAGCTGTGGGTGTGAGCCGGCCAATCCAGTGAGACACCATAATGGTTGCTATGTGTGACAAGGAAACTCCCAGAAACGTGCCTTGTGCTTAGACTTGTTACTACTTGCTTTATTTGTGGCAGAGGGAAGACATTTATCTATCTGGCTGACGAACTGATCACTTACAGAGATATGCAAGTATTTATCTGTGTGAAGATTTTAAGAGGAATCTCTGCAAGCTATGTAGCTGTTTAAAATCCAGTGAAACTAGTTGAAACCTTGTAAATAGAGAAACAACAAAGGCAGAGTAAATATAAAGACGGAGTTGCCTGACCTGTTTCTTATACTCTAAAGGGCTGTTAACCTTTAGTTAGGGTAATGAGCTGTAAACCTCTAATAAGTAGAGAATGCACCTTGAATTTATCAGTCTTACAGAATTACACAGTAATGCGAAACAGTACACGTGAAACAGTACTCCCTGACTAAAGTAGAAGAAGATAAAGCAGATTGAGGAAAGACTGGATGCACCACAAAATGGTGAAATATAAAACCTCACCACAAATTCTCATAATAGTTAAAGAGCACCAGACGGAGGTTGTTTTCTCAAAGAACAGAATCAGATGTAAACAATACAGAGGAGGCAGACAAAATAATGTAAATACCCTGCTGAGAAACGTTTAATCTAAGATGTATCTCCTTCACAATCACAGACACTCGATCAGAAAACCATTTTGAAATGTATGTCAACTGTAAAAGCAGTCTGGCAATCTGCTTTTGCCACATGTGTACTGGACACGAAAACTGCAGAATCACTGACAGAAGCAGTCTTGAAAACCATACGACAACTGGAAAAGGGTACTGAGTAGAGTGCAGATCTCCACAGGGTGTGTCTGGGGAACAGGGAGTGCAGGGCAAGCTGTGACCAGCATGTATGCATGAGTGGAATGAAGGGGACATCATACGCAGGTCTCATGACCTGCGTAAACCAGAGTAGACTATATGGAGAAAGATTAAATTCCAAAACACCAGTGACGTTAAAATATCAGTTTCAAAGTGAAAATGCCAACAAGAGAATCTGCCTACACTAACGTGACTGCCATTACGCCTGGCGGAAAGAACAAACAGACAAACTGAACTGAAAAAGAGGAAAAAGTCAAACTTGTGAAACTAACCAGGCAAGTAGCCGGAATTTTAGAAATGTGCAAATAAAAAAAACCTCAAAAAAAGATAAAAAACGTATCTTTAACTTTAACTTTATCTATTTATTGAACTGTTTTTTTTAATTGTGGTGTAAATGTCCAAATCTTTCTCTACACAACCAGGTATGTAATACTGGAACAAAACACCATGCCTAAATTATCCACACGTACTCATTTCTTATTTCAGAACATTTCAAGAGAAAAGAAAATCTTAGTTACACAAAAGCAACCGTATTCCAAGAAGAACGAGCTTTGGTTTTGCCGGACTAGATTTCTGCAAACTGATTAGCTAGGCAGATGTGACCCGAGAGCGCTGACGGAGATGCAGTGTAGCATGATTCAATGTGACATGTGCATGCAACCTTTCAGCAGCAAGAGTCACCCTGGTGAGCTCACTAGCTCACCAGCTGTGAGCCTGGCAACCCAAATGCCCCCCTTTTCAGCCCCAATGGCCTCATATACCGTATTTGCAGTATATACAGTATATGTGTATGAGCAAGAAGACTCCACAGTGCTACATGCTATAACCTCAGCACCACAATCTATGTCACACACGCAGAATATCGAGAACAAGGACAGGGTTTAAGCTAGCAAGGTAACGACGATTATGTGCGATAAAGAGACAGGAAGTGAGAGGAATAAGTGTGAAGTGAGAAGTCAGTGTGCATGTTTTTAAAGGAGGAGATGGGGATCTGTGGCAATAATCGTGATAGAAGCACTGGAAGTGAGTGGTTTAGGTTGTTGGGCAGAAACAGAGAAAAAGCACATACTCTACTCTCTAATATCTGACATTTACAGCCAAGAGTGGCACGAGATATTTCGAGATGAGTAGACTCTTGTGATGAGCCTTAAAGTGACACATTCTTCAGGAAAGTGACTGATCCATGTATGTGTATGCAGATAAAAATCAGTACAATGATAAAATATGCATGCTTAATCTTTGTCTCAACATCAGTTAAAGCTGAGAGAAATCAAATGTGTTTGAAAGGTAAAACTGGAAAATCCAAACACTGAGGTGTATATGCAGAAACCTCAGGCCTTGTCCTTCTGTCTCAGACACTGAGTAAGTGGCCCTTTAACTTGGTAATGTGGGCCGCACAGCCCTATATAAATGAATGAACGTGACCTCTACAGGGACACACAATTATTAAGGCAATAGGCAGATGAAGTAAGAGAAGGAAGCAGGACTTTTTTTGCTATTTTACAGCTTTTATCTAGTGCAGCTGTCTCTTTGGTGATGTCTTTTTTTGACCCTTTGTTTACCACACTAGTTTATGTGGATGATGCTCACAGTCACATGTTCAGCCTGAGGGTCATATGCACTGCAGGAAAAGAGGAAATATTAAGTGGCTCTATCTGTCCAGAGTACAGACTGAAGTTGACTTTAAAGCGGTGACCAGAATGCCAAATGCTAAGTCAGATCTCAATCTCCCTGAAGAAAGCATTTGATTTGTTTTTTCTGTGACATATTTTCTTAGTAATCACATGAATGTTTTTTGGAAATATTTCCTGTGAATTATGGGACAGGGCTTTGACACATCATTGCGATGATTGCTGTTATTGGACACAAAGAAGCAAAGCTCCACTAATGATGTTGTCTTGTATTGTCTTGTATACATCATCACACCAGAGCAGAATAATGCTCTTGACAAATCCTCAGAGCTCCACAATTTGTCAACTTCTCCTCCTCCCCACTTGCGCAGTCACACTGATATTTCCCGAACTTACAGTATGGCTGCTGACTGCACACGACTTGCATCTCTCTGAGATTATATATAATGAGGATTTATAATGGGCCATTTGTAGCTTTTCAAAGTACTTGTGTTAGTACTTGATGGTCCAATATCCATTAACATAGCAAAAAAAAGAAAAAGAAAAGATTAGTTTCACTCCTTAGTACACCGATGTTGTCAACACCAGTGTCGTTATCATTGCCAGACTGTTAAATCTTCTTTATAGCTCACCTTGTGCAAGTTGCTGAATGCTACAGAAGCTTGGTTGTGAACCCACTTTCAAAGGTTTCTAACAGGAAGTGGTTAAGAAGCTGCAGTGCCATACTGTAGAAGCAGAACTGGTAAATGAACTGTGCTGGCAGACTGGCAGCATATCTAGCCTGACAGTGTCTAAATCAAATATAACATTTTGTTGACCTGATTTCTCATTGCTGAATTTGTGATTCTTGTTTGTAGGAAAGTCGGGAAGAGAAGAGGAACTTGTTTGTCATTGTACTCATAACTTCACTGACGTGGTTGTCATGTGATCATCAGCATATATTGTCTGAAATGTCAGGCAGTGGTAAGGAACACTTTGTGCAAATTGCACAAAGGGCTCAGCAGCATGATTAATGTGTTAGTAAACCTTACCAAAAGCTGCACACACTATACTTGACATGTGAAACTGTGTGGGTGTGTGTGTGTGTGTGTGTGTGTGTGTGTGTGTGTGTGTGTGTGTGTGTGTGTGTGGCAGGGGTCTATGTGTGTATTTTGAGAACCGGTGATGCTGACAAATTCTATTTTAAGCAACAGATTGTGCATCATGCATCTGTTTAGTTTTTGTTTGTTGTGTTGTATGTGCAAAGCCTGCAAGATGGCTGTATTCAATTATAAGTTTAGTTATTAGTTTTTGTTTTTTTTAATTAATTTTTAACTACTATGCACAATGATCAAGAGCAGGTAAACTGAAAGACCATGTTTTCTGACAGCAGCACACCAAACCTGGTTGTGGATTCAGACAGCTTGATGAAAACCGTCTGAGGAATGTGCTTAGCTATCAGTGCTCCAGTAGTTCTGGCTACGTACAGCATGTCTCAACAATATTGGCCTAATGCTGGGGTTTATGTGTTGATCCTTTGTATAGGCTTGCAGCTATGCTTGCATTTGTGACAGTATCATAAAAACCTCCCATCTGATGTGTTCTGCAACCGTGTTTGCAGTATTCTAAAAAGCTTGTTGTGAAACAAGGCGACTAAAGCTGTGGCATTCAGATTAGGTCTGAGAATGGTTTGATCTCCCCTTAATTAATGTGGATAAGCACTGGGAGATGTGTGTGTATGTGTGTGTACAGCTTGAAGTGGGTCTGTGGAAGCCGTCGAGACAAAGCCCGTTTCTGGTTTTTGAACTGTAACTTCCGACTTCTGCTATTTCTGATATATTCTCTCTTCCTTTTGTGGCAAGCTGTTTCAGGCTGTGCACAGCTACAGAGGAACATGTAGGTGTAACATACAAAACATTATGTACCGAGCAGAATGTTACGTGTTGCATAATTGTTAGGGAATAAATTATACGCCGTGTATTAAACACCAACATACATACAGTTGACTACAGTTTAAAATATATTGCATACAACCCCAAACAGTTCATTAGAGTTTTATCCTTGTCTTTTGTGTGTCCCTGCAGCAATATCTACAAAGCTCATTCTAACTATGAACAGGAAATGAAATCTGGTTGTTTTCACTGTGCTGATAACCACACAAGTCTTTAATAACAGCACAGACATTTTTAAATGTATTGTCAAAAGCCTATAATCCCTACAATAGTGCAGGAACATTAAAATTCTTGTGCACACACTTGGTCAAAAGTTAAAAGTGATACTGCAGCATGTCTTATCCTGTTAGGCATGCGGTTTACATGATCACTGCACCAAGGTGACTTTTCTTAGAGTACATAGTTTTGTAATTATACCCAACGTGCACCTCCCCAGTTAAGAAGAATAAAGGGCAGCTTTGAACTTTGACCTGTGCGGTCTTGCTAGTTTAAAAAGGTTAAATGGCAAAGAGAACCCCTGCAGACATCAAAGAACAATGCAAATTATAAAATTATATGCAGTACAAATCTGTATCACAGTGACAAGAGGCTTTATTATCACAATTACATGTACCTTAATCATAGCTTTGGTAACAGCAGCAATAGTATGTTTTGGATCACACCTAGAAAAAACATCCGGCTGTCATTGTTCCTAGAATTAATTGAACAAATGGCTTTAACTACAAACTGTCAGCATGTGTACCACCACCGGTAGAATACAAACATAATGGTCATGTTGTAAGATTTGTTTGGAAATCATGGAAATCTTAACCTCATCTAAAAAGGAGGTTAATGAAAGGCTGTTTGAAAGGGACATGGTTTGAGCTATGGCCATGTGGTAGGAAGGGGAAGTTCTCCATTAACTAACCATAGATTTGAAGAAATGGAAGTCAAAACATATACTGCAACATCTTTAAAAAATATGTAAACAGTATATGTGATGTTGTTTAATGGCGTGTGAGGTCTAGTCCAAATCCACCGGGGAGAATGAATCATAAGAAAATGGGTTAATTCATCACTTAGATTGTTGACAAGTCAGCATTAATGCAGCAGACAAAGACTCCTTCTCTGATACAAGAGGACTGTGGTACAACTCTAGCAAAGTAACTGATGTAGTTGCTATGAATTCACAAGTATGTTCTTCCGTGCATCAAACACTGTCCACTGCGTTCTTTGCGACATAAACTCCTTTCACATTCATCAACATAGGAATTTAATTCAAACATCAATTTTCCATGTTTAAAATAATGGGTGGAACATTTTTGCTTTTAGAGACATTTTTTAAGCCTTATCTACTTATTCATAGCCAGAAACTCCACATCTTTCAAACATAATGAGAACTGTTCATACTGCATCAGCTTCTTCATAAAAGTTAAGCCAGCAATGCAGTTTATCTCCCAGCTTACACTATATTTTATACACCTGCATCCCTTTCTCACTTTTCCAACTATTCATACTCTTTTCAACTTGTATCTACTCATTGACAAATCCATTCAAACCTCATAATGTTCCACATATTTCATACATTATGACATTTATACAAGAAATTCATTTAGTGTCAGCTTTTTAACAAACCTTAAAATATACCACATCTTTTATTGGTGTTATTCAACTTTTTAAATCAGCATTCACACCGCAATTCCTTCACAATTGAAATCTGCAGTTCTAAGCTCAATGTTGTGTCTGTTTAGCTATATCGTCAGCTCTGCAGCAGATACGAGCTTTATTTGAGACTGACAGATTTAATAGGCTACTGTAATGTCTCTGACCAGGCAAGCCTATTAATAAATAATGGTGAGCCACACATTAACCCTCTTGAGATGTCTGGTGCTTCCCCATCAAGCCACCCTCACAGCATGGCCAAACTGTGTCTACTGCTGCATTATTAATGAGAGGAGAATGGGAGGCGTCCAGCAGAGGCCGAAGCCTGCGTTTAGCCTGTCACACCCGTCATGTGGAAGGGCAAAAGTGTCCGTGTGATCTTGCAGACAGCCTGAATCCCCCAAGGTCTGTCTCTCTGTTTGTGCTGGGTTCAAACTCACTTAGTGACAGCCTGTCATTGTGTAATCTGTGGGCAGCAGATGTTCCAGGAGTAGCACCTGGACTTATGAATTACAGGAGGTTTTGTGTTGGGTCACGTAAAGGCCAAAACCATAAAATGCCAACTAAAAGCAAAAACGTATCAAATGTGGGAAATACAAATAATATCAGAAAGTGGCCCTGTATAAGGGTTTTTTTTTTTTTCTGTCATTAGCTACCATGTGGCACCGGTCTCAGGTTTTAATGTGTTTCCTTTCCACTATTCATACAGCAAATCACGTTGTGTATCGTTGTAGTAATCAAATAATGTAACTTTGTAATCACTTGTTTCAGTTGGGCATGAAGGATTCCCCAGTCAGAGGTGGACACACCCAGTCAAAAAGATTTCTCAAGGTTACATCTATTGTTGTTGGGGGAAGTCACACCTCTTTCTCTGCACTGTTGCACAGATCTTTCTAGAGTAACACACAATTGATCAGGTTCTAGTGTTTTTATAAAGAGCTCACCACAATGGAAGAGAAAATGTCTTATTTTAGATTAAAGCTTTGCAAGATTGCCCATTTCTTGTCAATTGTTTGTCAAATTTAAATGAAAGTGCACCAATGGTTCTTACACACAGGGTTTTAAAAATAGACTGATACATAATCTTAAATCTAGAAAGCAGTGTTTAAAGTTTTTTAAATACATTACCTCTAATAGTGCACCATAATATCTTTAATGAGCAGTGGCCCATTTTCACAGCAGTGAGTGTTCTTTGCAGTGCATTCGTTGCTCATTTCATCTCCCACTCAGGGCAGGATGTGGTTGTGTACACACATCACTTTCAAAATAACTTCTCAATAGCCTTGTCTCTCCTTTTATAGTAAAAGCCTGGCTCATTGTGCCAGGGGCCACAGTGAGGGCCTCTGAGTGGATGAATACGTGTGCCCACGTAGGGGCTGGCCACTGATTTCTTTAAAAATGAGCATGCACCTTGCAGGAGAGCTAAAGGTAAAATGGGTTTACTGGAGTCTGCTTATCCCAGTATCAGCCGCATTAACAAATTATAACTTTATATCGACTCATGTCTGCAAGTTGATTTAAGTGAGAGGAAAGCATTGGCCTGAGTGAATGCCAGGAAGTGGGGAGGCACACTTCCTGAAAGTGTCTCAACAACAAAGTGCTGCACTACTTGCAGCTGGTTTTAAAACATAAGGAAAGAAAGAAACTAGAGTATATATATCTTATATATCTAAGTCAATACATGAAAAAGGTCAAGGGTGAGTAAAGCCATCTGAAACTAACGCTTTACTGTTCATGTTTCTCCATGTTAATAGCTACAGGAAACTGCAAAGTAGACCGCTCAGGCATCAATAACCACATCTCTTTATAATGTGCCTCAACCTGTACTCCCATTCAGGACATGGTGCTGCTTACGTCAGTCAACACAAAATATGTGCAGACTGACAGGGACCTCTGGTGAGAGAAAAGAGACCCAGCACACAATAAATCACAACCACTGGTAAAATTCCACTCACAAACAGCTGAGATTCCTGTTCAGACTCATGCAGAACATATTAAACCAAAATCATCATGAGCCAGACCTGCTTTGTTAAAACACATCTGCAATCCAGGTGATAGAACAGCTGGATTTTGCCATTATGAAGATGAAATTCAATTACATGTAGATTACAGTCATAGTATTTAGCAACACATGGCTTTTTGTCTACATCTCGGCTGAACTATATCTCCCCCTCCTGGCAAAAAACTGAATTAAATAAAAAATAAAGACACTCTTCTCTGTGGTTCTTCAGGGGGAGAATTTAATTACACATGCAAAGAAGACTCTCAAGTTATACTACACTAATACTAAATGGTAAACTATACATACTTGAAACATTTCTTTTTATTTTGAGCAGTAACAAAAGCTTCATGTCAGGGCTGACATTTTTATTTTTAGATACATACTGTACAACCAGCAGCATGGAATGCTTCATAACAACCACAAATGAAACAATCCTTGTGTATTTCTAAGTATAATGATTCACATATTTCATGTATTTACACACATATTTAGTTCACCCTTGCTAACTAAACTGGCCCAAAAGCCATTAAACTGCACAGAAATAAACCAGTTGGAGCAAAGGGTCTAAATTCCAGGGCTTTCTCCTGGACAGAAGATGGTGCTGTTGTTGTGAGAATAATGGCTTCATCAGGTTCACCCACCACCCAACATAGCAGCACCAAGGAAACACGACTGACCTGCATGCTTGAGATGTCACATAGAGTCAAGTTGCAGACTAGAAATGGGACACACAAGGGAAATGTGCGCTTGTATGTGTGTGCGTTATTCATATCCACGGGAGCCGTTTTAGAATTTCCAGAGGTGGTAAAGATTTCAAGAGTCAAATGAAAGTTATAAGTTACAAGTTAATGATGATAGAAAGTACTATATATGATGTTAGAAAGCCGTTGCTGTACATAATGTCACGCCCTGTACTGTACTCAAACAAAGACTTTTTGTTTAATGCAATAACACAGGCTAGAGCCTGACACTGTACAGAAAACAACACAACAAGCCTTTGTTTGTGAGAATACAGCTCTTATTTCATTCCTTAGATTATCAATGTATCACGTTCCATCATTTTTACTGCAAACCAAAGTCAACCTTGGTTGACCATTTCAAGGAAGAATTCAGTGTACTGTTACTGCCATATATTTCATTGGAGAAGAACATCACTCGTGTTCTCTTCAAAAAATGCAATGAAAGTTTTAGAAAGCTGTTGACATGTAATCTGGTGAATGTTCTCCCCTACAATGCTTCCTAAAGGTTTTCTTCCCAAAGCACTAAAGTAATATTCCTATTCATTTCTCAAAGTGCACACTCATCCAACCATTATCGACCACATTTGTAGTTAAACACAAAAGTGATGCTTAAAACACCCTCAAACAACTAGGTGGTCCACATAGACAACTGAGCTCTCCAAGGGTAGTATGTTTATGCCTAAGAAAGTAAAACTACTTAGATTGCGGTTATGAGTACTAAACTATCCTGTTAAGCTATGGTGAACTAAATGTCATGCTAATTGGCACTGTCCGTGGGGTTTGATGGAATATTTGCTCCCTTATAAAGAGATATTACATACTTTCTGCCAACACCAGTACTTAGCACTGCATATTTGTGGCAACCTCTGCTTGCTTCCCAGCAACCAAACTTCCACCTCGAAAGCGACCTCCTGGATAAGCATTTAGGAACTGCTGCATGCGGATTTAGCAATTTGAGTTCAAATTCATCTTAATTGCTGTAGTGTATGGCCCGCTCTGTTAACGAATGTTTGTGAAACTCAAATGTGTATTATTTTTGCAATAAATGGGAGCAACAATGGGAGTGCCTGGAGTGAATCACAATGTACAAACAAAATGAAATACAACATTGAAACATTTCTGCTGTCTGACATCAGTACTGAATGTCTGACAAAATAAGCACAGACTTGTATTGTTGAAAACAATCATCTGAAAGCTATTTCCATTACAGTTTTCAAAGAGTCAGTTTGAGCCTCTTTGGACAATGCAGCAGTGGACAGACATGCACATATGTAAATGAATTCAGTCCAAAAATTACCTCTGGAAGATCAGGACCAGATGTTTGAGCTGACTGAGCTGTGAACACTCATTAAATGTTTTTATGGCTGAACTTGGAGTGAGCATGTGTGAGAGAGCAAAGCTTTATGTGCTACCTGTGAGAAAGACATCAAAGAGTACTGGAGCTGCTAATGACAGGCCTATGCATGTCTGAGTTCCACAATTAGCCGATAAAGCTAATTACCCCCACCCCACCTCACAAAATAATACAGCACGGACAGACCACGGTTGCAACAAATGCATGTAACGCTCATGATATCCAAGAGAATACACAAAATAAGATCAATATACAATGCATCTGTGCAGGAGTATGATTTTTCCTTCTGGTGATCCACAGGAAGACTTGTATGTGGTCTTGTATAGGGTTTCAGTGAAGAGAGGAGAACCCCCTAAACTTAATCCCCACCCCCCTTACAAACACACTCCTACCACCAAAAGTCACAACCTATCCCTCACTGTGCAGTGTCATTTCAGTGTCAACCCACCTTTGGAATTTCACAGAAGAAGAAGAGGAAGCAAATTATAATACATAGAGTGTAGGTGCAGCACTGAAGAGTGAGAGAGAGATTTCTTTCTTCCCCCGGTGAAGACTTTGACTTTGAGCTCTGGAAATACATGAAATCTGGCGTGCCTTGTGTAACCAAGACCCCATTCCTGTCTAAGCATTTTAAAGAGCGTAAGCCCCCCAGGAGGAATAGTTGGAACTCACAGCAACCAAAGTCAGCCCCGTGGGAAACAAAGCTCTCCGGCTGCTCACGGTCACAGACATGCAGCCGTTCACCGTTGTCAGTGCTCTTTTTCTCCTGCTCCACATCTCCTCTGGGAGTGCAGACGCTCATAGGTAAGTCAATGAACTGTAGCAACGTTTGAGCGTTTGATGTCGCACTATGCGTTTGTACTGAGACCTGCAGCAGGTGGAAGTTTTACTTGGATATTTACTAATTCAAGAACTAAAAAGACCTTCCAGGATAATATCAGATAGATTTCTATATATAATAAAGTTTTTTTTACATTGCAGTGACTCTGAAATGCACTGGCACCAATAATAAACCAAAGGTGTCTCCAGCAGCATTGGCTGATATACAATTTGGCCCACTTCCTGTGGCCAAAAAAAGGGATTACTGGCATTTTAACTGCTAGTTCCTCCACTTTTATTTTAAGAGGAGCTTAATGAGTAACATGAACCCCCCTATTTTGAACTGAATTATGTGCTTTAAATCTTTACTGGGAAAACTGTTGTTTTAGATGGTATGTACGCACTGCTTCCCCTGCTAGCACAGGACTATGAGAGCTTTGACAGTGGGTCAGCTAAATGTGGCACAGCAACTGTTATTAAATGAAGAGCACCTGTCACACTTAGGAGCCCCTCTCTTGTGGGCTATTCTGGTTAATTTCGATCAAGTCTCAGATTCCTCCAGTCCCAATGGAGCCAAGGCTGCTTATAGGATGCTACCTCTGTGACACCAAAACATCTGCGATATTAGAGTTGGCACTGAGCACTAAAAGATAGATAGGTTAGAGATGATGATGCTGTAAGATTCTGTGGCGTGTGATTCTGACATGAACCTAACCTGTTAATTTAATTTACAGGTTAAAAATACACACACGCAATGTAATCTATATGTACTGCAAGTTATTTTTAATGCAATGCAGACTGCAACTGAGAATAACTTTATAGCAGGTTCTCATCTGACTCCAGAAATTAGAGTCAGGTGAAGATCAAGGTAGAGTAAAGAGGGACATATGGTTGTGCATAAGGTATCAATGAGCAATGCAGGAAGTGTCTGATTAGTGTGTTTTTCTGCATCTGTAACCTACATCCTGTCAGCTGGCTGTTGCTCCACAGGGAGCTCCACTTTTATCACTAAGCGAGCCTGTGAGGGACACTTTATTTAGCTTGTTTTCTTCACACAACTACCATTGGGACAAAAATTAGAAAGAAAGAATGGCTGAAAAACTTCAGTTGGGACTGCTTAGTGAGACAGTGAATGACATGGGATCATTTCTTCAATCGAATATTTGAATTTGTAATAACCTAAACTTGTCATTAGTGTTTCATTGTTGTTATTGCGATAAAATGTTGCTTAAAGGCCAAATTTGTTACTGGTATATCATGACTTAACCAGGGTGGGCTACAAATGTTGCTAAGGCAGTGGAACTACACATCTTACCCTCTACTCCTCTCTTGTTCTACAAAGGCACTACCGACAAGTCCTTACTGGAAACCAAGCGGGTGTGTGTCGCTATGGCAGGAGACTGGAGTGTTGCTATGGCTGGAAGAAAAACAGTAAAGGACAGTGTGAGGGTAAGAACAGTCCAGACTGATTCAAAGACTGGTTTGTAATATATATATATATATATATTAAAATGAAGGATACTTCTTACATGTATGTTTTATTAATTTACATCCACCAAAAGGTGACACTTCCGATTCACACATAATGTTTTTTGAATGAGCAAAATACATATTTTAAGAAATACAATTGCCCCAACAATTGTTATTCTTATCCATGAGAGGTCTTAACCCAGACAATGTAGAGGAAATGACTGTCTAGATTGAAATACCTTACTTTGCATAATAGAAATGTGTGGTTTTACTATAATCCATCATTTTCAAACCACTGATATTTCTGGTGCTATTTTCTCTTTGTTAAATGTTCTACCAGCTCTATGTGAGCACGGCTGCAAGCACGGAGACTGTGTTGGCCCCAACAAATGCAAGTGTTTCCCAGGATACACCGGAAAGACGTGTAATCAAGGTGGGTATTCGGGGTCGGTGAAGAGGGTCTGGAAAACATGGGTCAAACTGGGTACAGCATAATCTAATTTCCAGCCGATAACTCACTTTACTTGCTAATTTTAGTTGTTTTACTTCAAGCAAATCTTTCTCTCTTGTGTTTCAAGAAAAAGCATTTCAGTTAAAGAAAAGGTTTTAGGTTTTAGAAAAGAAGGTGTTTGAAAAAAATGAGGGTGACTCTTCTTTCCAGATCTGAATGAGTGTGGCCTCAAACCTCGTCCCTGTGAGCATCGCTGCATGAACAGCTATGGAAGCTACAAGTGTTACTGTCTCAATGGTTACACCTTGATGCCTGATGGATCTTGTGCCAGTGAGTAATGCCATGCTACAATCTATAAGTGGATACATAAAGAAAATCAAAGTTTCAGTGTTCGCATATTTATTTATAAATGTGTGTTTTTGTGTGTTTGTGTTCATGCATGTAGATTCCAGGACATGTTCTCTTGCCCACTGTCAATATGGCTGTGAGGAAGTTCAAGGGGAGATTCGCTGCCTCTGCCCATCTGCCGGGCTGCAACTTGGGCAAGATGAGAGGACCTGCGTAGGTGAGCAACCACACTCACACAGTAATACATCATAAACATAGTAATTCCTTATTTTTTTACCATAGAGTAATGCTAGAAATACCGTACCATATGAGACAACTCGAAGAAAGATGTAAGGAGAGTGAAAAATCAGATGGAGCAACAATTCTTCTCTAAATACACTGAAAAACTATTGACCTCGCTTTGTTTCCGTCTCATGGAATGGGAGTTTTTGCTTGGTGGAACAATTCGGTAATCATTCTATTATGTGGCTTTTGTATGCTTGGCTTGTAAATCAGATGGGTGCAATTAAGTTATATTTCTGTCCACAAAAATGCCTGAGCTGTGACAGAGCCAATCTGACATACTGATCATACAGGGAAGTAATATAATAGCTCTGGAGCATTAAAATTCAGGATGACTATGAATCCAACACATATATAGAGGTACAGCAGAAATACACTTTTACTGTGAAAATGTACCAAAAAGTAATTTTTCCCCCAGTTGTCCTACAGACAAATAATGAACCCCTCATGAGACAGAAGCATTTCTACTGTATCCATGAAAGTAGATTCTAATAATTCCAAGTACAAACGAGCTAAACATAATGTAGCAAAATCTCAGTCGGTACTACATAAGATAGACCTGGCTGCAGGCCCAGACTTTAAATTGCTGACCATGATTAGAAACATGTTAAAACATGCATACCGGTTGTAAGATATAAGTAAAATAACATAATGAAACGACTGAATGAAAATTCAAAGGTACATTTATTAAATGATTCTCTCTTTAGGCTGACAACCAACCATCTGGCACTGTGTCCCATTCAAAAACATTACAAATGGTACTATCAGCTTAAAAAAACACGTTGTGCACATTTCCTCATAGTTCATTACATCCATAACAATATCAATAGCTCAGTTACCACGCACAGTGGAAGCACTGCTTCCAGCATGGCCAGGCGCCCCATTAAACACAAATTAGCAGCGATGGCTAGTGGGGGATCATGGTCACCAGGACAGTCTAATGCACTCAGTACACCAGAGACGGTTTAGCTCCCTGCTGACAGATGAAAATGAGCTACTGATGACTCCATGTGAATGAGGGGAAGCACACGGTTGTCTAAACCCATACTGGGAAAATTGTTATCAGTTATTAGAAGGCAAAGAATAAAAACTGTGATTTTCTCAATATTGCTCAATGTAATGTGTATTGTTTAATGGTTCTCTATGTTCTCTTGGGGTGCCTCCTTTGTTCTTTTATAAGGTTTTCTACTGGGTACAACTGTGCTTGCATTTTTTACTAAATGACTAAAACATCATAAATATAAAATCATAGGTCCTTCAATTTTTCCCTTTTTATTTCCCTTCAGATATCGATGAATGTGTAACTGGAAAGAACCTCTGCCCATACAACAGACAATGTGTGAACACCTTTGGCAGCTACTACTGCAAGTGCCAGGAGGGCTTCGATCTGAAATATGTTGACGGCAAATATGACTGTGTAGGTAAGGTATTCAAGTTTACCACGGGGAAACATTTGTGATCAATTCTGGTCCTAAAGGTACAAATAGGCTTCTTCCAATTTCAGACCTTAATGAGTGTGCATCTGGCACCAACAAGTGCAGCCACCATGCTGACTGTCTGAACACTCCAGGATCCTACAAGTGCAGGTGCAAGTCTGGCTTCAGAGGCAATGGCTTTGAATGCTCTGGTGAGATCCAAGAACTGCTACACAGAATTATGAATTAAGTTAGGAGTTTTAGGGATGCCTTTTGATATGTAATAAAACTTCTAAATAAAGCCATTTGCAATTGATTTTAAAACATTTCTAAAAAAAATCTCAGGCCTTTTCCCAAGTCAGGAGCAGTTTTACGGCCACATATTTCACTTGGACTCTTTAAACATCAGCAAACAGTCCTGCCAAGGCTAGTTTCCTGCTTTCAGACTGCACTCTTCTTAACAGATGTTAGTAAGAGAGAGATTGAAAAACACACCTGTGTAAATATGATGTTGTATTGTAGCCAGCCATCTGAAGAGGAAGAAGGAAAAAGACAGGTTGTGTTGTACTCTTTGAACCAGGCCCAGATAATAACAGGTGAAGCGTGTATGAAGATGCCTTTATTTTTTCGTAGTCAAGCCATTTTATCAGAGGTCGTGGGATGGAGACAAAGGCAGTGCAGATGATTTCCTTAATGGTGAGATTGTGTGGAATCCAAGACTCTGCTTCCGCTGTTCGCTCTCTTGCCCTGCAACCCCATTCATTCCCTCGTCTTGCCTACTTCTTCAAACACCTCCTCAAACTCTTTCCCTTGCTTGTGGCTGGAAATGTTGTATGTCCACAGCACACACAGCTTGATATGAGACCTGGAAACCCTCAGCATGACCCTTCATATACAGAATGTGATAAAAAAAAATGCTTAAGGTATGTGCAATGAATGTCACTGTTGTGCTTCAGCTGCATGGAGAAGAACAAGAACAGCAGCTGCAAAATATATGACAACAAACAACAAACATGTCGGAAACCTGGTAAAAACACAGCATCTCCCATTCGTGATTGCGGTTCCACATGTCTAATCTGATCCCTCTTTCCTGTCTGCAGCCATCCCAGACTCCCAAGTGAGGCCCAGGATTCTGGGAGGGAAGTTGAACAAGGAGGACATCAAAAATGTGATTCCTGAACCGGTTGCGACGCCGCCCCCTAGGATCCGCCAGCAGCCTTTTGACTATGATGGAGAGGTCTATGTAGGCCCTCAGACTGAGGTGAGACAGGAAGACGAATTTCCTGAGGAAGAAGAGGAGGAGGAGGAAGAGGAAGACAACCAGCTCAATCCGAGGGGAGATGTTTTCAGTAAGCGTCCTTTTCGTTTGGCTCCCTTGCAGTAACTCTGTTTCTGGCAGTCTGGGTGGTCCACGATGTATTAACCATTCACAGACTAAACAAACTCTCTGTTTCTACAGAGGTTTTGCTCCACACAGCATCTGAATACAATTATCGATTTTTCAGTAGGCAGCTGAAATAAGTATAAAATAGCAGGTCAGGACTAAGATCTTGATCAGAGAGCCCCTCCAAGACCAACTCTTGGAAGGTTTTGGAAGGTTTTGGTTGGGATTAAATGTAGCTATTTTTTTTATTGAATAACATTATTAGTCAGAGTCGCCCCAGTTATGCTGATTATTTTCATAAAGAACTTCAAGCATTCTAACTTTCTTGTCCTTTAGCATTGTAAAAAATATGGTCAGTAACCCAAGACCCTGTCAACTCTAATCGGACATTTTCTAAAACGCAGGCTAAAACAAGATCAATCTATTGATTATGAGACACAATGGCTTCTAGTACATTCACACGTGTGTATACGTTTACATTCCGGCAACAAATGCACACTTTCATCAGATAAAAAGCGAAGAGTGGGCAGTGTGGTCATGCAGTGGTATGCACCTCGCTGAGAACCCCCACAAATGAGGTTACCTTTCACCACTATTCTTGATCTTTATGGAAACACCTGAGTCTGTGTAAGAACTCCAGACAGCAAGAGGAGACAGGCCCCAAGACATCCATCACCTCCGGGGAGGAATTTTACTCTGTCGGCATGTGAGAGCCTTGGGATACAACTCATCCTGGGCCTGCTTCCCATCTCCTGGGAGGAGGGCGAGGAGGGGAGGGAGGTTACGAAGCCTCCAAGCCTTTTATTATGTTTTCCCCAAAACAGCTGTCGTGCAAACAGACTTGACTCCTAGAAGGAAAGTCTGTCATCAGCACTCTAGACCTCTCTAACACTAGCCCACTCTGGCTGAGCAGGTTCAATAACCCCAGCTGTCACTGGGTTGCTACAAGAGCTTTAAAATACTTGGGGGGTTGGATCCTGAAGTTGTAGATCCATCTGAAGACATGACTGACAGCAGGGCAGGTCTACACCTGTTGGTTAAAAGACCCTTTCTGGCTTTTGTTTCATCTTGGAAAATCACTTTGCATAAATTTGGAATGTTTTTTTTAAGATCACATACTTTTAGAGGAATTCATAGAAAACATTTTCTTTGTAATTTCTTTATGAGGCAATATTTAAGGAAAATATTTTATGAGATTGTGATGCAGTTGTGTCTGCTTTTACTCATTTACAGATGATCACATTTGGCTGAAATATAATACACCTTGCTAAAACTAATGCAGTCTAACACAACAGTCCTGCAATAAATCCTAGCCTCAGTTTTTGTTGAAAATAAGATTTACTGCAAGACTGTTGCAAAGGGCTGCAATAGTTTAAGCTAGGTCTATGCAATAAACTGGCAAGAGGGTGTCTATTTAGTTGAAAATTCATAAATTGACACTGATCTTTTTCCTCTAATCTCTACACACAGTATCAGAGGACTTTGAAGCAGTGTTCGGCCCAACCAAAGAAGTCAAAGAAATCCAAATAACACCAGTTCAGGAAGGTAATCAAATATGTGTTTATGTGCCATTGTTATATAATGACTGTTTATGTTAGTAATTTGCTAATGTGCTCCAATCATTTTACCTTCTAGAGTTTATCATGGATTGCAACTTTGATCAGGGGGCTTGCGAGTGGGTCCAAGACAAGGCTGATGACATAGACTGGAGCGTAGCCTACCACAACGATGGTAACAGAACTATTAATATATATTTTTTACAGGGTTTTACAAGGTTCATGCATTCACTTATAAGTGCTATAAACTCGTCCAGGTGCTGCATACTACATGGCCATGAGTGGACTCATAGGGGAGCAGGAGGATATAGCCAAGCTGAAGTTGCTCCTCAGTGACCGGGCCCAGCAGGGCAGCTTCTGCCTCACCTTTGACTACCGTGTGGTGGGCCCAAATGTGGGAACCCTCAGGGTGCTGCTGGATAACAATGCTTACCCTGTATGGGAGCAGAGCCGAAGCAGAGACCAGGGCTGGCAGACGGAGCTCCTCACTGTGGCCTGGAAAGAGGAGGCACCAGAATCTGTGAGTCATTTTCTCGTTTTATAAGACATCGTATGGATAGATGGTTGTCAACTATCAGACAAACTGCAAAAAATATTAATACCTGTAATACCAGGAGGTTAAACAGCACTTGTTGCATTATAAGTTTATGTAGTGCTTATGTGACTATTTTAGTGTCCAAAATGTTAAATTAATTTGGTTCACAGTCTGAAATGGTAGCACTGACTCTCTTTCAGATTGTCTTCGAAGCTCAGCGTGGGAAAGGTGTTGGAGGAGAGATTGGGCTAGACAATGTTGTGCTGACCTCAGGGCCCTGTCAAGAGGATGTCAGCCCCATCTTTTAAGAATCTCCACGGCAGATTTACAATTTGAAAATTTGCTCTAACTGACACATGTCAAAGATTCCTGTTTCCTGTCCGTATTATGGTGATTCAAAATTTGGGTAAGCCTCAGGACATCCAGACACAATGATCTCAAAGGAAGTTTACGTACAGCCAGTGCAAGCATGTTCATTTTATCACCATGCTGCTACGTCAATACATCCTGCTACATTCTCTTTATCGTGATACGCTACAGATAACTCAGATCTCAGGAATACGTGGAAATGTTAACTTTGCCTGTTAGTTAGGTTTAACAGTATTGTGCTTAGTCATTTGTTGTGTATGTGATATTGCTGAAGTTAATTGAAAATAATCAATGACATGTAATGTGAATTCTTAGGTGAATTATATCAGAAATTCAATCTTACATGAATATCTTTATTTGAAGGCTGGTTAGTTTAAATGATAAAAATTATCGGTGCATATCTGCTGTACATTGTGCTTTCATATTATACTGTACTACTGCATTAAATCTGTTTTTTTTTTCTAACTCTATCTAACATTTTTTTTATGCCCACATATTGTATGATTGTATACCTGGGTGCCTATAATCTTGCTTTCTACAAACAGAAATCACACAGACTGTGATAATGGGAGGGAATGTGGCAGCATCCTAAGATAGTATTACAAGGCGGAAAAAAATCCAAGGTAATATGAGAAAGCATGGGGATAATTTTAGGGAATTCAATTTGCTGACTTAAGACATGCAACCACAAATGAACCATGCATTTTATGAATGCCTGAGCTGGTATTTTATTACAGAAAATAGTTGTGGTAGTCAATAACACCCAACTTGAATGAGAAAGTATGCTTTCATGTTAATATAGATATCTAATATCAAGAAAGGGGAAAGAGAGAACTGTTTTGTCTAACAACCTATGAGACAGCTACTGAAACAATGACAAAAAACATTTTTAAAAAACGGAGCTACTTACTTTTTTTTATAACGTTTTGAGTATTTGTACATTTTGGTATTGTTAACTAGACATCTCAGGACAAATCTGGTCACAATGCAACAAGTAGCATCCAGAGTTTTTTCGGTGTTGAGTGGATTTTATGCAGTTTGGGATGCTAGGTCAAACTAGCAGATAACAGCTAAATGTCTCTCTCTGGTGGCCGTGCAGGAACAATACAAATAAATATCTCTATACAAGTCGACCAATACAACTCTCCCTGGGTTTAAAAGTAATTATTAAAAGGGGTTATTTTTTTTTTTTTTTTGCAATAAGACTCGTATAATCTACAGTCTGTATAATATTGTATTTATAAGTAATATATAATTGTAAGGGTCTGAGACGGTACCTCGTCGCTCGCTGGCTGCTGTCTGGTGACATCACATGATCCGAGTCTGTCCATGTATCGTTAGCTCGTTAGCAGCTAGCTGCGTTAGCGCCGAGCCTTTGGAGTTGACCAGGAAACGGTGTGACCTGACGTTATCTCGAGCCAGTCCAAAGAGCCGAGGAGCTGTCAGACACAATATCACACCACTTATTTCGTGTTTTTATTCCTCGTTCATTCCGCAGCGGCCTGGTCTAAAAGTGTAAGGTAGGTTACTAGCAATCGTGGCTGTAAGTAAACCTGAGCTAGCGAATTGAGTGTGTTTCATTAACCTAACTCCAGCTGTGCTCCCTTGTTTTTCTTTTTCATGTTAGCTCACTTTAGCTAGCTGATAACCCACAATTCAGACTGTCTCTGCTTGCATGTTACAGCTATTCGTTTAAATATTGTGCACGTTATGTTTTACAAGCTATATCTTTATAGATTGTTAGCTTAAGCACAGTGTATTGAACATATGGTCGCAGAATATGCTTTACTGTAATGGGGTTTCTCCACAATAACTGCTGTCAAATGTTTATCAGGAAATTGATTGCATGTCATTATGTTACAGTTGGTTGAACGTTACCTACATGGCTGCTCACATCAACATTAAACATATGAGCATGTGACCACGGCCCAGGGTCTACAGCACATGATCTGGACAAGTGGAGGAGGCCAAAATCAACCAGGGGTGAGACAGAAACAAAACATCCAACAATAAGTTGTCTCTGCTGTTAAATGTGAACTGGTTCTTCGTTACAATACTGGCTTTCAAACTGATTATGGTGCTGTACAGACAATAATAATATATTTTGCACATTTCATCTCTTCAATAGGTAAATTCTCAATTATAAAGTGGTCGAACGGGAGTGAATAGCCATGACAACAAAGACATCCCTACTGAAAGTGATTCTGCTGGGTGATGGTGGTGTAGGAAAAAGCTCCCTCATGAATCGTTATGTCACCAACAAGTTCGACGCACACCTTTTCCACACCATTGGCGTGGAGTTCCTCAACAAGGAACTGGAGGTAGATGGCCACCAGGTTACCCTACAGATCTGGGACACTGCTGGCCAGGAGCGCTTCCGCAGCCTGAGGACTCCTTTCTATCGTGGCTCTGACTGCTGCTTGCTCACCTTCAGTGTAGACGACAGCCAGAGTTTTCTCAACTTGGGCAACTGGAAGAAGGAGTTCATCTACTACGCAGATGTCAAGGAGCCAGAGAAGTTCCCGTTCGTAGTCTTGGGCAACAAACTGGACGTGACGGAGAGGCAGGTGTCAGCTGAGGAGGCTCGGCAATGGTGCCAGGAGAACGGCGACTTCCCCTATTATGAGACCAGTGCCAAGGATGCCACCAATGTAGCGGTGGCCTTTGAGGAGGCAGTGCGCAGAGTGTTGGCATTGGATGAAAGAACGGACCACCTCATCCCCACAGACACAGTCAAGCTCCACAGAAAGCCTCGCTCTGCTGCCACTTGCTGTTCATAACATCCAGGAGTTATCACTAACATTCATTTGCTGTTATGCCTGTCATGTGATGAGGCTGTAGGTGCACACTGCTGTATTGACATCTTATTTAAACAAATGAGGCTACTCGCTTTATGATTTGTCATACTGTTGAAGGCTTGATCATGCTAATAGCTGGACTTCTGTTTGAAGAGAAAGATAGGAAACACTAAATTGACCCCCGTCTAATTACAAATAAACATGAAATAACCAAATCTCTCAGTCAGTCTGCCATTGTTCAAAAGGCTCTGGTGGGCAACAGACAGAGAAACTGTATTGTGTTGGTAAAGGACCACCTGTGAGTAACTAAAAATATGTGCTAATAGAACAGAAGCAGCAAGTTGAAAAGTTAAATTTCCTCTCAAATGGATAAATGTTTCATTCTGTGACTCTTAACATATGTGTGTAGATGTGTACTACCTTGGAGTGTGATTATCAAAGGGTTTCTGAACTTCACTCCCTAATGTAATAATGCAGTGATGGCCTATATGTTTTTATTCACAAGATAACTGCATAATTAATTAATTTATACAGCCCAATAACCTTATTTCTGAGAATTATGAAGTAGCTGTGGCACTACTTTGCGTAACTAACAACTTGAGGCTTGTTGTGATTATTGCACCTTTAGTTCTTGTTTGTGCACATTCTGCATTGTGAATAGATTATGGCTACGTGCTGGAAGCACTGGGGTACAATATCCCTAACAGAAGATAAATATTAAAGCAAAGATAACATGCATGGCATATGGTGTATTTAAGTTTCTGGAAACGTTTGTATTTTTTAAACTGTTTTTACCTTATAAATCACTGAATCGATATTTCCTTGAGGTGTAATGATATAGCAGCCATGATTGAATCAACTTTTTTTTTTTTTTTTTAATTATTGGTTTTATTGTTTTAGATGATTTTGATCTTTAAAGCACTCTATTAACATTTTTTTATACTTGGAAAGTCCCCACAGCTTAATATTTGAAATGGTGAACCATTTACCTTAACTGTTTCTCATTCAGATTTCATTTATATTCAAAGTTGTACTACTGGTATGCCAAACGATAAATAAAACCCCTGAGAATGGTCTCTTGGCTTGTTTTTATAGGCTGAAAACATATTATCCTAAGGTTTGAACTGAACTGCTGTGCTTTCTAACCACTGCAATGTTATGATGCCTAAGTCAGTTGATAACAAAGTACGTCACCATGTTAGGGAACAAGATTGTGTCTATTAATTTAAATGTTTTTTTAATTATTATTATCTCACCAGCACTTTTGGAATAAGTTAAATTATGTCTAATGTTTATAATCAACATATATCAACAATAACTATACCCACAACCCTCTCCCTGCAAGAAACAGACATCACCTTTAAAATTACATCAGACAATAAAATGTTTTATAGAAAATCTGTGTTGAATACAGTTTACATGTGTTGAACAGGAAAAGACAAACAGACATCAAACAAGCATGTTAGATATATGTACAACGAATAGACAAGATGCATTCATATTTTGCAGGTGTCGTGATTAACTCAGGAGATGCTTCTTTCCAAGAAACTGTACTTTCCTCTCAAAAGCTGTAGAACGGATTGGTGCGTTGATCTCGTAGAATGGATTCATTGCAAACTGGAAGACAGAATAAATTATTAAATCAAACACTGAAGGAAAGAAAAAACGTAATCAAGTTATCCTAATCATATGGAAGAGAACTTACCTTAATGTATAAATCATATACATCGTTAAAAAAGTTTTTGATTCCGTCTTCTTGACGCACATCATGCAGCATGATGAATCTTATATGTACAGCAAATAATTAAAGAAAAAGCCATGGCAATAAATTCTTTGAATATGACTATACAGAAAAACAACCATGTGACTGACTTCTAAAACAATAATCACACTATACTGCAAACTAAAATGTTAGGTAATAACAGTAGGGCTACAGCTAACAATTATTTTCAATATCAACTGCGCTGCTGATTCATTTTTCTATTAATTCTATAAAACAACTTGTTTAACCAACAGTCCAAAACTCAAAGATATTCAATAATGATATAAAAAAGAGAAAAGCAACAAACCTTCATATTTAAGAAGCTGGGTGAATGAATATTTGGCCGTTTTGCTTGATGAATGACTACGCTGAACCAAAACTGTCGACTACTTGTTTCTGTTATTGTATTATGATGCCCAAATAACAGATGTATACCTCTAAAATTAGTTTTAGATTAATTAAATATGTTATACTAGCCATGTAGACTATTTTTTGAGTCTCCTCTGTCAGTATTGCAATTAATAAAACATAAAATAAAACATACACTATGCTACTTTGTTTTTAAAGTAAAGTATTCTGCGAGGGAATATAAAAGTAAGAATCAAACAGTATAGAAGAAAGGATATGTCCTGCAGTGACAAAGGCAGACACAAACCACTCGTTGAACTTGTCCACAGTTTTCAAGTACATATTGTTGGACAGCCACATGTTTTCATCCACCAAATCCAGAGCTGCGTGTGCGATGAATTGGTTCAGGTGACGATGGTCATCCTGTGATCAAAACAAACAGGAAACAAACAACATAACACATTAACAGGCATAATCACTTCCTATAAATAACTGTGAAGGCAGTGTACTACTTCCATTACAGACAGTGTAGACATTATTACAGACATTATTCTGTTGTCAATAACCAGGTGTTCATAAAGTCTTGGTGTTACCTTTGATTCAGGCTTCCCAGACGGTAAGAACTCCATCTCAAACACAGGATTGTCCTGATGGCCAACCATGACAAAATAAAAACTTCCAGACATCGTTTCTCTTCCTCTTGGCAAAGCCAAAGTGTCCTGAAAACAATTCAAACCAAACGAAACAGCGTGAAAAACTGAATCTACCAAACAATGTGTGTCAATATAAACCAAATGAGTGTGAACCTTTAGCATAGCAAGCTAACGTTAGCCACAGACGCTCGGTGTCATTTAAGTCTTCAGTCAACTGATTCGTGTGAGACTGAAAGGAAACATATTCTAAGTAGAAACATTACAAGAATCCCACGTAAGCACAAATCGCATTACTTTGATACGACCGACTTTTGTTTACCTGTTAATGTCGCTTCCTGGAGAGATACGATGGCAGTCGCAAGAAGATGACGACATGACCGAATAGCCAAACGTATTGCTCAGTTATATATAAAACGGTTCAGCGGCTTAGTTTTTAGCTCAGCTTCATATTAATTATCGTTTCTTTAAAAATACGATATATTATGTAATAATAATAATAATAGTAATAATATTAATTTGCCGCTACGTCATAACTGTGCGCCTCTCCGGGAGAAGAATTTCCGTTGACGGGTTTAAATACAGTCACGCCTCCTCGAGAGCGACGCAGAGACGCTCACTGGTCGTTGGTTGCTAGGTTGGTAACTATAGAAATAACTCTCTTTTTGTGAGATATGTGTGTTATTCGGTGTTTAGGAGACATGGTGATAACAGGCTAACACCGGGTAAGAATACTTTAAAAGTTGTAGAAAACTCTTTTGTTTTCTAGCTCGCCATGTTAGCTTTACCGTGCTGGTGTCTACTTTTGTTTCCTTTCTGTCAGGATGTAACAAAACAACGCAGTTATGTCCTCGGCCAAGGAAGACACGTTATCCCCAGATGAGCTGAGGAAGAGACTCTATCAGACTTTTAAAAATAAAGGAGTTCTCGATACACTCAAAGTAAGTTATACTCACTAACGTTGTCTTGTAGCCAAAGTCTAAAGTAACTGAACATATATGTTGGAAGGAGTTTGGTCTGAAGTTTTTCTTGTTTTCTGTGACTCTTCTGATCTGACTCAGACACAGCTGCGGAATCAGCTCATCCAGGAGTTAAAGCACCCACCTTTGACTGGAGGAGAACCAGTTCCCAGACCAGTACCTGTGAAATCTGAACCCCTTTTAGTCTCAGCCTGTAACAGCATAGTGGCTGATCATCTCCGCACCTCTGGATATGAGTACACCCTGTCTGTATTCTACCCTGAAAGTGGCCTATGCAAAGACAAGGTGAGCATATACCTCACTTGTTTAATGTACTGTAGCTTAAGAACATCATTGCAGATGAAGAGTTTGGTCTCTCGTCCATTTCGGCAGGTTTCCACGAAAGGAGAGCTTCTTCAGCTTCTTAGAATAAGTCCAGAATCAGCCCTTTTCAGATCCCTGGTAATTAAAAATAAGATTCAGCTTGTAGAATATTGTTCTTGAAATAAGAAATAAATCTTGTGGGTAATAATCGTGTTATCGTTTTTTTTTTTTTTTTTTACAGTCTTCAAACAAAGATGACAAAGGTATGTGCAGCATTCAGTTACATTGAATACAACTGTTTCTGCCGCGTCGGTGCTTTATATGGTTCTTCTTTGCCTAGTAGGGTTCCTGGTCACCCTTCTAAAACAGATGACACCCCACTACACTCAGGCGCTGCGCCAGGATGCTGACACTCAGACAACCAGCATAGCAAGTTATGGAGAGTCTCTTGGTAAGATGAAGTAAAGTCTTTAAACTGTATTCCACTCACATGCCTTTCATTGCACTGTATGTAACGTTTCCTTTCTTTCATACACAGTTGAGAAGATGAAACTGATTGATAAGGAATATGAGAGCTTCACTTACAGTGGGGACAAATGGTTTTCATTCCAATCAAAACTGGCTGCCTATAGGAAAGAAATGGAGGCACAGATGCAAGAAGAAATGAACACAAAGGTACATATATTTTCCTACAAAGTGAATGAATTAAAAAACGATATGAAGCTCAGCTGCATTCTCGTCTGCAATAAACATTTTAAAAGGTATGATGGCTTTATGTTTTTATGTGTGGCTAATATGTGATCATGTAGAGTTTTCCTTCTGGTCACGTGGCCTCAACATTGTGTCTTTTGTTTCTTAAGATGCAACATTTTAAAGATGTTGAAATTGCCAAGGTGAGGATGGAAGAACAAGCAAAATTTCACAAAGAATTTGATAAGCTCAAGCACGAGCTGGAGAGGACTTATGAAATGAAGGCAAAGGCGCTGATGGACCGGGAGAAAAATGCCATTGATCGGTTACAAAAACAACAAGAGGTAGATTACGACTTATATTATTATGTTGTAATGGTTTTTACTTTCAAGATAACCTCAGATAATTATATATATATATATATATATATATATATATATATATATATATATATATATATATATATATATATATATATATATATTTTTTTTTTTTTTTACATAATGACAGGATCTCAACATCACAGTATTCAATGGTTTAATTTCAATTTGCTTAAATCTAAAACTGTATTATTGATGCTGTTATTTGTATTTCTCTTTTTCTTTAGATTGAAGAAAAAAATTTGTATATGCAGAGACAATCAGTCCTGAAAGAAATTGAAACACTGCGGAACAGAGAAAATGAGCTACGGATGAGAATGGAGGCTTTTGAAAAGTAAGAGCTTTTTTTTTTTTTTCATTCATGTAAAGTAGTAGGTGCTATGCTGTCTCATTGTGACCACTGCTTCATAGAGAACCTCACTGTGTTTGTATGATGATAGGACTTGTCAAATACATGAGGAGAAAGTCAAGACAATGGAAGACCTGCTGAGGAGGAGAGAACTGGCAGTGAAGACTATGGAGGACACGTACGACCAAAGGCTGAAGAATGAACTTTCTAGGTATTTTAACAGATGGTTTTTTGGTTCACATTGTCACCACCAGGTAGACATATGCAGTTGTTTACACACATGCAGTCTCATTTAATATATTTTCTCCATTCTGTTAGTTCACTTTACGTCTTAGGTTAAATATTTATCTTTCTCCGGGGGATATTGTCAGTCTCTCCAAATCTTCCATCAGGGATTTATTCCATTCTGCAGCTAAAAGTTTTTGTGTGCTGTTTGTGAGTCTCAGGGTGAATTCTTGGGGAATGATTGTCAGTAAATAAGTAGACATTGGGTATCCTTTAGACCCCAAAGTCCAAGAAGTGAATATCTGTATAATGCCAATCATTTGTTATTACATCAAAACTATGACGTATGACATACAATAGGGGACCTGAACATCCACTTAGCCAAATGATAAAGCAATATTTTAAGTAAGTAATTAAGTCTTTAGATGGACCCTTTTCAGATAGGAAAGGATGTAGGTATTGTTAAGATTTTCTGTGTTGATTTTTTTGATTGTTGTTCTTATGTCTTTAAAATTAGGTATCAGCTTGAGTTGAAGGAGGAATTTATCAGGAGAACAGAAAATCTCACTGAGAATGAGAACAGAAACAAAAGTGAGTATATAGATTAGTTTGAGGTTAGACAGACAGATTTGTTATTTCCTGTGTTTTGATTGTGTTTATATTCTTTTTTTTATTTCTCAGTGGAAACTGCTCGTATCCAGAAGGAGTCAGCAGTGATTAATGGCAAATTAGAGGAGCACAGCAGAGCATGTTCAGAGCTGAGGCGGCTGCAGGTAAACAACACAACCCATCCAGTCATACAGCAGTGTTAACTTCACCATCTTCACAATATTTCAGTCCTACTTAATAACTAAGCACTTGTATAATATTGAGACAAAACATCAGTCAGTGTGATTATGTTATATTCATATCTTTCATAATGTAATTGATTGAGTCTCCAGTTTTATGTTCTGCTCTTTTTCTGTCTCTTTTGTTTCCCAGGTTGAGCTAGACACAGCACAGCAGCAGATTTCTCTGCTGACTCAGCAGAAGGAGCTGTTGAGAGAAAGACTGGAGAGCGTGAGTGACTACCCCAGCTTGAAAAGAGAGAAAGCAGAGCTACAGGGGAAGCTGCGGCTGCTAAAGACACAGCTGGAGGAAGCCCAAGAGGAGAACCAGCTTCTCCATGCTGGTTAGGACTAGCTGCAATTTTCCTATTAAGTTTACAATGAGGGAATAATAGAAACAGGGTTTTCTGTCTGTAATAATGCACAACTGGTTTCTTATTTTTGCTCATAATATCTAAACCTAGAAAACCAGTACCTCAGAATATTGCAGTCTGTTTTTATGACTGAGATAAAGCTTGTTCCTATGATGCATTCATAGTGCTGGAGTCTGGGCTCATTGTGAGCTGTGGGAGATGCAGTGTACTGTGAAGCATTCATGTTAGTCTGTCCCACTGCTTCTGGCTCCGCTGAGTCTTTTTGAATGTGTCTTGCCTGCTAATGTGGGGCCTCTGTGCTGTGTTTGTAGCTCTGCAGACAACTCTCTAAAAAGGAACCAGTGAGGGAATGAGGGGATGAGAAATGGAGTGAAGGGTTAGCAGAAACAGAGGGCTCCCTTTACCGACGCCTGAGAACCCAAATTTTTACCTCTCTCTGAGATACAGTATTCTTCCTGTTTGAGGATAGGGCAGGGGAGCAGTCTGCCTCTCTGCTCATCACTAACAAAAGGCAGCAACATGGTGCTGCTAAGCTTGGTGTGCTGTACTCTCATGCTGTTCAGATCCATATAGCCCAAAAAATTAACTGGAGAATGATTTAAAATGACACCCTAACTTAAAACAACTGTGTGTCACCAGATAATATTTCACCAGGTAGCTTTCCCACTGAAATATACACTGGACTGGCAGGAACAATGCACTTCTAGATTATGATCTGACTATGATAACCCCTCTCTCAGATTTGGGCAAGCCGTCCAAAGAGCAGCTGGCCCTGCAGATGGAGCTACGGAAGCTGCAGAATGCTCGTAGGCTGGATGAGGAAGAGTTTGACAACCACAAACAGGTGCTGCAGGCACAGCTCCAGAGTGAGGTCAGTCCCATCACAGCCTCTGGCTGAGTGTGGGAAACTATGTGGTCAGCTTTTTTCATACGGATTTGTCTCACTTTGGGGATTTTTTTGTGTTATTGTCGTTTGTCCTTAAATCTGGCTTTCCGGTGGGCCGTACAATAACTTCTCGTGTTATGTCCTGTTGTCTGCTGTTTCCTGCAGGTGGAGCGAGGTGCTCAGCTCAACGCTCAGTTGATAGAGTGTGAGGAGAAGTCACAGTGGATGAATAACCACATTGAGGACATCAAGATGCAGCTTCGCCAAACTCAACAAGGTACCCCACAACTGGGCATGCATGTCTGCCATGTCTTTGTGTGATTAGTACTTTGAATCATGTAGGATTCTGTATGCAGTTATGTTTGTTACAATCAGTAATGCATAACTTGTGTGGTTTAGTTTATTTCTGCTTTTCATAAACTGGCTTCCTTTCTTGGATCATGTTATTCTATTGACCAAATCTTTACAATATCAAATGCAAACAAGAAAGGTAGCCATTTTATAGTAGTTTATAGTATACCAGATCCTAGGTGTAAATGCATGTAAAGAGTTGGATGTTATGTGTTTTGAAATTGGTTGTAGCGAGCATTTTTTTTCTTATTTGTGCTCTCTTGGTGGTTGGTCTTCTGTATTAGTGTTCAACTCTCCTCTTGTTTGCTTTTCCCTTTCTCTCCTCTCTCCCTTTTTTTTTGTGTAATCCATGCGATGATGGCAGCTCTTGAAAATGAAGTGCTACGTAACCCCAAGCCCTCTCTTGTTGATCGCTCAGTACTGGAGCTCAGCACTGACAAGCTGGTTCCCCCTGACATCTATGTGGACAGAGCTCTGCTAAGGGCCAGGGTGGGTTATGATGATGTTTGTGAAGCAGGTGGGCCCTCACGAGGACACAAGGCGCCTTGGAGTGACTCTCCAGACTCTGACATGGAGATGGTGGCTGAAGCCAAGGCTCGGATCCAGGAGCTGCAGAAGGAGGCAGAGACTTTGGAGGAAGCCTACAGGAACTACCAGCAGAGGGCAGTGCGCGCCACCGTTTCACACATGCTTCCCCCCAGAGCACATCCTTCACATCGCCCTGACTCTCCTCAAAGAAAACAAATATCTCACCATTCACACACCCACTCACCCCACAAATCAAAGGTCTCCCACAGACCACTGTCTCCACAAACCAGAACCCCCTCCTTGGCACCCTATGACACTAGAAACACTGTACCGCCTGCACAACTGAGAGTGACTTTCTCAGATGACCATAACCAACCACAGTCCACAGCTTTCACTGACCACAGTCTCCATTCATTTACTGAATCTCTGTTTCTACGAGATGGACAACCTCAGGGTGGAAGCAGCCCCCCACCCAGACGTCTATCCTCCACACCACACTCTTCCTCCAGGAAAAAGCTTCAAAGAGAGATTTCAGAAGGTACCTCCAAAAATGCATTTAGCAGGATCTATTGGTAGTGGAAAGTTTAATGTTATCAGAACTTATAAACGGCACATTTAACACTTACTGGATTTATTTGATTAAAGTTCCACAACATGAAAACAATCAGCACACCTTTTCACCTCAGTTTTTGCGTTATAATATTTCTTCCCTGAGGTTCAATTCAATTCCATTTTATTTGTATAGCGCCAATTCATAACAGAAGTTATCTCAGGACACTTTTCAAATAGAGCAGGTCTAGACCGAGCTCCTTATAACATTATCACCTAACATCAAGTCTGTGTCCCCTGATAGAAGCAGTTGTGTCTCCGGTGCCGTTTATGGAGATGTTGTCTGACGGACAGCTCCCTCGTGCCCCCCACAAAGAGGTGGCGTCCACAGGTGACTTCTCCCCAGAACTCAGTCCACCTCAGAGTCCTCAGCTCAAGAGCACAGCACGAGACCAGTCCAGGTACCATCTGGCATCGCTTTGCCAAGGACATGACATCATTTATTTTTTTTTTTTTTTTATACATTCGGATAAAGATTGTGAATACTAATGCCCTTCATGTTTGCCCCTCATTTTTCTCAGTCCACTAAAGTTACAGCCTGTGCTGTCCAGCTTGGAGTCTTCCCCAGAGCCTGAGAAAATAAGCCTTGAAGATCTCACAGGGATTTTGTCAGGTACCCTAAACTAGTATTTGTTGGTATTTCTTTTTCTTTGAGGCACTGCACCCTTATTCTCGTTCTCCAGTTTGCAAATACAACATGGGAGTGTGATTTCTACTGTACAGTGGAAGTGCTGTTTGGTGTCATCGCGCCTGACTTGTAAATGCACAATTGTGATCAACAGGGAACTTTTTAATCTGTTGGCATATACTGTAAAGTACTCTGTACAGTTCTGTTTTATGTTGTTTTTAATGTTTGGAAGACATGGAGCAGATGACAAGTGAGTGGACTCACACAGTTTGGAGGTTGTCCTGTGCCTAAAGCTTTCACTGTATCCTGGGATGAACAGCTATACATTAGATATTTGCTTATTTTACATTGCATTGAGTCACTGGTGCAAAAGTGCCAAAGTGATCTATTTGTGTGCTTCACCTGTCCATACAAAGTTTTTCCGTTTTTTTAATTACCATTATTTTCAACAAAATCCCAGGAACAAAATGGAGTATATCCGGTACGGAGGTTTGGGATTTTGGAAAGGCAGTTTTTTAATGAGTGTGTGACTGGCCTCCAAAGTGTCCTTTCAGTGGCCCCGCACAATGGTGAAGATGAAGGGCAGCTGATTATGTATTCTGTGCCGGTCCTCTGGCCCTGTTGCATTATGGTGGAACATAAAAGATCTCTTTGTGCGTGTCTCCCTCCAGAGCCCGGCCACATTCCAGAGCTTCTCCTGGACACTGCCGTCCCTCTCTCCGAGGAGGCCCCTGACGGACCCGCTGTCCCCCGCCCACCGGACCTCCCAGAAGACCCAGTAGACTCGCAGGGCCAGGCGGGTGAGTTGTTAGTCCACCACCCATTACTGACGCGTATTCTCGATTGACCCCAATCCACAATGGCCACCGTACACCATCAGTCTGACTATATGAATATGTCATATTGTAGCCATGGACTGACAACTGATTTGACTCGTCAATCCATATGTTTTATAGAAGTTCCACACACTTCAGGTGAATCTGCTAGGGAAGAAGATGAAGAAGATGAAGAAGATGAAGAAGATGAGGAGCAGAGGTGGGAAAGAGAGCGGAAAGAAAGATTAGAACGAAGGCAAAGGGAACAAGAGGAAGCCAGAGAACGGGAGTTGCAAGAACTTGAAAGACTGGAGAAAGAGATGGTAATGATTATCTTTCACCAAGTTCCTCCAAAACTCCTCTTTTTGATCTTTATCTCTACCAAGAAAAGGCATCCCAATGAAATGAATATTGACAACATATGTCTAATAAGGTTTTGCAAGAGGTGGAGCAACCGCCAGGAGAAGAGAGGAGAAACGGAAACTGAGAAAGGAGGAGATGAAGAGCAGAATCAAGAGGCAGATAATGACGGGGAGGAGTCTAAAGGTGAAAATCCATTGGAGAAATACATGAAGATGGTCCTGGAGGCAAGAGAGAAGCAGCATACACAGGTGAGTTGCATGCACATGTGTCTGAGACTGCTGTAGAACTTTGATTTTGGGACTTGACTTGCCTTGTATTTGTGTTTTTTTTTTTTTTTTTTTCAGAGCCCTGGAAGAGAAGAAGCAGCACATATGAGCCCAGAGGCCAAGAGTTTGTCTGAGGAGAAAGACGAAAGGTAACTAATTGACAGTCGACTTTACTTATGCATAAAACAACATAAGTCTCTTCTAATTCAAACATTGTTACTGTAGGAAAGTTTAATAAATATATAAGCCTACATAATCCCCTTCCAAAAACATTTAATTTCTTCCATGGTTTCTCATCTCCTGCTCTTTTTAATGATGTTATTTGTTCTGGAATTATGTTGTCTCAAGGATGAGTTCATTCAGAAATAGTTTACTATTTTTGGTTTAGCTGTTTTGTCCCTTGTGGCTTCCACTAATTAACTAATTTTGTTTTCCCAGCATTGCAGCATACTCACACAAGGATGAAGATGATGATTTCTGGTGAGCTGATTGTCCCAGAGAGCAATCACAAAAAACTTGTTCTGTTTTTAAGTGCAAAACATGTATTGTTTATATGTGAAGATTTCATTTTTCAGTATGTATATATATGAATTTTTTGTTTTGTTTTTTGGCAAATGTACGAATACATTTTGTTGTTTTCTTTTGGATTGACTGTAAACCTCCAAAAGAGATCTTCCCACCATACAAAAGAAAAAACACGACAGAGAGAAGTTTCTTATTTTATTTATTTTCATAAAAACAGTCAACAGGCCAGTTGAGAAATGTCAAAGGGGTTTCCAGTCAGACAGGATGCTGGATTCTTGTCCTCGTGGTGATTGATAGGTAGCCTTTATTCTTTAGTTTTTTGGTTCATTCAACAGGAAACACAGCATACAGAGATGTACTTCTTGTACATCTGTCATCTTTCTCCTCGGTCACTGTATGGTTTTATGCAGGTTTTGCACTACAGTATCTCAGATACTGTGTAAAACACTGGGCAGGGAGTCACAATGGCATTCATACTTTGGCTAGATTTTACCATTTAGATTGCCGTACAATTTTATAAATGACTTGTGTTGCATCTAATTGTTACTTGAAAGTTGAATTAAAAGTTAAGCATCAGTAATTCACGAGGAAGCCCTTGACATTCAAAGAAAATACAGGTATACTATCAGGCAACAAAATAATATAATAAACAAGACTCATATACTTTTGACTTGAATGAAAGAACCTAAATAAACACCTATAACTAATCAGCTACATAAAATGGATTAATTTGTATTCAGTTAGAAAAAAAGGAAACAGGCAAACACTGCCTACTACTGATGTCAGTATACATGACTGTACATCACGTGTCACTGCAGTAACAGTTATCTTCATGCAACAAAGAAACATCAAGTTATCCCTGTAACTCAACTAATAGAAATAAAAGATTACATGAGTAATTATGTCAGCATTATGACAATTGCACATTAAAAACAGGTGCAATTATAGAAAATTAGGAGAAAAATGAAGTGGTGTATCTTCAAAAGTAACAAAACACTAAAAACCTTCACTTGTAACAAGTTTACACCTTAAGTTCTTTAGATCTGTAGGTTTTGCCATGGTACAATTGCACGTGGGACATAGTCACACATGTTTTTATAAGAGTGTTTCAAAATCAAGTACATTTTGATCATATAATATATGATCAGATATTACAATAGATAATGGGCTGAAAAGCATGTATGACGGATCAGAGAGCTTTCTGTGTTGGCAGGGTTTTTTTCATTTGCATTAATGAATACACACGGACCAAACTTTTAAGATATTAAATGCATTGAATACCCTTGTCTCATTGTTGGCAGCAGTCCACATTTAGCAAGCAAGTTATTCTTATGGCATTATGCATACAATTTAAATCCTATGATACTGTGGTGTAGAGGAGCTCCTAATGTGGTTTAATTGGCTTGGTTTACTTTGCAGCTAACATAATACATACTGCGTCTCTGAGGCATCCTTTTACAACTAAAATAGGATTTTCAAACTGTACTTTTACATGGGAGAAGTGTTGTTTGTTCCAGTTAAGTTGTTCTATAGGCTCTAGTGCACATCTGAGGTAGTGTTAATGTAGGCCATGAATGTTCTGAGTGGCTTTTAAGTAGCTGTATCATAAAAATTATAATGACAAATCATTATATGAGTGTAGAACCAAATAGTAACACTTACATTATCACTAGGATTAACATGTGGTTAAATACTTGAACTTTTACCACCATGTTTACAGGATTTTTGCCTTACTGAAAATTCAAAAAAACATGTGACATGCCACAGTCTAGTGTACGTACATTAAAAATTGATGCCATCAAGAAGTGGCACACTAACTCAGATTGAATGTAAGGCCTTTCATGTTTTCTATAATTAATCAGCATTTTTTTAATGAAAAAGAGCAAACAAATAAAATCTTACATTCCCTTGTTGAAAACTGGCCACCAGAGCTCAAAAAAAAGAGAGAAGACTGAAACAAACTGTCATCGTTATGCGTTGTATAAGAATAGTGCAATGTCTCAAGCTTCACCAGCAAAAACTGGCTATACAAAGGGCTAGAGAAAATCAAACACTACATGAATATCAGAATTTTCCTTCAGAAAAATAGAAAGTAAAAAATAAAATAAATGAAATGTGGAGTAGCAGTTCCAAAACACTTCTTGGTGAGTTAGTGCAGAAAGCAGCACTGATGCATTAGTTTGTTAGGAGCCTGGTTAGTACTGCACAGCATCACAGCAGTTGGCAGGTTATTTTAGCAGAGAGTTGTCTTGGTCCAAAGGGGCCACAGTGGTTGGCCACAGTGTCTATGTGTCTTTACTTGCGTGTATGTTTGTGTGCATTGTGAGTGTGAGCGTGTCATATCCTTATGTGTAGGAATTGAGGCATTCCTTTGAGCGTGAGGTGATGTCCTGCAGCTCCCGCTCTTCCTTCATTTTGATGTCTTGGTAGGCATGCATTTGACTGGCATCCTTAAGGTAGGCCCAGTTTGCTGAGAGAATCATGAGGAAGTGGATCTGGAAGAGAAGGGTGAGGTGGATGGCCGGTGAGCATGTCAAAGACGCAAAGCAAGCTACAGGAGTCAGAGCTACATCACAGACATACACAAACGTAAAGTCTTTTAAAAAAAGAACTTAACACACAAAGGTGACGAAAGAATACTGAAAAAGACTTAACTGTTACAATTATTGTAACATTAGCGTTACAATTATCACTAATACTGGAGTTATGATACTATCTTGCTATGCACAATACTACAGAAATTACACTTTGAAAAAGGCATGAGAAGAGAGAGCCGGAGGTTGTGCATGCCGAGTTTTATGCAACTGTAAAAGCTTGAGGTTAGTGCAAAGCATGATTTAGTATTTTGTGAATCTGACCCTGTTCCATATGCAGTTCTGTATTATATCGCTGTAGGATTTAAATAAGAAATAGACCAAGTAGGGATACTTTTGTAAACAAAGATTGTTTATTTTTATATAGAAAGTAAAAGCTACAGTCTTGAAAAACTTAAGAGAAAATTAAATATATGAAATATGGAGTATAAGTAACTATAAACAGATCAAAGAATCTGAAAAATGTAAGCATGCAGGCTCAGTGTTAAGATAAAAACAAATGGCTCTTTAATGGCACTTTGAGAAAGAATAGAGGAAAATGTATGAAACAAAACATCAACTTCATAGCTGAGGCTATACCAGCGTCAGCTCTCATAGAAAAAAAATACATTTACTCTACTCTAAAATAGAAGATTTTTTTTATTTTTTATAAAATACATGAAATTAAAGTGAGGCTTAGGGCCTCATGCAGAAGTATACCCCTGGTACTGGCCTAACCCTTCATAGCGTGCTGTGCTAGGTATGTGTAGTTACTTTGAAATCTACAACAAACACAATTGGTCACCGTAATACTCCTCTGCATTATACAGTTGATGAAAGGTTTTTTTTAGTTTAGTTTAGAATCTAACTTGAGACAAAAAGAAATAATACTGAATATTTTCTGTGTAACACTTTGTGGTTTCATGGGTGGGTGCCACAATTTTACGGCTAAGGAAAGCAACCAAAGAAATATAAAAGGACAAGGCACTTGGCCACTGTAGCTAGTCCTTTTTTACAAATGTGTCACTAGAAATCATCCTCACCAAAACTGCTAATCTGGCAATCAAAAATATAAAGCCTGAGAACACCTTTAATATTTGTCATCAGATGTCCACATGGACTCATTTCAGAGCTTTATAATGTACATCTACATGGGCTTGGTGCAGAGTGTGTGTCTTTATCCGACCTAAGAAGGCTCTCGTTTCCAATTTAGTTAATTTTATTAAATTTGCATTTCAGCTCCGACTGCAGTCACTGGAGGCTCGTCCTGTTATGCAAGTGTGAGGAACTGCATACATAATACTGTAGATTTTTTTTTTTCTGAAATACTTATGCAGTTGATGCTTTTGTGCAGGTCAGAATCAGCTTCACATATTATGAATATAAATAACACTGTTGTGGATTTCTAGCTGTGCACATTTTCTATAAAATCTGATGGTGATAAATTTCAAAGTGAGTGCCAAGAAAAAGCAGAACAAACCAGTCAACTAAACACCACCCCAATCTGAAGACAACTTCCATCAGGTGTCATCAGACAAGCAATATCCCTGGATACCAAATGCTAAAGGAAGCATACAATCAGCTATTTACACTAATCGAGAGATGTTGATATTTTCTATTCTCAGGTTGTAGTTTTTTTGTTTGTTTTTTTAGTTCTTTTGTTGTCAGTGGCAACTGTCTCTACTCAGTACAGCCTCAAATGCTGTGCTTGTTCTTAAAAACAGTTTAAAACTTAGTGCAGCAGTCTTCTCGACTCTTAAACTTCAAAACAGCAAAATTATAAGTGGTAGCCATCATGTAGATCAGCTGGTGGAAGAGAACAGAAAAGGTTGTAAGAGTACATGCCGTGACCTCCTCGTCACTATGACAAGTTAGTAAAGTGACCAATCATTTTTCAAAGAGTTAAAAAAAGGAAAAAATGTTGAAGTATAATTTTACAATACCCTACTTGTGATTTTATGGTTCAAAACTCATGATTAAGATATTTAGAAAATACGACAAACAAAAAGCAAGCTCAAACTACACTCCTTTCTACCCATCCTAAAATAGAAAACAGGGCCATGTGCATCTAAGCAGATGGTAAACAGCAAATGGAACTGGAGCTGAGGAAAAGCCTATGAGTAATCTTCCTTGGTGCAGTTACATAAACCATAGGGGAATGAGAAGAGGAGCACTTGACACATGATCTGCTGATACAAACCGTGCAAAGATGGACTAAAGGGAAAGGATGGAGAGACTGGAGGGAAGCTTACCAGAGCGATCACAGTGGCTCCAGCCCCGGCGCACGCTACGATGTACAGGTGATAAGACAGGTAGAACTGGAAATAGACAAGCAACGCTGATTACTCTTCAGCTCCTCTGCTCCACCTCTGCTGATGTGTGCATGGCATTTTTATGAATGTGTGTGGATCGAAGACAACCTCTTACCTCGCTGGTGTTGCAGATGTCACCTAGCGTAGATCCACAGGCCTTGCCTGGTGTGGCGTTCCATGGGATAATTCCTGTAGCCATGAAAATGAAAAGGTTTTCATACACACTCACTCAGATTCATTTTAATATGTGAATAATGTCCACTCAGTACAAAATAATTTGGATTTATGCTTCAAGATTTAAAGGAGCACTCCACCGATTTTACAAATGAAGCTCAGGTAACTCCTAAGCCAGGTATAACAGTTATATAGCATCTACTGTGGTTCTGGAGGAGCTTTGTCAGGTCTGAGGGAATAACATAACAGATGATGTTCAAATTTAAATGGAAAGTATGCATTACAAACTAGGTGTGAGGAAAATCCAGGGCATGTCAGTCAAGGAAAGATGCATTATCATTTATTATTTTGAATAAAGGTTCTCAACCTAGATGAATAAAGATTGAAAAAGCAGAAAATAAAATTTTTGCCATGGAAAATCATGTTGTTTTTTAGAATTTCTTCTTAACTTTGCTTTTTTTCTTGTGAATTACTGGATATTTGTTTGAAGTGGTCCCAGTGAGAAGAAATGCAACAGGGGGCTTACAAGTAGACTGCTTGGTTTTCAAGGGGTTACAAGCAAAAAAATGTTGGGACCCGCTAATTTTGAATATTGTATTGGAAGCCACCACAGTGTGTGAATTAATAAAAACGTTCCTTGGAAGAGCGCTATTCTCTTACCATACTGACGAACATCCACACAGATGGAGTCAATGTTGGTGAGGTTGGCCATGGGTGACCTCATGGTGGCACAGGTAGACCACATGTTGTAAAAGAGGAAGACTGGCACAGCGGAGAAGCCAAACACACCAAGCCAGGCCACACCCAGGATGTATGTGAGGAACACAAACTGAGGACACAGAAATGAAATAATGTTAGCATCATCAGATCGCCGTGTAACTCGTATTCCAATAATGAACATCGGGAAACCTTTTTAAAATACTGGTGTGTTTAAGAATCAGGTTCGACACAGCAACGTGGTTGTTTCAACATACCATTCCACTGATGCAGCGTCCACATATGGTGGTCTTGAACTCGCTGTGCAGTTCCTTGACTGCGCTGGTCGTGTAGAAGCCCTCAGCCAGCAGAATGATCCCATACAGGAAGAAAAATGAAGCAATGCCATAGATGACATACTGCATCAGCTGTATTCTGTTAAAGAGCAATGTCACACATAAGCTTTAGTCGTGCTGGTAAAGCTGCAATAGGTTAAAATAACAGAGTACACACAAATCAATGAATAACATGTTTTAAGCCTCCAAACTTAACAACTGGAGAGACCCACTAAAAATGTCGGGTGAAATAAGAGCATGACGTAGCACTGTCTGGTGTGGAAAATAGCTGCTTACAATCATTTGTAATTTTTTGGATGTGAAAAACGTGAGTAATCATGAACAGATGGTTATGATTCAGATAGTAGTCCAGCTTCCCTAAGACACTGATGAAGAGAGATGCTAAGCCCAAATGTGGAGATAACAGGTGATGCACGTCTCTGGGAAGCGTCTGCCAAGAGACAGGCTGCCTCCATTGACAACTTAAATTAAACAGCACTCCAAATCTAAGGCAACATAAAACATATGTGCAGTCCTGTCTTTTATTGTCCAGACTAATGGATGTACTATTAAAAAAAATGTCCATATTAGGACTGTTCTCCAGGACAAAGTGAAGGTGGGAGACAATATCAGCTAAAAATAGCCTACATAAAATCCACCTCATTACAAGTGTTATCTATCTTACATTTAGGCCTCTCTTTGTGGTTATGTAAGAACACATTTTAATCGTCAGCATGTTGCGTAATGGATCCTTCAGTGACATTTAAGACACAATATTTTAAAAGTTACAAACTAACAATCACAAACTGATGTTGTAATTGTTAGTTTTATTTGTTTCTCAGACACTCTTAAGCATTATTAGCAGCCATGTAGTACATACATATACCATGAGGTCACTTACACATCAGTCAGCATGGCATGATCACTGGCAACCTTGGAGAAGTGGGTTTCCAAGATGGTCACGGTGCCAGTGAGAGCCACATGGCCACATCCACAGAACAGGGCAACGCCAGAGAAGCAGAGGATTGTAGCCACCAGTGACGCATATGGCACCCCGCCTAAACATTTGATGCAGCACTCAAAGCAACCTGCAGAACAAACACAGAAACACTGTGTCAGTATGAAGTGTCGACACATACCACAATGTTTTATTCCGAATATTTTTAATTAAAAGGCCTGTAACAACACATTATGTAATAACAGCATGTACGCAATATGTAATAAATTATCACAGTGGTGGCTATCTCAAAATGTTTATTCTATGTCAACATCAGCCCCCAATCCCATATAAGGAATTGTTTTCACTTGCAAGACAGGAAGTGAGCTCAGGGGAATTAATTATGCAATGAATAGTCGTATGGATCATCCATTCATCAATTGAGCCTGGACAAATCTATCTTGGGGCCTTATAAATACATTTCTAACAAAAAAAAAAACACATGCCGTTTTGTCACTCATCAGGACTCGTTAAAGAACACCAGACTGACTTTTGACTTTGAGATTAACAGAACAAACTCATCCTCTGCAAAGACAGAGCAGACAAGTCTGTTCAAAATAAATTGCAATAAATTTGTCTGTGGTCACGCTTGATGCTGCATGCTTCCTTTTGAGACTTCTGTGATGTAAAGAACCAGCAGAAACAGTACAGTTTGCTGCGTGAAACTGAGGTTTTACAGTCTTTACTTCCTTTAATGTGTCATCTGACAATTCATCACTACACTTAAAAGGACACTAATGACCATCCAGCAGGTCAGAGCAATGGGTGTCTGCCAAGCTGTAATGGAAATCAATGGCAACTCACAATGAGGGAATGAAGTGACCTAGATGGATCTGCCTCACGCATTGTGTTCTTATGCTTTGTGAAACGGAGCTAGTCACCACAATGCACCGTCTGTGGATGCATGCAAACAAACCACAGTGTGCTTCCAATCGGATCCACATGTCTCTGACAGGATGTTGCAGAGTCATAGGACATGCAGGTCAATGGCTGCTTTTAAAACTCCCACATATGTCTGATGTCACACTGCAACTAAAGTACTTAGAGCTGCTATAATCAATGTTTACATTAGATCGTTACATCAGGTGCACACAAGCATATCACCAAATGAATGTTAATGTAGCTCTGCATCTGCTGGATATATAAATAACAACAAGTTCGCCATATCAGCTATGTGCACTGCTCCCAAGTGGCTAAAACATCAATGATTGCAGGTTCAAGAAGTCCTGTAGCAAATGAAGATGATTTATTTTGTTTATAAGAACTGCTCCACATTTCACAGAACAGATCATGCAAATGGAATTCATTAAAACCATTACCCAAGCACCGCCTATGTAATAGGAACAAGACAATACATTTATAATAATAAATTATTAGACAAAGGTTTCTATTAAAATCTGCACTTTCTGTTCCATATCAACAGCAGATACCAGAAGATAGATACCATTTGAAGCTATTTAGGTTAATATACTATATATTTTTGCCCCTAATCTCTTACATTCAAAAGGTTCTGCTCTTTCTGGTAGGTAGCAGGAACATTTAAAAAAAAAAAAGAAAAAAAAAAGCTTTTTAAGGCTTATCTTAGTTCAACACAAAAGTTTTTTTCTTGAAGAAATCAGCCCAAAGATTCTTTTCTACTCACTTGCCTCTTCCATGAGGCGAGAATCCTGAAAGTTCATCTGTGTTTGTGCTCTTTGTCGTGACAGAGGAAATTAAAACAGATATACTGCTGTTGGGCCAATACTTGCAGTCAGACGCTTCATCCTGACTGTTTGTGTAGTACAGGGAGATAAAAACATTTTTGTCCCATGGTGGTTGAATAGGAGTTGCCATGGCAGCATGTTAACCACAACTCAATGAGTGTGCCCACAGCAGAGTTGCTAACTTCTACCGCAGCCCACATTTCTCTGATGAGCATGTCAGGGAGGATGAGTGGGCTGCTGGAAGTCAGAGCACAGAGCTCCACAGGATATTGAGTCCAGCTGCAAAGTAAATACAGTCCATTTAAAGGAAGAGCTGCTCTTGTAGTGGATGTCACTTTTAGGTACTTATGATCCAGTAGCAGACCATATATTTGATATCAATCTCCTGAAGAGAAGAAATGGTTCCACGTGAGAAGTGTGGTTAGTGTTTATCTCCATTACCAAAGTTCTCCTATTAAATGTGCATGAGTGACAGAGGCAGTAACAACAGACGCACTGGTTTGTTATGAAATAATTTGATTGAAATCAAATGTGACATGGAAATCAGCATGACTGCCCAACTCGTCAAGTCTGTTTGGTTTCAAACCCTGCCTTGAAATGCGTCACTATTCCCATTAGTCCAGCTGTCTAAAAGCTGATAGCAGTGTGCTAGATGCCATGATATCATCATGACAGTCTGACTCGATTGCCTGAATTTCACTCGAGGTGAGAGTGAACAAAAGGAAAACAGATAGGGATGTTTAAAGCTATAAGAACAGTTTCGGGGGGCATTCTTTAAAAAAGGTCACATTGACTATGTAACCAACCTCCCCTGGAGCCTGTCATGGAGAAGGTCAGATTGACATGTCAGCATCCGCCATGCTTGTCTAACTTGGAGCACTTAGAGAGAGAAAAAAAACGTACATTATGTTTGAAAGCCACCAATCCAATCAATAAGCCATCTGTTTGATTAGTGTCCATTCCACAGGAGTGGTTTGCCTTTAAAGCATCTATCCCTCCACACTGAGAATACTGGTTATACATCTTTCTCTCAGTGGAGAAACTTTGTGTCACTTACTGGTTGTTATGCTTAATAACACAATAAATCCGAGGTGGTATTTACACAGCTGAACTGGACATGTTGGCAGGTTAGTATAACTCTGTTCTGGCTGACTGAAAAAACACTGGCACAGGGACAGGACTATTAGTAACCTCTGGAATACTACTCTGTTCACAAAGGAGCTCTGTGAAAGTTTTAGTCTTGGTATTAGACATCAGGGGAGAGAGAGAGGACATCAAAGCCCAACAGCACTTTTAAGCAGTCCTGCACAAAGTACCATGGGGACAGTAGTCTGCCGGAGTAAAATCACTTCCATTCAGTCGATGGATTCAAAGCAGAGGTGGGATTTTGAAGTAATCACAGGGTCTGTGAGATATTACGAGCATATTTATCATGGAATCTATAGAAGGCTATGCGTGTCAGAATCAGCTGACACAAGGTTTGTTTTTTGTTTCCGTCTTTTTTATGAGGCTGCTGGGTGTTGGGTTAGGGGGGGTAATTTGACATTTTGGGAAATTCACTTATTCACTTTATTGCTGAGTTGTATGAAAGTGATCAATACCAGTCTTTTATTTATTTGTTAAATACAGGACTTGCTTGTATAATTCCTACAAAATATGTAATGTGTAAAAATAATTACATTTTTAAGGGTTTTATGGGGTTTATGTGTGGAAACGTCACGGTGACAACATGGTAACAATCTAAGTGTCATCTAACACTTCGTAACTAAGCAAATGAAACATTCCTTATCCCTCGTAAGCCACCATTTCTTTCCTAGTTAAACAGAACTTGCTGAATTTATTTAAATGACAACGTCTAGTTCAAAGAGGATTCTGCAAGTAGATTGATAGACTGATGGATAACACTACATTTCACAGAGGATGGTGTAATGTATATTTGACTTATACAATAGACCGCCAGCATCAGTAAACCTACCGCACAGAAAGTACAGACTGTTTTCTCTGATTGTACTGAGTGGGATTTCATAGTGTACACAGGATATTGCAGGGCAGACTTGAGCTCAAATCATCCTCCTCCACAGGGAATAACAGTAGGAGCTGGTGACTCTTTAAACAACAAGCTTGTACTAAATGGATCCTGCTGGCTTGCTCTGAGTGGAGCACCATAAATGAAAATCACGTTGAACATTTTTCCCTCTGATGACTTTCACATGCACCCAAGTCCCTTACTAATACTCCTGGTTAAACCTCCAACCACTTCAACACTCTCCGATGCTACAGTACATGAATGAGAGGAGGAAAGACAGAATGAAAAATAGAGTGAGAGAGTGAAACACAGACAAGTTAGCAACTGTTTGTAATGACAATGTCAGGCCTTACAGCAGAGGATAGATTTGCCACATCGGGATCACGAGGAGAGAGGGAAAAAAAGACACTTGTGTGAGAAAAAGTGTATGTGTATGTGTATGTGTATGTGTATGTATGTGTGTGTGTGTGTGTGTGTGTGTGTGTGTGTGTGTGTGTGTGTGTGTGTGTAACATTGTGTGAGAGAGACAGAAAAAAAAAAATAGAGACAGAGAGAGAGTCCAAGAAACCCTGATACAAAGAGCCAGTGTGTGCAGTCCTAGACTGTCCATCACACTGGACTCTCAGGGCCCATTCAGAATGGCAGTGAACCACAGTCCCGTTCTTCCGGCCCACAGGCTTGAGGCCCAGGACAAGCCCACTGCTGAGCTCCATCCTGTGTGCCCCTCCAGCACCGCACATAGCTCGGCCACAATGGGCCACAGCAGCCACTTCACACTCCAGGAGGATCCTGTTTGTCAAAGCAGTTCAAATCATCCAATGTTTGAATGAGATGGCTCATTAAGACCAACATGAGTCGCAGGCAAGCTGGCATACAGACCCACAGACAGACAAACAGACAGAGGCACAACGCTGGATTACCAAATGGGCAAATGACCCAGAGACTATCCAAACTTCCAGACCCCAAGACCCTGTGTCAGTTGAAGTTTTCTTTTTGAGCAGTTTACCTTTATTTGATAGCCAACAGTAGAGAGAGACTGAGAGAAATGAAGGGAGAAATAAAGAGGGGATGTCATGGAACAAAGGTTCTCAGCTGGATGCGAACCAGGGACATTGCAGTTCATGGTTGGTGCCTAAACCCCCCAGGCTTCTATTTTGTTTAGTTTTTTTGTTTTTTGTTAGGGATTATCAACTGGGTCCCCAATTGTTACATAGTCTTGAAGTTTGTGCCTTTTTCTTAAAGCTGAGTTCCATCAAATCATCACATACAGAAAATTAGATCTGCAACGATTAGTCGATTAATTGATTAGTTGATCGACAGAAAATTAACCTGCAACAATTTTGACAATCAATTAAGTGTTTTAGTCATTTTTCAAGCAAAAACAGTAAAATTTCACAAGTTACAGCTTCTCAAATGTGAACATTATCTGTTTCTCTTATGATAGTAAACTGAATATCTTTTGGAGATTTGGACAAAAAAAGACATCTATGACATCTACATCTATTTGCATCTAACTATGTAAAAAGAGGACTACTTATACAAGTACCAGTTATTGGTTTGTCTGCAAACTATAAAGAAGCTGCTATCTATAGCGTGCTGTGTGCAACATACTGGACAAGTACAAGGGGGCAACAGGGGCCCCGGTGCCTCCAAACAAGTAAATCCAGCCATGCATCACCACAGTTTGCTTGAGCTCAGACTCAGCACACTAAACCCAGCTGGCTCTGCCTTATCACCACCCTCCATCCTTCAACAACAGACCTCATGTGTCAACACCACAAAGCTGAAATCTTCCAATAGCTGGGACCCTCAGTCGAAAAAAATTTCTAAATTTGCCATGATTGCATAGAGAAATACCAACTGGTTGTGATGAAGAGAGCAGCAAACATTCTAAAAAATATTGTTTAATTTGACATCAAATGCACACACAGACACACCCTCACGTACGCGAAGAAACACATGCAAGACAAACACAAACAAGCACCACATAATCATGTGTACATAGTAAAAGTATGGATATCAGATACAAACAAACCCCACTCGCACAAATAAACACACTTGGACACACACAATTTGTGATGAAGACATCGCAACTCTCCCATCTCATCTCTGAGAAAGCCTCAAATTGGCTTCCAGCGCCGTCAGAAACGCCATCCAGTTTTTAATCCAACCTCATTGCGAACAGATGTGTCTGTTTACAGCTAATACTAAGTGTTGTTGTTTGTTGCTTCATTGGGGCGAGCTGCCAAAGCACCATTTATGAGAAATGGTCTCATTTTCCACACTCTCCACTTTGAGAGGAGCGATACTTAAAAATGCCATAATGGCTATAATGGCCATCCTCAAGGGATGGGGGAGATCAGAGCCTGCAAATTCGACAAAAGTGGTCTCACTGTTTACTTATCTAACAATGGAAACATATACACTGTCAGATAATAGCTGTTGACAGCAGCTCACACATGGCTGTGTGTGAAAGCAGCTGAGGGAAATGTGTGTATGTATTAAATGACAAAAAGAGGCAATGATGGCTGTAATGGCTCATAGATTGTGTGTTTGGGTACAGTAGAGGAGTAAATATGTGAATGGGTTGTGTGAGTAAATGATGGGAGAGTCAAGTCAAGTCTATTTATAGGCAAATATCACATACAGTCTCTCAAAGGTTCCCTAAACTTTCTAATACAAGGAACAGACACTTTTAAGAAACTTAGAGCCTCAACCATGTGATTGCAATGTCCCCAACTGAATATGTAGTATACTTTACCCCTTTTTCATGACCCTTAATAGTCGGGTAAACTGTTAGTTGACGAGAATAGTCTTGGTCGACGCACTTTTCATTAGTCTAATATTTGCAGACAAATACAGCGTCATATGAGAACTGCACATTGGGACGTAAGTATCAGAGGATTGCTGCAACACGGACCTTTTGTCTTATAACACAGCACTGCTGCATGTACTAGCCATATATCATTAACATTCAACAACTAGCTGACCATTGGTTTAAATTAAAAACTACTTACAACTAGTAACACTTATCTTTAGTCGGGGACAGCCTGACAACCTAGTAGCTAAATACTACTAAATGGCGTGTCCTGCTCCCCTCTGTACTCCTGCCAACAGCGATAGTGATGGCTGTAGAGATCACCAACAGCAGCACTGGGGTAGAACTAACACGCAAATCCAAACATAAAAGTATTATTATTTTAAAGTACTACAGATCATTTGGGGTAGGCTGGAATGCACAAATCCTCTCTCTCAGGGTCTTCATGAGACACGCATGTAGTCATTAAACATTAAGGTGATTGACAGAACAATTCTGTTAATTGTGTAATCTATTCAGTCATCCATCAAGCAAAACATACTAAAATCAGCTGGTTCCAGTTAAATGTGAGGATTGGCTGCCTTTCTCAGTTTTATAACAGTTATAAATCACTGTAAATTGAATACCCTTTGGTTGTCAAAACGAATTTGGATCGGTATTATTTTCTATACATTTGACTAAAAATGACTTTCTGCATTTTCAAGGGACGTTTTGTACAAATTTAGAGATTAGTAAATATCACTAAAAGGGTTTCTTTTGCAGAATATTACATTATTAAGCACCCTGAGAGACACCATATTGCTTGTATGAACGTGCAACCATTTACCTGGAATACTTTGGAACAAAGAGCAACATAAAAATCAATGATTCCTGCTGATTCCTACAAGAAGGAGGGGAGCAAGTTAATGACTTTTTCTCACTCTCTCTCTTTAGTGTACACAGTCCTCACGGCTGTCTATTTGTGAGACTGGTAATGTCTGGTTCATTTATCTTTGTCCTTGCCAGCCCCTCATCCACCTCATTAATCATGCCCCCCACCCCCGAAAGAACAACTCAAATGCACCCTGAGGTTTGATTGATCGTCTGTTGATTCTGCAACAGGCTCATTGTCCTTAAAAGTGACACTAGCATGATGATGTCCAGCGGCAACACGGCATCCCTCCAGCTGCAGGAATGAGGTCTGCTCAAAAACATCCCACATACTAAAACTAATTAGATCATAAAAACAAGCACAAGCAAAACACTGCAGGACAAGAAAACACACTGGAGGCATTACAAAGATTACAATTTTGCAGAGGCAGTGATCTACGAGCTGCAACTGGAACATCAACAGTTACTGAGACAAGGATGCTGTGCTGATATTAAAAGATTTTTTGTCCCTGCTGGACAGAATCTACCCAACTATTGTGCAGGGTGAAACCAAACAGGCTGGAGTAGGTTAAAGCCCCAGTAAACACAGCAGTGAAAAGAACTGAACTGGCTCTTTGTGAGTGCTCATTGGTACCTCTTTTGTCCTGCCTCTGGTCTTGGTTTTCTTCTGATGGAGTTTCCATGGTTGTTTTTCTCCCATCCAACAAAAATGCTTCCTTTCAGCAAATTCTCTCTTCCTTTCTCCCCCTTTACTCACTCCCTCTTTTGCTTACTCTCCTCCCGCATGTTTTCTGCTCTCTTTTCTCTCTTTCTCTCTCTCCTCTACATTCGCTCTTTTCATCTGGTCCTGCCACACGAAGGCACCGCTCCACTGTACATCACACTTCTTCTCCAAAATGCATACGTCTTGTCTCGTCAGAAGGGATTTGGTTGAGCTTATAGTGCTTGCCCCAGTCATATATCACTTTCACAGGCAAAATGCACATCTATTCTGATTGTACTGAATGTTTTGGGATTCAGTTTGAGTGAAATTCATTTGTCCTCCTAATGATACACAAATCCTCGCTCATGCCCTGAACACACTCCCTGCTCTCAGACGTCCCAATCTCCGAAACTGTAGTAGGACCCTGAATAGCAATTCACAGCAAGCTGCCTGGTGAAAGCAGGTTTGTTATATTAGAGGGGGAGTTACAGATGGGTGAGTAGAGATCCCTACTTTAGTTGAGTGGGGGGTGAAAAAACCACTCTATGCTGTATAGGCTGGAGCAGAAAGAATACAGGGACACAATCATCTCAGTTCAGCAAAAGGGAGCGTGTGCGTGTGTGTGCATGCTGTGGTATGGTGTGGTTGGGGGGGGGGGGTTAGCCCTTCATCTTCTGATCTGCACCATATGCCCCCTGCTCCTGTAGCATACATTAACAACCTCTGACCGCTGTCTTCCCTCCATCTGGTGGCTTCTAACTCTCATAAAAAAAGGACACAGGAAAGACAGGCAGATCTACATTTCCTAAACAGTGTCCTCTGGGCTGAAACAAACAACAGAGGAAGCAGCATGTGAAAATTGGAGAACCAGAGAATCACTAGGGCTGAAACATGAAGACTTTAAGCGGGGTAAAGGAGCTGATAAAGGAGGGAGAAATAAGAGAACGGTAAGAGGATGGTACACCGAGAAACAACTTGTTAAAAATAACAGAGACAGAGGAAGACGGACAGCGAGAGATGGTTGGGGAAACAGACACTGAGGGAGACAGGGAAGAAGATCTTGGCTGTGTTTGTTTGGCAACAGCGGGCCAAGGAGCCCCAGGGGCATGCTAATGAGAGAAAGGCCTTTCAGCAGTGGGGGGAGAGCCCTGCTGGAGCAGAGCTGGAGTGAGGTCTTCTCACGGATACCAGACCTCAGAGAAGAGGGGGGGATCAGCAGGGGGAGGGGAGCCTCAGGGGTCAGGGAAGTGAACTTAGTGGGGATCCCACAACAACAAATGCTGCACTAATCTTCAAGCTTTTTCACCGTCAGCTCTGTAAAACACCAGGAGAACTAACATCCTCGTGAAGTGGGGAACAGAGACTCCGGCCCATATGTAGAAGTGATGATTCAAGCGGTGGTATACAGCTGATTTAGAGGTAACTGTGCTTGTGAATTTCCCCAATAATTACACTAAGGAGCTCAAGTGAAGCATCAAAAGAAATGTGCTTAATCCATAAGACTAAATGTATCACATGTAACCACATAGAGGCAAACCAGGGATCCAGCTGCAGGCCTTTAAAAGTGCACTGACAACAAAATGTTTGAGTTTATTGCGCACACGTGAAAGGAAATTCAAAACATGTGATCAAGCCTTTGTTCTTGTGTTTTCAGACTAACTTTAAAAATTGGATTCTAGTATAAACAAAGATGCTTTTGATTGGAAATAATGACAAAAGTACCCTGCAATTAAAATAATGCCCATTTTGGCTTAGAGATCAAGCTGGGGAAAACTATCACAATTATTTTAGTTAAACATGATAGGGGTCATAAATATGTTGCGTAAGTGCATGTGAAGGCATCATAGATTAGTCAGTTTGACTAAGTTAACAAAGTACTCCGTTTTATTCTTTAAGAAAAGAAAAGTCATACACTGACTTAAGTGAAAAAGCATGGTCAAACAGCTGCAGAAAAACACGAGAAATACTACACTATAATAGTGTCACAGTGTTCATGCTCTACCTCCAAAAGGCAAATCATGAAGTCAATTACATCAGTGTTTATGAAAGGTATTGGCCTAAACTCCTGTTTTAGTCGGAGACACATCCAGGAAAGCCCTTTATAGCAAATGGTTACAGAGTTGGTAGAAAAGCCTTTGTTCTTTGAGGGAGCTCTCAAAAGAATTGGAGCAGCAACAAAGATTTTATATAGAGAACAACCCCCCCCTCTTAACAAACACAAACAACTGCTTTAGATTTTAGTTAAAATCAACAATACCAAAATCTTAGCACATAAGGAGGAGGTTGGGAGTAGTGGTGGGAGGTGTGGCAGCAAATTGTGCTGGCACAAAGGTATCATGGCCACGCTGCACAGTGCATGAATACAACTGAATACTAGTCATCTGGTTGCCAGGCAGTTGATGAATGAGCTAGTGATTGTTAAGCACGAATGAGCTAATTATATATGAAAAATATAACTTTATTAGTGGTAAATAAATTCAACATGCTTAACCAAACATTTATAATCTGCTATAATGCCTAATAATATATATTGTGCTGCAAGATATATTATTGGAATCCATTGTAAATCTATCATATTATGCATCATGTTACAATTTATTCCAAAAGCAGCAGTGTATTTTGTCAAAAATGTGTGTGGAAATCGTGGAGCAGACATTAGGACTCATTTAAAGTTGTGTTGTGTTCCCACCTGTTGAATGCAAGGCCAATATTCACTCTGCTTTGACCTTTGTTTGGTCTCCGCCTACTCCTGAGGAAAATATTCTGGTCTTTTGCAATTAGATATTCAGCTTTCTGGGAAGGTGGCGTATTGTTTGTTTACTGAAGCTTTGCTGCTCCTTCTGCTAGAATCAGGATTGACTTTGAGCAGAGAAAACTAAACAATACAGTAAATGTACTGTACTTAAATTAAGTTTAAATGTTGTGCTGCAGAGTTGGGTGAAAATTCCTTGCGAGCAACCCCTTTCACATTCCATGCGGTCATGTGATTTATTGTTAATGTTATAAATACTGATTGGTGAAGTTTTAATGACAATTTAATGACAAAATCTTTTATAAAGTGGTATCAAATGAATGAGACAAGAAAGGTATTGTTAGACACATAAAGAGCACAAGACTGATAGGGCTCAGCAAAAATACTGTGACAGAGTGGCTGTGGGAATAATCATGTGAACGTAGGAGGCCAAGGCTGAGTGCTGCATGCTAAACTCCAGTGTTGAGACACCGACACTCCCATACTTGAGGACACAATCTGAATCATGATGAAGCTCATACAAATGGAGGAGGCTTCATTGTGGGTCAACCTTTCACTCTGTGAGACTAGGGGGGCCCTGAATGCCCTTCAGTGTTCAGTCACCCATGAAGACCTGCACCCTGCTCGATTCTCACTGAGGAAGGAGTTCTCAGGGATGAAGGTCTGTGCCCAGGCCCAAGCACCACTTACACTCACTTAACGGCCTGAGAAAGCAGGCTCACCACACCAGAGCAGAGGAAGCCAAATGGGTGTGTGGAGTGTCCCGTATGAGGTGTGACTGATTGTCAAGGCCACAGTCTGTTGGGAAGGAGAGGGTAGCCAAAACAAGAAAGCATACTGATGATCCAAATATCCCGGAATATTTTGCTGCCCTCTTGGGAAAAAGCTGTAACATTTGACAGCGATTACAACAATATGTTAACACTATTTTGGCTATTTGTTGCGGCCACTCATTTGATATCCTTCCAATGTACTGTGGTGGCATTACCGACCTAGATTTAAATGCAGGACATCTTCATAGGTCAACCAGCTTTCATGTTTGGAATGCTGAATCTAAGTCATTGATTGGTTTACAAAGAACCACACTACAAACCCATTATACAGATCCATTCACATGTTTGCTGACCCATTTCCCTCTGTGAGTCTACAGGGGAAAAAAGCATTACAAATTCTGTATGACTTTGGCTGAACAATTCAGCATGATTTATTTACAGTCAATACATCTAAATTGATGCCTCAAACTCACCCTCTAGGTACAGCTAATACATACATGTAATGATTAAAAACAAACCAATACAACTAACATGAGCCGTTCAGTTGCATTCCTAAGAAAAAAACTCTCTATGCAATGGAAAAAATGAATGTGCTAACTGTCTTCATTCATTATAGAAAAATATGTGGACAGTGAAAAGGAAAACCACAATGGGCTGACTTATAATGAGCCGTGTGCTTTCTTTTGGCTCTGTCAGAAAGCCATAAACTAAGAAAAATCTATTTTTCTCCAGCATCATTGTGTACATAGCTGTAATAAAAATCTCCAGTACACTGAGTAGAGTGAAGGTTAAAAGGCATTTAATTATTTTATGGTATCATACTTAAATAAAAGGCTTTTTAACCTTTATACTTGAACTTGAACAAGTGTCTTGGATGTTTCTCTTTTAGTGCACGTGCCTGTAACCCTTAAAAGGGCATTCACCATTTAAGCATTGCTCTCCTATTAACACAGTTAAACCGGACAGTTTAAAACAAAAAGTACCAACATTGATGCAGCAGACCCTGGCACCTACTTTACCCACAATCCAACTTGACTGTGTACAGTTGGGTCTGAAATGTGGGTGTGTTATGCTAATAGTGGCTAATGTATCTTCGGGCTCATAGCCTCACGCAGAGATGAAGAGCCAGCTACAAAAGGTAGGGTAAAGTCACTTCTCTCTAACTCTACAACTGCAGATTATTTTCATTTTCAGACCATATATTCATCGTTCTTATGACCTGCCATCCTCCAACTTCACAAATCAAATCTTATAACCAACCACTGCATCTGTTTGTGGTGCAAAATATCATCCCACAGACCAACACATTGCTACTGGATTCTTCAGCATGAAGAAGACTTAAATTCTTGCAGCAGAAATCCAACTCTGCCGTTCAATTCCAACCATTTATAATAGAGACATCATTTGTGTTGTAATTTCTTCCACTGTACATATTCCAGATTGTATTTTTTTCTCCAGTGTAATTACGTTTGACCAAACAATGCTCACGGTATTTGACTCAGCACTTCTCTAATTACATGTTTGTGTTAGTATCGTGTTAGGTCTGGAAATGGAGCAACACTCACTGGTGCCTGGCAGCCATGTTTTTCCTCTAAAAATGACTTCACAGCCCTGACTCTCTGGACTCTCCACAGCCAATGTGGTTGCAGGGAGAGTGAGAGACACAGATGCTTCGTATTATCCAGGCTTCCTAGCTCACAGTACCTTGGAAACTGCCACAATGGCTTGGCCGGACAGAAATCCAATGCAATATCAAAACCTAAAGACTAAGAATTTCATAATTTCAGTCTGGAGTCAAAAGAGCAAATCAAAGCCAGGAAACAGAAACCTGGAAGAGAGTGACAGAGAGAGGTAGAGAGAGGAGGCGTTTAACGCTGTACCCCACCATCCTCCACGCAGGCCATGAACTCCTGCCATTTTAGAGAAAAGTAAAGGTCTTTGCATAATTGTTTGTTTTTCTTTCAGTGTGCACTAAATATTTTAATGATACTGGTCTGGAAGAGGCACGGCTGTCTTTGTGGTCTGCCACACTTACATTATGGAGCCAACGAACCAGCCAAGAGGTACTGCAAGCAAACACCTCTCCATTATCCTGTTAGAATAATGCTACATAATAACCTCTTGTCTTTTCAAAATATATTGTAATTATACTTTGCCAAGAATTGGAGGGTAATGAAAATACCCAGCTACCCCGGAATACTTGGTCCGCAAGAAAAATCTTGGGGTTTAAAACACATTTTTTATTTCCCAAAATTGGACAACACAGATCATTCAGCACTTTCTCTGGAACAGACTCTTAGGGGTTCAACTTTTAAGTTAATATAGTGCACATATTAGTAAGCTGACTATTTACACATCTAGCAGATATGGGGCAATATTTTCATTAGCATATTAGCATAGCCATATCTAGTTGTTTAGGTCCTAAATGTTGTCATTTGGTCCTGAATACAATACAGTGAATGGTTTCAGCTGACAATAGCTGGAAGCAACTAAAACCAAAACAATGAGCTGAAAGTCACTATAAGTCAGGTGATCATTTTCTGTGAGTTTTCCGTGCGCCTCCGAGACCCATTTGAAATGTAAGAAGGTCCATTAAACTGCACTGAGAGAACAAATAAATCCCACAGGGACTTCCCTTAGTGGCGTTAATCCTCCAAATACAATACATATCACCGTAAGCATTTATATATTTAGCTTTATATAAAGAGCACTGAGTTGCCTTTTATGCTACTTGAGTGACCGGACAGCAGTCAGTTTGAAGCAGCTTATTTGTTATATCTTGTACTACAGATGCGCACATAATATATTGATTGAAATGTGAATTTTATGTTGGCGAATGAAACCACACACACACACACACACACACACACACACACACACACACACACCGAATGCTGTTATTAGTCATTACCTTGCAACGAAAATAACATCAAACATGAACAACCTGCTCCTGTAAAATGTATCATGAAGGCCTGTTAATTCACTGATGGTGGTTTGAGACGTGGGTGCAAATTGCTGAATCACATCAAATTTACCACTCATGTATAAGGATATTTGTAAGGGGAATCTAGCACATTATGTCATGAGGCCTAGATATTGTTTGAAAGCAAGATATTTCTGATTTGATGTCTCATATATGTCATTTTTATACTGACAAGGACCTCCACACCTCACATTCTCACACTTCAGCTGCTGTGATGGCAAATAACCCAGGGCCAGTCATTTTCCTACTTGCTGCACAGGGCATAAGCATGTGAAAACACACACACACACACACACACACACACACACACACACACACACAATAGAGACATAATGAAGCACAGAGACATGGAGACATCAGACTAGACTCTCCAGCTAATCTTGAGGTTGCTTCCCATGAACAGCCCCCACCCTCCTCTGTGTCTCCCCCAGCTGCTGGGATTTCTTTCTCTGCGTCGCTCCCGCCGGTCCTATTGTTCTCCGCCTCATGCTGCCAACCTCTCACCCCTGACCCAAGACTCTACCCTTTTCAAACCCTCCAGCCCCGTTCCCCCAACCCTCATTAGAAAGGGCAGAAACCTCCTCCTCTCAGCCCCAGCCGGCGCTACTCAACAGACCAGCCAGTCAGACCCCACCATGTCAGGATTCATCGTCAGCACTATGACAACAGAGCAGATGACAGGGAGATCACTTCAATGCCATTGTTCCGCAAGGCTCTCCTCTCGTGACTCGAAGCCCTGTGTCCTGCAGCTGGATCCTGGAAGGACAGAGAGTCAGCCCGTAACCTGAACCTGACACTTCCACCCCTGCAGAGATGTGTTTGTCCTCCGATTTGGGAATGGAAGGAGTTAAGACATGGACTAAGTGCTTAACAATAAGTGGGAAAAAAGTGTTCATCAGACGAGAAAGATGGAAGCTAATCTCTGTAGTGGTTGGTATACTCTCCCCCAGGCTGACCTCTGTGAGAGTGGGTCAATCCATTACTTTATTGCTTTAAGCACTGATAGGCAGTTTTCCAACAGCAGAGACTGTAATAACATTTTGTCCATCACACTGGAAATTATTAAGCATCCACTGTGATGCTAAAGTAGAACCCATTTATGGCACCAGCTGATGTGATGCAATCCCTACATCACGTAAACATTTACACTCTCAGGAATGTATTCTGTGCACACTCCACCACTCAAACAATATGGATGATGCATACCGCACACACAACCGCTGCTGTGATAATATATTAAAAAAGGTCCAGTGGGTAACATTTACACTGCTCTATTGGCAGAAATATAATATTCATAGGTATGTTTTTAGTGTATAATCACATGAATACAGAATGAGTATATTTGCATTTTTTTTTACTTGTTTCTCAGCTACCACAGTTTCTTCTCTTTTGTGCTAGGAAGGGGAGGGTAAAGTTAGGGAGTTACGATTTGCAATTACACCACAAGATGCCATTAAATGGAATGAAATGACTAAAAAGGACAAGTCACTCGTGCCATACCTCAAATACAAATTTAAAAAGCATATATTCTAAACCTGCCCAGCAATAGCAAACACAAGGCGAACACTGTATACCTCACATGCCATGGAAGTACTTTATGTTACGCACACATCTACAACCTTTTGTGCACTTTTCAGACCTGCTCTGTACATTCTGGATGCTCCTTTCCTTCACTACATTACTTTCCCATTTTTCAGCTGTGGCCACTCTATTGTTACAGTAATGTTTTCCCATAGAGTAGAGGTCAAAAGCTAAGATGACTTATGAGGCCTCTCAGTGGTGGAGCTGTAATATTAACACTGCTAACTGATCTCTCCTCTGGTCTGTGTGTGGTTACAGGGTCAAGCTGTTTTTCAGACAGAAACATCTGGGATTTCCTCTCTCCTGAAGCTGCCGTTAGCTGGTATTCTCCTCCAAAGTGAACCTAGTGACACAAAAACCTTAAAAAAACCATCAAGTGTGCAAATGGTAAAAGCATCACACGATACTAAATGACTCAGTTGTGTGGGTTCAGAGTATTCTATGTTGAATACATTTAATTTCTTTCAAATTCGGCGTTGAACAATTTAGTCAAATTGAAATCCATCTTCTCAAACCCCCAAATAGTCTGTGAAGCAAACAGTCTCCCCAAACACTCTCCCTCAGCTATTGGGTTTCCTGCAGCTGTCGCTTTATTAAAGCTCAGCTATTGCAGATTTTCATCTGCTTGGCAGAAGTGCCTCTTCCTGCTGATCAAGCCTTTCTCCAGAGGATAATAAGCAGACAATGAAAACTCTCCCTTGGAAATCTTTTTTTTCTTGGGCAGGAAAGTGATTCTTGGCGAGAAAGAGAGAGAGTGTGTGTCCAGTGGCCTCCAACTCTGGTTTCAGTGTGTCACATGCATCACCACATCACAACAACAAGAGCAAAGAGGAGTCATGTGCATTTGATGCAACATCTTAGATAACCAACACATTAAGCTGTGAAGAAATAAGTTTTGTTTTTGGTACAGTATTGTCACAAAAAAATATCTTTGAATTTTACACATTATCCTGAATATAGAGGCAAAGAAAAAAAGTCATAAGGGGTTACATGGGTATTCATTTAAATTCCTGCTTAATTCATCCCAAGCATAGCATTTGGCTGCACCCAAATGGTCTCAGGCTGTCTGGCACGGCTCTTCATATGGTGAACATTTCTCATTGGTGTGCCGGGGTACCCCAGATGCTTTTGTCTTACGGTTGTTTAGCAGCTGCGTAAAAGCGCAGAGGACAAAGACCTATCTGTGGAGGGTTGAATACACTCAGTGGGCACACAGCCAACACCTCAAACCTACAGGCTCCCACAGTTGAAAAGCAGACTAATGCATTCTGCTCTCACTCCTCACAGATGATCCTACAGGGAAATTAGCTGGAGGTCCTATTATCTCTTCTCATTTCACCTCGCTACTTTCACATGTGAACTGTGGTCACATCGAGCCCCTAATAATTATCTACATAGGAGTTTTGAAACATAGAAAGAATACTGGGACTTTCTCCCAAAACGGGAAGAACAAATACATTGTGGTGAAAGAACCAAACAACTTAGCTGACACATCTGACACTGTGTGCAAAAAAATCAACGTGGAATCTTTGACGACTTCAATAGGTTTCTGAAGGGAGTTTCTGAGGCCTTCATTTACTTGTCAATTATCAAGCCAAAAGATTTGAAATGTGAACAAAAGGGAATTCTAAAAAGCGAAACACAACTTGGCTAACCTACCACAATAGACGGAAACACCTGTTGATCGACCACATGTCCAAACCTACTTGTCTTTGAGCCTTACTATCTTATTAATGGAGAAACCTTTTTTCTACATCACAGTTTCAAAAAGTTGGTCGTCAGCAAGTCGGCAAACATCTTGTGGTCCTTAAAGGATAGGACCACAGTGTTTTGAGTCTAGTCATGTTTTAAGTCAGACTAGAAAAATTATTAACCTTAAGGCCTGGGTGCTCAAAACCAACAAGTTCGTATGACGTGTTGTCTGACGACATCTGAATGCAAAAGTGTTTTGGAGGCAGGGTGAAAAGCCTGCCATCACAGAGAGCGGCGGGATGTAATAATGACTTGAAATGGGAATAAGGGCTCTAAATGGGACAGTCTTTCCTTGAAGGTATTCAAGTGCCCTCATTTGTAGATGACAGAAGAAGTTGTCTGAAATGAGGATATGAAAAACCTTTACAACACCTGGCCAATTGCTGCATGAAGTGGGCTTGCTTGTTATCAGTTTCAGAAATGGACAAAAAAGGAACGGAAAAGCATTTCAGACGCTGTTTGACCCTCCGACAAGCACTTTCTTTGAAGCCTACGGACACCTTAAGTGGGCGTTCAGATCGAAAACAGCTCTGTGTTAAAATAATGCAAGGGGCTGCATTGGTGCGGGCATGGTGCTTCAGATTCATGAAATGCAATCCAGAAAGTGAAGTTTGAGTAATTGGACTGAGTTTTTTTCACACAGGGCTAAAGTCGGCCTGAATGCCACTTGAGAGTGCAACTTCAGAATTTCACCCTTGTAGTCACCCCATGGCTCAAATCCTCTGGCCTAGATCCTGGCCATAGAGGCATTAGTTACATGTAGCATAAGTCTCCCTGTCACAGCCATGATTCTGCACTGTAAAAACACTAACTTAGATTTTTTGGCAAGAAAAAGTATTTAAAGTTGTTAAGACTTTAGAATATAAATTATTAACATTTGAGTCAGTAACATAGTCAGTCCAGCAAACCAAGCTATTTGTTCTGTTCAAAATGGTTGAGTGAGCTATTACTACTTAAGTCTTTCAGTTGCAAGACAATCCTAATCCCTCATCCTAACAGGGCCCGCATGTTTTTTCTGACTGGTACACTAACTTGTCATTACAGTATTACAGCTTTAGGAGTAGCTGGGTTGACATTAATGGCTAAAACCAAAATACTAGCAATAACTGTTAAGCTGGGGGGGGGAATTATGGTCACAAGGCAACTGACCCAAAGAGGAGCAAACGAAGGACCTCATTGTGGGCATCCTCGCCGTGTTGGAGGATGATGATAGTCAAGCTTCTGCAAGTGTCGTAAACATCGCCGTTATTGTATAAGAAGAGATCGTCCTTCAGGATTTCCCCCCCTCCCCCGCCCTTTTTCTCCCTCTTTGGGGTTTTTTTTTTTTTAAACCCCCCATCCCCCGAAGAACTGAGGTACACATTTGAAACCATTCAGAAGCTTTTCATGGGTCTTGGAACAAATCTGCAGTTACAGTGTACATTGTTGCAAAGGATTTTATATGAATCAAAGTTGTTACAATGTGAAATTATAAATTACTTCAACTTGGAGTTGAGTTCAGAGAACTCTGAACTGAAAGCTGAACAAACTCAAAAGCAAAACTTAAAAAGTTTAGTTTAATTGCCTAACTCATAACTTTGCTGAAGTTTGTTGCCTTAAAATTTTAAGTTCTCCCAAATGTTTCTTTTTTACAGTGTGTGTAGAGCAGTCACACTGTTCAATGATGGCATTGTGATCTATTTACTTGCTTACACAAGAATGGCAAGAGAAAACAGGTCATTCCGGGAAAACATTATTGACTATATAATCAATGTCTCCTGCTCATGTGATATGGAGAGAGTGAATCAAGGCAGTTGCAGTGTTTTTTGGTGCCGGAACAAATTTGGTCATATTGAGTTCAGTAATGTGGTTTACTGTAGATAGCGGAAAATCCTACAGTGGGGCTGAATGCCTGTTGAAAGAGTGAGTGAATGTCCATGAGCTGCAGGGGCTCTTTGCTTTTGCCAACCTATTATTTCCTAGAGGCCTTCTGGAACAATCATCTGACTGTGAACAAAACATCGATACAGATTGCTGCTCTGCTGGCAAATATCACCTCTGCACTCCATATACATGCATTAATGCAAACATATTGAAAAACTGGAGAAAAAATAGACATTATTATGCATGTGTTTGGCAGTTTAACCTTGAAAATCATGTTTTTATGAAGTCTTGCATATAAGATAAAGGCCAGATTGTGTCCTTGACATATTTTATACCACACCCGGGTTCAGCTGCCTGTGCATGCCTGAAAGCCAGTGGTCTTTTGCAGATAGGGTATTTTCAGATATTCAAATGACATCCTGCTTCTACTATGTGGCAGTGTGACGGTCTGTTACAAGGGTGAACTTGCTTACACGCTCACAGAGTCACCCACGCACCCACTTGCATCTCTTCTGTTCAACTGTGAATAGGCTTTTAGTAAAAGTGACGGCCAAGGCACATGCTTGAACAAGCATCCCCACTCAGGAACTTCTATTCCGATCATTTCATGTCACAATACTCAATGGCCCTCTTTGTTGTCTGAGGAGTTATTAAGCTCAACAAATTAACATGACTGCTCCGGGAGACCTGCAGCGCTGGAGAGGAACAAAAAAAACGAAAGTAGTGAAGATGAGAGAGGAAAAGAGACCCAGAATGAGAGACGAGGAATATTTCAGAGGAAACAAAGTGGAGCAGGAAGGGAATCAGGAGATGAATTAAGTCTTGATTGAACTATGTAAAAGGGGTCTCTTTTTTAGAGCTGCACAGTTGCAAAAAGTACTGTAGGGGCCTCATCTGCTGTATAATTACCAAAGATGCTCAGTCATATCCTATGCCAAATGGAAAGAAGCCCAGAAATCATGTAACTATGACAGCAACTACCTCATTATGGAGGATATTCAGTGTAATTAATGATTGCAAACGAAAGACGAAAAGCAATTTAGGAATTATTGATGGTGACATAAAAACTGTGGGATCTGTCATAAAAATGTTAGTGCATACTTCCTTTGGACTGAACCACATTTAAGACTTGGGAAGGGATTTTTTGTAGTTAACAAGAAGAGAATGCTTTGATGCTTCCAACAAACAAACAGAAAAGTTAAATTTTGCTCTCAGCACCCTTTGACCATCTCTGCAGTGACTCATTCTTGCAGTCTTGTGTTTTTCTCTTGGAAACAGAGGCATGCACATGACCTAGAGTTTGCCTCAGTGGATAATATCGCCATGAGTCAACTGAAAGCAGGGAGGAAATTATCTGACTTTCTGTTATTGCTCTGCCATTGGTTGACAAGTTGTTGATTCTGAGAGCGCAAAAACACCTCAGCTGGCACAGCATTAGCAGTCATGGGTCTTTCCTCTCAGACTCAGGATGCCGGGTCACAGCGCACACACAGTCCACTGCATGTGTCTGTGACAGTGATCGCTGCTGATGTGGGAGCTAAATAATCAGACACTTTCCAGTCATCCTAGCTCAGATTGAGGAGGAATGTGCAATGTTAAAGAGCACATGACAGCCGACACCTCAGAGACACTTCACAGGCACACATGTAAAAATCATTACAAAGGACGTTGTCCAACCCCTGTGTGTGTGGAACAGAACTGTTCTTAAGATTTTATCATGAAGTCTTCACTCTAATCACGAGATTAACATTTAGGCCTCTACTTGTCCACTAGCAATATCAGCTGAGCGGTTAAACAACATGTTTAATTAAAGACACATTCATGTCAGGTGTGATTAACTGTCTTTTTCTTGAAATACTCAAAAACAATGATGTAACATTTGGATCTGGTTTGCATCCAGCCCTGGTGGCCTTTTCCACAAGACCACCACGCTGATACAAAACACTCTGGCTTGAAGGTTCATAAGTTTCCATAAGGAAAAGCAATCTTTCCTCTTTTTTTTGCAATCACAATATGGCTCCCAGAAGAACAGACACAGTGTGCAGTTTTGTGTCTATAATTTGCTGTATTTGATTAGTTGAATCTCCTGTCACAAGACATCATTAAATGTTAAGCATTTCATTCAACTGTATCTGTGAAAGACATAAATTCAAGAGATTGTTCATTTTCCCTGCTGTATGAGAGCTTCAGAACTATTCAAAATGCGTCTTAAACTCTTAACTCTCTTATGTTTGATAGCTTTCTTCTCTACAGCTCAATCTGCAGTAAGAGAAATTTATGAAGCTTTCCTTGCAGGCTTTTCTTGCTAAAATTAGTATGATCATCACATGCAAGAAAACATTTTTATCTTCAGGCCAACGCTTTTCTCTTCAGATGTCTGGCTCAATGAGGTAGAACTGAAACCACATTGTTCTCCAGTGTGTTCAGTTATCATGGAGGCTTCTTGGCAACCAGATTCTGTTGGATGGGTAATTGTCACAGGACTAACACCAAGTACCTAACAAGATATTTGTGAAAAATAACTTGATAATCCCTCTGAACTGAGCTCAGCGGACCGACGCCAAGTTATCCTCCCACATCCTTCACACAGGCCAACACACTGTTAAACCGTTCACCGCAAGGACAGAGGAGAATCTCTCTGAAAAACATGTGGCCCCTCTGCGAGGTGAAGGTCACTGTAAGATCAAATCAGACTTAAGTTATATAACCTCAGTCTGAATGACATCTTCACTTCGCAGCTCCACACACACAATCAGCCCCGGGACATCCTGTTTATTTTGGGCTTGAATGTCTTCATGAACACAGTTAATCCATTTCTCTGTTTTTAAAGCCATTTCACACGAAACACAGTAAATCACAGCACAGCAGTATGATATCCGTTTCTCTGACACAACAAAAGGCGACCTTTACAGCAACTAGCAAGTCTCCAAATTAATCTCCTCATGTCCACAACAGCAGGCTACACTATTTCTCCAGAAAGGGCCATGGAGAATCATTGAATATAAAATGGGAGCTTTAGCGAATGGACAATGCACAAAGGTTGATTGCCATGCAGAGTAATATCCTCTATGAGACAGTGAAAGAGGGTCTGTGGGGAATTAGTTCACAGGGTATCCACTCTGGAACTTGCAATTCAGTGAACTTCTCTCTCTACATTAAGAGCCACTGAAGTCGCACAAAGGAGCAGCTCCAAATTAGGAGCACAAAGACGCCTCTGTGAGGAGCTTCAGAGTGAATTAATGAGCATTGATACACATTCGCACAGTGTTCTTCCCTGCCCTCAGCTGCACCGCCACAAACAACACAAGCCAATATATGCCGCACTGAAGGCGACACAAAACTGAAGCAATCAGCTCAAAATAGAGGAACTGCAACTACTGGATGGTTTTACTGTCAAATATCTAGTCCAGTGCAGGATGAGAACAGTTTGGAGTGAAAGAGGAGTGTTTTTCCCATCTATTTTCCCCATCTGCTCCACAGGTTACCACTGTGTCAAAGTCTTAAAGTTGGTATGAAGTTACTAAACATCCATGAGCATGGGCGCCTCACTCCTCCCATGAATCAACCAGGTTGGGAGCACAGATGGCCGACACTTGTGACTGATTTAAAGATGGGACGGTCTCAGCTCAGCCCTTCAGATAGCAATTACAAGCTCTGGCATAACTCACACAGAATGTGAGTTGCTTCAGCTACGGAGCATCTGACTAATACAACATGTTGCCTGTTTTTCCAGTAACTTTTACTCAAGTCTTTACCAGCATAATACTGTGCAGTAAGGTTAGGAAACCCCACCACAACATTTCACCATTACATTATCAATCACTGCTGGCCAGTAAAGACTGATAATGATAAAAAAAAAAAAAAAGGCTGGTTGAAAATAGGTTTTAATCAAACTGTTCAATTCAGCACTAAGGCTCAGCTGAAAGCAGAAGTAAGAGAGACAGTGGAAGCAGCAAGTTGATCTGGATTTAACACCTACACAGACTCGCACAGAGTTGACTGCAGGAATCCTGATAGACTTAATCTCTCTAATCGCTTTCCTCAAGTTGCTTCAGCAGGCTGCTCTAATGCCGACTCTCATGAAAAGCGGGTCAGGTAAACAGCCTGCTTCTGCAGCACCAGTAGTCCTACAAGTTGGAATAAGTTTGAGTTTAAAACAATCGGCGCGCCCTCAAAAGTTGGAGCGACCAAAACAAAGTATGAAGCATGCTGTCATGACGGGGGGAAAAAAGCGATATTTAAATCCGTCTTATAGCCACACGGGGGTTTTTGTTGGTAAAAAAAAAAAAAAAGGAGGAAAAACTTACCCATTTTTGTAAGTTTTTCCAAAGCGTCTGAAGTGAAGCGATCAGCAGAAAGTTGAGCCCCGGCTACACTGATGTTGCGTCCTGGGATGCACACTGGCCGCCTGGCTGCCCAAACACTCAACGCTGCGTCCCTTTGGAGACAGCCCGTGTGACGTCACCACAGAGGGGATTACTGATGGGAGGACGGAGCTCTCCCCCCCTCCCCCTCCCCCTCACCTCCTCAGCCCTCATCAGGAAGTTTCACTGGTCACTCAGCTCATCATGAGCCACTTTATCTGGCAGCATTCCTGCAACCTGGCGCGCAAGGTCCTCCAGTAAACAGATACGGGCTGGGATGTATCAGAAACATTATCAGGAAGTCGATCAAATAAGCTGATATCAATCAAGATGCAAACTCAAGCGAGGTTTATCTGCACTGTTGTTCACGACAACACAATAGCAAGCAATCAGGTCAGCTGGAACAACAAACAGATGAGGTTTTATCACAGGTCAGAGACCCTCAAAGCTGCAAAGTCTGGCTAGGCATTTGTTTATCAGAGACATGAATGAGCAGCAATCTAGAAGGTTGTTAAGCAACACATACTGATTTTAAAGGTAGTGTTCAGAATCCTCTTCTCTTCTCACCATCGGGATTTAAAAGAAAAATCCATCCATATGATAAAGATGTTTATCCTGTCTTCTAAGTTGCAAAGTAGCCGGAAAATGTCACATCTCCTTGTTTGCTTTGCAAGAAAAATATGAACACATTAGTTTTGAATGAAAATAACAGTTTAACACCAACATATACAAATATAACTGATCATAAAGCATTTTTAATTTTGTTGCAGACCATACAAATGTGAATTAAAAAATATATAAATAATAATAAATAAAATTGTTGCAACTCTGGAAAAACTCATTTTTTTTGTTGTGCAACAGATGGGATACCTTGGTGCTTAGAAGAGTCATTAAGAATTCTGGATATACCTTCAGACCAGCAGTCAAGTCACAGATGCTTTGCTCTGTGACTTGAATGTAATGGTAATAAATGAAAAGGACAAACTGGGGCTAGACTGCTGTCCTCTGAAGGGTTTAAAAAGGTTGAAATGAGTAAAAAAAAAATGGACAAAAGAATTTGACTTTTAGTACAGCCATAGTAATCTACACTTGTACATGCATATACATTTATTGTAGTTGAAACCCTGTTACATACCCATATATGCATGGGTGCGTACGTTGTCTGATTTTAAAGAGATCTCTCATGTTTGACATTACTTCTGTGGACTGTGGAATAAATCGCAGTCTTTCACAAAGATGAGGCCTTTACAGAAACAATGCCAATCACCATCAATCCAGTGTGCTGGTATCCGGTATCCAAGGAGTTCTGAGCACCCCCTAATCCAATCCAGCCTATTCACTGGTGGCCAAGTGGCAAGTCTCAATGGGTTGTTTCATGGCCAAACAGGGCATCTGCCCAACATAGCAAACACAAAAGCCTCCGAAAGGCAAATATTTAACTGGTCAACTTCAGCTTTACAAAGACGTCATCATATTTTCCAAAATATATTTTTCATTTTTAATCCACTGTGCACATTGATTTATTCTTTTTTGTTTGCTTTCCATGTCACTTTTTGGCTGCAAGTCAGGTTTTCTTTTTCTGTAAATCTGCATGTGTGGGTGCAATACAGATCTGCAGTTCCTGCTAATATTCTCTCCAAACATATTATGATATAAATCTGTGAGTGGCCAACATGGCAGCTATTATAAAGAAGTATATTTTATCAGTTATTTAGTATATTTTTGTAGTTGATGTTATCATTCAATGTCAATGCTGCAAGTGTGCAATTTCTTTTATTATTTTCCTCATGTGTCGTAAACCACAGACAGTACGCTGTGTACCATACAGAATACATCAGATTGTCATTAGAAATCTGCATCTCCATTAACTTGAGGTCCCACCGCTGTCTGGTGTGTTTTTTCACTTGCTTTCTGTCCGTGTACATGAGCTGCATGTCAGTGTGTGTGAATAGAGGATCTGCATGGGAACATTCCAGCACTTTGCTGGCTGTTACAGCAGGCACGGCAGCTGGCAGACAGCAGGCATGCAACTGTTATTAGGGTGGACCATGGCAAAACAAAACACATCAGACAAAGCCTTTTTATCTGACATTAGACAGCGCATATGGCCTTGTCACTTACAGAGCAATTCACCTGGGACATGACGTTTTACAGTCGGTGGATGCTATATTCTGCAGAAAACCGTCAGTGTTTCTTGGGATATTCGTTATTTTGTTAAATAGCTTACAACAAAGGCAGTTGTGGCAGCATGGATATAGTATATACTGTGGGTCAGCAGCTAGTTTGCTATTCTGGAAATACTTTGTGAATAAACATTAACTCTTAGCAGACCATCCAGCACTTATTTATGCCCTGGACAGAGCTGTTTGGAGCTGTCACCCTACTGATTTATTGGGAGCTTGATTGGAGAAAACTAATATCTCAAATATCACATGTGAGAAACTTATTAGATACAGTTATTCTCAGTGTTTTTCTTACCCATGAGGCAATATACGGAGGTACAGCATCTCTTGAAGCATTATTTCTCTCTTCTAATTCATGTTGTGTTTCTAATTAAGAATAAGCACAGCGAAACAGGGATGATGATGACAGGGCAGTAGAGGCAAATTGAGGTAATCCTGCAGCGTCTAATTGCAAATAAAGAAAAGCTGTTGAAGAGCTGTACCAAACACAACAGCCGCCATGGTTACAAACCACTGAGAAAATGGCAGACACCGGGAATGGGCTCAAAATGAGAGGCGGTTTAAGGCGTACTCACAGTGAAGTTGGCATCAGATTGAACGCTACATGACTTGGTTGGACAATTCTGGCCTGCAGAGCGTTCTTTAATGTGTCAGCTCATAATGCAGTAGAGCAGAACTTGAAAGACAAAACTCTCTCTCACATATTGGTGAAGAAATAGCAAGAAAGAGTTACAACATTTTCCAGGAAATATGCAGTCCAGTATTGAATGTGCTAAAGGTAATTTACTTGATTACTTCTTTTTTTTCAAATACCTCTAAACAGATGTCTTAAAGAGACATTGTGTTGCTTATGAATGAAGACTGGCTGCAACTGATGATGATATAGTCTGTTAAAGAATCACTTCATCATCATCATCCATCATTTCTGACTTTCATGTTGAAGATAAGTTGAAGGGTTAGTTGCTCCTCAATGGTTTGGGAACATTCCTACCCCATAAAACCTTTCTTCTAAAAACTCTTGAACTAAACTTCTTTTTAACTAAATTGTTCATTGCAAAGTAAATAACTTAATAGAAAATGAAGGACAATGTGAATGTCAAATCAAATCCCTTTGAACTCAGAGAATACAATTGTTCGTAAGACTTTGACCTTGAAGTGAAGTGAACAACATATGAGGTTTAGTGTGGAATTAACATCTGGTTTAGTATTTGAGAAGAAGTGGAAAATAATGTTTCATTGCCATCTTAGGGAAAAATACAGAGGAAACATATTGTTTACCACTGCCCACAAAAGGCTATCAAAAGAGTTTAGTCTATTCAACTTGCCTATAAAACTAAATCCTGCTTACAAGTTAAAAACATATGCCACTTAGGGACAAAACATGTAATTGAGTCTTTTATCCAACATTTTTCTGCACTAATCCCCAACTGGACTGCGTTGATAATTTCTGATTATGTCAACTTTTATTGCATCTTAAAATTGGCCTCTCTTACAAAGTAATATCTCGATGGGGTTTAACAAAACAAATGTTTTGGCGGGGTTTTGCGGGTGTGTCAGTCTCTGCTGGAGGTTCTGCAAACACAACTCATCACCAGTGCTTTTCAGTCAAAACAGACTGTGGCGAAGCGGTGGTGGTGGTGACCGACTTCAGCAGGTCAAGGGGAGTGATGAACGTGTAAGCAGTGCTGAGCTCATGTAATTTATCGTCCCCAAGGCCCAAGGCAGAGGGCAGTCGCAAAAACAGCTCCACACACAGCTGGGGGCTGGGCAGGAAGTTACATCCAGGCTAGTTGTCTTCTCAAGCCCATGTGTTTAAGAGTGAAAAGAGTTGGGAGTGGCCATATTTGGAGGACTCAAACGAACAGACTTAACTCTGGGAATGGAAAAACAAGGAGCAACTATGCACACCCTTGTGACTCTGCCTCTAGAGATAATTGGGTTACTGCAGCTCTGTATATACAGGATGCTTCATGAAGAAACCAAGAAACATTCAGAGATAAAACATTTCATTCCTGCACATGTAAAACAAGGGGATAACAGAGATGGATAACAGAAAAAGAAGTTAGTTAATCCTGATCAGATACTCTCTCAAGCAAATATTGCCCCAATACTGATGTAAACTACTGCTGAATTTCTTGAACACTCCCATCATTTGTTGGCTGGCAGCAGTGGCCATGGGCAGGGACCACACTGCAGTGAATAATTCCCTCTAGCAGATCCAAGTTGTGTTTCAGGCTTCATTTTACAGGCTGTTTGAAACTGTTTCACTGACAAATGTGTTGTCTGAGAAGATCATCCTTTAAAAATGTTCTCCACTGTAACTGAACTGGACAAAGACAACTGCTTCAACACTAGTCTATACTATGCTGCCATCTAGTGGAATTTTATATGGTTGCCCTGAGGTGCAAAGTGCAACAAACAAACATATTTTCTTTCATATTTTCTTGTTCATATGCACTTCCGCCAGTGTTCGAACACAGCAAAATCTTCAAAAGTATTCAATTAATTACTGTTACATAAAAGAAAAGCGTGGCTTGCAGAAGACTGAAGAAATATCTGGCCCTGTTTCTTTTGGCTCATTCACTGCGTGAGAATATGCAGGTACAAAATCTTGCAAAATATGCAGCAGTAACTCACACATTAGTGAATATAAGATTGGCCCTTTTTCACAGAACACATTTGGACTTGTCACAGTAGGAAAAGCACAGATGTAAATAATAAAATGAAAAATGGCCGGATTACATTTAGCTGCTTCAGTTTCAGGCACCTGGTGCACTCACTGTAGCACTGTCATGACTTACTGGGACTTGAATAGAACCAAGTTATTAGTAACGTCTGTGCTTTTACTACAATAGTTTCATATTGGACTAAATGAGGGCTCCATCAGTGCTGCAGGTTCAGGGGAGTTTCTAATTCCTAAGCCCGTCCAAGAATATCAACAGTTTATCTTCCGAAACAGTCTCCATTCCTCAAAGGAAGGAATTTAGCGAGATCATGGAAAAGTTTCTAAACACAAATGCAGAGCCCATACACTCACAGAGGTCATGGAGCTGATCGGTGAGGATGTTCTCTGCAGTCATGCCAGGGTGAAGATGTTTGACCAGGAACACTACAGTATGACAGAAAACTGGTGTGGGGTGGAGCAGTAAACAGATTCCCTAATTAATATTCCCTAGTTCATTTTGATGAAGCTTTTTCTATTTCCCATTTTTTTTGTATATAATGATTTGATTTTGTTGCTTGTTTGAAGAGTTGTAAAATGGGTGAGTATGCACTATTGTTGAATATATTATTAGTACAGACCTCGTTTTTAGTTTTAGTTCAGTTGTTTTGTTAATAATCTCTTTGTGGGTGCTTATGTTGTTTGTTTTGTGAGTCATGTGTGACTTGGCTGCTGTAACGCTGCAATTTCCCAGAGGGATTAATAAAGTACTCTATCTATCTAAATATGGCTGTGCTCTCTGAAATTATTATGTGTTTTGTCGAATAATGTCTGTGCTTTGTACATCAAGGCCACTGTATTATTTGGGTAGTGTGGTGACATTTGTTATCACTCAATGACTCATAATTCATTATTTTTCCCATCATAATGCAGCACACCAGAGGTAAAGTGCAAGTTAAAGCTGTGGGGACAAATACACTATGAAACCAGACAAAGGTGTTATATTCACAAATTAATCAGAAGCTAACGTTTCTCCAGACAGAAATCCCTCATTTGTGTTCAACCCAGACACTCACCCACCCAACAGTCTCACTCATTAGTTGGTTTGGACCTGCCTTGACAGAAGAAGACGGCTGCATTTAATGGCTCATACAGCCTATACTGTCCATTTGTCAGCAGATTAGTAGACATTTTCAATTAACAGATGTGATTTTTCTTCATATCACAAATGTAGAAAGCCAAATTTCTCCAGAGGACTCCTGTTATGTTACTTGACAGATTAAGAAAGTGGTGGGCTCGAGTTTACCTGAGGGAAATTATCAACTCATTGGATGACAGGCGACTTATGTTGTTTGAATGGTATCACCTCCAAGCAGCTGCTCTCCTGTTGACTCTCCTGAGTGTGAAATTAAAGCATGTTGTGTGTGCATGTGTGTGTGTGTACTGTACATATCTGTCATTTCTGAACTCTTAAGATGTACATTTTTTTTTAATTATTAATCCAAGGCACAAGGAGCTGATTGCTGGATTGTAAAAAGAAAACTAGCTTGCATTTATTTCAACTTTTTGTCATGCGCTAATACTTTTCTGATATTTTCTTTGATATTTAACTTATTTTTGTCGGATAGTTTACTGATATTTTATAGATATTTTGGGTGATATTTAATTATATTTTGTTATATATATTTAACTCAGTTAAATAATAACTGAGTTAAATATAGTATAAATAGTAAAAAAGGGTTTACATTTTTTCTGATTTTTAGAATATTTTTGTAATTATTTAGGTATTTTAATACTCTTTTGGGGGGATATTTTATTAATATTAGTAAAATATCTGACAAAAAATAGCTAAATATACAACAGGAAATCAGGAAACTATCCAGTTAATATTAGTAAAACGGTAGTGCAGTACAGCCTCACATATATATTTGACAGCATATGTCTTGTTGATTCAAAAGTACAATATAAAAGAATATTTAGAATTTTTTTTTTTTTTTTTACGGAAATGTTCAGAACAGTACGCTTTATAAAAACAAAATAAAAGCAGACTGCATGCTATCAAAGAATGGCAAAATGTAGTGAAGGAAGTAATAGTTTTGACAGGATTTAGAAGGAAAGTGTTTTAAGTCTTTAATAATGTATTCCCTTAAGTATAATTACTTTTACATCTTCTATTATCACTGCAGATTCTTTTCTGTGTAACCTCTGTCAGTGAAACTGTGACAATTTGCCTCTCAATTCAAAAGAACGACCAGATGTTCTTATAGGGACGTATGCAGTCACCAAATCAATATGTGTATGGATCACCATCAATGTTCTGTAAACATCTATCTTCAAAACTATTACCATTCCCAAAGCCAATAATGTCAAATTGAATAGTAGCATCACTCAAGTTTTCTATTCAAGTAATGTATCATAGTGTCCATTTACAGGCTGATTACTCTCCACAAGCCTTAAACATAATTTCCCTGCCGTGTCTTTCCCAAACACAATCTCAATACTAATTAGAGATAAATGCATCTTCTCATATCTTATTCATTTGCAGGTTTGGTGACCTCCAAATGGTGATGTTTCAATGTGGTTTTGTACTTACTTCAACAAACAGGACATGATTTGCGGAGAAACCATTAGTACTTATTAAAGTTGCACATTAATACACCGCAGATTGTGGGCTCCTTGCATTGTTTCTGGTAATTACTTATTTGCCAAATGGATTGTATCTACATGCTCTCCCTGGTGCTTTTACAGTTTTTGTTCTTTGCTTTGAAAGAGCAGATGAGGCAAATGGTATAGTGAGAACTGGCGGGGTCCGCCACTTTTATGTGAGTGTGACATAGACAAACCCATTACATTAGAAAGCTTTTTTTCTTCATTTGATCACATTAAATCAATTTAACTTAACACTATCTACATGCTCTCCAATTTTGCTATATATACTGTTTATGTTGATGTTACTGTTTATGGATTCTTGCCTGCAGCTCCTCTCTATTAAGGGAAATTGGGCTTTTATATCGTGAACATAATGGTAAATCGTCTTTAGCTGACCTGGTAATAGCAGGCATTCATTACTATTTTCAATTATTTAACCAATGACTCACTGAAGCTTTTGAATGTTGCGCTCATTTTAGAGTCTGGCACATTGGACCATTTTGACCCAAATTTCTTTGCTTTAGATACGGCAATTTTACATTTGGGACTTTCTAAAAAGCTAATTATCTTATTTTACTTCTCATGTTCCCCCCATGCCCCATTTTTTTGCATCAGAAAATAGATTGTCAGGATGTTTGCACCTGTGCATCATTAAATACTGGTGGATTTTCTACTCACAGCACACACTATACAAAGAGAGAGGAACGTGGCTGGGCTCTTCTCGCTGACAGAGGCCAGTAGAGTGTCATTATTTTCTCTGGAGGCTGTGTTTCATTAGAAAACAGACCCATCAGACTGCCAGCGGGGAACGAGTTCATCACTGAGCCTCACCCACATTGATCCACACTCAGTACAGCAACAGAATGAGAAATACAAACCTCTGATGTATGTGTGTTTTTGTGTTTTATCACAGCTTCTCAGACAAAAGTTTTCTGTTTTAAGTCAAAACTGTGGCGACATACTTGTATCAATTAGCTTTATTTCACAGCATTACCTAACGTTGGGCAGTTACTGGCGTGGTATTTCACCATCCAGTTCACCAGTCCTCCTTTCACACTCCATGTCTTCTCAGAGCTTTGTGGGGAAAAGTCAGTTTTTTAGGTCAGTGCTCTCGTTCTTTCTGTGTAGCCCTTTTAGGACCACGAAAGCCACAGAGGGGAGATGTGCTGCTCTCAGGCAAAGCATCTCTCACGACACCATCAGTTGCACTGTGATCAAGATGTTCTCTCTGTGTGTGCTCCCAACAGCTGAGTCTCAGCCCATAGCTCTGGAAGACTTGGGAAAAAGTGTAAATATAGGATTTAAAACTGTGTCAACGTACAACATTAACTATCCCCTTCAGACAATTAGAATACTAGTTGGAATAATCATTGTTTCTAATATGGTTTTCCCACAAAAAGGCTTACTTTGTTAAAAATACTGAAAAGCCATTTATTCCTTCTCCCTTGTTGAAAAATCCTGAATATGCAAATATTGTTTATTATAAAAGTTTAACCACTGGACACTCGATGCACACTGTGCATACATCATTCTGCACAGAGTGAATGAAGACGATTGGTCTTGTTCTTTAATCCATCCTTAATCTCATCTAATTCTGCATTATAATTTAATTTAGCCTCAACTACTGCAATATTGGTTGGGCTGCTACATATCCATCATATCTTACCAAGAGGTTTCTGAGAATGATTTTCCATTCTGAATGACGAGATTTATTTAGAAAATACTCATAGATCTCCATAGATAAGGCAAATGTTTTTCATACATGCTTATTTAAATACATGAATTGCTAGCTAAATCTGTTACATTTCGTGTACATAAAGTCGTACAACAAAGCATGCATCCATTATCAAATTTAGATGTTCACAATTATGGAATACATTGAACATATCACTGAAATCGTTATCGGTTTTGCCAGCCTTTAGGACACAGTGAAAGATATTTCTCTTTCCATTTTGAAACTTATGGATGGTTCTTTGGTTGTATAAATTTACTTATGGGTTTGTTTCTTTCTGTCTGTCTTTTCTTTTACTACTGTTTACCTGTGTGTGTTGTGTATATAGAAACTGTTTGTGCAAACCATTTCTCATTTTGTTTTGTTGTTCCCTTGTTTGGTTTGTACTGCACTGTAATTACTGTCTTTTTTATATCTGTGTTTGGCTTTGTATTACTGTTGAAATAAACCAAACTAAACTAAAACTAACCAGCAAAGGTCAAACATCCTAGTGAAATAACAACAAGAACAACATATTTTTGAGTGCCTGCTACAGTTTTCCATTGTTTGCTTTGTCTTGTGCTTTGTTCAAACAAAGTGAGGAAAGAAGACACATTATTTATTGTATAAATTTAATTCAGTGCTTCTTTAAAATTCATAATGTGAGTTTTTGTATTATTATTTTTAAAAACCTGTCTGACCTTTCTATGTCTTCTTCTTCATCTGCTTAAGACTATTGACTGATGCTAAATTAAACTGTGTCTGATTGTTTCTCTCTAGCTTGATGAGAACAGCTGCACCAGATCAATATATCCATTTGTAAAGTAAAATCTAATTGGAAATTGTTGCCCATTTGCGACTGCTCTCAGACACAGAAGCAGACCCACTAGCAGGCAGGCAGGCAGAGCCAAAGGGTGCTTTTGGCAAAAACCAGATAAGAGTCGTTTGTTATCTGCCTCATAATGAGAAATCAAACAGATTCCTCTGCTTATGTGAATCCCTCTTCCCGAATATATTGGCAGCGTTTAATTGTGTTCACCAGCTGAAACCCTCTCAGCTTTTGAGGTTTCATTCGTCATCAGAGAAATACAGCTGCTCCAATCCGCTTATCAATGTGTGTCTCGGTGATGTTTCCATGGAAACTGTGTTTACTGCCCCACAGTGTTCTAAAAATGGTTCCAAAGTGATAACGGTGGTGCCAGACTAGTGAAAGCAGTGTAAAGATGTGATGGACAGTGACAATGATTGACACTGTAACAAGTAAAATGTAATTGTATGAATCATTGCATATGTTCTTTATGCGCAAATGTTCAAAATCTTCTTACTTAAGGTGTCATATTGTTGTGGCTTTGCCCATTTCAGTATTTGTGTTTATTTAAAGCTTTTAGAAAAGGGTGAATTAAAAATATTTTCCCCCTCTGCATGCTGTATTCTTTTTTTTTCCTTCTTCCCACCGCTCTCCATAAGTCTCGCTGGCTGCTCTAGAGAGGTGTTGAATATGTCAGTTGAGCACAATTTAGATAGGGCAAATTAGAAATTGAGGTTGACCTTGTGGCAATCTATGCTCAGTGTGGAGTAGAAATAGTGGAATTAAAAGGGCTAACTAATGTCATTATTTCTCTTTCTTCTTCTAATAATATGGGTTTTTGTTGGCACGTCACCCAAAACTGGACACCTCGAGATATTTCCTTTTATGCCATCAGAAGATCTTTTGTGAGTTTGATTATGTGTCTGCTTCTACAGCTGTGACAGCGGCCTCCTCATTTCAGCCTACTGATTTTTCTCCATTGGGGCTTTCACTTGAAGGTGAAGGACATGATTGAAAATTTCAAGCAAATTTGCTCTTTCAAAAGATGTAAGAACATAAATAAACCACTTTTATCCACAATTATTTAGTCATTATCTACTGTATTGTATTAATTCTCAATACTATATTATCATAGTAGTTCTTTTCTCACTCTGTGAATGCTCTCAGATGTCTTTTGAAGAAGACAATTATTAACTCCCTTAGATGGAGGAGACAGTTACGGCCCTGTTCCCATGGCAATCAGCTTGGAGGAAATAACTTTGCATTCATCAAGTTTGAAGTAGGATTTGACTATCACTGGGGGAAAGTTGGGTTTCAGTAAAGCTCAGATATCTTGTTTAATCATTACATTGTGATCAGTGTGAAGGAACTTTTTGACTGAACTTACACAGTATACATCTTGATGGTAGGGATTTATTTTGTTTCCATTTGATAATGAGATTCATTAGTGTGCTCGGTAGCTAATTAAACTTCTCCTGCATACTTAAATCTGTGATCGGTTTTCTTTAAATGTTTAATTTGTTACAAAGCAGAACTGCTGGAAAATGAAAGAATACTGTGTCTGGTCATTCGACTCTGTATGATAAAAAAAAAAGAATAAATTCAGGCAACGTTTGACTTAATGAAAGCGGAGCTGTTCCAAAGACACTTATAAGATCTTGAAGCTGTCAGGTATGGTACTCTGACCATCTCTCGCCAGATGATCTGACAGCTCCACATCGTGTCCACCACCCAACTAGAACCAAAGTCTTTTTATTGCAAAATGAGATCTGCACCATTTTACTGTAAAATATTTTACACTGTGATGAAGTGAGTGCCTCAAAATGTACTTTCTCTCACTAATTCTACTGTAGCTAATTAATGGCTTTTTGTTACACAGTAGCAACATCCAAAAGAGTCTAAATCTGTTCATTTTTTATGTTTGTGAGCATTTTACATTAATCACATTGGTGCCCCCTTATTAATAGTCTATAATTAACTAGTAGCATCAGTTTTTAATAAATTATTCATATTTTGCAGATCAGTTATAAGCCACTGATAAGAGAAATGTTTGGTTTGCACATTTTTGGGGATTTTAGTTAATTATTTATTAACCATTAATAAAGCCATTAGTTACAACCTATAAAGACATTAAAAAGGGTGACGTATAAGAAAGTAGAAGCATTTTATTCCAATATAGATGTGGCATTTTGGATCAAATGTTTAAGGTTTGGTAATGGTAGGAGTGACACTGTGTAGCTGTAATGTAATATTCAAACATCTTCACCCTTTTAGTAAAAACAGCATCTCATGTTTTGTGCATGTTTTGGCATTATAAACATCAACCAGTCATGGCACTAGCTGTATGCTTTACACTGTATCTCACATCTTTTGCTGGAGGAGGAGCGGAGAAGATGAAGATATACTGACATGATTTATGGATTGCATCATCCATAAATGAGCTCAACATTAAGATGTCTTCAGTATCTTGTACATTATTCGTAAAGTCAGTCAATAGTGGTACATTTGAATAAGACAGCGTGGCTCTGTTTCAGAAGGACCTATGGTACAAACTGATTTGACACTTTCATTAAAATTGTACAAATTAAACTATCAGTTTAGTTCAAGGATCTTGTTTTATTTGTATATTTTTCACACTATGTTAAAGAAGCAGTTCAGCCTCTGAAGTCTTTTCCAAAAATTCAGAATTTAAGGTGTGAGCTACAATGGGATCGCTGATAACATTATAGCACTCATCCGTGTAAATGACATAGAACATTATTCATGAGAAATGTAACATCTGAATTCTGAAAAATGAACAAAAATAAAAGTATGCTGTTTTGAGGCAGACTTTTGGGTTTGAAAGGAATTATTAACTCAAGAATGACAACATGCTAGAAACTAGTCAGATTCATGATGAGAAATCTGATAAAGTTTTAAAAGAAAAATTCAAAGTAAGTACAGTTGTGGTGGCACAGCTGTGAATATAGTAAACCTTCAATATGTTCTGACACTTTAAAGCAAACCAAATGTGATGAGTAGGAGAAGAGACATGGCAAGTGTCCATTCAAGAAGACACTGATGCTTGATAATAGAGAACAGTGTTTCTGTGTACTGCCAGCCATCTTTTACTTCAGGATGACACACAAAGCAGCTAAGCTCACAAGCTAAACATGTAATGCTTTACCTGTAGGTGCTATATTTTAGTTTAAATGCCCCACTGAGGCTGAAAACAACATAGATAATCCTCCCTCGTACAGTATGTTACTTACTTCTACAGAACTGGATACATTTTGAGTCTGACAGTCACTCATCTTTAATGTGTTCTTCCACGTGACAGACTGCATGCTAATCACTTCTATGTTTGTGCAAGCACATCATGTCTTGTATTCTAACAGTGAGCCTTTGACATATACCTGCACATACTCCGCTATATGACAACAGACAACAATCATAACGCTCCCTGCTTCTCCTGACAGAGATGTTGCAACCAGCTGAGTTTAACAGTATTCCCTGCCACAGGCATTTTGCAACCACGGTTTAAAAATGGTCACATTAGGGTGGAATATCAACACACATTAATATTCAACACAAGACTCTGCATATAAGAGATTAGTTTCCCCATAAATATCTAAAAAAGCCAGGGAAAAGGCTCTGCCGCTCTGCCAGTGTCCCTCTTGTGGGTAATTGGTCCTATAACATACATCTAAGCAGCTCTAAAAGGAAAGAAAACTGATGTAAACCAGTTCTGCGATCGAAATTGCATTCAATCTTCAATCTATTCTTGCATCACTTTGACAGCTGCACAACTCCAGTGACAACGCTCAACGAGACAAGCCTGCGAGCTAGAAATAGATAAATTGTGAGCCAGTGTCAACATGAGCAGACATTGGCCAGGAAAAAAGTATGTGTGTATGTGTGCTGTTTAGGGTTTGGGTGACTGCACAGAAACTGGAACTCAGGGGAGACATCCTAACACGCAGATCTGGGGGTAAACATGACGGATTCAGAGTTCAGTTGAAGAGCCATTGCTTGACAAACTGCACGCGGTCTTGAGTGTTCGATATGATGTATACGTCTTGTAAAAGTGATTTTATTCAGCTGTTTGGATGTGCAGAGACAGAGTGACTGTGGAGCGTGTATGGGGGTCTAGACTGGGGGATCAGCAGGTTTTCAGTGCTCAGTGATGGAGAAAGGCTCTGCGGCTGTCAGGTTGCTCCCACTGATGAAGGAAAGCTGTGATTGACAGATGAGTCTTAGTGAAGACCAACATTGCTCTCTTCACTTGGCCAGAAGAATAACATGGCCCAAGGAGCAACATCCTCACAGGCATTTAGGCTGTTCATTCACCCGTGGTTCACATGACTCTGTAGCTCCTATACTATATACATAGAGAGCACATTTGTCCATGTATCTGTGTTGCGGCCAGGATGTGTGTATACTCTGAACATGTTTATCAGTCTCTTGTATGCCACAAGGCCCTCAAAATAGCTTCATTTTGCTATGACAGAGAGATTATGATAAGTGTGTTGGGTGTTGTGGCACTAGAGAATTCACAAATCCTTCCTTCTCTTCAAGAATCCACTCATTAAATCCTTTGCCCTCCTCCTCCGGCATGTTGCGTTGTCTCATCAAAATAGCTCCCACCACAGTTACTTCTCTGTATCCCTGCTAGGCCCCGGGATCAGCTCCATGAGTTGAATTATAGAGCGAAAAAGTCATTAAGTGGGATAAAGATACAAGGAATCGATGGAGCAATAGATACTCTGCAGCTCTCAATTGTCTCCAGTCCAGTGCACATGAGCATCGGGGTGGTAAAGCCTGCTTGTTGTTTCCAGGTGAGCTCACCAGCCAGTCCACAACTCCTCAGTTATTGAGGTGGATCAATGACAACATCCACACGCTACATGGAGCAGGTTCCTGCTTCAACCCTGTTCTACTTAAACAACAACTCTGTGTACAAATGTTACTGTAGGCTAAACTGATATGTGTATTATTTTGGGGTGTAATATTATAACAGAGAGATTACAATAGATTTCATTTTAAAGTTATAAATTGAGCAGCAAATCCCTTTAGACAACACAATAAACCAGATGATGTAAAACCCTTAATTCCCCATAGAATACAGACAGAAGAATCTTTGTTGTGTGTGGGCAGCTTTAAAATAGCGCCTTCGCCTGTCTTGAGTCTATAATTTTAATGGCTGTGTGGAAACTGCTAGATAAATGAGCCAGACAGACAGTTCTAGTCAAAAGGATTGCTCTGTTTTATCCTCTCCTTCTCACAGAGAGATAGAGAGAGCCACACTACATCTCTCTCTCCCCTTAATGACACGCAGATTTGACTTGTTCTCCTTTAATTATGTGACCCACCTGGCCCGACGTCTTTTCCTTATGGAAACTAATGGCCAATTGAAGCCCTGGTTGGTTGTCATTACATAGATACAGCCTACTGCAGCTGTCTCAGAGATGGGGAATAAATGACTTGAGTGCAAAGAGAATTTTGGCCCTTACCAGTAGGAAATGTATTCATTAAAGCAACTTCACAAAAAAAAATCTGGTTTTATAGATGTTATTTCTGCCTTGGATCAGGCACAGTGACATTTAGAGTCATCCACATGAATCTGGACGATGTGCTGCTTATTGTGACACTTGCAATGCAAAGCTTAAATTAGTTTGTTTCCCAAACGAACTATGGCTATACAGCAGCTATGTGCCTGCTGGTATATAATTCATAAGGCATTCAGTATTCATGGAGTCCAATGCACATGACATCTGATAACACCACAATGTTAAATCCCCAGACCAGACCAAGCCATACATTCCCAACCACAATGTGACACTCGTAATATGGACTTCAGCATTAAAAGTGGAGGAGGATCAGAACACAGGATGACTGGTCCTCAGGCTGAGACCGGCCAAAATGATCTGGAAACTGGTCAGTAACCAAGTGTCAGACTAAAGTGTAATATGGCCCCAAGCATGTCGCAGCATTGAGGCATGTGATGGGCTGTGAATAATCTCACAACATGATGCCCTTGGTCGGCCTGATGTGAATGAAATACCTCCTTTTTTTCTCACTAAAGTTTAGCTGTTTCCTCCACAGCACATGCCTGTGTGTTCATGTGGAATGAGTCATTCATGCCTGTGGTCCATGAAGCCCCACAGCCCACTCACATCATCACACTGCCAGGTCCTCATGCAGCCTCTGTATCAATACCAAGAGCGTATATACATATATATTGAATAGTAATGACTGAATCAGTGTGGTGGCCTACTGAACCTCTGTACCGCCACCCTTGGGCTTTAGCCAGCCTGTAGTAGTATATTTCCTGCCGTCTCCGTCTGTGTCTCTGTCAGTCAGTCAGCTCTCTTCCGTCTCGCTCTGGGAGGCCAACCTTTCAGCATTTCCAATGATGTGCCTCGGAAATCTGTTTCCAGGGCAACCGGGGTACCAAATACTCTCCCAGCGGCTTCTCGCTGGTGCGTCCTTTGTTTACACTTTTCATATCTCTGTGAGGATGCAGGTTGCTCTAAAACAGACAAGGATGGGAAACAAAACCAAATAAAAAAAGCAAACTGCGTACGTAAAAATACAGTCAATGATGATGTCGGAGAAACCCAGTCAATAGGATGTTGTACGCGCACAGTATACATTTCCAGTATACATTTCCATTTCCTCTGAATTGCATCCATGTATGTCATTACTAGTGTATGTTTTATGTCACATTTTCAGTAGAGGATATAGATTGACATTAGACTCCTCATATTATCCATATAATTTCTTCTGGGCTACTTAATTACTCCAGTGAAGAGCATGAAACGTTCCTAAAGCCAGTTGATCCTGATGCGCAGCTGCGCGCGCTCTCCCGAGACACAAAGCTGTAACATTTAAAACTGACACCGTCCGTTATGTAACAGCCACTGAACACAATGTTTGGATGTGTTTCTCATGATTACCCCCCTCGTTTATCGCACTTATTTGAAAACCAACTCACGTTCAGCACTTTTAAGCCCCTCGCGCTTGCGCGTAACGGAACCGGGAGCTGTCCAAGTGCTGAAATGAGAAAAGGCGTTCCACTCCCATTCCTCAACAGAGGACGGTCCTCCACCTGCGGAAGATTTCACTTCATAAGTAACAACACAGGCCAGCGGGGGTTTTCTTCGTAGAGCGAGCTGTGAGATCTGAGCCAGCGAACAAGCAGAAAGCTTCCAGCTCATGCGTTTTGGAGTTTTCACCCTCTCGGCGTCTGCCCACAGGACTGATGTTTCTTCACACATCCGCTCCGAGAAATCTGTTTTTGGGAGTCAGAGTTTCATGAAACTAAACTATGATCTGTGGCTGCGTTGGGGAATGTCTCCTGTATTTTTGTGTGACACAAGAACACCCAAACGCCCACGACTTGGTCAAGAAGCGAGCGGCACCCCTATTTGGATTATGTGTTTGACCAATGTAAACATATGGAAGAAATAAAAAAGTGAGCACATGGGAAAACCACCAGGAATGAATCGCGCCTTTATTAAGGTTTTGGCAGCTTTATTTACATACTTCATGGAGACAAACAACTTCAGGTAGGCCGATTTATTTACCAAATTATTATAGATAGTATGTCAAATTATATCTCCCTTCTAAAGTTATCGAAATTATACAATTCATTCAAGTAAATGTGGGCTTAACGAAAAAAAGAATATGAATTGGGCAGTGACTTCTTTCTGCACAGACTAAGTTGGTAATTGCTTGAGTGCTGCTGTGATTAGGATTGACGAGAGTTATTTTCAACTGTTTGATTACCATTTGGTCCCTAGAATATTCTTAAAATATGGACATTTACGCACGCAAGGATATTATTTTTGTATTCTTCTGTAGCACCATAACAATATTCCGACAATGTTTCATGTGAAATTACAGCATGCTGTGATGTTTGTGTAGTAATCTGGCATGATGTGACAGAAATATAGCTCTTTCCCGTCAAAAAGAGATGCCCACGACGTCGAAATCACACAAGATTCGTCTGATACGTGTGTGTTCTCTGTAACGCGTAGTTTCCCTGTGCTTGCCCATCTCTCCCAGGCAGCTGCTAGGCGACAGATAAGGTTTAACTCCTGCTTTTCAGCCAAGACTTCTGTCTGATAAAGTGATTTTTTTTTCTCGCTGTGTGTGTGTGTGTGTGTGTGTGTGTGTGTGTGTGTGTGTGTGTGTGTGTGTGTGTGTGTGTGTGTGTGTGTTTCAGAGTTGTGGATGCCAAGGAGCACGATTCCAGATCATCCTCCAACATGTCTCCATCAGACTTTCTGGACTCACTCATGGGTCGCACGTCCGGGTATGATGCACGAATAAGACCGAATTTTAAAGGTTTGTTTATCACTGTCTATTTGAAATCTTCACGCACCACCCTTTACAGTCTTTACCTAAGACCATATAAACACCGTCTTTTTTCAACATATGATGCACATGGAGTTTTTTTGCCTGCAGAATACAGTATCCACCCCCCCAAGCATTACATTTTATCTGTAAACACACCAGACTTTGACATTATTCCTTATCTGGGGATCCACTGACTGTTATCTGATGCCGATACTGTGCTGTCAGTCCTTTGATAAGAACAATCAATCACTTCACTTGACAGAAATATGGTTGTCCTGAATTGAATAAAATCATAAACTAACCTCTCATTGCAACACTGCATGCTTGTTTTCATTTGGTGAAACGATGTGTCCATTAACAAATAATTTAAAGAAAAGAAGAAGGGAAAAAAAGGCCCTTAAATGTCACAGTCACAGTTTCAGACAGGGATCCCACCATGACAGGCCAAATGATGGATGGTGCCCCCGTGGCAAGGCTGCAGGCTACTGACTTCCTCTGTTGCTGCTGCTGTGATTCTGGGGACAGACACAGCGTCTGTCACTGGAGCAGAGCTGAGTGAGGAAGAAGCCTGGCCCGCTGGGGCTCAGGCCCACTCCAGGCTGGGTCAGGTGGGCTGGGATTTGTTGGGGTTTGGGGATTCCAGTGGTGGAAGCAGCCAAACAGTGTAGCACTGATCGGCAGGATTCAGAAACACATGTCCCTGATCCTTTCCTCTCCATCTGAGAGGAATGTTGACAAGATTGCTGAGATGGACTTAAGATGGGAGGAGGACAGCCTGTTTAAGATTGTGAAGGCAACTGTGAAGGCAACTGTTTCTGGCTAATAAAGAGAGGATGAGCATAAAGGCATGAAGATTTTAATGTTGCTGGTTAAATTGTATTGTATTGTATTGTATTGTATACTATTCTCTTTGTATTTCAAGGCAGATAAAACTCCCTATCTCGCACACAATCCAGCATCTTATAGCTAGAAAACAAACACTTTGAACCCAGTGTGATGTAAACAGATGATTTCGGTTGCGAACCTGCTAGTCATACTTTGAAGAGAGCGTTGAACTGTATTTCTGAAGGCTGACCTAGATTCCCTTGCTGAGTTTGTTGTGAGGAGGAACTGCTTTATTTTTCTGCCTCTGCTGTTAAATGTAGCTACCTGACAACAAACTGAGGCAAATATTAATACCAGATGCCATGCAATATTGATGAGGAAAGCATGGGGGAAGGGCACTGGGAAGGGCTTACAACTTCACTCATCAGATAGAGAAAAAAATATTTGCTGTGACTGATGATAAAACCTGCCACGCCTGATTGAGGTTTCATTTCCGGTCACTTTGTGAAGTTAGATGGCACCACTGATTAGAGCATGCTGGGTACTTTTTACTCACAGTTTTGGATAAAAAGGACATTTGATACTGGAGCCATCAAAGTAGTGTAGGGCTGCAACTGATGAGTATTTTCATTATTGAATTCAGTAATTGTTTGATGGTACAAAACATATCAGAAATATAAAAATAACTGTCCACTACAATTTCAAAATGCTTGTTTTTTCCAACCAACAGTCCAAAATCTGAAGATGTTTAGCTGCAAATCATAATTGATTATCAAAACAGTCCATTTTTCGGTTATTTGGCTAATCATTGCAGCTCTAACTTACTGTTTGTGTGTGCATGCAGTTGTCTGTGTGTTCATGCATCCTCCACTGAATTAATAAAGACAGGATGTAGAAAAAAAAACATTTCCATATCTACAAAGGATCACCATACAAGAGATTTTTACATAATTCTAAAGATTATAGCAAGCTGACACAGTTTGATGTCTTTACAGATTGTTATATTTAGCTTGAATGTAATTGCGTTCTAACAACATTCAGTAAAATCTAAAAAAAAACATCATTACAAAGCCCAACATCTTCTCTCATGTTTTAAGTGATCTTTTGCATCTGATTAAAACAAAGCATGCAACATGTCACCATCCACTCCTGGAGCTCCTATAAAATAATGAGAAAAAAAAAAGAAAAGCAGTGCTTGTTGGTATTAATGCATGTTGACACACACGGTAAAACAGCAGCTTGTGCACCAACAGACCCAAATTTCCTGATGAAACATCTTTGCTGCTCCAAGCCCAGTCTTCCTCGATAATATGGTTTAAGGCTTTTTCCTGTCATTCCTTGTCATTGCATTTCACAGGTCCCCCCGTAAACGTTACATGCAATATTTTTATCAACAGTTTCGGCTCTGTCACAGAGACAACCATGGTGAGTTCCTCTGGCATTTTGGCTGATTTCTACAATGTGTCAATGTGTTATCTATCCCTCAACCTGCAGGTCCACCAGTTAATGTTACCTGCAACATATTTATCAACAGCTTTGGTTCTATTGCAGAAACTACAATGGTGAGTTGAGCGTTGACCCCTGCTCAAAGACTCATCCTGTTTTTTACTTGCCTAATCTACTTGTTTTTATAAACATTTATCACTGCTGTGTCTACATATTCACAAAAAGACTTTGTTTTTGCCATCAAAGAGTCTATTGGCGGGTCCATGAGGCACAGAGACACACATACTGTATAAATGAGGAATTAGTTCTCTGGATATCCAAATAAGTATTGGTTTCTGCGCTTACACACAAGTAAGTTCAGGATTAATAATTCATACAATAGATCCCAAACAGTAAGTCACTTAGAGTGCAGCCAGTATGTGGGCGGGGGGCTGGGGCTCTCAACCAAGCTGATCTACAATGTGTAAAGGCATCTGACTGCCAAAGGGGTAAAAATATAAAACCTGTGAGGATGCATTGAAACTCATCATGATCAAAGGATTCATAATGAGTGATAAAACCTACTTAGATCATGAATGAAGGATGTTAATTTGTGCAGGAGCTGGAGCTCACAAGATTGCCAGGGAATTACACAGCTTTAGACATGCATGCAAATATTTGGAACCGCCAATATGCTGATGAAATGTCAAACAACATAAGGGTCTCTCATCATCATGACATATCAATTACTCTGAGCAACTGAGCTTTGTGGCGCTCAGTTTACTACTAACTGCACTGTCAGAGTTTCCCTCATCTTATAAATCCATCATTAGCTTATATAATGGCTCCTACAAAATCATGACAAAATAAGAAAAGTTATTGTAAGATCACTGTTTGTAAATGCAACATGCAATAATTGATAATCATCAAACTGGCCATGTAAACATGTTATAAAGGCACCTAGATGATAGTACTGTGGGATGATTTTGATTTTGAAATTCTTTTTTCATTCATCACCCATCTTATAATTTGTCGTATGTTGTTATTTATATTACAGGACTGTAAAATGTGTTGTATTATCACAACTGTTATGTAATGTAATGTAATTTAAAGAATTGGACTAGATAGATCTAACAAGAAATCAGTGATGGAAGAAGTATTAAAATCCTTCATGTTAGTAAAAGTAAAAAAGTATTAGCAGCTAGATGTATATCAAAAGTAAAAGTACTCACTATGAAGAATGGCCCCTTCCAGAGCATTATTATGTCTACTATATACTATTATATAGTCATTACTAATATATACTCTACTGACAAACTACAACATTAAAATGTACTTTAGTGGTAAAAACAGAATCATATGATATTATATAATAATATAACACTGTGAAAGGGCCCCTTTCACAGTGTGCATAATGCATGATACTTTTACTTTTCATACCTGAAGTACATTTTTCAGATTTCTTTTTATATATTTCTTTAAGTAAAGGATCTGAGTACTTCTTCCACTACTGATTATTGTGTAAACATAATTTTCATGTTAAATGTTGGTCGAAGAGGAGATTATTTTAACTTGTTTGTATGCTATTTTTTAAGCTGATCATATAGTTTTATGTAAAATCTTAATGAGAAAGAGTACAATATTTATATAGCTATACTCAACATAAGCACATATATCTCAGAATTGTGCTTTGGTACAGTGCTTGAGTAAATGTACTTAGTTACATTGTACCACTCAAGAGATAACATGTGATTTGATATAGATTGGCATTAATTATCTTTTAATCTAGGATAGACTCATTTTTGTGCATTACAATAACCATAAAGGATATATAATGGTATCAATGCAGTCTTTCTATTTACCTCGTGAAAAGAAAGGATGTATTAAATATAAAATTCTGTATTTACGTTTCTCATAACCCCAATCACTGCACTACAAAATATGCAAAGCCACTTGTCATCTCTGCAGGATTACAGAGTGAACATCTTCCTGCGACAGAAGTGGAATGACCCTCGGCTGGCGTATAGTAAATACCCAGATTCCTCCCTCGATCTGGACCCATCCATGTTGGACTCCATATGGAAGCCCGACCTCTTCTTTGCCAATGAGAAAGGAGCCAACTTCCATGACGTCACCACAGACAACAAGCTGCTGCGGATCTTCAAGGATGGGACTGTCCTCTACAGTATCAGGTATCAGTGCTGGACGTGTTGTTTAACATAATTAAAGATAACTCAATAATTAAAAATAGAGCTTCACACTAGAGGTGAATTAAAAAATAAATAAAAATATATATATTAATATGCAAAAGTAGCTAAAATATTACTGGTTCTAGCTTTTCAAATGTGAATATATGCCGGTTTAGTTTGTCTTCTATGATGGTAAACTGAAAAAATCTTTGGGGTTTGGACAACACCAAACCAGATATTTTATGACATCAACATGAGTTATTTTTTGACTGCTGGCAGTCCACAGGCCAAATAATAGTGAAAATAATAAGTAATCATGAAAACAATTGTTAGTTGCAGCCCTACAGTTTGCACCATTTGCCACTGTAGGCCTGTAGTTGGGGCAGGAATCAGCTCTGAGTGAAAAATGTTACTGTAGAGAACCAAAAGCTCTGATGCATAGATCACCCAAGGACATGTTCACTTATTGCTTTTCTTACATTTGCTCTCAAAACATCAAAGAATGTCAATCTAAAATATACAGTTTTAAATGGATTTTATCTCATTATGATCACTCCTTTGAAAAGGCATAATTCACTGAACTACAGTACATCCCCATGTGCAATGTAAATTTTCAATAAAGGAACACTGATTGCAAAGGAGAAAGCTAATCTCAGGGGCATTGTTGAGAATCCGAAGAGAAGATAAAAATGTGAATCCTTCTTTCTGTTGGCCTCTCCACATGCAGAATTTCTGTCCTCCATAAAAGCTTTGCAAAAGACTGAAACATGCAACCCAGTCAGAATGAATGACATTTTAAAGGTCCAACATTTTAGCAAAACTCAGTACAAGATATGATAATATGTTTCATTTCATTTCAATACAACCTTCACTCACACACATCATTCAATTCTCTCTGCGATGATGCGATCTAAAGCAGATCGATTTTGAGTCCATTTAGAGAGCAGCTCAAGGCTGAGCGGTGCTCAGGTGTGGAGGCAGAGTGGGTCAACAGTAGAGATGAAAGGTGGATAGCCACTCTCTCCATTCATGAAAGAAATGACAGAGTGAGGGGACTGTGGACCACAATGCATCACAGAGACAATAAGTTGCAGTAATGAAAGTGTGATAGGAACCTGCTGAAGGGAATCCTACATGATACTGTGTGTCAGAGGCTATCACACAAGAAAAAGAAGCACAAAACACAGAGATTACCAAAAAAAGCCCAACTGTATTTCATTTTTCAAGCAAATTATTTTCAATTCTTGTGTCAACCCTCTACTTTAAGTCTTAATAAATATATTTATTTCCAAATCAAATAACATACACTCATTGGTGTAGTTCGTTCACTATATCTTACTGTGTGAATTTGTCTCACTCCATAGGTTGACTCTCATTCTGTCATGCCCAATGGATCTGAAGAACTTTCCGATGGATGTCCAAACTTGTACAATGCAGCTGGAAAGTTGTAAGCATTTACTCTCTCTCTGTTTTGTCGCTGCACTCTCTAAAGTGAGTATCTACTCTATACCTACATTTTCTATTCTTTTCCATCTCCAGTTGGCTACACCATGAATGACCTGATCTTCGAGTGGCTGGAGAAAGGTGCAGTTCAGGTGTCAGACGGGCTCACGCTGCCGCAGTTTATCATGAGGGAAGAGAAGGAGCTTGGCTACTGTACAAAACACTACAACACTGGTCAGAGGACACACAACCATATGCTGTTTATATTTCACGCAGCTAACACTTCTCCTGGTTTGAACTGCATTGGTGTTTTTTGCTGTTGAACAGGTAAATTCACCTGTATAGAAGTTAAATTTCATCTGGAGCGACAGATGGGATACTACCTGATCCAGATGTACATTCCGTCCCTCCTAATCGTCATCCTCTCATGGGTGTCTTTTTGGATCAATATGGATGCGGCTCCTGCCAGAGTGGCGCTGGGCATCACCACTGTGCTTACCATGACCACCCAAAGCTCCGGCTCCAGAGCTTCTCTTCCAAAGGTAATCCTCATTTAGTTGTCTCAGCAGTTTCAGTGTTAAATTTGCAGGTCTAATTGTATATCTTAAGGTCTCAATCATGCAAATTCCTGTATTGCATAGACATACATATTGCAAAGAGACAGATATAAAGAGAATGCACCAATGATGGTATGCATTTGCAAGCCCATGATTGCAAAAGAAAGCAAAAGAAAGCAAAAGAAAGGAATTAAGGCACTTTGTAAATGGTGAAATCAAGTTCGGCTTCTTGCTCACGTGGCTGGTGTTATGTTGTTACAGGTTGATGATGTTCTGTGTGTACAGTTTTAAACAAACTAATTGAGTGTGAGATTTATTGAGAGACATCTTTACCCATTCTTTAGTTAAGTAAAATAAAAAAACAAATGGTGCAAGTCAGGAGTTAAACCTGGGTAAAAAAGTAAATCTGTGCACATTTTTAACATGTTGTTTCTACCTTCCACCTTCATGTACTAATTTCATTGCTGGAAAACATATCTACACATACACATACGCACATTTTAAGACATTTCAAAAAGGTTGCAGGAGACTTAACTGATAAGAGAAAAAAAACATTTAAATGAAGCCTTAAGATAATTAGAGATGTATGATACTATGCATTGATTGATTATAAGGCCTTTAGTATAGCTAAAGTCCCAACTGGATTTTAACTGCATGATATAGCAGCAATATTTTGCAGTCATTTCAGACAGAGAACAGATTTATAACCCTGTTGATTTGTTGACGACAAATCAACAATATAAACAAGAAGACCATGAAAGAGCCAGAAATGAATTAATTGAGTGAAAAGATAGTTCACTGCTGACTGTTTGAAGTACTTGGAAAGAGACAGTTTTCACAGTTCACTGTTTTTTCACAGTTTCTTTCAAATATTCTTGAAAGCCACTGTATTACTCCAGCGGATAAGAATCACATAATTTCAGAGATAATTCAACCATAACTGTGCAGCTCTTTTAACCTTATTAGCGCAATTCACAGCATTCAACTTTTTGTAACAGCAATGAAAATGTTGTCATCTTAAGCGTGTGTACATTACTGACAGCACTGGTAGTCTGTGGTAGCTTATTTCCAATCAGGGCAATTTTCCATACACATTGTGTGAAGGGTACTACAGGCACTGAGAGTCAGATCTCGACGATCAATCACTCTCCATTCATCAGTCTGCACATGAGCACCAGAGATTCTTACATAAAAGACACGTATACTGATAAATATTTAAAGAGAAGCCTTTGAGAACCTTGATTCAAGAAAACAATAACTCAATATGCCTTAAGTGCCCGCAGAAAGCTGAGTTGTTTTCTCTACATGCTAATCAGCTGTCATAAAGTTAGGTGGTCACACTGATGAGCCGTAAAGGCTTTCAACTTCATCCTCAAGTTCTCAAAGGAAACAGATCAAAACCAGTACTAAAGGCACAAACTAATACTATAGTTGTCCCTCTGTTAGTAATTAAGGCAGCAATTATATCCCACTGTTTATGGCTGTGCAGTTACTGATATTACGGGCAGCTCTGATACATTTGTTAGCAAACATTACCTCTAATTACAGTCATTTAGAAGTGAACTGACATAATGAGCAAGATAAATAAAGGGGGGAAAGAAAATAAAGATGCAGCTGCAGATCACCAGGTAGATAGATCTAAAAATCAAAATGAATACAGAAAGGTAAAAAAAAAAAAAAATCAGTATCTCAAGTCAGTATCTTAAGTCAAAGCACAAATTCATACTGCATTTGAGCTGTTATCTGATGCTGTCACCTTGGATGATCTAACAAAATAAATCTGTTTTCTCTCCCAGGTCTCTTACGTGAAAGCCATTGATATCTGGATGGCTGTGTGTCTGCTCTTTGTATTTGCTGCATTGCTAGAATATGCTGGGGTTAATTTTGTCTCCAGGCAACAGAAAGAGTTCCTTCGCCTGAGGCGAAGACAAAGGAGGAATCACAAGGTAGGCTTTCAAAGTCTTTACAAGGTTGCTGTTTGGTTATCAAACTTTTTAGCCACACTAGTGGTGTGCCTCTAAGGATATGTCAGTTGGTCAGCTGCCAATATCTTGGCTACTATTGGATGGATTGACATTACATTTTGTACACACATATTACTCAAAGGATTAATAATGACTGTGGTGAGCCTTTGACTTTTCCTCTAGCGCCATAACCAAGTAAAGGTTTTCACTTATGCAGTGAAATCTACTGGATGAATTGGCACAGAATGTGGCACGGACATTCATGGTTCCCAAACAATGTAGGCCTTAAAAACAGTGTTTTTAAGTTACATATCAATTGAATGGATTACCTTAAAATTCAGTGCAAAAACTCATGTACCCCTTAGGGTGAATTATCAAGTCAAGTGCCTTAAAGGGTTTTACAATCTGTGCAGCATAACACAATGATTATCCTTAGACTTACTTTATGTTTACTGCTAATTAACAAATGTTAGCACACCTGGGAAACATCGTAAACATATCTGCTAAATATTCTCCGGAACAAACTGCATGACGATATCAGATGTATTACAACTGAGCTGTTTTTTAAAAGCAAGCTTAAGGCCCACCTGTTCTCTCAGACGTATGGTCAACTAGGGCCTCCGGCTTTCTGCCTGTCTACCTGGCATTTGTTGGTGGGTATGTTTATATACCCATGGTTGTAGACTCTTGTTGGGATATTATAGCATAACATTATTATTTGCCTGAAATAAGATTCATCCCCTAAGCAGGACTTTCTAAATGGTTTATCATTAGTGCATCAGGTTATCTTCTTCAATTTAAAAGTGTTTGTAATAGCGCTCAGTTAATGTTCATGTAAGTTCACTGTGCTTCAGCAACACTGAGCCAATGGCCATTGAGAAGTAAAGCAGACAATTTAAACTGAATTCTTTGTGAGTGAGTTCATTTTGTCCACATGTGCATGTGTGTTTTTTTTTTTTTTTTTCAGGATGATGATATGCGTGAAGGGCGCTTTAATTTTGCTGGCTACAATATGAGTCAGTGTCTGCCAACGAAGGATGGCTCAGCTGTTAAGAACGCTGCTCCAGCTCCAAACCCTCAACCATCAGTCCCCAAAGACATAGACACCATGAGGAAGAAGTTTGTGGACAGAGCCAAGAGGATAGACACTATCTCCAGGGCTGCCTTTCCTCTGGCGTTCCTCATCTTCAACGTCTTCTACTGGGTCACCTACAAGATCATCAGGCACGAAGACATCCACTTCAAAAAGTAAAGACATTGACAAAAAACATTTATTTTTCATTTCTCAGATTGAGAAATGCTTGGAAAGCGGAGTGCAGTGAGATGGGAGACATTGAGAGGCACCATGGGGACGATGGTGGTGTTCTTTCAGGGATAATGTATAATGTTCATGCCTCATACAGTAATGCTCATGTTCTGATAACGTGAACAGCTCTTGAGACACAGATGTTTTTTTGTTGTTGTTGTACTGCTGCATAATATTTCATGACAAATCTGGGAAAAGGGTTTTAACTCAAGGCTTAGTAACATGCTGGAGAAGACGGACCAAAATATTTTTGAATCAATCCTGCCTCGATGTCAAACAAGGAACAAAGAAACATTCCATTTGGATTTGTAACTGTAAGGTAGCTTAGTCCGACCCGCAAAGACTTTTTGTGATTGCAAAAAGGGTATTTCTTATCAAGGATGTTTAGGACTGTTTTATATTGTACTATTGTCACGACACTATCTGTCTGTTTATACAGAACAAAGCAGCAAACATATAAAATGTACAGGCAGAAAGCACATACAGATGCATCCTTTGGACATTAAGTAGCAGTACGTTTCAGGCATGAGCGCGAACAAAGCAGATGAAAAACGGGAATTGGATACTGCATTTTTATGAAATACCTGAGGCCTTAGATATCAAAGATTTGGTGAGATGAAGTGCTCTGCTTCTCTATTTTTTCAAGCATCTCCTCTTGTTTAGTGGTCTATCAGAGCCGAATGCACCGTTTGATCTTTTTTACCTGTGGCCAAACATCCAAAGGTACTCCTTGTCGTTTCCTTTCTCTCTAAGTGTATTATAAATCATATTCATAGACAACTGATGTCACTTAAAATCAGTGTAAGTTTATTCAGATGTTATAAAAGTCACACACATTTTACTTTTTATTCTAAAATAATTTATTAAATAAACTGTCATATATTTCACAGGCTTGGTTCATATAAGTATAACAGACAAAGTGAGAAGTGTATAGGTAAGCCTACAAACTGTGAACATGCACTGCATTACTAAATGTTGTTATATGCCCATCCACATGAATTCATTTATATTCCAGGTAAATACTCCAGGTATCTTAGATATGGTTTTAGAGTTTGAGAGTATGTTTTTGTAGATTTAGCCTGATGAAATATTTATTGTAATGGAGGGAAGGTTATGTTTATTAAAAAAATAGCTTTCTGTATACTTCTTCCATATGCTGTTGACTGTTTCCTTTCACTTGCTGTGTTTGTTGCTGGATGGTGGCATATGTTTAATGATGGATTCAACAGTGAAGGACAGATCTGCATAACATTTTCGGTACAGAGCAGCTAATGGTCTGTGAACTCCTGATATACTGTGGTGAAGAACTCCTTTCTTGAATGCTATTCCTAAATAAAAAGATTATTTACTGGTCTGTACATCAATACAATTGACTGTGCACCATATTTACTTTACTTGAACTTCTCCTGTCATGTATAAGGTGAAAAATGGCTCTGTTTTATATCTTCATGTATTTGTTGATGAGATTACACTCAATATTGCTTTCTTCTTATGTAAGAAATGAAGAGACGGATGCCTTTCAGAAAGATAAAAATAAGTGACAAAATAAGGCACGAACGCATGAAAATGCTTTTTGCACCCGGTTGCAGATCAGATCAAAGAAAGTGACAAACAGGGTCTCATCGAGCCCAAAGGGTGATGACACACGCCATGGATCGCTGGGTGGCCTGGGGTGACAAAGATATGATCTGACAGTGGGTTTCCATTATTGCATGATAATGGACACACTGTAGTGTAGAGATTCCAACAGCTGGGTCTTACCTACCAGTTGAATGGAAAATACTGGTGTAGCATTCACAGACAAAGATAGGACAATTGTATTCAATATATACAGGCAAATAAAGATGCTTCTTAAACTGTTTCCACCTGTTGTTACTGCATTTGAGCTCAGACAAAAAAACTAATTAACCAAATATATCATCCTTAAAAAGACAAGAGAGACCTCATCAGCTCTTGATATAGAGATGGGTATCCTGTAATTACATTATCCTACTAATAATTCCATTCATTATCATACAGTGGGTAACGCCAAGATCCATCAACCTTATATTTTCTTTAATATAGGCAAACGGCCTGTGGTAGGTTTATTGAGGAGGCTGCATGAATCACACAACTACTTTTTTTAATGCTCAACACACAGGGATTATAAACTAATCAATAATACTAATCCTCACACGGAAATACCATCCATTTCACCAGCGCAGCCTTACATCACCGTCCATTATTATTGCTGTTTGAATAAGCAAGAGGCCTTCATGCAATCAATTCGGTGTGACGGCATATGAAGAGAAAATTATTTGCAGCTTATAATTGTGTTTAAGAGGGAAACAACTTTCCATCATTCATTAAGGTTTAGGGAGGCTGCTTTGTGAGGTCTGAGAGAGAGAGAAAGAGAGAGAGAGAGAGAGAGAGAGAGAGAGAGAGAGAGAGAAAGAAATGAGGGTTGCCATAGCAACTGCACAGCAATTGAGAAGGCCAGTGTGAGAGAAAAGCGGGAAATTAATGGAGTTAAAAACACTGGTGCATGATTTTGCCAAAAGTGTGTCTCACGCCTGAACATGAAAGCTACATTAAATTAAACATTATTTTACACTGTATTTAAGTGATAATAAAAGCAGCAGCAAATTCTTCTGTTTTCTGCGGGGTTTATTCAGAGGATTATGCTTACACGGCACTCTTCAGTCTACAAAACAGGCAAAGGAAGGAAAGAAGCCCGTGTTCTGTATGGGGTATCTGCCTTACACATTCGTGCAACAGAAATATTGTTGGTTGGTGTGAGATCATCTGTAGGCTTGTGGCATTGATCTATACCCCTTTCTACCCAGACGTCTATGAATACACACTGAGAACAGTTTGCTCCATGAATTAAAAAAGAAGGAAAGAAAAAAAAAATCCAAAGGATGTGGATTTAGAAATAAAGTAAGTGGACCTTGTGTTGAGTTCACAATAAGCAGTATTATTCATCTTGGGTGCACTGTTTGTAGTAGGGCTTAGTAAAAATGTGTTGATGTGATAAGCAAAAGGAGCAACCTCAATGCATAGTTTTTATGACTGTTATTACCTCCAATTATATAATACTTGGTGACATATTCTTAACCTATTTCCATTGTATATCAAATAATTTAAATATGGAAAAAAACTAAATTAAATGTTGCTGCCTCATGCGTTTTTTTCTCTTTTTGAACCAGTGTTACCTCACATGGGAGCTCTGCCTACAAAATCTGTGCAGAGACATAATCAGTGACCTCTGACTTTGTTTAGTTGACCCCTTACATATACTGTTAATGGTTGACCCACTAGGCTCCAGAGTCCAGAGAAGAGGAAAACCTCTAACCCCAATCAATAACAGTCAGCTGGGAGCAAAGACCAGAGCTGTTCACGCAGGGCATCAATATAATATAGCTTAGCAGCACCATTCATCATAATGGATGTCTCAATGTTAGATTATAGAAGACGCATTGAGATAATGTTACTCAAATGTTAAGAAAAAAAAGGTAAACCCAATAAATATTGATATTTATAAATATCAATATTTATGGTCAATAAAGTAAAGATCTTAGGTCTTTAAATATTGTGTTGTTATGCTACTTACATACAAAGTATAGAAATAAGATAGTTAGTTGTGATAAAAAAAATGGTCATTAAAATTTTTGAACATCAAAATTATTATATAGTAATGAAAAAATACAAAATATAAATGAGATTGAGAATTTTATTTTTTATATATCATAATTTTGACTTACTAACTTTCATTTTGACTAACCTTCCATATATATATTTTTTTCATTTCCTAGCAGAAATGGACCTCCATACCAAAGTGACAGTACGTGGCTGGCATCCACAAAGGTGTCAAAAGATGCAGGAATATGTCAATGCAGGTAATATTAATAAGCTAGATGGGGTGTAGATTTTGGTTTCTCCATGTCTGAGTTGTTTCATAACTACCACATTTTCATTCCCTATTAACGTGAGGCAACTTCAGTGGAGGGTAGAAACCCCGCAGCCCTCTTCCACCACTCAGAGTTAATAGAAGTTAACAAGCAATAATGGCATGACAAACCATATATTTTACTCTGGGTGGCAGTCGGGGCTTTGAGGAAACACCAATAAAATTGAATTTTCGTTTTCACATGTGATCCATTTACTGGTGGAATTCACAATTGTTCTTCGATGCTAGAAGTGACAAGAGTGGTGGGTGTCTTGCAGCAGAATAAAAGGTGTGTGTGTGTGTGGGGGGGGGGGGGGTGTTTCCTGTATGTGAGGAATTTATAAAAAAAAGTGTTGGTGTGCATGATCAACTTGCATGGAAGTTCAGTTGTCTGAATCGAATGGCAAAAGCTAACTGAGCTGCAAACGGGAGCTTTATTTCCATTCCAACATGACAAAAACAGGTTTTGCATGTCTGTAACATTTATTAACCCACAGCAGCATTACCATCATCAAGTAACACATTCGGAATTACTTGTGAAAATAGGAAACTTTGAAGTAATCGAGCTCAGGAGAGTCCTGTGGCAGCGAGTCCAGTGGAAGTGGCTATTTGCAATGAAGCAGAGACATTAAAGGTGTAAAAGAGGGGGAGTTTATCTCTCCGCAGACCGAGTACTACAAGCAGATGGAGTAGCTCCCGGAACAAACAAAATGCACATCCTCGTTTTTCAGCTCCCACTGGGAAGAGAAAACCACAACTCAATAGCCATTTTAGCAAACACTACTGGTCAAGCTGCCACAGAACTTAGGTATCCAGCAAAGCTGATACCCTTTTAAGTAGGGTTTGATGTTTACTTGAACGAATGGTATTTTAACTAGCAGTGCTGACAGCCTGTGCAGCATCACAGGAGAAATGGCATCCAAGGACTTTTTTTTTTTAAATTTACATTTCACAGGAAAATAACTGAACCATGAGGGGAAAGTACCACTAAAAGCTTTCAGTCAACTCCGACCACTGAGCAGATGTGTAACCCTTTGCTCTCTATACCATCTGTTGTCTTTATTCATGACAGTGAACAGTTTCTCACTCCAGGACGAAAGGGCTTTCTGTCTCCTACTGAATAGCACGCAGCAGCAGCCACAGAAGCAACGGACATTAAAGAGCGTTTTTGAACACAGAGGGTCTAAAGGGACATGAACAGAAGAATGAGCAGAGAGCAGTATCACATCAGTATCAGATTAAGGCTGTGAAACCCAGGAGGTGATCCAATGGAAGCAGGCTGAGGCTCTACACAGCAACAGACACTAGGCAGATATAAACCCCAGGAGGCTGTCTGAGAGAGAGAGAGAGAGAGAGAGAGAGAGAGAGAGAGAGAGAGAGAGAGAGAGAGAGAGAGAGAGAGAGAGAGAGAGAGAGCAGACACACACAGTTCAGCACAGACATAAGCAAGCCAGCAACGGGGGTGGCTCTCAGCACAGAAATGTGCAGCGCATGTACAATGAACTGTCTTTTTTGTGATTACCCTTGACAAGATTCACTATTGAAGACTGCTTATCCAGGAAACACATTCTTAGCCATAGGCTTTTCAACAATAACCGCATATTAGCTGAGCAAAGTTCTCTGAATGTCTAAGAGAGCTGCCAAATCCCCATCAAGCTGGACTTCACACATGCTTTGGGTCAGCCTATGATACCTCCCTACATCCACCAGGGGGCTCAACCTCATCCTACCCCTCTCCATCTCCTGCTGCCACACCTCTCTACACCTCTGGAGCCCCTCTACGGAAGCAGGCTCAGGGTTAGTGTCCTCATGTCCAAGACTCTTCTTCTTATCCTCCTCTTCTTCACAAAGTAGCAGTGACACACCGTCTCTGAGTGACACCACCTCTTTTTCCAGTGCCAAAGACAATATTTGAGCTGTACGTTGTCCTCTTGTACCTTTGACAGGCTGCATGGAGCAGGACACAGGGAGGTACGCCAAGAGAGAGTCCAGGAACCGGAGCATCTGTATGTGGCTGCAAAGCAACAACAAGGCCACATTTTACATGTTATTATATAATATGTTGTAATAACTTGTCGTTTCTTGATGTCTTCTTTTATCTTTTCTGTCATTTCTCAGCTGCTTCACACCCACCTACCTGTTTAGTTTTTTTGCAGATTTGTCATTCTAAGTGCTCCGTTTCCCAGAGAACCCTAATCACTTGATATTCAGTGGAATATCCCACCGACATGCATCCTAGTCAACTTCAAAGCCTTGTCAATTTTAAAACCATTAATATAAATTGAGCAGTGTCCTCTTGCGGAGCTACCTTGCATAGTTTTTTAATATAATTGAATAATTCCAGAGAGTCCCTGGTAGTAGAGTCTGAACCAAAACACAGAGCAGTAATAGCTTGCAAATGAAAAGAAAATCTCACTAATAGACAAATTATTCTGTTTTTCTGACTCTACGTGACTATTAAAATAGCAGCATACAAACATTTGAAATAATGCAAACAAAAGGAAGTTCTTCATAAAAGAAATTTGAAAACAACATTCAGACAATAGAATATAAAAGGTCAAATTAAGATTTGAAGAAAAAGATGTACTGTGTGCAGTTTGTGACCTTTGGTAGCGCTACAGAGCATTTCTTCTCTGAGTTTTCTGAGTGGGTACTACTTGTGTGATGCAATACAATGGTTTGTCAATGGTTTTACACTATTCCACTGATCTACAAATGCACCACAGTAAATGCAGAGGAGAAGAAGACTGCTAGCGAGTCAATATGTTTGCAAACATGGCAGGTTTCAAAGTCTTCCATAAATCAGCTGTTTTATAAGGAGGGAAAATGATTCAATATTGTGCTTTAGTATGTAACACTAAATGTAAACAGAAGCTTTGTTTATAAGAATGAAGAATTATAAACTGATAATATGATAATGGCTCAGTGATACAGTCATCTTACTGGTATCTGTAAATAAAAATGATTTACCTGGAGTGGATTGACAGCTCCCCCTGGAAAGGGGTTATCTGATGCCAGCGCAGCAGCATGACAGCAGATGGTCCAGAAGAATTTAACAGTAGATACTGAGGGCTCACATCTACCCTCTTACAACCGACTCTTTTCTGAATCCAGCCATCTATATCGCCTAAGCTGTGATCAGGAGAGTCTATGTGGAAGACCCAGTGATCCAGCACCGCCATCAAACTCAAGAAGTCCTCTTCAACCTCATCTGGGTACAAAAAGAAAACAATAATGAACATCCATGTGTCAGAATTTAAATCTCACGTCGTAGGCATTTGTGATTTTTACCTGTTTTGAGTTCGGGGTTTTTCAGCAGTCGGGTCTGGAAATCACTGTGGATGTCTAAATCAACTTGACCACAATGCAGAACAACTGGTGTTAGGTTGCTCACAATGGCAAAAGCATCTTGTCTCTGGGCATAATGGAGCATGACACAGCACTTGACACAGCCAGAGTTCAACAGAGGTGTCAGCTTGGTCACAGCAGTCACAGCCAGTCTGCATGTGTTGAGATCATTGAGTCTGCCGGCATTGTGCCGCTTGCTTCTTTTGGCTGCGGGCTCTGGGAACGTGGGGGCAGAGGAAGAGGAGGAGGAGGATGATGATGATGAGGAGCAGGGTGCAGGGAGCCAGAACACTTGGCTCTGGGTTTGGATGACTGCGGGCGTTGAGCTCTGGCCTGTCTCTGTCAGGATGGATAAGCTCACACTGGCCAATGGTCTGGAACGAAAATAACACATCACTAACAATCAGATATCACATGGACAGTAGGTGATCAGACTGGAAATCAGATACAAAGTGTGTGTGTGTGTGTGTGTGTGAAGGAATGTGTGACTGCTCGTGAGCCGATTAACAACACCGATATCTCTAAGGTGGTGAAATTACATCAGCTATGCAAGTGCAACCATCAAAGCAACAATATATGGACTCTTGGGGGCAATCATGCCAGAAGTAGTTTTCCTCCATTTCCAGCAGGAACAGGTGGATGAGGGGATGTGGTAGCTTCTTGTTCCCACAAAAGGAGCTGGGAGAGTTAATAAAAACATGTTGCCATGGTGACCACCGAGCCAACCTGCATCCACCTTGCATTAAATTCAGATAAAGTTGGGGGCAATCAAAGAGGTAAAATAATCCTTAATCAGTTGGTAATATTTGTTAACAGAGATTAGGTGTTACATTTCTCTTTGATTTAATCATGCAAGAAAAAAAAAAACAACCTCCAAGTTCTTTGAAGAAGTAATTTTTCACAGTTTTCACAGATGCGATTTACTCGACACCTCAGCAAATGGCACCATAATGTTTTGGTTCCGACAAACTTAATCAGGCAGCAATGATACGGCCTGACAGCTGGACAGTCGTACTTCTCACTTGACTAAAACATGGGAGTGCATATTAATTTTGCCTGCGACTTCACCATGCACACATGGATCCACTCCACCAGATGAGCTCATTATGCCTGACGAGACATCGAGTGGACGAGCATTTTAGAAAAATCACTACCAAGTGCTGAGATAATGTCACGTTCAACGGGCCATGTTTTGGAAGCCTGATGTCTTGGTGCACGCGGAAAAGTATATGCAATCAACTTCAATTAAAAAACAAATCATGTTTACACAGAGCTGTCAGTAGTTAGTATCACTCCCACAACCATTCGGTCCTCAGCGATGCGATGCCACAGCTTGTCAACTTGAGGTTTTGAAGACACTGCTGGCATGTCTTGTGTCTTGTCATCCATGGCCTCTTCCTTTGACTCGTCATCACAGTCCCACAGAGCAATGAGGCCTTCCTGGACAGAAAGTGCAAAGAAGACTATAATCAGTGTGACAGCATCGACAGCAATGGCAGTGTATGTCATACATTTCAATTTGAACATCAGGTCATCAGGTACACATGTAGTGGACTTTATAAATGCTATTTAAAGAGAAAAAGTTGTTGTAGTGATACTTCATGTCAAAATGTAGTAAAATTACTCGAATTTAAAATGTGCTTTTTTTTTTTAATCAAACCTTGGGCCATATGTATCAGTTGCTGTCTGTTTGTTGTATCCGTAACTGTGGACAGTTGTGTTGAGGTTCTGATCTAAATAGTTTTCTCTCCTGTCTTTTTGACTCAAGAACTGGTGAAAATATGCTGAATGATAATTTTTCTATTAAGATAAAAGTATTAATTTTTATTCCAGGTGAGTTTTAATTTCTCCATTCTAAACACAAGGTGCATATAATGTGTGTAATATTACTGCCAGTCTCTCTTTTGGCTATAAATGTTTTTTAATCTACGCTAAGGGAAAATAAAACTCACCTGGAACAGAACACAAATGCTTTTAGTCCTATTTAGAACATGGGGTACTGGGGACAAAAAACATGCAAAGAAAATGTCACCTGTATGTAACAATATGCATATATAACCTTTAAGTGGTGCTGGGCGGTATAGACAAAGATTTGTATCACTGTATTTTTTAATATTCTGGCAGTTTTATAGTGCTCTATATAGGATGCTCTATAAGTTAAGTAGTGTAAGTTTGTAGTGTTTTTTTCTATTGTCAGGAGTACATAGAATATAAAAACATTTTAATGTCCTCATTTATATACTGAGGGCTTTGATTACTATTGACAATTATTATATTATTATAGACAAAATGATACAAAATATAAAGGAATCAGAATGTTAACTATTTTTATAGTAGTAAATCCAAAAGATATGTTAACATTAACATGGCTTCCTTTTTTAAAAACAAAATATTTTAAAATAGTCGTATAAACACGGTAAGAGGGTGGGATTAATATAGATTGGGGGGGGTTGTGTTATAATGTTGAAACAGCCCACCAATAGCTTCATTCTATAACAGGCTTCAGAGAGTCGTATATCGTATATTGTATTACGTGAATAGTACCTGCTCGGGCTGTGTGAGAGTAGGGTCTCTTTCTGAGATCACATCAGTAAGGGCTTGGACTGACTGCTGTAGAACTCTTTCCTTTACTCTCTCTTCCTGTTGAAGCTCCCGCAGCACGGTCAATCCACTCTAAGAGACAGATCACATTTAATGAACAGTAACCTATATATTGGAAATTGAACACAAAGTGAGTACACATTTGTAGAACTATAAAATAGTCAAATGAATGTTACATACAATGAATATCATCATAACTTAAATGCTGTAGCATCATGACATGATCGTACAAAAAAGATGATGCTCACCTGTAGTCTGGACTCTAATGCTTGAAGAGTGAGGAGATAGTTCTCTGGTGGAGGAGATGTCTTTGGTGCTTCATTGTCCTGGCAATGCTAAAACATGCACTTTTTTTATTAGACACTCTCAACTTCTGTCAAAAATAAATGTAACTATGATGGGAAAATGATGCCTTACAGCATATGTAATGCCGCAGAGGTCTGTGAGGAGGAATCTTTCCAATGGGTGCTCTGTTACACCTTGATCCTTAAAAACCAGCAGAATCTGGTCTGTTCCACATCCCAAGAAGTCATCCACGTGGACCGAGCTGACACCTGACCACTGGGAAGCTATCTGGAGAAGAAAGTTTAACAAAAGTACACTTGTAAAAAAAAAAACTTGTAAAGTGAATGAAAGCACAGCTATAGAAAATGCAGCCCATAGACACTGAACCCATTTTTACATACCTGAAATGTCTTCTTCCATACAGCGCATACATGCCCCTGGTGAAAGGATACGGCAAACAGGCAGCCGTTTCTTCCTGTGTCGACTAACTGAATATTTTCAGGGTGTTCAAAGGGGAGCTGACATGTGTCCTTTACGATGCCATTCTCAAAGTAAACAAGCTGCTGATTAGAAGTTGCTGCAACCACAGCAGATTTCAACACACCATCACCATCCCTTTGTTCAGCTGAGAGCACCAAGAGGCATCGTGTGATGCAAATGTAGGGATGAGGCAAAACCATTGTGCCATCAAACACGTGTCCATCCTCAACAAAACAGCCCAGGGTCTGGCTTGTGGACTTATTCGAGGACTGTCCTGAAAGGTTTTGCAGGCCGAGAACAAACACCTGTTCTTTGTGAAGGGGGAGTTCTCCAACGACAGTGTGGGACAACTGAATGGGAATCTGTCTCACCTCTCCTGCCTGCAGAGATGTGTAGAAGACATTACCAGCGTGGCTCCACAACACTGTGGGGCCCCGGAGGATGGAGACACCCTCCCTCATTTGATATGGGAGTTTAAACTCAATGCAGGGCTCCAGTCGGTTTGAGCTGCTCAGTGTGAGGAGACTATACTGGAAGCCCTCTCCTTTCTCACTTTTCTTTGTCACCAAAACACACGGAGTAGTGACTCTCTTCTGAACATTTATGGCACATTGACATTTGACAATATCCACATGAGTGGATCTTCTCCTGCTGATGACAGCCGCTCCGCCTGCTGCCTTCACGAACGCCTTCTCCTCCCGTTCAAACGAAAGGCTGCTGAATACTAACTCACTCCTTTCGCCTTCGTTTGTGGCTGAAGCTCGTTGGCAGTTAAATAAGATTATCTTTCCACAGAGGGAAAGTCGATGGGGATTTTGACACACATCTCCTGAGAACAATCTCTCCATTATACAAAAAGGGAAAGTTCAGGCGCCTACCAGGTTCGATTCCTCCTGATTGACAGTTCGTGTTAACGTTGGGAGCGCTCACTTTTACGACACTTGTCTCACCAAGGTGTACAAAGTGGCCGCTCGCTGCTAAACCCAACGTTTGTGAGAGAAATGTAGCCGTTGGTTGTCAACGTATCATAACAACCGTAACGTACACTCGCAGCGGCGCGCCAACTGAAATTGAACGCTTCCTGTCAGCGCCAAGTGCATTGTGGGTGCAGAGTTGATAAACAGCAGCGAGTTGAAGAGATTACGCTCGCTGGTTCCGTTTGAGCGAATCAATTATACGGATGATTAGATAAACGCTTTCCGTCGGCTGTTGAATACAGTTAAACACGTCATCTACTCATTCAAGCGCAAACAAACAACACACACAGAGAGGTGGGGCCACGGCCGGAGCCAAAATGGCGGCGACCGGACGCCAGTTTCACACTCCGCACTGATTCTTCTGACGCTAAACGTTAGCTAAGACTAGCTAGCTCAACAAGGAACTACCACAGAGAAGGAACTCCGGGGCAGTCGAATATGGCTGAACTTGGTCAACACGAAGGGGAGCAGGTATCGTTAACTACCGTTACACAGCATTTTAGCTATTTTTATTTATTTTGTAAACAAATGTGTCTGTTGAAACGAAAGGCATACTCTAACCTGAACGAACTCTTTTGACAGGACATTGAGAAGAAAATTGAGGAGACGAGACAGAGATTTAAGAATGAGTTCCTGCAAGGTAACACAGTTGTTGTGGATAAACTGACATTAACTTGACGGGTCACTTGTTTTAGTGCTTACATTTTGGAGTTACTGTCAGCTAGATAAATCGATATACTGTAAGTTAACTAGCTGTTGCATTACTTTGTCACGTTGGTGACATCATGACCTAAATGCTGAGAGCCCAGATAAGCTCCAACAGATAACTAACGTTAGCCAACATTAGCGCTGTATTGCCACATGTACTCGTTTACACTAATGCAGCCTGTGGTTATAACGTTTAAGATTAGATTAGAGTAACATTAGAGGCTTGATTGTCACTGCCTGTTAAACACAACAACATTTGGTTTGGCAGCAACTTAGCAGCATATTTACATAAATATAAAAAAAGGAGAAGACATGTATGCATAAAAATATAAATAGTCAGAATCATCATGGCCCGCAGGTGAACTTTATTGTAGCACATCTCTTTTTGGTTTTTAGAGGGTCATACTATTTTTATGGAAGTAGGGAAGTCCGTGTGGTTGAAAGTTAAACATTGAGCTCCTTGAATTTTGAACGTCATGTGATTCAGCCTTTGTATTGTGTTTACAGATTCAACAGAAAAATATGACTCCAGGGATGTGGAAAGGCTTCAAAATGATGAATCACTGGTGGAAGGCTACCTGACATGGAGACTTTATGTCATTGATGATGCCTTGAAAATGATTGATGAAAGCCTTCAGTGGAGAAAAGAGTTTGGTGTGAATGGTAAGAGTCCACGCTGAATAGTTTGTACGATTTCACATCAGCTAAAAGTAGAGCAGTGCCTCATTTTTGATATTAAAGATATAAAATATATAAAGATATATAAAAACTAATTTTAAAATGTCTTGGTTTGACAAAAATTATGTTTTTGTAAAAACCCTATTTTCATTTAAGATGCCAAAGTTCTCAAGTGTAAATGTTGCCAAAGCAGGAGACGTTGTCCAGAAACTTTGCCTCAATAGAATTGTCTAAAATTGCCAAAATGTCTGATTTAAGTTATGAACTACATAATCAGAGAGTAAAATAGTCCTTAAATTCCAGCTTTTGGAACATGATAACCCTTTTTGATAGTTGATCCTACAGGCACGATTTCATCAGTGCCAAAAAAGTATTGAAGTTCAATGTCCAAAGCAGAAATGTTGACATTACCATATTTAGCAAGCTTGCGACACAGATCTGTGGTTTTCTTTGTGCTGCTCAGAACCCAGACAGAGTGTCATTGTGCGTTAAACACCCATATCTTCATGCATAGGCTAACCCCGAGAACAATCCCCACTGTCTCTGTTTTCTGAGGAGTTCAATTTTGCTGTTTGTTAGCCTGTAATCCAGCAAATTAAATTTATCAAACTGTTGTTTTTAGGAAATTTGATTTATTCAGATGGTTAGTATCCAGCGGCCTTATGATGTTAGTTCTTTTATCGACCCGGGTTGATGATAAGTGTGTTATCTTCTGTCAACTCAAGCAGCTTCAGATTTAAGTGTAACTGGGATCTTTAACAGATTCTATGAAACTGTATATAAATAATAGTAAGTGAGAGACTACTAGTAGAAGCCCAGGAAAGTACAGCTGTCCACTCGTGGTTTTCATACATGTATGTTTCGTACAGTGTTACTATTACTACTGTAGACCACTTTTAGTTATATTTGTGCTTGTGATGACTCCTCTCCAGCAATAGAAGATGGCTTTGCTGAGTATTGTCAAGACAAAGCAGCTGTCAATTAGATAAATTAAGCGTTGCAATCATTTTGTAGTAAATATTAAAATGTATAGGAACCTTACAAGCAACCATTGCCCTTGTTACATTCTGTTTAGCTAATAATTAGATTATAACAAACACCAGTTAACAGTAAGTAATGTGTGTGTCTGCCTGCGTATTTCAGATCTCACTGAGAGCGTCATTCCCAAATGGATGTTCGAGACTGGTGCTGTCTACCTCCACGGCTATGACAGAGAGGGCAACAAGCTCTGTATGTGCATGTTCTATTACAGCGATGCTTACAGTAAACTCTAATGTTACACACTTACAACTGAGCCTTTCTTTAACTGTCAGACAACATATCAGTTACATTAGAAAGTCTTTAGCTGTCACTGAAATTCTACACTAATACAAAGCTTCTAATTCCTTAATTAATCATTTGTATTCTCTGTTTACTTTGTTCAGTCTGGTTCAAAGTGAAGTTACACACCAAGGATGCAAAAACAATCTTGGACAAGAAGAAGTATGTTGCCTTCTGGCTGGAGCGGTATGCAAAGAAAGAGCCTGGGATGCCACTCACTGTAGTGTTTGACATGGCAGAGTCTGGCCTCAGCAATATAGTAAGTCTGTGATGAGGGTGTTTCAAAGGAAGCACTTCTTTTTTTATTTATGTGTCAAGCTATAATCTAGGTTTTAATTTAGCTTCTTTTCTTGCAGCTATATCCAGGTCTCCAAGACAAAACTTACTTTGCATTTTCATCCCCTCCCTGTTAAATAAGCTTCACTCTTATGTCAGAAAAAGACCATTTCCTTGCTGCGACCGCATTTAAAAGCTGTTGAGCATCCTCATATTTCTTGCTGTTTGAGCTGTGGTCTTGCAGGGACTGATGCTTCAATGGTTTTACACTTTGGAGATTAAAGTAACCTTTAAATCCCGTTGGTCAATTCGAGTGGACTGTCTAATCCGCAAGACTCGCTGTGTCGCAGGCGTTAGCTCCTTGATGAAGCTCTGTCAGCGAGTGTGTTTCATTGGCTAGGCTCTCTCCTGAAGAAATGGCTCTATTAAATACAAATAAACCAACACAAGGAAAGGCAAAATTGATAAATAGCTATGCAACTCAAACATGAAATGAGTAGATTAGAAGATCAGTTTGGAAAGCAGCCTCATTGAGGCTGTTGAACCACAGTACAAGCTAGAGCAAGGGTAGCCAGTATGATCTCATTAAGGCTTGGGAGGGAGTCTGCTGCATAGCAATGAGGCTTCTAGCCAATTATGGAGCCCAGCCAGGATAGCAGGGCCGTATCTATTGACATATTGTCTGTTTGCCTGATGACTGTGATTAACATAAAACAGTAAGATGAACATTTATCATTTTCATCCAAAAACATTGTAGGAGAACCTTTCACCTGAATATGCGGCTTCTAGATGAGATTTATAGTGTTTATTTTATCTGTTTTATCTGCCCAATCTAAAAAATATATATATGTCAGAATCCCTTTATTATTTATGTGTAAAAATTTATTTAAGTCTAAGCCATTTGCTGTGAACTCTTCTCCTTTTTTTTGTTGTTGTTTTTAGGAAGACTGTCACCTTGAACTGGTTAAAAGCTGTTAGATCTAGGTGGTGCAATCAAATGGTGTCAAAACAGCAAGTAAAAACTTTGCGAAATAGCCTCCTCAAGTCTTTTTCATTTGAGAGAACGGTCATTCAGAGGAGCATGTAATGAATTTTCATTTTCTGTTAAGTGGGTCACTGCAGATCTACAGGTGGTTAAGAATGAACAAACATTTTCCTTGTTCAAAATCCATAACGCTTCTTTTATAGCTGAAGCACCGTGTGTCGTTACACTTTTTACATCAGCGTTTTTTTTCTGCTTTGTCTTTCAGGACATGGAGTTTGTGAAGTACATTATCAATTGCTTCAAAGTATATTATCCAAAGTTTTTGTGTAAGTAACAAAATTTGTTATAAGCATTCGTCAATAGTGATTTTTGCTACTTTAAAGTCAATTTTGAAACATAATTCTCATGGACAAATTTTGTCCTTTTTCTGTCGTTTCAGCCAAAATGATCATCGTGGATATGCCTTGGATCATGAATGGTGAGAACGGGCCTGCCTTCTCTTAGCAGTCCATACAAATTTGAATGTTTTTATGTCCGTTGGTAACTTATATAAATAATAACATTATTCTGACATCTTGAGCATAATCATGTCTCTATTTCAGCTGCATGGAAGATTGTGAAGTCCTGGTTGGGACCCGAGGCAATCAGCAAGCTCAAGTTTGCATCCAAATCTGAGATCCAGACATTCATAGACCCAGAGTACCTGCCACCTCACATGGGTGGAACGGTACGTTATAATGTCTTTCTGTATGTGTCAGCATTCAAAATAGCCTGATTTAGTGCATTATTAAGTGTCTGTCAGACAGTTACAGAAAGTGCAGTAGTTGTCACCCATTCATTAATATTTATCATCTTTCAGTGGGATCCCATTGTAATGTTGGTGTGATGCACAGTTATATTGTGCAAGTTGTGAATATAAACCAATTTAAGAAATATTTTTCCTATCTTGAATGTTTGTGCCACACTGAAATCTAATTAGTAATTAGTAGGTTGAGCAGCTTTGTCAGGTCACAACTGTCCAGTAAACAATAATAGTCATTTCATCACTTCAGTAAATGATAAACATCAGTTAGATTTCATAATCAAGTCATTGGACTTCCTGTTCTTATCAATGACTTTCAGTATGACTAAATTGAGATTGTACACACTTAAAAAACCATGCGTGTAGTGATATGACTTGTCTGGCTATATTCCAGGACCCCTTCAAGTATAGCTACCCGCCTCTTCCTGATGACGACTTCCAAACGCCCATTTGTGATAACGGACCTATTGTTAGTGAGGATGACACGGAGAGCAAAGAGGGTGAAATGGAGGGCAAAGATGCACTTGAGTCCAGCTTCAACTCTGAGGTTGCTGTAAAGCCCAAAAAGGTACATTTTCTTTCAAGTTCATATCTAGCTGCTATTAGCAGTCCTTCAGAGCTAAAAGCAAAAATCCCTTAACCTAAATGAAAACACATCTTCACCCTTGTACACCTTTTTCATTTCTCTGCAATATAAAGGACTGCTCCTTGTGTGTTTTGTAAGTCTCCACTTTGATGAGCTCAGAGTGATTGGGTCATGATCAATCCTAATTGTGGCAATTAAGCCAGTGGTATCCATCTCTTTATGGGCGTGACATTCTGCTAGTAGTCAAATTGGATGCCCTGTGGTCAGAGATTCCTCCTGTTTCTTCATTCGCTCCCTTTCTTTAAGTTGAGCTTCAGATTACAGCATGTAATCAGACCACTCCTTGGAGACAACTGTGAATTAAGTGGCAAGTAATGCCCTGATTTGGATGATGTTAAGCTCTTTCTCATTGTCTCTGTGAAGGTGACTCCTAATGTCTTTGGCTGCAAATAAATCCAACCAACACAAGCCCATGCATCGCAGCCAGCGCTCTGCTTTTCTCATCCTCTCAGCTCCTCATATGGTCCACAGAGTCAGTTATTAGCTCTTCCCTGCTGTAGCTAGATTCCAGCACGCAGCCCATCACCGAGACGCCCCGCAGGCTTCGTCTTGAATATGTCTACGGCCACTGTCGACCACCCCCTCACTCCGGTGTCACCACATTTTTACCTACTCACAGTCAGGGTTGAAACTTATGTCACATATTCTACCAACTCCCTGCAGGACAATCCAGCCCTCGCTTCATAATCTATTTAACTTCTTTTCTGGCTAGCAACGTGCAGAGAAAGCTTGCATGGAAATAGACGGAGGGCATTAAGGGGTTTATCTCAGGATGTGCCTGGTATCAGGGAATGCCTTGTATGCATGTATGTATGTATGTATGTATGTATGTATGTATGTATGTATGTATATATGTATGTATGTTTTCGGCCATGGTTATTTATTATTTTTGCTTTGTTACTTAGTGTTGCAGCTGTTATTTACAGATATCTTGTTGTTTTTCTGCCACAGCTAGGAAGCAGCAGACTTGGGCTTAACCCACATTTGATGTGAGGAATAGCACATAAATGCGCTCTAGTTTCTAGAAGCTGTTGAGGCTTTTTTGTAGCCTGCTGCCTATAGGACGCAAACTATATCTCCTGGAGAGAACTGGTGTTGCTGCATCACCCGAAGCTACTCTCATGAGCCTCCTAAGCCCCAACAAACAAACAGAGCCCCCATTGTTAATAAACACCACATTGGTCATGCACAACAGATTTAGATTTATAAAGCGGAGATATGCAAATCAGTCAATTGTTAGCCTCAGCAATAATCTACAGTCAAAAGTTTGGAGTTTGTTAATATTCTTACTGTAAAATATAAACATGGCATCACCTCACACTCTTTCTCCAGATGCTAAACCCAATAACTGTGTTTTAACAAGCACTGCAGTCCTCGCATATCAAAACATTTGAGTCACCTTTGTCGGAAAGGGCAACAAACCTTTCAGGTAAGCCAGACAAACTAGTTAAACAACCACTCTAGTTACACATACACACAGTGAGCGTGCTGTGATATACTCTAAGTGGGTGAATATGCCTGACTTCAATCAAATGCTCTCTATGGGTTGTAGAGGAATATTTAGGGTGAGAGGACGGAGTTAAACAGTTGCTCTTCCAGCTTTGAAAGGGGACTTGTATAACCATGAAAATTAATGTTAAAGGTTATTCATGTGACTTCTAAATACTGCCAGTGGCCCACGTTAGAAACTAATTTTAAACTTAATCAACCCTACCCTTTGGCCTGAAGCTCATTAGTTAGAGCCTTTGGTGTTATAAACTTTTATCAAAAATTAATCAGGAGTATCTAAAACAAACACAACATAATTAAAGGCAAGGTTAGAGAGAGTGGTGATGAGAGGTTAATAGGAACGCTCAAGAGAAATTTGTAATTGTTACAACAGGTTAATTAGCGGTGTCTTCTCTGTCTTGATATGTTTTCAAAGCTCCAGCACTTCTGCTTGCACGGAGTGAAGTAGTTTCATCAGGCTTTATGAATTAGAGTTTATTTCTGGTAGCCTGTGCTGTGACTAAACCCGCGGAGCTGTGTTAATTTACCAGCCTGTCGACACTTCAAGCCCGTCTGAACGCATTCCACAGTACTTGTGCTCAGCTCCCTGCTTCTGATCCATCTTGTCTAAATAAACAAGAGACTCCCCCACCCCCACCCCCTTCCACTACCACCACCCATCCCAACCTGAATTCCTCTTGGGTTCCAAGCAGCACTGCGCTGATAACTTATTGGGAAGCTAATTGCCTTTCTCTCTGTTTTGAAACAAGGGCTGGAGATGGTAAGGCAGTGTAGGATCACACCCACACAAGAAGCTCAGAGTCCAGAAGATTTCTACAGGCTGGAAAGTCAGGTGTACTCACGTGACTGAATTTTTGTGAGTGCACCTCCTTCACAGTCGACTGGCGTCATCGTCGTCCCTTGACCTTGTCCTGGACCCCACATTTCAATTTGACCCTCTAAATCATATTGCACTGTTTGAAGACCACAAAAAATGTCTGACTTTGTTATCAAGGGATGTAGGCTAAATGAAGTAGCCTACCTTTTGCACATTATCATGTAAACACTGAGCCAAGCGAAGTACTTAACATTTCACATTATAATCGTGTCAGAGTGAAGTTACTGCCCATTAACAATCTTCTCTTCTAACCTCAGATTAAACGCTACTAAGATAATTACTGTTATATTACAGCAGTAGAAGTTATTAACCCTCAGCACTACTTTAAACACTCCTTGCCTTTGAGGCAACTTTTTAACAAAAGACCTTTTGTGCCTTGTCCTCTAACATTATCCTTCACCAGGTCTGCGACTCTGGAGAGTGCTAATCATGTATCTTGTTTTGAACCTTAATATGTACTGTATAATCAATGGACACTCCTCTTAATGAGCATTTCACTAATCTTTGCGTTTAGGATTATGTAATCTTTAATCATTTCTTTGTCTTTGAATTTCTTATCTTACACGCAATGTGTAGAAATCACAGTGAAGTTCTCTAATTTTAGATGTCTTTTATTACAGATTATTTTATTTATTTGTGTGTGATTTATTATAGTGTTAAGTGTTTTTTAAATTCACTTGTTTCTCAAATAAATTGCTCTTTGTTTATCTATAATGAAATTTTGTGTGACGGATATGGCAAAAGCAGCGCCAATGATTCTCAACAGAACACTGTTCTTTTAATTATACAATCTGTATGACAGTCTATTTCAAAGTTTCATTTTGAATGAATACTTGTTTTTGCTTTTTTTTCTAGTCACATCATTACCTAATTGTGTTGAGCTTGCTCATTAAAATGACAAATAAATAGAGACATTTCATCAGCAGCTGATTATCTCTTGATGTCTTTATTGTGGCATTTGCATGACAGTCCGCCATTAAATTAATATGACGTGTTTTGTTGCTTATCACAGCAAATGACGCACTTCCCCTCTGAGTCACACATGTTCCCATCACATGCAGACTCCACTTCCCTTTGCCCCCTTCCTTCCCTTCCTCCAATGATGTGCTCAATCTCCCATCTGTTTTACACAGCATGTAGTGGCAGCCACACTGTGAAAGCATCCATCTCCCCCAGCTACTTCATCTACAGTGCCCAACACTTGTGCAGACGTTTCACAATTTCTATCGTGTCAGCTGTCGTATGGTCTCGAGATATGTCAGCTGATTATTTGGGTCAAAGTTGGGGATGTTTTGCTGAAGTGAAAGTATTTCTATAATGTATGAATGATACCATGACTTCTGGTCTGGTTGTGCTACTTTCGTTCTTCGTTTTGTGAGTAGTCACAAGTTTGTGGTCTGGCTTGCATTGTCAAATGGAAATGCTACTTGTTGTTCTGGTGACTACTAGGAACAAAGGTCAGGAGGAGTCATTACAGGAGTTTCTCAGAAAAATAAAAAAAAAACATTTTCACGAAAGATTCTATTTTGACATTACACTTTACCATTATTTCACAAGAACCTTACAGATGACTGTCAAGAGCTTCATTAACTGATAGCTTTCTCGTTTCTCCATGTGAGGCCAAGGGTCAAACATTTCATTTTCAAGGAAGGAACCAGATAAAGGTCACGTGATTACATTATCAGTATTCTAAGTCTCTTTTCTAATTAAGTGTTCTTTGTTGTTTCAGGTGAATTTCCTGGAAGACAGTTTGAGGTCAGAGGAAAATGATAAAGGAGACACAAGCGTCAGGACCAAAGGAGCCAGGAAGCCGCTGACCACCTTCAAAGGCCCCCTGCTGGATGTTAGGTAGGTCATCCTGCTCACGCCCCTCTACATCTGGTTGCAGGACATTTCCGTACTTCGCTAGGAGATGATCATGGTCACATTGCTGTTCAGAAGGAAAGAAGAGGTTGTTTGCGCACTCGGCTGTATTTTTTTGTCTGTAAATACAGTATAGCAGCGTGTTGTTTGGATGGACGTTTCCTTGACAGTGCATTGAGATTTTTTTGGGAGCATGCAAATTATAGGGAACAGACAACCTCTCCTTTGGGTGCTGTTCAAAGAATGCAATACTGTGACGCTAGGGATGGGATTGTCAGTCTATTGGTGGGTAGGTCAATCGATCGATTGATTGCAAGGAAATGTTATACAGACATTGCTGATTGCCAGAGGACGAATCCCTTTTGACTTTGGTGATCCCTTGGCTTTACTCTAGAACCACCAGCAGGTTGACATTTTTGGCTTTTAGTGAAGTCTTGGCTTTTTTTTTGGATAGATTGCCATTTTGTTCAGGCATTCATGGTGCCCAGAGGATGAATACTAACTACTTTGTGAACCCCTCACTTTTCCTCCAGCGCCACCATGAGGTTCACATTTGGGGTTTTGAGTGGAATGTCTCAGTTATTGAATCAGTGAAAGTTTGTACAAATACTCATGATCCCCTCAGGATGAACTGTAATAACTTTGGTCGCCTGACTTGTCATTTATCGCCACCGTTGGGTCATAATGTCAATTTGTCCAATACATCGGGCTATGATTAATTAATTGCAAAACAAAACCTCAGCTTTGTATTTATTTATTATTTGTATTTAGTGCTGTTTATCAAAGATCAGACAACACTATATTATGATGGGGCACATAGTAAATAATAAGCAAGGTAACAATGTCAGTGTGAGCATATTAGTATGTTGACATTAGCATCTAGCCTACAGCACCACAGTGCCTACTGTAAGTACAGGCTCTCAGCTGCTAATATGGCTGTTCACTTTTTAAATCGCTTTCACACCAGTAGTTTGGTACATTTGGTCTGGACCAATGGAGAACAGGAGATAGTCCTGCTGTTCTGGTCCAGTTTGTGTTCATACAGGCAATGAGACCCACATGGGGAAATCAAATCCTGATGACTGATAGCAGGTCTTGCAGCACTTTAATGCTTCTCATGTGTATATTTATTTTCTCTGGTTTCACAAAGAGCTCATGTTGTATTATTAGACTTGCATAACGCAAGCTATGAGTAAGGACAAAATGACTTATCTTGAGCACCAATAGTATGTGTGTATTAGTTTAGGATCGCTATGTGCAGCACTTTTTAATAGACTTAATGAACTCCCAAAATACACGGAGTAGGATACAAACTCAACAATAAACTGCAGGTTTAACTTCTTCTGTCTGATTGATCAAGGAAAATCATAGCAGCCCAAACAAAATTTGCTAACCAGGCAAATGCGTAAGAGTTCGTTTTAACCGAAACAAACAGGTTAGGTGTGAAAGCATCCAGTTGTGTTGTCTTGAACCTGCATCCGAGCCAGAGAGGTTGACTGGTCACCAAATTAATTCTGATTTGATGCCCAGAACTTATGGTGCATTTATCCTTTGAGCAAGACACCCCACACCTTGTTCAGGTGTTGCATTATGTCTGACTTTACACTCCTACCCCTCTGAATAAATGTACACCCAATTGCCAGTTTATGAAGTGCACCTAGCTAAAATAAAAATTTTACATTATGAGTTCATGAAGGCAACTGTATTAAGACTTCATTATTAGAGATAGGTGTACCTGATAAACTGGCAACTGAGTGTATGTGTATTAAATGAGCCATATGCAAAGAGAATTTTAATTGCCTTGTACATATTGACAAAAAGGTTCTCTTCACGTATTGGCTGAAAGCCTAAAGTCATTATTGACGTGTTTGTACCTTTACAGCTCAATTGATCTGGTCACATGTGGGCAGGAATTAAGGATGCTACCCATAAATTGTTCAGTGAGAAACACAGGCCAATGGTAAATTGAACTTTAAGAATGGGGCACGTCGTCAAACATGTTTTAATTGAGCACTCATTGAATTGCAAAGGGGATATTGACTTCAGAAGCGGTGTATTGCAAAGGAGTACAGCAATAACAATGATCTGGTTGGTTCTTGGGTAAATATCCAGCAGTGCATTCTCGCACTGTATGATGTTACTCCTCATTTTCATGAATAAGGTCCGTTGAGTTCTGTTTTTTCCAGAGTAACCGCTTTGATGTGAGGATTTTGACAGCTCTGGGCTGTGAATTATAGTGATAAACAGATTTAAATGAGCCTTAAATGCAATTATGTTTCTGAGCTGTGTTAGCCTTAATTCGAGGCTGTGGGCTTTAGAGGGGAGTAGGGGGCTTTGATCTTGTGTTTGCCAAAGGTTTCCAGAGCCCGTAGACTGATTCTGAGTGCCAAACTCTACAGCTGTTTTACTGGCGGGGGGGGCACATGAAGGCAAGGAAAAAATATATAGCTTTGTTCCGAGCAGTTTTAGTCCAACATAGCCAAGCTACATCAATGAGAAGCGTTATAAATGTGAAGCAGATATTATAATCCATTTTCTAGTTTCTTGGCTAAAGTCCCCAATGCAATAAGGGTTCACTGTTTACTGAGGCTGAATTTATCAAATCCATACTATTTATAGAGTTAGACTGTTGCTAACTCGGCTAGGAAAATCCGCCTGAGTGCTCACCAACAACGAGCGCCAGAGAACGATATGGCCATTAAGATGAAAATTCGTACTCTCTTGTAGCGGGGTCTTGTGTCGTTGGTGGTACATTCTTCTAAATTAAATGGAAAATAAAATTACAGGTGCTGACCACCTGCTTGTGGTACACACAGCTCAACAACAACAACTCAATTTTGTCCCCGGGAGCCCTTTGGCAGGGTATTTCAGTTACGGGAGGACCGCATCTATATTAAAGTAAACATGCTCGACAGAAATACTGTATTTGAAAGCATGCTTTTAATCTTTTTTTAGCTGCAAAAACTTGCTACTATAGGAAAGCTTTGCTGAAGCAGATTGCTAAGGTGTCCCAGGATAATCACACCACATAGACTGCGAGGCACAGGAATCGTAACAGTCCAGTCTGTTTTAATAAGGTACATAAGAGAGAGAGAAACAATAACGCATGCTGTGAAGCAAATGGAAACTTCTGTCTACATCTAGCAGTACTGAAGTGCACAAATAGACATTTTATAACACAAGCTTAACTGTATTTTTAAGACCCAGGCCACTGGTTTCCACCCAGACAGCTGTTTTAATGTGGCTCTTGTTTTACAATGTGTACTTTTTCTCTTCTCTCCCACCAGCCCTGCAGAGGAGCTCAGCTTTGGTTCTGGAGAGACAGAGAAAAAAAGCCTCATTATCCTGAGCAATGTGACCAAAAATCAAGTGGCCTTCAAGGTGAGTGTGAAGGCACTCACGTGCGTGTGGTGTGTGCGCACTGACTTCTGTGCTTAAGTTTGTGAACACGGCATGAGTTTACAGAACAATGGCTTTACTGCTAAAATAAATGAATATGAAATAATTAGATTGATAAATCTTTCAACAGAAAGTTTTGTCAAATAAGTAGTTCAAGTAATTTCTTCAGCAAAATTGTCATTCACTATTATATACAGTGGGTACAGAAAGTATTCAGACCCCTTTAAATTTTTCACTCTTTGTTTCATTGCAGCCATTTGCTAAAATCAAAAAAGTTCATTTTATTTCTCATTAATGTACACTCAGCACCCCATCTTGACAGAAAAAAACTGAAATGTAGAAATCTTTGCAAATTTATTAAAAAAGAAAAACTGAAATATCACATGGTCATAAGTATTCAGACCCTTTGCTCAGTATTGAGTAGAAGCACCCTTTTGGGCTACTACAGCCATGAGTCTTCTTGGGAATGATGCAACAAGTTTTTCACACCTGGATTTGGGGATCCTCTGCCATTCTTCCTTGCAGATCCTCTCCAGTTCTATCAGGTTGGATGGTGAACGTTGGTGGACAGCCATTTTCAGATCTCTCCAGAGATGCTCAATTGGGTTTAGGTCAGGGCTCTGACTGGGCCAGTCAAGAATGGTCACAGAGTTGTTCCGAAGCCACTCCTTTGTTATTTTAGCTGTGTGCTTAGGGTTATTGTCTTGTTGGAAGGTGAACCTTTGGCCCAGTCTGAGGTCCTGAGCACTCTGGAAGAGGTTTTCTTCCAGGATCTCTCTGTACTTGGCCGCATTCATCTTTCCTTCAATTGCAACCAGTCGTCCTGTCCCTGCAGCTGAAAAACATCCCCATAGCCTGATGCTTCCACCACCATGTTTCACTGTTGGGATTGTATTGAGCAGGTGATGAACAGTGCCTGGTTTTCTCCACACATACCGCTTAGAATTAACGCCAAAAAGTTCAATCTTGGTCTCATCAGACCAGAGAATCATATTTCTCATAGTCTGGGAGTCCTTCATGTGTTTTTTGGCAAACTCTATGCAGGCTTTCATATGTCTTGCACTGAGGAGAGGCTTCCGTCGGGCCACTCTGCCATAAAGCCCCGACTGGTGCAGGGCTGCAGTAATAGTTGACTTTGTGGAACTTTCTCCCATCTCCCTACTGCATCTCTGGAGCTCAGCCACAGTGATCTTTGGGTTCTTCTTTACCTCTCTCACCAAGGCTCTTCTCCCACGATTGCTCAGTTTGGCTGGACGGCCAGGTCTAGGAAGAGTTCTGGTCGTCCCAAACTTCTTCCATTTAAGGATTATGGAGGCCACTGTGCTCTTAGGAACCTTGAGTGCTGCAGAAATTCTTTTGTAACCTTGGCCAGATCTGTGCCTTGCCACAATTCTGTCTCTGAGCTCCTTGGGCAGTTCCTTCGACCTCATGATTCTCATGCACTGTGAGCTGTAAGGTCTTATACAGACAGGTGTGTGCCTTTCCTAATCAAGTCCAATCAGTTTAATTAAACACAGCTAGACTCCAATGAAGGAGCAGAACCATCTCAAGGAGGATCAGAAGAAATGGACAGCATGTGAGTCAAATATGAGTGTCACAGCAAAGGGTCTGAATACATATGACCATGTGATATTTCAGTTTTTCTTTTTTAATAAATTTGCAAAAATTAAAATTTTAAAGGGGTCTGAATACTTTCCGTACCCACTGTATGTAACTGTAAATTGAATTGTCGGTTTCAGACTACTAGTCAGACAAAACAAGTATTTTGAAGACGTCAACATGAGCTGTGGGGAATTGAGATGGGCTTTTGTCCCTATTTTTGGACATTTCATAGTCTGACAATGTCTCTGGTGTGTCCACAGGTACGGACCACAGCACCTGAGAAGTACAGAGTCAAGCCCAGTAGCAGCTGTTGTGAAGCAGGAGCATCAGTAGATATAGTGGTGTCCTTACACGGAGGTACTGCACTTTAACTCTGCACTCAGTAGATATTTTCAAATACTGAACTTCAGAATAATCAAAAGGTCCAGTCTATTACCTTCCCAAAGTGCCAGCATCCACTTTTCTTTGCCTGACATACATATTTCAACAGTGATAAAAGAATCATCTCCCCAAAACAAACTATCAGACAACTGACAGTGCTGTGCCAGTGAAAACATTTTGTGGCCTTCAAAGTACTGAAATGTCAGCTGTAGGTTATGATGTGCTGCATACAACTCAGGAAGCAGGGCTACCTATTTCAGGGTTGCTTTCCCCCCTAGCTTTTATGCTGCGGTGGGGTTTTTTCTCAATACTATCATATTTAGCAGTAAATCCTTTTAACATAGCCCCTCTGTTTCTGTTTTTAAACCAAGTCAGCCAGCTACCTTGGTTTTGTTTTTGATTTAAACTCATTTCAATTCTGAAACCCTTCCCGTTTCTGTTTTTATGTAATGGGATACAGATTTGTTGCAAATTGTAACAATGTATGACCACTTGGGAAGTGATACAAATGGTCAAAAATCCCTCCGAAATACCATATTCAAGTCCTTGTATAACACTAGAAACATTCCTGCTGTCATTTGGTATGAAAACTCTATCTTAACTTGATATTTGGAGATTTCTATAAGAATTGTATTTTTCTGCAATTTAATGGCAAGCACTTCTGTTCTGGAAATTGCTTAGAAATCAATATACTTAAGAAAGCCATAGTGAAAGAGGTTAATGTTGCCCTGAATGTTGTTTGGCAGGCTCTCAAGCCTCTCCACAGGACAGATTTTTGGTTATGGCTGCCGAGATGGACAGTGTTGGATCACAAGAACTGGCACAGTTCTGGAAAGAAGTACCAAAAACTAAGGTCATGGAACACAGGTATGCGGCTGTGCTCCCTTTTTAGCCATGTCAGTAAATATCTGAAAGAATTTGTACACTCTTGGTGATGTTCTGTTGCCGCACAGTTCTCATTACAGTTGTAATGGCTGAATATCACCCGGATGGCCTCCGCTCATTAGATTGTGACTTTCCCACAGATTGCGCTGTCATCTTCTGGAGAGTGCTAAACCCACAGTGAGTCCTCTCAGGGACAGCCCTGTGGAGGCAGGGACCAACGGGCAGCAGGAATTAAACACAGCGGTGAGTTCTGGTGGAAGAGAAGCCTTGTTCCTCTACACTACTTCCAGTATTATCTTTAAGTTACAGTTTATTTGTTCATTGAGATACATTTGACCCCCATTATAGACTTTGTAGACTCATTGTTTAACAACCCATTGTAGTTCAATACTACCACATCAGTTGAACAATTATTAACAATCTCTTGAAAGATCAGACTCAGAAAGGTGAATGGCACCAATAAAGACGTAATGATCACTTACATTTCATATGAGTACGTTTAACATTTAGATTGATTGTATAATGTTAGGTACAACTACCTGGTTTATAACTATTATTAATATTCTTCACATTTTGGGAGATATGCTTGTTTGCTAACTTGCAGAGCATTGGATGAGAACATTTACACCACTCTCACATCCGTGTGTTAACTATGGAGCTGGAACAGGGAGGCAGTTAGCCTAGCTTAGCATAAATACTGGAAACAAGGGGAAGCAATTAGCCCGTTGGCTCTGTCCAATGTTAAAAGACACACTTTCCAGCATCAAGTAAAAAAAAAACTACAGTTGTAGCTTTCATGGGAGTTGCGTGCTATAACTGTTTATTGACAAACAACAGTTTCAGGACCCGACCAACAGTTTTGTGTTGCCTCTCTGCTGATTGTCTCACAAGCTCAAGGTAACAACAAGACTCTGCACTCTGAAGTCACTGCAGTTGACTGTTGTTCTCCAGGGGACTAGTTATAGCACGTAACCCTTCAAAACTCAAATTTTTGCTTTTCTGTTTATGTACATATTAAATAAATAAAATGTAACATGTCAATAGGCTTTTAGTTGTGCTCATAGGAGGAGAAAGATAGGCCAGTTGTTTCCTCTTCCTCTTCCTCTTCCTCTTCTAACTCGTGGTAAGAAACCTAACCAGCGTATTTCCCAAAATGTCAAAGCGTTTCTTTTAAACGACTGTGCATCTCTAACATCCCGATATATATATATATATATATATATATATATATATATATATATATATATATATATATATATATTTTCTTTTCTTTTCTTTTTTTTTTTTTTTTTTTTTCATGAATTTCATTACAAGGCTGCTTAGATTGACAAACTAGGTCAATGAACCAGTTTTCTCTTATCTCACCAGCTCATGCGACTGATGGCCTGCAACTCACGGATGGAGCAGAAGCTGAATACGTGTCTGTGGGTGCAGAAGGTTCTCACTGGGTTGGTGCTGGTCCTTGTGGTGCTGAACCTGCTGTGTCTCTTCATGCTGGGTACTTCCCAGCAGCCGTCCTGACTTGCCACCGCTCCCTCCGGCTAAGGGAGCTGTGGCTAATCTATCGACCACAGATACACAGACAGTTCCAGCGAGGGCGGGGGGGGGGCACGGTCATCCTGGACTCTCCCCTCCTCCTCCTCCTCCTCCTCCTCCTCGCCTCCCCTGTACTCCTCACAGGTTGCTGTCATGCATTTGAGGGGGGCCGACTTTAGGGACATGTGAGTTGTTATAAGAAGTGATTGTACTTGGTGCTTTTCAGGCACTTGAGAGTAAATACAACAGAGACATTTTTAACAACGTGACATCAGATCAATAATAATGTATTTTTTATGACGGATCATTGAAAAATAAATGTGTATTTATTGCAGAAGTCACAGTTATTTTTGTGATCATAATAATCTACAATTTTTTATATTGTAGAAATCTACAGAATGTAAAAAATAAACACTTTTGTCAATTTACATCATTTTGTTGAACATGCTTTTTCTCCCAGCATAGTCGGACATAGATTAAAACAAAAAAGGAAATTTGTGTAGCTAAGAAGAGCATCTGCACACCCGCCTTTATCCTGAGATGTAGATGTTTGGGTCACTCGGTAGTCTTGTTTTGCATAAGTATTCACACTCTTTAATAAACCCTCATTAGTACGGAGGTGTCTAATTGAAAACATGGCAGTGTATGACCTTACTAAACCGCTCCGCACTCAGACCAAGGAGCCACAGGAGATATCTGTCTCCGCTATCTCCTATTTGTTTTAATTACCCCAACACCGGGCAAACTAAAAATACCAAAGCAATTACTGGCGAGTACAAGGACATGGCACAAGCCACTTGTAGCTTAGTAGGAGCACTGATATCTATAACAAGATCCAGCTCAGAGCAATCAGGACGTGAGCCGCCGCACAAGGAATGATCGCAATTGGGTTATTAGATGTGTGCACATGAGGGGTTGTCTGGCAGCAACATTTGCAGCTTGTTCGCAGTAGGTGGTGGCTGCTCGCATGCGAGGGATGATTAGAATGACTCATGCAATAACGAGTAAACTAATCCTACGTTGATTATAAACACGGGGCCGTTTCAGGCCCCGCAAAATGTTTATTCCCCTGAAGATTGCATTGTGTGGCTTGTTCTGTAACTCATTCTGTTTCAGTGGTTACCCTTCATACGGTTCCCTCTTTTTATAAAACATCTCCATTAATAGCTGTTGGTGGAAGCAATTGGGTAGTTTTAAGTGAGCGTGTGCGCTGGATGCATTCACTTAAACCCTCGGTAAGAAATGCATTTTGCGCTATTTGTGTAGAAAGTGCCTATCCACTAAAAAAAAAAAAAAAGGACGAGGGTTAATGGAGTGATCGCCTCTAGAGAATAAAAGTAAAAGCTTTGGTATCACACATAGGTGGGTTGATTTTAAGTGCATCTAAGTGCCACGCAGGGCCTGACTGAACCCAGGAAGTCGTTCTTGTACACTGCACTGAGCAAAACACAACACCGTCATCAGTGATGGCACACTGGCTATAGTGGGGAAATTACTTGGGCGGTCATTTGACACTGATTGCCAGACCAGACCAGGCTCATCTCACCTGATTGTCTATATTTCACTCATTACAGGCAGTGGACACTGTATGTGAGAAGTCAGAAGCTCAACCACAGTATTGATTTAACATTAAACACCAGTTAAATTGAAACACAGTTCAACGTGTGGCTGACCTCCAGGCACTCATGCGATGTTTGAGGGGGCGATGATTTAGTTCAAGTGGCAAATTGGGACGGGGTGGGGATTGACGGTGGGAGTTAATGAGTGCTGCATTTAATAACAAGTGTGTGGGTGTGTTGAGCAACTTTTAACCACGGAGAGGATGTTGATGTTGAACTACAGTATCACACGTTGAAACCACTGGTTGTAACCATTATTCAGCTTCCATAAGTGTGTAGTTACACAAAAATCATACATACATATAAGGTTTATTCTCCATTTTCACTCTTTTCCTTATAAGCAAAGACAAACACACGGGTCAGAAGTCAGTGAGCCCTTGAAGAGTTTTGGGTTAAGGATGGTGACAAGCTGCTAGGAGCTCTGGAAGCAAGATGCCTCTCTCACACTCAATATTTATGCAACTTGTGCGGACAAAACTATTGAGAAAATCAAGAAGAAAAGATGGATGTATTTTCCATTGCACGTTCCTGCTTAAGGCAGTGGATAAACAAGTGATTAGCATGAAATCAGCCAGCACATGGTAAATACTACATTAAGGCCTTGGAGAGCTAGTGACGTAAATAAAACATTGTATTCTTCGGTTTCTATCATCTGAATTAATGTGTATAGATCACCGCCTTATCTTTGTTGCAGTGCCCTCTCTCCTCCTCAGGTTATTATAAGTAATAGGGCACCACAAGAAAATTAGACGCTTATAAATGCCTAATTCTTCAATTAAACATCGGCATAGCTCCATTTCTCAGACAGCCACAGGGCCCGGGGGAGAGCATTCATTATGTTGATGTAGGGCTGTATCCTCGTGGCTTTACTTGACTGAACTGAGCCTTAAGGAAAAATATGTAGTGTAACCGGGTTATAACGTATTCATTCATTCTATGTATACTTCAGTGTCAGTTTTTGTGGCGTGTTTTGGCATTCGGTGTTCACATAATGTTTGTTTTTGGGTTTATTTTGCTCGAGCCATGTGCGTGTCTTGTTTTTCACATATACTCTTTAGGCTCTGGGAAAACAGAGCCTATATCTGCCTTTAAACAGTGCATGTCTTAAATAGACACACACTGTATAATACTGATAATAATAATATTATATCAGTATTTATTAAAGCTTTGTTTGTGCTTTACAATCAAAATCAGCACATTTGTAACCAAAGACACTAAAACTAAAATAGTACAAGAATTCTTTTAAAAAATAAAAGAGTAATTGAAAAGAAAGTAAGTTATGCGAACTGGATGCTGACTCATAATTACTGGTTATCTATGACCATGCTTGAAATTATTGGAAAACACAACAGCCACCCAGCTACATATGACAGATAAAACACAAAGGCCCACTGATGTTTTTCCCATCCAGTCTGAAATCTCTGATATCTTTAATGTGAATTAATATTCATTTTTATTCTTTAGTCATGATAATTACAGTATAAAAAATACATTTGTGTCATCGATCATGTCATGATAACTTCTCCACTGATGTGTTCAGCTTCGACAATGTAGACACTTTGGTAATAACTGAACTGGACATGACTTGTCTGTGTTGTCAATTTATCTACAAATGTATTTTTTGAATTTTAGCTCTTGTAAATTTTTTTACTACATGCCCTGCAAGGATTAAAGACACTAAACTATTTCCAGAAATTCTGTACAGAACATAAAGAAGATTTCATATGAGATTAAGTTTTATGTGTTGTAGGTCTAAAGGAAAGAATCCCAATACAGCAGCATTAAAAACAGCTGGAAACAAAAGCAACAAAAACTACAATATTAGCTGAATGTAATTTCAGTATATAAAACTTTATTAAACATTGGAATTTCCCCATTGTGGGACAAATAAAGGAATATCTTATCTTATCTTATTAATTTTGCAACATTTATTAGACCGTATGAGCCCATATTCTCATTTTAAATATGTATATGTTATGAATATTTAATGATAAAAACTTGCTCCAAGACTTTAAAGTTTCCACATAAAAGTCCAGATTGATCTTGTTCAGTTTGTTTACAGAGGTCTGCCACAAAGAAAGAATTACAGTTAATTACTACCACAACTACGAGCAATTATATAGCAAGTACTCCCCCTGCTGGCCTAGAAGGGAATTTCTCAAGCTCTGGCAATGGATAGTTGAGTTACTCAGTGCATTCGATCTCCCCCTGGGTCTGATTGGTACAGAAGATACTGTTTCACTTCTCTGGGAAGGTGAAGGTCGTGAATCCCACCCAGCCTCTGCTTGCCCACAGTTTTTCTGATGTGCAGCCGACACAGCTGCGTTAGAGGAGACACTCCTGGGCAGGCATCAGGGGAGAAGCAAGGAGCCATGATAGAGAGATGTTTAGATTATTACCTTATGGCACCACAAATCCCCACAGTGAGGCTACTCGGTTAGTTTGGGTTGAATACCTCCTGCTTGTCTCAACAGCCTCTCCACCAGGCTGTTGCGAGGTGCCAGTTCCAGTGGCTGTTTGCCCTCTGAGTTCCTTAGGGAGTGGTCGGCCCCGTGGTCAAGCAGGACAGACACCAACTCAGGGCTGGACAGACGAGCAGTGATGTGCAGTGGGGAGTCACCAGACACACAGTTGTTCACACTAGCACCTTAAGGAGATCATGAGACTAATGAGGTATGATGTCCTCATATTACATAACTGGTGAGGAGATCCTCTGACAGTTCAGACAAAAGCGTGTCCACTTCTACAGCAGAGCACAGAGCACCATTTATCCTCTTTAAAGCTTACATAAAATACTTTGGGTCATTTCTAAGATAGACTGCATTTACTCAAGTCATAAATGATTTATTTGACTTATGTAAAACACATTTAATTTTACACGGGAAGAAAGGGCTGTATTTACATATCGTTTTGAGATATTTGTGCTTTATTTTAGTGCTTTGTTTCAGCATTTTTCCTTAATGCTACTTTGTACTCCATTACATTTATCTGGCAAATTAAGGTTTTACATGCAAAAACATATTACCAGCTAGTTACACATAGTGCCACTGCAGTGGTGGAGAAAGTATTCAGATCCTTTACTTGAGTAAAAGATACTAAGAACGGAAAATACTCCCTTACAAGTGAAAGTCCTGCATTTAAAATGCCACCACTAAAAGTATTAATAAGTAAAACTATAAGAATGTACTTAAAGTCTAACAAGTAACATACTCACAATGCAGAAGAATGGTCCCTGTAAGTGTTAGTATAGATTACTGTATAATATTGGATCATTATTATTATTACTGATACATTCATGTGTAAGCAGCCATTTAACTGTTGTGGGTGGACAAGGTGGAGCTAATTTGAACTATTCAATATACTGACGTGCAGTTTAATATATAACAATGTAACATATTTTATAAAGTGGTCATATATTTTGTTTGTAAAATCATGATCTGTGAAGTAACAACAACTATAGCTGTCAAATAAACATAGTGGGGTGGAAAGTACTGCATTCTTTGAATTAAAGTGAAGTAGAGTAACATGAACTGGAAATGCTCAAGTACAAGTACCTCGCATTTGTACAGTAGAGCACTTTAGTAAACACATTTCACTACTGTACTTTTGTATTAATAAAGACACCAAACAAGTAATTGAAAACCTAACTTTAAATTGAAATCTATTTTATTATTTTATATTTGTATCATTATTATTACTATTTATTATTATTACTGTTAAGTAAATGGCCTTTGAGTACCATTTCTACCACTGGAAACAAGTTGTATTGGTTCTGAGTAGCAATGTTGTTTGTCCCTTGTTTTTTGTTGATGTTGGCTTTACTCCCTCATTTACTCCACTGCTGTATATGTCAAAATAAACTGATTGTTTTCCTGTAAATACTTCGTTGCCTGCCTTCTGACCCTATTAAAACCCAATATGTACAAACGTATTGAAGTGAAACTGAGCTTTGACGAAGGTGTCAAAATACAATAACATAAATGTATTGCACTAAATAACGAAATATGTTAGTTATATGTTATATGGGATATTGTATTTGTTTTCCAAAAAGTCACAGACAACCTCTTATGAACAAACAGGTATGAAACTATTATTATAGTTGATCATCTCCTCCGTAACCTAAAAGACTAACAGATTTATTGGAGAGTTTTAAAGTTAAACTTCTTCTTACCAAGTTGAAGAAGTTTCTTCACAGTAGTCAGATGCTGATTGGAGCAGGCAACGTGGAGAGGGAAACCTGATTGGTCGATATACTGATCCACATCTGCGCCGTACTGAACGAGAGACTCAATGCACTCTGGGTGACCTAAACAGAGTTACCACAATCATCACAATGAGAAGGGATGTACTTGAAAGGATGTTCTTTGAAATCTGCTTGCACTTTGAATCCCCTGGGGGAAAAACATGCAGTAATTTTACTTTGTAGGCTACAACAACGCACACTAATTTTTAATACACTATACATTTTCTCATATGGGCTTTTCTGATGTTTCGGCACTCTTTGTGCATTTTATAGTGACTGACTATACCAATTCAGCATAGATTATCTGTGTGTACGCAGTGGAATGTGACCTCTCACCTTTTGCTGCAGCCCTATGGATTGGAGAGCTGGACTGGCTGGTCCCTGAGGGAGTTGCTCCATGTTGAAGGAGCAGCGATACGCAGGTCACATGGCCCCGGGCACAAGCTTCTGACAGGGCAGTTTGTCCATCCACTGTTGAACTGTTTACCTGACGTGGGTAAGTATGTGTTTGAGACAATTCACAAAACATTCTCTACAAACTTCATGTGAGCATAAGTACGTGAAGGCGTAATGATTTAAATATACAGCCAAAAACCTCTCTGTTGATTATGTTTAAGAAACAACATTTACAGCAGTTCTGCTATCAAACTTGCAGGGCGCTGTGATGGTTTGATGAGTCAGACTTTGTATCAGCAGATTTATGTTTGTTAATATGTTATTGTGCATGCACAGATGTGTCTGTGTGCTGGGTTAATCTCTTACTAACATGCAACAACAAAAAGTTAAACCCAGCAATAATTGATACGGTTTCCTTCTAGATAGACTAGAGCAGGATCTAGAGTTTCAAAGAAAGACACAAAACATTGTTGATTATATTCACAAAAAAGCGTAGTCAGACAATGATGCCTTACTAACATTTGCCCCATTTTCAATCAGAAGCTTGGCACAAGCCACGTTGCCTTGCATACATGCTCCATGGAGGGGAGAAACCTGGTCCAGAGTGCTCAGATTGACGCATGTACCCTGTGAACCATACACAGTACATATAGAGTCACTGAAATGCTGTAGACGCACATTAGGAGATTTAATAGTAAACTATCCACAACAAGATTTCAGTAGAGAAAACATGGGGTCTTTCACAAATATGATGATTTTCAGACAAAACATTCATCTAAAATAACTTTACCTGAGCAATGAGTCTTTGCAGAGAGAGGACACGTCCATTAAAGGCAGCATCATGAACTGGAGACCAGTCTGATTGAACATCTAGGTGCAGACGTTAAAACACAACTTAGTCAGTATCACACCTTCAAGTGACTTAAATATGCATTAATATGATAATGTGAAACTTTCCATGTAAAGCAGTAAATACACTTCAGCTGCAGTGCGTGCACACACTGCCAGCAGCTACTCACCACTCATCAAAGGGTTCGAGAAAAAAACAACAGTCCCACTTTGACATGTTGAGTCTCGCGGAGTCTCTATGTTTCCCGCAGACATACTTCACAGTGGCCGTTCCAAAAGCTGTTTTACGGCCTGACTGTTTTGCCTCATAGGTTTTCCTTTGTGCAGTAGAGGTTGAACTGTGTCCAACTCAGAGTCAAAACTCATCTGAAAGACGTTTGGTCCTCATCTGTTTTCAGTGTATTTGTGGCAGGTCCTGTCGCTGTGATGTCATTTCCTCTTAGACAAAGGGTATTTGCCATGCAGGAAACAGGCTGGTTGAATGTAGCGGTTGGGTCTCAACCAATGAAGGTGCAGAGGCAGCCGGAGAGGGGCCTGTTGAGCAGGTCTGTAATTTGTGTGTAATTTGAAACCGTGCATCCACACCCATCCTCCCAGGCAGGAGATGGGCGGTGTTGGGGATGAATAAAATAAAGGGAAATGACTCTACATGTGTGACGCTCTGGTACACTGTAAAGGCATTATGTAATTAATAGGCCATAATGCATTCCTACATTAAAAGATATAATATCTGTTTATATCTCTCTCCCATTGTGCCTGATTTAGAACAACACAGCGTTTCATAAACCCTTTTTTAGGTTATTCTTTAATTTTATGTCCTTGGAATACTTGTTTAAAATAAAAAGCAGTTGCTGTATTGTTAGATAAAAGCAGCTCTAAACTTTGTATGTGCCTCAGCAGTGACTTTGACATGGTTGCCACTGCAGAGATGTCACACATTTTTATTTCCAGATATTTAAAGTCCCCCCCTTTCCTCAAAAATGTGTTTTGCTTGTTGTTGTTTCACTTGCATGTTTGACCTTCACTGTGAAGAGTGTTTAAAACCCAATCACATCATCCACTGAAGGAGGAAAGTTTCTTTGTGTTCACCTTAAAATCTGAGGTTGGTTTTAAATCATTTTGTGACATCACAACTAGTTAGGAGCCAATAGTGGTCCAGTGTGCTACTTACACAGTGAAATAGGAAGCAGTGCGTCTTGTGGTTTAAGTTTTGAAACAAACTAATATTTGATTATTCATAGGCTCTGTTATTTTAGAGGAAGAACAAGGACATGTTATAATATTATTAGTAATTTATTTATCCTTTTTGTTGTTTTGTCTTAATATAAGGCATTCATTATTATTATTATATGATTCAGCAATGTCTTGATCATCAATACATCTTGGTATTACCATCACAGTGCATATTTTGATGCAGCATTGATGTTAAATGATGTTCAGCAAAGCAAGGCTTTATGACAAAATAAGTATTCTTATTTTATATTTGATCTTATATTATACATCCTCCTTTGTCATTGTTTTTTGTGTGTGTGTGTGTGTGTGGTTATGACAGTGGGGTTTTCTGGGGTAACACATTAAGATAATTTTTTTTTTTTTAATTGCATGTAGTTACAAGTGATCTATCTAATCTAATCTAATGGTTAACCAATAGAATCCACTTATTTTTCAGACTTAACAGAATGTGGATGAGTGACCTAATAATCGGACCTTCCTTTAAGTCAAAAAGCAGGGTTCAGCACCCTAAGTTAACAAGAATGTGCTCTGCTTCAGTGTCTTTGATTAAAACACTGAATCCCCTAGCAGCTCCAACAATAAGCTAACTTGACCTCTGACCTCCCTGAAGGGAACAACCTGAAAGAATAATTACCTTACAGCGTTCAGTTAAGTTCCCACGCAACATCTGTATTTTGACGATGAAATAAATCCAGCTTGACTTGGAGCTAACAGCTGTGTTATGGGATACACTCGTGTTATTATTGATTTAGGCTACACTAGATATTATGTAATAACATATAACGGTAGGAGCTATTCCCAAATGTACAGTCGTAGCAATATCTACTGTGTTTTGCGAGCTACAATCACATGATGTGCAGACCAGCAGGGGGCAGCAACAGAGAGCAGACGTTTAAACAGCAAGTCAATACCAACTGTATTCCTCAGGGAGTTGTTAATCCCTGGCAGCAGGCTACAAGCTTGCCATACAATTGACTTTGTGCCTTGTCAGAGAAGGTGTATATGGATTACAATGCCATTGTACAAACTAAATGAATGCCCTCTCTGTAGTACCGAATAATGATGCTTTGTTTCCCAAATAAATCTGCTTCAAATGTCCACTCGTTCTCTCAGATCTCTGTCCAAGCAGGCAGATCCAGCTGCTGCCACGACTCCACGTATCTAGAAGTGATGACTGTCTCGGGGGGGGTTATAGGCAAGGGTTCTGGGGTAAGATTCAGGCAACCTATGCAAGCAAAGTGCACCAAATGCCATCTTTCTTATCATGACTCTAAGGACAGGCCTGAGCCTACTTTATTCTTTCCCATTTCTGCTTGTGAACAAAGCAGGTACTATTACCTCTTTGTTGCACAGATGTGACCATTTTATGACCACCTTAACAACAACAAAAACCTTTGCATGTAGGATTAAAACTAAGTCAGTCTTTTGCATTTGTTTGAACTCATTTATTCATTTATCAGTGCATAATACACAAGTCCACAAATAGCACCAGTAGGAGATATTAGACTCATTGTTAGACTCTAAATGTAACATGCACGACTCTATACCTCAAGGGTTATCAAGAGGGTTTCCTGCTGATGTGAGTGTGACCCACATCAGCTCCAGAAGGCTCAGTATTAATGTCATGGCATCCTTGATTACACAACACACACACACACACACACACACACACACACACACACACAGTGAGGTGAATGAAATGAATGGGTGGCCTTTAATCAGCTAAGAAACTGAACTGTGTCGACAGGCTTAAGCAATGGAAGACTCAAAATCAAATATGTGACATGCTACTTTACTGCTTCTCTTATATTATGTATATATATTATATATTACGGTGTGACTATGGTTTAGACTTCCAGCAGCCAAAACCAACTGGTCTACAAACGCTTTTATTCCCTCAACTAAACTGAAAAAGTGACATATATATGATATAAACCTAAACTAAGTGAGAATCTAAATTCCAAATATTCTTTATTGATAGCATGACTCTTTAATTGTTTAAACTCATTTACTATAAATGATATATTAATGTATTGATTGATTAATGGTGTTGCTATAATAAAATATACAGTGCCTACATTACAGAGCTGTATATTCTGTATATAAGATATCTCTTTTCATTTATTTATTATTTATTTTCATCATTTATTTATTATTATTATTATCATTATTATTATTTGTGAATGTTATTGTTGTCCATCTGTGGTTGTTCTTACTGAAGGCAATGTATCTTAATGGCTTGTAATGAATCAGCAGTGTTTTCCCCTCAGGGGTGGAATAAAATATATAAATTAAATTCGCTCTGATCATTTGATTTGAGTGTATTTGACCCCAGATACTGTACAGGTCAAGCAGCCTACAGCACTCTACTGTACATTACTTAACGAATTAAAACATACAGTAGCTTTCTGAACTCACCAAACTTTAAGACTTAAATCACTTTGTGTCACACAACAGTCCTTTGTCGATTTGCCTGCATTGTGGCACAGTTAAGCCACAACTGCAGGGATTAAATGGAAGCACATGATGATTCAGCCCCGTGATTCCCTCAAAGAGTTGGGTCATGTAGGCTACCCAATCATTTCCTTTCTTTTCTTGTCTTTTTCTTCTTTTTCTCCTGACACCGTAGCCCACTTCTTTTCTTCCTCTCTCCCTCTCTCTCCCTCTCTCCCTCTCTCTCTCTTTCCTTCTGTCTCCTCCAGTCCGTCATGGCATCCCCCCGGTTGGAGACTTTCTGCTGCCCGAACCGGGATCCAGCGACAGAGTTCGTGGTCACCTTCCAGCCTGTCCTGTTCGGGGCTCTGAGTCTGGGAAGCGCGGCCCTCAGTCTGCTGTTTGCTATTTTACAAATTCTGCCAAAACGCAAGGGATACAGAAGACTGGGGCAGTATCCGCTGCCAAGGCCCGCGTCCTCCTCTCGGATCCTCTTCATCATCAGCATATGTGACATAATGGGATGCGCAGGTAAAAAAAAACAGAGTGGTGTTGGCCTATGTTTTATTACAGCTGAGAAACAAAAGTGAGAAAAGGGCGAGTAGTTCTTTGACAATGTAGTAATGCTTGCTGGATCTAATTATGGATTTAGTTTTTAACCCTTATGTTGCACTACATTTACTACATCTGCTTTATTTAAACAGAGAGAAAACATTAAGCAGCCTTTGTACAGCTCTGAAAACTGCCATTTATCTGCCAAAAAAAGAAAGAAAGATTAAGTTTTGTGTGTAAATCGAGCCTACATGAGCTTTTGTAGAGTTTTGAGTCACTCATTCAGTCAGATTTTTCTTTTTCAATCAAAAACTTGATTACCACCTCTGATCAAGTTTGAACAAAGCAGATGTATTTAAGATGTCCTGAAGTAGCTTATTACAAAACAAAATAATGAATCATGGTCCTCTCATGTGAGTAAAAACATGACTCGTGACTGCTTTTCTCCCTGTTGTTGGCTTATATTGAACTGAATGCTGCATTGTTCTTAAAGCAACCAATACATAGATATTTAATAGCACACAAAAGGCTGTAGATTATTTTTCACACTGTTCTGGCACTTGAAGCTGTTCATTCTGCTCTTGGTGAAGGAAGGTGAGGTCATGTGTTTCTGTGTACTTAGTGGCCAGTGAGCTTCATCCAACCACTGCAAACTGAACCGCTTGAAGCACAGTTTCAAATAAAATACACTACAGCATCTCGTCTGCATCACATTAAGATTGCGGGAGAGCTCCTATTTTTCCATTCCACAGTGAAGCTGTAGGAAATGGAAACACCCTCATAAACCACACCTGGAGGCAGTTCATATTTCCATGATATAAAGCTGCTATTAAACAGACTTTAAGTCTGAATCTAATTAATGAACATGCTTAATAATACCAAATAAAAAACGGAAGAAGCTCTCTTTTTTTTGTCCTCTATTTGTTCCTCATCTCCTCCTGACAAAGCATTAATTGTCTAATTCCAACAGTCACAGTTAGAGACCACATGTTGTTTTCCTCCTCCAGGTATCATTGTGAGGTCATCTGTCTGGCTGGGCCTGCCAAACATCATTGACAGCATCTCGGTGGCCAACAGCACTGATGTCTGGCCAGAGGTCTTCTGCGTCGGCAGTGCGGTACGTGCAGTCCTTTGACAAAGCCTCACCTTGTTCAACAATCAGTCATTTCCGCCGAGCCTTTATGTGAGCAGACACACAATATGTCTCTAAGTAACGGCTTTCAGCTTGACAGATGACACTAACGGGACTATAGTGGTCATTCGTGGTCCTGGAACATCCTGATTCCGTGGATAAAAGTGGTCATTTGTTTTAATGCATGCTCAAGAAGCATGTGCACAGCAACATATTAACCTCAAAAACAACACTCATACTTTTATATATATATATATATATATCTGTATAATAAGGCTATTGTTTCTAATTTGTGTGTTATAGATGTGGATCCAGTTGTTTTTCAGTGCTTCTTTTTGGTGGACCTTCTGTTACGCTGTTGACGTCTTCCTGGTGGTGAAAACATCTGCAGGAATCAGGTGCTCTAAACCTCACCTTCCATCTCCCACAGTTCATTATCACCTCAACATCTCCTCCTACACAAACGAGATGAAGCTTTAGACAGAGCTGACAATATGTTGAACTCTGATTGGCTGTCTGCTATACATCTAATGCGTCTTCTCCTGCAAAGTGATTGAACTGGTTTGAAGTTTGTTGTAGAGAAGGTGGTCTCAGGTTGCTCTACAAGTCCGATTTATTGTGTTTCGGTGGGCTAACAATGTGTTTCCCTCCCCCTCTGTGTAGCATATTTGTTGCCTGCAAAGATACAGAGCTGCAGCATGTGTTGTGAGCTCAGTCTCATGACTTCTTTCTTTCCCCATCAGCACCATTATCCTCTACCACATGATTACGTGGGGTCTGGCTTTGCTGTTGTGCGTTGAGGGAGTGGCCATGCTCTACTACCCATCCATCTCAGAGTAAGCCTCTTTGTTGTTTCCTTTAGATACACCCTCAAGCCCCTCTTAGCATTTGCTATTCTTGTCACAAGATAAACAAAGAACATAAATGTTTTGTTTGTCTGTCACTGTCCTTCCTGCTGTAAGAGCAGTGAGGCTATCAGGGGACTATGGATCACTCAAATATACAAGGAGATGGAACCGTGCCTACACAGTTTAGTCAGTATTTATATTCATAGAAAAATGTTTGTATCCCTGGGAAATATTATTATAATAGTACTACAAATCCTGTTCTCCAGATGTAAGAAAACCTGTTTGTTTGGTACAGACCCCAAGTGTGTCACAACATCATGATTTTATGTGTGTTTCTTTCAGTGAAAATGTAAATTCTGATGTAAAAATGATCATTCCCACTAAGCTCGAATCATATGGCAATATTGTGCAGCCCTAATACTGTACTGTCTCTGTTATTCAACTCTGTCCAGTGCAGCTGTGATTTCCAATTCTAATGTTGTTGTTGCATTTTCGTGCAGTTGTGAGCAAGGCCTTCAGCACGCTATCCCTCACTATGCCACCACATACGCACCGATGCTGCTCGTCCTTGTAGCCAATCCTATCTTCTTCAATCGGACCGTATCTGCAGGTCAGTTGCTTGCTCTCAAATCTCTTTATGTCAAATACGGTCTTACACATGCACTTTGGCTTCAATAACCACCTCTCTCGTTCTTCCACCTTAGTGACATCTTTACTGAAAGGACGACAAGGAATCTACACAGAAAATGAGAGACGGCTGGCCAATGAGATAAAAAGACGCTTCTTTAAAATAATGCTGGTGTTCTTCATTTGGTATGTTACCAAATTTTATCAAACTTAAAGGAATAATTTGACTTTTTGGGATGTACACTTATTATGCTTTCTTGGTGAGAGTTAGATTTAAACCACTGGCATGGCTGTACGGTAAATATGAAGCTGCCAGTTAGCTAAGCTTAAAGACTGGAAACAACCTGGCTCTGCCCAACATTAATGAAATCCACCTACTAGCACTCTTAGAGCTCACTTAAACTTTGTTTCATCTTTTAAAACAACATGTGTTTATTGGGGCGGGGGGGGATTATGTGCCAAACTATATCTTGGCTAGGCTAGGTCTTAATTTTCTGGTTGCCTGGCAACCTAATGGTCAAAACAACTCCAGGAAGTTACTGCACATAAGCCCCTGTAAAACCAAAACAACACTTTGCATATTTCCCAAAATGTGGCATTATGTCTTATTTATCTTCTCAACTACAAATCATGTATTCTTAACATTTTTGTGAGGAATCATTTTAAATCCAGGCTGTACAGACTGTATAGTATTAAAATCAGTGAGGGAGACACTTGAAACTGGCTTTAACAAGCAATACATCACAGCTCTGCAGTCATTCTGTCATTGTCAATTGTTTATGGTAATGCAGTTTAAGGGAAGTCAGATTTGAGATGTCTGTGCTGAATTCCCTCTTGAAGATAATTTAACTTTAACAATATCTAAGGTGCAGACAATGAATGTTAATATAATGTGGAAATGAATGAAAACCAATAAATTCTCGAAATGGCTGAAAATAAATACGACAGAATTTGTAAAACACAGGAATATGGTTGTAAAATGATTAGATTAGATGTTGATTAGGTGAGGTGAGGTGTGTGTAATTTGTAGCAAAAAAAATGTGGTGTACATGCAGCTCTCTGTGCATTTAAAACATGTAAAACTGAATGTGTACGTCAGATATTATTTATAATGTAGCTACAGTGTAACTCTTGCAGCAATGGGACTCTCACAAGTCAAACTAATGAAAACTCGTTCTGTATGTGCTAGCCCTCAATTAGAGCTGGACATCAGCTGCATATTCAATTGATGAACATTTTTATGAATTAATCTATAGCTGTATGTTTTTGGAGGAAAAGAGTCTCATTAAGATATATTGTTTGTCCTCTGATGTTTTATAGCTGGGTTCCCAACATCATCAATGAGAGCCTCCTCTTCTACCTGGAGATGCAGACGGACATCAATGACAGCAGTTTCAGGAACATCAGAAACGCAGCCCTCATCACATGGTTTATCATGGTGGGTTAAAAGACATCTACATACAGAATGAAGAAACACTAGTTTTATCAGCATCTAACACCTTTATTCTTTTTTTATTTTTTACTCTTTCAGGGTATCCTGAACCCCATGCAAGCTTTCCTCAACACTCTGGCCTTTCACGGCTGGACGGGCTTCGATGTTGACCTCAGCCTGCAGCGGAGGAGGGAGCTGGCCTGGGACTCTGTTTCTACGTCAGTGCCCAACGCTACAAGCCATAATCCTGTGGTGGGGAGCACTCTGCTCTACCAGAGTCATGTCCAGGACGCCAAGAAGAACATGATGGGCAACGGACAGCACCACTCAGATGGCATCAGTGTCCTCTCAGAAGGTAATTGGGGTTTCAGTGGCAGTAACAGCTCACCTGTGTATCAGGGCTGGTGAAGTTCTAAAGCTGACACACTACTATGGTTCATGGTGTCTCCTGATGCTGTGGCTGGACTACCTCCTCTTTATTTGAAGTATGCATTTTCTTTTGGATGACACCATTCTGGCATGACATCATCCGCAGGAAAAGTTTTTATCATTGCGATTAAATTAGCTTCAGTGGAAAAGCTGCGGAGAGCTTAAAATGGACAAAGTTAAAGTTCTCTGTGATGAGTTTGTAATAGTACAATTATTTTTGACCCAGTGTTTTAGCCGACCTCTGCAGAATGGTCTGTTTCGATCTATGGTGCACTGAATAGTACAGTAGTGTGAAATCCCATTGCACAGAAAGTTAATGAACTGATAACAACAGTGTTGGTAGCATTCTGCATGTGTTTGTTAATCCACTGCGACGGGAACTTCATGTTGCGTACAAATTCTGACCTTCTGTTTAGGGTGCTGCATGGGTGCCAAGTTACCACATAGAGCTTTTTAAGTGCCATTATTGATGTGCGTAAGATGATATGCAGAAAGAAATGGCAAAGCTGTTGAATATACAGATGAACCAGGTAAAATACACTCAGTTAGCAGTTTATTGGGCACACCTAGTTAAAACTAATGCAGTCTAATTCAACAGTCCTGCAATCAATCTTCATGAAGCTTATAATGTTTGAGTACAGATGTTCAGGGTGGGGGTAACATTTTAGAAAACGCATCTCCAAATACAATTATGTTTTATAATTATATTATTTATTGCAGGATTGCTGAATTAGACTGAACTGAGTGTAGATTGGACACTGATGTGCATTTACTGAATACAAATGTAAATATTTATACTCTCATTCTAGTAACACTGAGTGATGACATGGGGATTTTACACACAGAACGTTTTTACACGTCACAGTAGGAAGAGCACAGGTGTAAATAATAAAACGAATGATGGCTTAATTCCATTTAGCAGCTTCAGTTTCGGCATCCTCGTATTGTTTGTGCTGGCTCACTGCCATGACTTACTGGGACACTTGAAGAGAACAAAGCCATCGTAAATGTTATTAGTAACACCTGTGCCTTTCCTACAATGATAAGTCAAAATGTCTGCTGTGAAAAAGGCATGCCAAGATACTATTAAATGTATTTTAGGGTGCTTTTGTAAGCATTTTATACAATTTTGTAGTTGTGTTTGTGCAGCATGATCATGTACAAAGACTGTTTCAATGTTTTGTGTCACCATTCAGTGTCTCTGAAATGGCAAGCCTCTAGAAATAAAGTTAATCTTTTAAAGAATTTGTTTTTATTCATTTATATAGCTTTAAAATATGTTCATCAATCATTCAATCAAATGCAGTTATAGATGAAAGAAAAAACCCCAAATATATTTGTGAGCAAATGCACAAATTTGTGATTGTGGTTTGAATATCTCAATGGATGAGCACTTTGATAAGCTGTGAAGGTGTCATGTGCAGTAACACCCAGTAATCTACCCCTATTTTGTCTTGCTAGGTTCAGAGTCTAGTACAGTTGAAATCCACATTTCCAGCGAGCTACGAGACTATGAGGATGTAGACGCTGATGGAGAATCCTTGGAGAACTCTGTGAGGCACTAGCTGGGGCGATGAACCACACGCTCCCCCTCTACTTTTTCCTGTGTGACATTGTTCTTTTAGTTACTTTTGTTTTAGATAGTCTCCTCTTAGCCCCCCATTGTCCCGTTGAGATTAACCCAGATATTAACTGGTCACAAGATTTCATTAGTTAGTACGACAGAATAAGTCTAGTTCTTGATTCCAAGCCTTTTATTTTTTCCTAAGCTTTTTAAATCTGTCTGCAGTACAGTGCAGTGTTACCTCAACTTTACAGCAGCTGAACAGTCCCAAAAGCTACAGCACTGGTCTCTGGTAGCAGTCAGTCTACAGTCAGAACAAACATGACATTTTAATATTAATTACTCACATTTTTTAAAGTGCCTTAAATGCTTGGAAATATTTGTCTGAGCAAATTCATTGAATACGATGCACATGTACTTTTATGATACACACTCTTGCCATTAGGCTATCTAAGCACAACAGAATTTTATGTAAAGTTACTGTATTTCCAACTGTCTATCTTGTATTTTTGCACACATCTATTTTATACTATATTAAATATACATAAACATTTCTTACGGTTTTGTTGGTGACACTTTCTTAATACCTTTTGAGTGGTTGGTGAGGACTGCATAGCAATTTCAAACAAAATATTCCTGAGCTAAGAAAAGCACTCAATTCAAGACAAAGGCTCTGTGGTTTCTGATATCAAAATAGAGTGATTTATTTGAGACACTGAATGACTTCAACGTTTTGTCTTGGAAACAGGTGGCCGCACCCTGGATCAGGGTGCGAGAGACATAGTAGCTGTCACAGCACTTATTCCATACTGGGCTCCTTAGCATGCCAAGAATGGCCACCAACCCACAGCCCAATTCTCAGTCTGACACAGACAATAATGGCTCTCAAATGAAAAAGTCAGAAAACAATGAACCACCCATTAACATCCAATTGTGACATAAAAAAAAGGGGGGGGAGGGAGAGACAAAAAATAAAACATTGGCCCTTCACTTTCAGCAATATCTGAACATTTGCTGAACCACCCATTACAAAAAGTGCACTTCACATTGCTCTAACAGAAGTTGACTGAAAGGAAAAGGGACAAGAAAAAAGGCAAATCAAAGTGGTGGCAAGTTAGTTTGAAGATACTGTCTTTTACATGAGATCCCAGTAAGTAGGGGGAGGCAGACTTACGGCACACTGTTGAAGCTCGGCCCAAAACACAGGCATTTCAAATCAGATCAGCAGACAGCATTTGGTGGGACTTTAGACCAATCATAGCTTTTTTCTTTTGTTTTTTTTCTTTTTAGCAACAGCAGGACTTTTGTTTCTGGCCAAAATGTGCTCTGAATTCTCAGTAGACTGTTCAGAGGAAAGTGCCAAAGAGAAACAATGGTAATGCTAATTAAGCTATAGTTGTTTTCCCATTTGTCTGCATGATACTCTTAACATTAATTCTGTGATTTTGTGTTCCACATACAATACAAAGTTAAAGCAGAAACCAAGCAAAGGACTGTAATGACTATTTCCTCACATATGGTTGACCAGAGAATTCCCTGAATGCAGGTCAAGAGGTGCAGGTTTCTTCCATGGCTTTCAGGGATCAATAGTGGAAAGCAAAGCTGCTTAACATGTCTGTGTCAATGCCGTTTGCGACTAACTGAAAAACAAAATATCTCGACGCATTGGATGTGATTGGCCCAGTTGAAAAAGACTGAATTAAAAGAAGCTGATGAGACATGCACTTCGTTTAAAAAAGAGGTCTCGTCACGTATCGTCACAAAGTTGTGACAGCTCTACCCATTAATGAGCCCCTACAGGATGGCGATAAAGTGTACTGTATATAAACATATATACACAGTATATAAGTCTGTGTATTAATCTAATTTACATATCTTTACATTCTTAAATTTACATCCAAAAAGGGAGAAAATTCTCTTTGTAAACCACACTTTTCACATCTTGTCCATAAAATGACTTTTTCTAATCTCGAGTGAACTGAGCAGGTCATTTCAGGAGGTTAGGACAGTTTTCTTGGCAGGTTTTCCTTTGTTGACCAGATGTTAAACATGAGCTAAGAACTAACCTTGTAGCGGCACATTCAATTTTGACTTTCAAAAGTCCGATTGTGGAAAATAGACCCCAAAAAAAAGCAAGAAGTACTCTTGAAACAAACTATTCTCCACTGAGAAGAAGTTCAGCACCCTGTCCACAGACAATACCAGTGCTTCAGTATTAATGTTACATTTATCATGTCCCCAAGTTAGTTCTCTTGGACATTAAGTAACAATTGCTCAGAGGAATTCTAAAACCACAACCTTTCTGTCATAATTTGTCACCTTTCACAGCCAAACACGTGTCTCATTAACACTTTTCTCTTTATATAAAACTCATCTTTGTGTTTCCACCCTTTCAACCCGATAACAGCTGGACCAGTGGCCCGGAGGGATCACAGCACTTCCTCATTAGAAACCTTATAAAACATGGATGCACCCAGGGAGTTGGATTCAGTCCAATCTTGGGGATCTCTTAACCGGATTCTATTGTGTTTCAAATAGCCGTATCATAAAACACACATCAACAAACTGTAAGGTGCACTGAAGTCAGTTGGTGTTCTCCTCAGCAGCTGCTGCAGTAACTGGTTTTACTTCTGTGAGAGGTTGTTTCACTCCACCTTACAGCTCTTCTTGAGCAGTGACAGTTTGTTCGCTGATGTTAGAAGAAGGCAATTTGCTGCACATTCCAGGATTCATTATCAAAGTCTCAAGTTCGCTATTTTCGGAGATCAAGAACACATACCTGGAAGGTAAAGGATTAGGTTAATAATAAGCATTAATAATATAATTCAAGCAACAACTTTTTTTACTTGCTGTTTTCAAAGTACTAGTAATGCATTTTTCAATTAATTTTATTTGCACCAAACCAAAAAAGTCAATAAATTGAACTAAAAATTGCTTCTTCGCCATCACAATGGCCATGACTTACCGAGCCGTCTGATGCGCTGGCACCAACTTTGTCCCCAGTGCTGTTCCAGCACACCTCAAAAATACCCCCAGTGCCCCTGTAGCTGTGCACCAAGGCTCCAGTCTGAAACAACAGCGCAAACTTACAAATGACCAACTCCATTGAGATTAAGCAATCACAATGAATCTTCTCCAGTGCAGATCAGATGCTTACCGTGGTGTTCCAAATGTGGACACACTTATCAAAGGAGCCGCTGGCCAGGTGCTTGCCGTCGGGGCTGAAGGCCACACTGTAGACAGGTTCCTGGTGCTTGGTCAGTGTGTGAATACAAACCCCTCGCTCGACATCCCACAGTCGCACTGTTGAGTCGAAAGAGGCACTGTGGGCATGGAAAGGACAGAGAGTGCACAGATCAGATATGAAAGCATATTATAGAATCCTGAAGATTGTTTTTGAATCTTTTGTTTATTTGTAACATATAAGATTAGTTAATTTTTATGACTAAATGATCAAACTACTACATTGTATATTGCCTGCAAGATGCCTTTCAGTTCATTATTCCCAAAGATTTATGATGCAGTGAATGAACTCCAAAAGCTCATAAACAGCATTTAAAACATCTTTATAATCTACAGCTTGTTATCATGTGTTCTTTTTTAGCATCAGAACATCTTTCACAATGCCAAATTGTCAAACAACAATATAAAGTGTCTTGGCAACACAATGAATCACTGACTCTCTGAGGAGAAACACTACATACAAAAAGGGTCACACTTCGATACTACACAATAAAAAAAATGTGTGAACTTTCAGAGAGAAAGGTGACAAACTGTGTACATCTGTGGCTGTAAAAATGAAACATTGTTGAGAACAAATGATGATACAAAGGAGGCTGATTCAATTAACACATCTTTCTCACCAAAGTATAAATAGTCAGGGTTAATCTCCTATGGGTGCCCTTGGCAACAAATGAAAGCGAACTCAGAAGAATGTTATGTAGGGAGCAAAATTCAAGTCAATTAAAAATGTATTGCACACATACTGTTCAACTGTGGCATTTACTTAAGATTATGAAGAGCGTTACAAGCTGCGGTGATAACGGCAGTTTTACTTCCAGTGTGAATTTTACTCAGGTATGCTGGGTTGTCAGTAAGGCCCATAAATTCCTGTGGTATTTGAACTAGAACATTTACACATGCATGCACATCTGGGTCAGGGTTTAGGGCTGTGGGCCACAGACAATAACAAGCCCTGGGATTTTGCCTAGAACATGGTTTCTTCTGAATGCCAGGCTATGACAAGTGTCCCCTTCTCTCACACACACTCACACATACACACACACACACAGACTCTGTGTGTGTGTGTGTGTGTGTGTGTGTGTGTGTGTGTGTGTGTGTGTGTGTGTGTGTGTGTGTGTGTGTGTGTGTGTGTGTGTGTGTCTTGAGCCCACAAACTTGGACTTTTCTTAAAATTAAGCAGCGTGGGTGGTTGCCCAGTGTGGTGCTAAATGTGAGTTGTGCTTGAGAGATTTCCAACCTGGCGAGCATGATGTTGGAGTTGGGGTTACTTGTGCCGGGGCCTGTGGGGCTCCACTTGATAGTGTAGATCTCTTTACTATGAGCCTGGAGGTCATGGACACAGGACTCCTGCTTCATACTCCAAATCTGTGTGCAAAGGAAACAGAAAAATGTGACTGAATACAAATCACTACTTAAGTTTGCTGTAACTCTAACCAAGCTTGAGGACCAGTCTTACCTTTAAGGTCATGTCGTCTGAGCAGGAGGCAAGCAGCATACCCGATGGATCCCACTTAATGGCATTAACTTCATTCTGCAAAACACAAAACTCGTTAGCGCGATTGTCAAGGGAGCAAGCGTGGTATAAGGTCAGATGATCAACGCCTAAAAAGCTGTTTACCGTATGGCCCTGGAAGGTCTTGAGGGGCCGGTCGCTGCCAAGGCGACATACGTGGATGCACATATCTGTGCTGCAGGAGGCAAAGGTGGTGTTGTTCTGCCAGTCGACATCCAGTGCTGGAGCTGTCGAATATTTGAATGCACATGATGGGGAGGTTTTTACGAGCCCACAGCACAACCACAATTGAGCAGGAAACATTTTGCATCATATTTATTATCTACAATGATAAGCTTTTCTTGCTCAGGATACATGAACGCGTTTTACCTGAGTGAAAAGGGAACTGCTGCTTGGCTTCTCCTGTGTGTGCATCCCAAATGATTGTCGTCTGGAAAATGAAATTAAGCATTTCAAACCATGAATGAAGCATTTCTAAATGCATCGTTATGTGTGTTGTAAATGTACTCTAAAAGGACTGCCAGGGGTTGAAATAAACACCCACCAAATAGGTAGGTACAGTAAAGTACATAACTAATGCAGCTAGTGTCATAGTCACTGTCCTTGGTGTGTGCCCTTTGTAAGTTACATTTTTTTTCTGCCCTTTTTTGATTCACAGCTTTGTAAAAAATAACATGTCACTATAGCCTAAAAACTGCAATTAATGTAAATAACTAGTAGAGATTTAATTTAGTTTTAAAGGGACATTGTGTAGTGTTTTAAGTATTTTATTAGCTAAAATAATGTCTTCATTCATAAATGTGTCCTCATTGGTGTAAAATTACCTCTGCCAATGATCTGACTTATCCTCGTAAGCCAAGAATTTCTTATCCGTATATACATTGGACGGGCAAGTCCACGGAGGCTTCCATGTCGTTCCGCCATTTTGAAAAACTATAATCGCCGAGAGGGACATAAAGCACTAGCCTACCTGTCTAGCTAATCCACAACGCATTTTCGTTCAGAGCCAGCGTCACGTGACTGAAACCAGCTATAACGGAGGAGGAGATCAGTGAGAGGCGCTTGTCACTGCCCCGGCACATTTAAAGTCTGCACTGCACTTTAGTTAATAATGGAGGATCATACTTATGCCGAGCGACAGGAGAAGGAATCCTCGTCGCCAAAAAAACGAAAAAGGGAATTAAAAAGGCAACGTGACCGGCGAATTCAAAAAACTAGGGTAAACATCGGGGTAGCTTTTCCCAGGTAGAAAGAGCAAATGAAAGAGAAAGACTATCAAAGGGATGCTGAAGTTGCCTGCTTTCTCCTCGACAGATAGGCTTCTTGGTACATAACGGCTACCGTAGTTGCACTACACATTTGAAAACGCGAGGCACTAGAGAGCACTATTCGTTTGAATGCAAAATACAATTTCACCACTAGATGGAGAAATTCCTACACAATGTCCCTTTAACTTATTAATAAAGTCAGGTTGTGTTACATGCTACATGGAAATATGTATTAACATATGCAAGACAGGCAGTTTCAGAGTCTTCTCTCTGTCTGTATCTTAAGTTTATATAGTACACAAGATTGACTGATAACAGTGCAGTGTGCATTGTAGTTTATGGATACCAGAAGTTAATTTCAAGCCTTAGGACTGGCAAAGAAAAAAAAGCATGAGGATATTATTAAAAGACACTAAGAATTTATGACATACCTTATCTACACCAGCACTGAGAATAGAGTTCCCCTTCTTGTTCCACTTGAGTGCAAAAATGGGCCCTTTGTGCTGCCCCAAGGTGCTTGCCAGATTTCCTAATGGATAAGAGCCATATCCATTTCTTTTAGAAAAGATCCTTCAAAAAATTGTCACAGATGTTGCATTATTCACAATAACAATGGCATGAACCTAATGACCAAGGAAAGAACACCATGCTGGAATGATGGAGGACATACCATCCTTTGTCCATATCCTGGCAAATCCATCGTACGAGCCCGTTGCCAGGAGAGTCCCCTCACTCTGTTGGATGGAAAGATAAGACACCTGTTACTTAACTGTCTTCAGCTGCACAGTCTATTTACCACATGGTAAAAGTAGAAGAGAAGAGATGTGGACAGATGATCAGTAACCTACATTCCAGTCTAGTGAGGTGACGTCTTTGTTGCTGGGGACATCCTGGCCACCTTCACGGATACAGTGGCGCAGCACCAGCTGGGTGGAGTTGGAGTTATTATTCTCGTTCAAGTTCCAGATCCTAGCGGTGGAGTCCCCCGAGCTGAAGAGAATACCAACGCAGCAGGAGGGGGGTCAAAAGATTTTATGGAATATAATCTGTCAGCGATGGATCTTATGAAACCATATATCTTACAGAATAAAAGCCAAAGCTTGCACACAATATAGTACGGCTCATCCAAGCATGAATTAAGATATGTTTCAGCACAGAGACTCACCCTGAGGCCAGCAGATCGCTGACAGGGTTCCAAGCACAGATGAACACTTCAGACTCGTGGCCTCGGAGCACTGTGGCTTTACTGGCTGGTATCTCTACATCTACATCCATCTCCATCGGCTCACTGTGGTTATCTGAGAAGAGTGGGCATACACATGCATACACATTAGTTTAGGCATCAATACATAATAATAATAATAATAATAATAATAATAATATTAACTTTCGTTACAAAGTGTTTAAAGAGGTGAACCTTTAAATGACAGGAAGGTATCAAAGGAAATCAATGGTACGTTACTGCTGGTATATGCAAGTGCTATTTTTATTTATCTCAGTCTGAAAATACTGACCCACTTTGAGTGCACACAATTATCACAGTATAATGAGAACGCAGTCACAGCAAAGTATCTAGCCTTAAGAATACGTGAAAGCCTCCCCGTATCCTCAGACAGTGAAACCTTTTCTCACACCCAACAATTCCGGTTGCCATCCACACCTTCAAATGAAATTTCTAAGGGCTGTGCTGACACAAACATCCACTGCTCTTCTCCTTGTTTACAGCTCCACCTCTCTGGTTTCACTCACAAGCGGAAGCTACACAGCTGCTAATGATAACAGATTCTGTGAAAACCATAAGGCTGTAAAACTGTGAGATAATTTTGACAGATCATCTGCAGAAGACATAGATGTGGTAGGTGTAATAATGCAACTACTGGGCTGCTTCCTTGTGACAGCACAGAACCAAAACACAGCCCAGGAAGAGAAACTCCTGCCTGCCATGTCTTTGAATTCTTGTTCCTGTTCCACATACAGATTCATATAAAAGTGCAGATGTAACCGTGTTTTGAAACTTTTTGAAACTAGTCAGTGCATGATCAATTACTTGGAAAGTGTGAGAAATCTGAGCAGTACTAAGAGACAACATTATAATTCTGCCATTGCTGGAATAATGTGGTTTAAATATGTGGACTACTAATAAGAATGCTGCAACTGAACTTGAAGGGTCATTAATTTCAAGGTTCCTTCTGAAGCTTTTTATAGTATCTGGTATTTCAATAAAAATAAAGATTCTTTATGAGCTGCAAGTCCAGAAGCTTACATGGAAGACATACTTGTCCTTTTCTTTTTATCCTTCCCTATGGTTACCATAAGACATCATTATTTTACAGAGAATATAAGTGATCGTACTATCATAACTTACTCATGTTGTGGGTGCCATTCTCCTCCCCATTGACAGTGGCTTCTCCATTCTTTGGTGCGTTGGATTGGTTTCCAGAGGTCGAAGCTGCCATGGCACAGGCCGCCTGCTGCTGGGCTAACTTGTCACGGAAGGCCTGCTGCCGCGTCTGCACCACATCTGGCATGACTGCGTCAATGAGCGACAGCGACTCAATCGGCCGACCATCGAAGACCGTACCATCCTGTCGGGACAACAGCAGTTAATGACGCATCACTGAGGCGATGTGATTTTTTAATTAGTGACTTGTCATGTTTCCTGCTAATTATCAGTTATAGAGGTGAACAGTGTTTCCTAATTGGCATTCTTCTACAATGACCACAATCTTCATCAGTGTTTCTTCCAGTTTACGGGTGACTGAAAATGTTAAAAGCATTTGCAGTTAACTTGCGTTGTCATAGAGATCAAAGTTTGTCTTTGTATCATTAAGCATTAGAAAACATCTGTGGGAGTTAACAGAAACAGCAGCCCTCACCTCATTGATGCTGATTTCTGCCTCCACATACTGAAGCCCTTTCTGCAGGATGGAGATGAGGGCTGCAGGGGGCACTAGTGTTCCATTGATGTTTGACTGGCTGATGTGGCTCTCGATGCCAAAGGTGAATGCTGAGTGGGAGAAACCTGAAAACAAAAACACCATTCACATTCATTAACGGAAGAGTGCCAAGCACAAGATGTGCTCAAACACACACAAAACACAAACACAAATATTCAAAGAAAAGTCCTGTCTGATCCAAACAAAGCTAACAGTAATCGAATACAAAAACCAAATGACATAACAACTATGATATTTGAGAGTTTAATAAGGCCAGCCAAAGTCAGCGTTGACTTCTTAGGGCTACCAGTAGCCTGTATTCTGCCAGATGGCTTCAGAAGCAGTCTCCATAAACAGTAATAAAAAAACAGGAGCTAGGATATCAATCACTGATTCAAATCCTATCGAAGATTGAATAGCGTGTTGACACCTAAGGAGCGAGGCAATATACTGTGCACCCATATTACTTCATGTAGGTACACATGCAATGTTTGACCATGCATTGCATAACAAATAGTAGCATATTATGTGCTTTGTGTTTAGAGAAACTGCTTCAAGAGCATTTTTTAGACAATGGTCAAATAAGATGTAAGCAAAACCCTGCAATACTGAAATAAATACCAGCAATTCATGTATTAAGCACAAGTAAATGCATTTCTTTTCAGCATAAAGCAGTAAATACACAGTCAATTAGTGTGTTTAGCAGATATTTGCGAGACAAACCTGATTCTTGGAGGTATCTGTAGACCAAGAAGTTCACTTCGTCACTGGTAATACTCATCTTAGCCCAATGAAAGGGAGGAGGTATGTTGGAAGGCTGGGTTCACTCCTGAAAATAGAATCAAAAAAGGGAGTTGAGATTAACATTTAGGTCTGTGGTCTAGCATATGACATATTATTAAGCCAGTCTAACAAATTATATCTCCATTACATTCCAAAAATAGATACACGCAGTGCACAAATCTGTCCCGATCCTTGTTTAATGATGCAGTCATGTCCCAACATATTTGAATACACACACACAAGGACAGCACTGACATCCAGGCTCTGTTAGTAACTGTTCACCCTTGTCTTGCCCATTGCATGATCCCTTCCTCTGACAATGTCAATGGCTAGATCACTTAACCTGAGAATCCATGTCTAGTACTGAATGTAAGTATTCTTTGCCCCTCTTCTTTGGCCTAATGGGAGTGTCTATATCCATTTGGCTTTCACTGAGAACTCAGTGGTGCTTCCCATTAGTGACCTGGCCAACCATCTAAATGGAAAGAGCCCTGATAGAGCAGTAAGGATATTAAATGCCTGTCTACTGCCCATTTAGTGAATTACAGAACAGAGAAAGATGCGAATTATTCATAGCAGCCAGCCTGACATTCCTCTCTGAGGTATTTTCAACAAACAGTGGTGTTTAACAGAGCTTATGTTAACATTTCAATTGAGATTGTCTCAAAACTGAAGGAAGCTGAAGAAAGAAAAAGGCAATTGGATTTTTAATTCCATCACATTTTTGTCCTCGGGCTAATGAACTCTAGAATATTGCAGAGCTCATAATTTACCAATGGCTCATGTATATGCTTTACAAGAGCAGGGTAAATGGAGCTGGAACAACATTGCTTATACACCCACACACAGCTGAACACAATGTAAGCACAAATGTACAGTGCATAGAAAAAAGAAAAGAATGCTCTATATAAGCAAAGTAAAGGTTAGGAAACAAACTGCAACCTGAGACTAAGTCATGACTAACTATTATATTCAACTCCATGTAACTCAACTCGAAAACCGTTTCCTGCTCTCCCTCTGGGAGATAAAGGGACTGATATTTAGCTGAGAACACAAAGTGAAATAAAGGGGGGTGGTGGTGTCAGGTATGAAGGCTGCATGGCTGTCCAACTTTCATTCCAAACACTGTCCAGGCCCACTCAAGTTCCCCTCTGGTAGCATAGCAACAAGAGAGATCGAGCAAAATAGACAGAGAATGGTGTTGTCCCAATTACCAGTGGGCATACAGCCAGAGGGGTTGAACATGTTACTCAACATGAATTATTCACTCTTTCACCTTGGTATATTCTTTCAGATGGAGTCTGCCTTTATTGTACCACGGCAGACATGCTAAGGGCTGGAACTGCAACAACCTCTGCAACTCGTACAGCCGCAAAATGAAGTTTCTTTCTTAGTACTAAACATAAACAGATCCTCGTTTCATCTCACTATTTTACAGATTCTCGTCATCATTTTCATCAACAGACAAGTCACACTCAAAGTCAAATGCTCGATGCTCTGTTCTGCCAGATAAAACACAACACTAAGCTCATCTACCTTAGCCACTGTGGCCCAATTTGACCACTGCCACCATGTTTTTCGTCAGCTTACATATACGACTAGGAAGGGGTGGCCACATCAAAGCAAGATAGTCACTGCTCCCAGGACGCTACAACGACATACCAAACAACTGGAAACGTAATTAACAGGCAGCCTGGAGGGGTTCAGGTCCCATCGGTGCAGGGCAGACACAATAATCCCTCTATCAGATGGGCCCATGATGCCACCATCTATTACACAACTCCCTTGGCATCCAGGCCTCCTTTGACCAAACAATGAGCCTTCCAGAAAACCAGACAAAATGCTAACCTGGCTCTAGGGTTATCCACTGAAATGATAAGTGGAGTCAAAGTCTGAAAATATGATCCCTCTGTAAGAAGAAATACAGCACAAAGGGAAAAAAACACCGTTTACACAGCACAGACAGACCACATGTATGAGATACATACAGATACACAAACTGAACATTAAAAACTTAAAATACAACCTCCAAGCCCCACAAAAACACAGAGTAAAGGTAACAAAGTAATCTACAGCCATTAATTGTATAGTTAAGCCAGATGAGCAACATTCAAAACTGGAAGTATGACAGTTGCTTCTGTACCTTCAATCCTACAAGAACTAATTAAAGTGTGTCAATGCTGAACTCAAGTATCAATACATCTGAGGAATAAGATCAGATTTTGCCTTACATGCACCAAATGGATTCAGTTCCATCAGTGTCAAAACAAGGCATTATTCTCACTCTGTGTGTATTTGATGCAAAGAGGGTTGCGTTAATTTAGCACAGACAACAAGCTGTTTGTTACACATCAGAGCAGCGCTACAGCTAGAACAGCAAAATTTACGTTAATTCATGATTCATTTGAAAATCAATGACCCACAAAATTCCAAATAGAGAGCCGCCGCGCCACACTCTGAACTACATCTTGTTTACCAGCCCAGTTTGTTTTCTGTCCAGTTCTGTGTGAAACTGGCACTACATGCAAACAATCTGTTTAATTCCTTCTCATATCCCCACTTTTATTTCGCTTAAATTTGATGAATGAACGTGCCAAATGAACTGTGCTAGTTCATGTACTGTTGTTAGTAGCCATCTTCCAACTGGAACATTAGACTAATGACTCTTCAATGACACATTAATGACAACACCCAGAAATTAGCAAGAATTTCTTGGTGTGACAAAACAGTGTTGTAACAGACCTGCTAATAAAGCTATTAACAGTTACAGCATTTCGGCCATCGTGTATTTACCTCTAAATTCATAAATTACAGTTTCCTGTAGCTTTAAATGTTTTTATTTTGTGGTTTTTGTTCTCTAAGCAAGTTGAGCAACAACAGTTTGAAAGCATACTATAACCAATGTTATATGTACTACACTGTGCACATACTGTCAATTCACATAAACACTTCTATCAGAATGCAAGAAGATGACTGTATAAAAGAAATACAAAAGATAGGATAAACAAATGTCTGCCTGCAGCCATCGATTAATTAAGTAATCAAGTATTGTGCAGATTATTCCATCGAGCAACCAGATAAATACTTTTGCTTTATTAAAGCAATAGTAGCAACAGAGCAATGGTAAATATGCAGTAGAGAAAATGATTCAGCACGTTTAAAGTGTTTTCAGTGTTTCCTCCAGGATCTTTTCAGCAACAGGGGTAGAGGCTTCTGTTGCATCCCCACTGTACTTATAGTGAGGTATTGGTACTTTAACTTAAGCAAAGGATCTGATCTTCCCTCCACCTCTGGTTAGCACACCCACAACCGAACTGCACCTATGTGTTTCCAGTCGAGCATTCCCCTTAAAAGGAGGGTAAAGTCTTACTGTGGGAAGTGAGTCTTTGGTGTGTGGGGGGTATTTATGTTAATTAATCAGCCATTAAGTGTGCAGAAGAGCTCAGGTTACAGTACAATAGTTACTGAAAGGCTGTGTGTGTTTGCTGCCACAGAAAAGAAATAAGAAGTCCCTGTATATGTAAGGTTAACCTTACTACGGCGTGTTCTTGTACCGTTCACAGTTGATCTGCTGAGCTCCAGACTGTGAACAGCTGGTTAGCTAACAGCTACTATCAGGGTAAAAGACAATTAAAATGGCCTAAAGCGGAGGGAATACGCTTCAGAGCTGCGGGGCTGGAAGCTGTACTTAACAGCTGGTTAATCACGTTTACTCTTGTGATTGTTTTCTGTGGAAAAATAATGACTTGGAGCTGCTTACTAAAGCTAGCTAGCTTTTAACAGGCGTGCTGTTGTGCTTGGCCAGTTGGGTTTTACAACAGACACACTGTACAGAGTTTTCAGTTTGTTTCAGCTTGACATTATCCCAAACTTCGGAAACTGTCATTTTCTCTCTCCTCTCTTCTCTTGCCACCAAAACACATTGTGCAATAGCATTAATCATTTGTAAATAACACAGGGCACTGTTTGGCTGTATATAGTTAGTTTTGTGGATTAAACAAAGCTTCTCTGCATTGATCATTTTTTGTAATGGAGTTACTCAAGGAATCGTTTTAGCCCTAGACTAATGGAAACCCTATTAGGTCAATGATGAGAACCCCTGCTGTGGTCAACAGGCTCATTAGTGTTAACTCTAGGATGTTTACTGCAATTACATGACAATGTAAACTACACCACCAGCTTGCCCCACCGTCATCCAGACTTCACCCTCAGTGTATAATGGCCTGAAGCTGTAATCAAGAAGGCCTTCATACTGTAACACCCCTTCTACACAAGACACATTTCATCTACGTGTTTTTCAGTTTTCAATCTGACAAACACGTTTAAATTCTGACCAAATCTGTCTACACAAGCTATATAACAACTCACACTTCACTCACACAATTGCAACCTAAGCGTATTTTCAGGCTTCGAGTCATATTTCCTTCCAACTTACTTGTGAAACTACATGGATTGTGTATTGGGCTGTAAGCACTATCACTTATGAGTGCACTGTGGCTATACTGTGGCTGAGTGCTCTCAGTGTAGAAACTGGCACAGGACTGCAGCTTTTGCAGACATGCTGCTTTCGCTACAGAGCTATAAATGCTGCTTTGACATCATTTAGATTAAAAGACAGGAAATTGTGTGTGGAATTTAACGACTTGTTGTTGTTGTTGTTGATAGCGATATCTAAGGATGAATGTACATTTTTAGAAAGGGAGAACATGCTGCGAACATGAATTTTTAAACCAGTTTGGAGACCCCTTAACCCTAAGGCTTTTTCATCGCAGCTAATATTCAACAAAGGGAGCTGTTTACAGATTTAACCTGATCTAATCTGTTTAAAAATAGATCTAAAAGATAGAGGAATAAAAAATAAGAAATTAATTGACTAAAATAAGGAAAAATACATTTATTTTCAGCTACCCTGGTTAAAACAAACACGCCACTGCAAATAATGCCCCGCACAGCACTCTAAAACAAAGCTTGTCATATAAAAGCACCAATCCATCACTGAAATCAAATAAAATGCTTTCTGAACATAAACATTTGAATGCAAAAATAATGGAGCAATGAGCGCTACACAACCAGCCATCTCCTAACACATGCAGGTTTTTTTGAAAAGAATGAAAACCAGCACACCCGGGACCCCATTTTCTCCTGAACAGTCACCTCCTGACAGATGTGCAAACAAGACCTGGAAACAGCAGCCATTTTCTCTTGAACTGCTCTGCTGAGTAAAACCCGCCTTTGAAGCTTCTGGTTGGGCTGCAGTCTTGAGGGGGGAGGGGAGTGAGAGAGAGAGTGAGAGAGAGAGAGAGAGACGGAGTGGGGGATGGGGAATCAGAGAGGGGGATGGTGGAATGGTAGCAGGGTGATAAATAATGATCCCCACACAGGTAATCACAACAACCATTTGTGCATTATTCTTACACCCTCTCTCAATGAGTCACTTAGCGACAGCCAATGTAGGTCGGCAAACGGCGGGGGGATGGAAGCCTTCAGTCTCCAGGGGAAACACTTCTCCCACGCTACCTATGGGTGGCAACACTTTTAATGTTTTCCAGGGGTGGCCAACCGTGTGCCAAGACAGACAACAACAGTCTGCAGGTTTTCATTCCAACCAGACACTCTACCCACTGATTAACACGCCTTTAAAGTAGAGGGGAGGAAGTCATATGTAAAATTAGCTGCTGGGGTGATCAGTTGGAATGAAAATGTTCAGAATCAAACGCATACACGCGCACATGGTTGGTGGGCCTAACCCACTGGTTCTTGCAGCAGTCAACAATGGAAAAGGTCATCAGGGTGATACATTAGCACAACTTAAGCCACAACATCCTCCAGTGCTATGAATCACACAAATGGGCCAAATCTATAATACACACCTCTTAGATTTGCAGCAGGTGTGCATTTTTCTCTTTCAATAGAGAATTGCACATTCACACGTATCACAGTCAAGTATATTTTCTCCCTGGTGAACAAATGGGGGATGGTGACATGACAGCGAGGATCACTGAAAGGACTCATCATGATGGCTTCTAATCAGGAGCATCAGGACCTAAGATTCACCCTCATGCTGAACCCATTAGCATCAAATAAAAATGACAACTCCCACTTGCCTATTGGTGTCATTTAGTATTCTCTGCTGAAACCAAGGATATCAGCAGTGTGACATTGTTTAAAGAAGGGAACTCCTGGGTTGTTTTTCCTATTGATGTGGACAATACATTACATACATAAAAAGGAACAAAATATAATATATATTTATGAAATGAGAACTGAAACAATAAAGCCATTGACAAAGAGTAGAAAGAGTACATTTTTTTTTATTTATAGAAAACCACAAAGAGAGGGACAAAAGAGCCGATCACACCAGTGGTTCATTCTCCTATCCAAAATAATTCAACCAAGAGTCAAGACTACAATTGAAATTAAAATTAGATATGATTGTAAATCAGACATTTTACATCTTTGTTCCCTCATGACAGAAATATTAACTGCTGTGCAGCGCATCTAATGGCTGCGTTGTTCCACCTGGTCTTCCTGCATCGTATTTCATACTGTACCTGTAGCAACATGCACACACTGACACAGATCTTTTTTTAACAGGTTTTTAACTCTTATACTGATATCTCTGTACTGATCATTACGGTCTGAACATCCGGGAACCTTGTAGTTTTAGTTGTTTTAACCTCATGCAGACGTGAGGAGTGGGACACAGGGGACTGGTAACCACGCTTGTTTCCCACTCTACATTTTCAAACGTGGTCTTCAGCCCCAACCAGAGCTGACTCAACAGACAAAACTCAAAGCAACTTACGAGACTTAGTGCAGCTCCCTCTGGAGCCAAACAAGGGTTTATATAACATTACTGTACATATGCAAGACCTTTAAAGTAAAGGGAATTGATTTTTAAAGATTAATTAATCGTAGATTCGACAGATCAGATACAAGTTGTTTGATGATGAGATACCCCATTTTATCACGCAATGAGGTCTTGTTGCGTAGATCTTTAAAGTCTTTAATATGCCGGCCTTGGTTAAAAGATTTAAGATAAAATTATTGTTGATCAGCTACATGTAAAGACAGCTTTTACAGCAACCAGGGTACTACAAGGCATGTCAACACCCTGATGTTCTGCATTAATCAGGTTCCTAGTTTCATGTGTGTATGTAAGCAGACAAGGAACCAGTCGCTGTAGGGCATGCAAGCGTATAAGGCTGTGTGGGGGTGGGTGGCAAGTAAATATGTTGTGTGGAGGAGACTGTGGGACACAGAAAGCTCTTTTGATGCTCACTGCTGCACACATATATATATATATACAGAATAAAATGTCCATCATTTCAAATGCTCAAACAGCTTAATAGACATTGTTAATGTCATTTGTTACTTCCTAAATAACACTCCCCTCATTCAGTAACAACCCTTCATTCAATACTTTGCATTCATATCACTGCATGTATAGATAAAAAATATGTAGAAGATAGTATTGCTCCATTTTAACCCACGAGGACACTGAATGAACAACTCAACACGTACTCTTTAACATAAAATATTAGCCACTGTACAGCAATGACATTGTTTGTAAAATGAGGTGGCTTCAAATCTAGGCCAGTGCATACACTGTACTTTTATGACGCATGATATGATAATGAGCCACAAGTTTCTGTGAATTACATCTGAAATCGAGGGTAAATTGTCTGTACGGTTGATCAAAAACAATAAACTGAATAGTGTAGAGAACATTTGGTTCATCATAGTCTTCATGCCCTGCTGATATATTGTCGGTCCGACCATTGTCTCCTGACAGGAACTGAAACTATTACATCTTCATAGGAACATACAGTATGTCTTAACAAGCTTTTACGTAAGCTTGTATTTTTTTTCCCACTAAGATTTTATTTGGTAGAATGAATGTAGAAATTATATATATATATATATTTCTACATTCATTCCATAGTAAGAAAGAAGAATTAAGAAATGTCCTTGAGGATATTAGTCAACATAGAGGCCTCAGCCAGGCAATTCCTTTTTCAGCAAGATGAGAATTGCACAAATAAGCAGTAAACACAGAGACACACCAGTGTGGGCAATACAAGTGTTGCTATGGTGACCAGAGGATCTTGCTTCTCTGTCAACAGCTGCTCATGCCACCCTAAATACCCCCCACTCTCCTTGAGCTTTCCTTCCATCTGACATTAGGGTCAAACAAACAAGGCAGACAAGTGAGCTGAAATACTGATCTTGATTCTAAGCCATCCCATGACTGTTTCTTTACCAAGCATTACACGGCACAACACTAATACTACATACCAAAGACTTCCCTTTGTAGTGTCTGTGTCCTCTACACAGCGCCCATCCTGCTAAGCAATTGGCATTCTTATAACTACAAAGAAGCCAGAGTGCACACACCAACCACTGGTGAAGCTGCACAGTTATCTGAATGTGTTATGTTAGAAACTGAAAAATTAGAGAAATTTTAAATGGTTATTAGATAATAAGGGTTGTTGGATCTTGAAAATACACAGTTATAGACAATCGTGAGATACCAACACCGGATTTTTTAAATTGAGAGACATTTCCTTCTTTCTTGGCCAAATGAAATATGTTTTTTTAAAACACACTCTCCTGCTATCTTATAAAAGACACTGAACCAAAAATATAGTCTTCTTTGGAGACAATAAAAACAGATTGTTAGATTTCACAGGACCCTGATAAAGAAAGAAAAGATTATGCTAGTCTTTCGGTACACCCACATGTCGATCACTTGTAGGGCCAGACTGTGGTTTGACATTTGACACATTTCAAACTACCAGGAATGGGAAATTACGAAAAAAAAAAAAAAACTATGCAGCAGCGAACATGAAACTTTCACTGGCAGTCTACAGATGGTCGTTTCGTTTTCTGTAGCAGTGTGCTCAAAGCCGCAATTCACAGATTTCCTGAAACAACATACTCCTACCACTGGCTGCCTGGCCAAAGCTACACAGATAACATACGAGTACATCAATAACACAACTCCACAAAAAACTAACTAATGTCTTCCATACCTTTCAGAGGAAATTGAGGTTAAGGTTATTTTTTTGTCCTTCTAGAAATATTCTGTTTGCAGTAGACAAGGCATCTATCTTGAGACACATTTCACCCCAACACCAACAATAGACAAATATGATTTAAGTACTCAAGGCTCCAATAATCAAAGACCAAAGACGAGAAAAATTACACTTAAAAACGTTAAAATTAATAAAATAAACGCTGCTACTGTGGGCATCTTTGCAGTGTTGCCAGGACTTGTTCATCTGAGTGATGGCTCCTGGAACAAAGCTATTTTTATATCACTTTGTTCTACACCACGGGACTATAAACCTTCGTCCAGAAGGAAATAGCTGGAGTTCACTGTGCAAAGGGTGGGAGATTTACTGCCTTCCAAGTGTGGGTCTGCCATTTAATGTCATTTTATTATCATGCAATGATGCATGAAGGTGTAGCTTTCCATCCTATACAACAATTTAAAAATGATGGATAATACAACCAGTGCTGACCCAATGAATAAAATACCAAGGTACTTCATCATATTAATCCTGTAAATCCAATAGCGCCGTGATTCAGTCCTGCTCATTGATTAGCCTAATTCAAACAAAGATATTTCAGAGCCGGCAGCGGTATGGTAATAAAGAACTGGTTCGTAAGACGTGTCGCCCGACCACTTCACAGGCCAAATATTTTAAAAGCTACACTCGAATATGGAAGGCGTTGAAAAGCAGGCCATCATAGAAATGTAATATGTAAGAATTGTTTAAATATGGTGATAATGCACAATAGGGTTGGGCGATATGTTAAATTGTTCCAACTCGCCACTGTCAGTCCAACAATTGGCAATTATTGATATATTCACACACGTGTGTGCTGTGCCAGCTGAGCTGATCGCACCCGTTCTAGGCAATGCTCTAAATTCCACCAGAAGTGTGGCGGCGCACAGAGCAGATCGCACTGGCAGGAAGTCAGACAGAAACAACATAGAGTCAGTTTTCAAAATAAAATACTGCATGCAGACTCTGGATCGAATTTCACGCCAGATCAACATCGTGGCACCAGGCCAGAAGTCAAACAGTCAGATGTAGGTTAGAGGAGTTTTTAAGCAGAAAAACACATAGTTTTGTGTCTTTTTTAAGGACAAAATACACAAGTAAACAGTGTCGGGCAGGCCACACGCTCTGAAGGCATTGGGGATCACAGAGCCAAACCGCATTGCAGCCGCAAAGTTATAAAGCCGTGCCCTGTGGAATTTCGGAGTAGGTCCCATTCATTTTCTCCAAAGGCCGTGTTAGGCGACTGACAGATGGCGCACTTCCATGGCTTATATGGATATAAAACTCTTCTGATTCAATCCTCAGTACAAAAACATGACCAACTGCATTATCAAGTGCTCAATCAGGAAGGGGTGAAAGTGAACAAAACATTATTCCCTTTCAGTAAAGAGGTTTCTCAGCCTAGCATACATGTGCTTGCACAACTTCCTTAACATTCATCCATCCGCAATAATCGTGCTCCAAACACCTCCCTTTTCCATTACTTGTAGTCAACATTAAGATAATAGAATACCTGTTTGTAGACTAACCTTGGAAAATATTTGTCTATCTATTGACTGAGCATAAGCAAACACAGATAAGTGTGAACTAAAAAGTTAACATGTGCCATTAAAAACACAAGTCTTTTAAAGGCCACTGAATCATTAGGTATGACGTGTCCAGACACAATAGAAATAGAAACTGATGAGCTACTAGACAGTTGAACATTTAACACACCCTGAGAGGCATGTGACTTCCTCCCACTTACTTTAATTTAAATACACACGGGCAGAGTCGAGGCACAACAGACACAAGTTCACACGACGATAAACAAATCCAAAATAAGTCCAAATAAATAACTAAAGCCTTGAACTAGCCAGTGCTTGTATGGGCGTTCTTTCAGAGTAACCACTGGTCTGCCAGTTGGCTGGTAGCCCATGCACACTGTATGTCTCTTTTGGAGGGAGAGAATGGCTCACCTCCCCCCATGGCCTATCATAAATAAATACTGCTACAGAAATATTTGGACAGCCCGACACAGAGCTTTACAGCACCACAAGGCTGACATAGGCTTTCTCAGGGACTTCCTTGCCCTACTTATGAGCAGAGGATACATTTCTGTTTTGAACACACAATGTACCTTGGATTTGCTGTCTCTTCTGTTTCTCAACCCACTGAGTCCTTACGAGTTACATTTGAACAGCTTATCAAAAATCAATGTAGAGCAAAATTAGGATTGACTAGAAGCCATCAGATGAGTGAATTATGGTTCTTCACATATTGTTCCTGAGACCACATACAGCACTGAAAGCAAAGACAATAAGTCTCCTGTCAATTCCTTTCACTGAACAAGAGGCAGATAAACAATAACCTGTAGGGCAACAACATTATTCATTTATGTGCTGCGAGGACTCAGTACAAAGGTAACTGTGTCCACCTCCTGAAACAACAAATGAACAAAATGCTGACTAGGAGTGATTCAAACGCCTATGTAGCATTGAAAAAATTTACATTTACTCACGTTGTAAAAATGAGCTACCAATCAGAGATAGTAAGGATGTAGCAGACACTGACTCTAACATATTTAGGGATCAATAAATGGAAAACGTTAAGTGGTCTGAAACATGTAATTAAGACATAGTTAAACTCCTATTGTTCTTTAAATAGGTGGCACTAAACCTGTTTTTGTTACCACTGCAATTAGGGCTGCCTACAAGTCCTTAACTCTGGTAAGAAAAGCGGTAAATAGACTGGTAGGCCAAGGCAATATGGTTGAAATCAATATCACACTGTTAGGTTTGCAATTGAAATGCATATTAAAATAGGGAAAATGTAAGACAAACTGCATAAGATGATCACACTTTCATGCATCACATCAAACCAAACTCATTTTGTTACCTTGAATCTATATCTATACTATCATCTATAGTTGTATTTAAATCGCTGAACATTACAGGATAGAAAAGCGTTGTTTTATTCAAAATTTGATTAACTGTTCAAGCGTGTTTAATTAATGACAATTCAAGTTGATTTTCAAAAGATTTGAGAAAAGGCTAAATACACAGTGTGAACGTGCTACAGGCCATTCCCTGTACTCCAGGGGGCTCAATATCACGCTCTGTGGCCTCAATAAACTAGACTCTCTCTTCATTAACGTCAAATGGAGAAAACAGCTAGATGTCAACAACAATAATCATGATAATCAAACCTGAGAGGTTTGGTGAGAAGAAAGATGTGGTATGAAGAATGTAGGATCGCTGAAGTCTGCAGTCATCAGGATTTGACACCGTAATCTAGGATGAGGCTACGTGGGTTGCGTTCAAATGTTTAAGAACAATTAACATAACAGCGATTATTAATTATTTTACATATTAATTACTATATTAATCCTATGAACACAATAGTTGTGCTATCTCATTCACATTAGTTAAGAAGTGTAATCCAGAAAATGGCCAATGGCTTACTATTAAAAAAAATAAAAGTCAAATCAAGTCCAGTATCATCTCAACAAAGATGTTCTCCACAACTTCTTTGTTAAAATACCTCTAATCTAATTTTAGGAGCCAAACATTGACTGATATAGTGAAAAACAACAACATATACAACAGCCACTAAGTCAACAAGAAAATGGGGCCATCTATGATTTGGGCCACTGAAGTAGAATCAGGTTAAGACAGCATTCAAACAGCAGTGTGGTTTCAGCTGATATTCTCATCCCGATCCTTCTCGTGTCTTTCTTTCATAGAGATAATGAACACTTTGATGCTCAGAGGATAGGTGAGACATCTTAACTGTGTCTGTACATGCTGTATGCCATTAGTCAATGAACCACAGCCAGGACAACTAACTGGAACATAAGGAGAATATATAGGTCACACTACATTACTTAATGGAAATGTGAAATCACCATGTCTTTAAGCTTCATATATTTAAAGGTTTTCTTTTGATATACTGGTACATCTACAGTGCTTTAGGACAGCTACAACTGACACAGAGTCAGGAAACAGCTTTAACATTGTAGCTGTACAGTAACATGAACTGTCCCTTGAAAGAGTGGAGGCTGTTTAATGTCCTCCACCCCCCCACTCATGTGCTTAAGTAAGTCTGCATGGCATTATAATTGTGTATCATATCATTAAACAAAAATGACTGGTGCAACTTAATGTGGCGAAAGTTTTATATTTTTTACTGCGCTATTATGGGCAAAGTAAAAAATCCTAATAATACACCGAAATGGGACAACCTTCAGCCTCTAAAAACTTAGTAGTAGTCCACAGCTCAGCTACTATGGTTTGATGTGAGTGTGTGTGGAGAGAGAAAGCAGCCACAACAACAAAAAAAACGCAGTATAAGAAAAGTATGTTGTTGGACTAACAAACACTGATAGAGAGGAAACTGAAAAACAGAAGCAGGAATTTCAACACACGTGTGGAGCGAAAGGGGGTGACTAAGCTATGTGCCGGCAACCTCATAATCAACGCCATAATCACCAATTTCTCAAAGTCATTAACCTCTTCGCACATATCCACACACACAAACACACACAGGGGGGCAACCGGAATGCAGTGCAACCTAAAACCATGCCACTCAGACTTTTTTTTTTTTTTTTTTTTAAACTGGCTTACCTTTTATTGTGAGAGTGAACTCGTGGTGTCCGCCGCCGCCACCTCTTCCACAAGGAGAAACCTCCAACTTCAGTGAGCTAGCAACGACTTTCCTCCCATTTTGCTTATCGTCATATTTCAAGTTCCGACCGCCGCTGCTGCCTCGTATGACTCACTGTCGGCTAATTTGGTGCGTTAACAAAAGCGTATTCGCTCAGAGACACTCACAACTGGCGGTAAAGTTGGAAAAGGGGGGGAAGAAGGGAGAGAGAAAAAAAAAACACCCGAGTTTCTGTGGCTGAAGGCTGCAGGCTACTCTGAGGAGTTTCACCGTTCACTGAGAACAGTAACATAAAGAGACAGCAGCAGGCGCTGGTCGGCAGCGGGAGAGAGACGTAGACAGAGAATGGGAGAGAGAGAGAGAGAGAGAGAGAGAGAGAGGGGGTGGTGGTAGTGGTTGGGGGGGAGATAAAGGCTGACTGACCTTAAACCTGAATAATAAAAACACAACCCAGCATCCAGCTTTAATATTAATTGATTTATGAACTAATGTTTGTGTATCTCACTGCTCTAATTGGCTAAATTACGTGCTAAAATGTCAGTTGGTAAACGTTACTATAGAGTTTCATACACTGTCAACGGTGCAGTCACCACACAACCTACTGTACTGTATGTCTATGCTAGAGCCTTGAATGTGTACCTAAAATGGAGCTCAGCGTGGCTCGCATTTAACCCCCCAAAACAGCACATCTGTCGCTCGACATCTGCCGTTAAAATAGCACACTTTCGAAAAACCGCGCTAAAGTGTGTTTTTACTTTTGATATTTTGCCTTTAGTGCATGCAGTGGAGCTGAGTCTCCAGGCTACAGTCGAGCATGTTGCCTATCCGGCCTCTGAGCCGCTTCCCCTCCCCCACACTCCACTATTTTTCGCCTGCCCGGTCACACAGCGGTTGATTAATTCTCCTTTCGCCTTGCTCAGTCATTCAGATTTGGAAAGTAAATAACAAGTTGACATCATTACGGCTCTACACTGGTGTGACACATTCCTTTGGTTACCGTACACACGGCAATATGTGCGCACCGCATATTCCGTTGTGCTAAAGCCACAGCTGCTCCATGTGGCAACGTATGCTGTGTGCTTTAAGTTGCACAGCCTGAAAGCATGAAAATGTCAGCTTGTAATGTTTTATCCGAGATTTTTTTTTTTTTAAAGTAAAAACAGAGTTTGGTAGAAAAATTACAACTCTGATTGTAAATAGGACAAAAGCTACAGATTAAGACATTGAATTTCCAATTTTGTGTCAGTGGGACTTTAATAATATATATGTATGATATCACTATCCCACCTTTTATATTGGAAGATGTGGTGAGGTCTTTGAGGTCAGTAATGAGTAGCACATCAAGGCAAGTCCCTGTTGGAATACAACAGGATTATTACAGTGATTTGTCCTTTGAGAAGGTATAAAGTTAACAGCTGAGAATTTTTTTCTGTCTGACTCCTTTTTACTTGTAGCTTGGGCCACAGTGATTATCTAACTCTTCTTCTGGCTGTAATCTCTCTACAGGTCAGAGGTACAGTATATGACTACGTGGTTGGTAGTGGTGATATTAATATAATGCCTAGAAACCAATGGGGTCATTTAAAATTTTGGATTCATTTAAAACACATTTTCCTGATGAAATATAGTTTATTGTTGCAATCCCAACATGCATATTGTGCAGTCATATTCAATCATACAACACGCATTCTCTATTAGTATTACAACAAGGAGCATTGGTGCCTAGAGACAGCAGAGAGAATATTGGGCGGATACACGTTAATGGTAGTTAGATTGAGAATAGTAACCATTTCAGCCATGTTGAGGAAAGCATCAAAGTATGTATGTACCCAGGAAAGCATCGACTTCTGATGTTAACTGGCTTTTTGAGAGGGATACTTTGGTATTTGAAAGTCCAACACAATCTCTTTAGTATTGAGCCGGAGGCAGTTCTGGCACCAACACCACTTCACAAAGTATAAGATGGCATCCATGATGACAACATCAGCTATGCCTAGCCCAACACTGAAGCTGTGTAGTGTTCACAGAGGATGTATTTGAACTTAAAGGATAAGGCCAATTTTATTTATTAACTTATCTTCCCAACTTTCCTACCATGTCTTCAGGCACTAAGCCCTTTCATTCCCACTGAAGCGCAAAATCTTTGAAGCAGGTCAAGAAATATAGAATTCTTGCTACTTCAGCTATTACATATGGAATGAGAGACAATAAAAATAAACACAGTTCACAGAGGACATGCAGATGTCAGTCAGTCTCTGATGTGCAGATGTTTGAGGGGCCATATGCTACAGAGAGAGCTGTTCTCTAGAGAAATCCATGTTTGATGAAAGAAGATAAATGGCTATATTAGCTCAGGCCTGCAGCGTGCCAAATAACAGTTTCAGAGCCCTTTCTTGACAGTAAATTGTTCTATAGATATCAGTGAGGAAGTAAGGCGTCTAATTTCCAGAAAATGACAACGTAGAAATGTTATCTCCATTCATATGTTCACTCTATGTCTGCATTTTAAAACATGCTGTGTGTTGCTCAATCAATACTTTGCCTGACATCACGTAAGCGTTTAACCTTGAATGGCTGTTTTTGCTGGTGATCATTCAAAATTTTGTAAAAATTATGCATTTAGTAGTGCCTTTATTCTATTCTTAAAAGCCCTGCAAAGGGTGCTCAAGATTATGTCACAATTTTGCTGTGATGTGGAACAGTGTGGGAGCTAAAGGCACTGGTGCACATAAGGCTGCTGGATAGCATATTGAATAATAATTTAGTTCAGAAGTCAATTGGAAGCACTGTCTTTAAATACAGCATTCCTGCTTTGGTGTGGTAGTGCACATATCGATGGCCAAAGTGGAAAACCTCCTATCAGCAGAATTTACTGATTGGCGGATTTCACTTTGGAAGATGAGAACAAGAATGGCTGCTCATATTCAGTCTGTCTGCAAGGTAATCCTGCCCTTTATTGTGACAGAAAAGTCACCTATCCTTAAAACCTATCCTTAAAGTATCCTTAAAAAGATAGCATTCTGCAAGAAAACTACATGTTTTTTGTTTTTTTTCTCAGAAAAGTGCATTTTTCAGATAGGAGGTTTTGCACTTAGAGTTTACCCTTGTTAAATACATTTGCAATGTTTGAATCTAGGCATTCAAAAAGTAACTATTAATTGCAAGGCACTGTCTCAAGATGAGTAACAAACAGCTGACTACCCTTTATGAATGTGTCGGCTCTGAAGGAGGGTTGAGTGTCACAACTTGTTAAAGTCTTACTATGTGTCAAACATGTTGACACTGTATGAGCAAAAAGGAACTAGGATTACACCCAACACTTAAAGACACAACAAGAAATGTGCTCAACAATACAAACTGCAGCCTCCGAACTACCATCAAGTTAAATAAAACTCTGACAATTTCCAAAACAATTTCAAATTCTATAACTTCCCTAAATAGCATTTACTTCGGGCAGATTTTATGTCATAGTATGACTTTTCTGTTAATCTTTACATTCTCTGTAAATGGGAATTACACTAAGGGTGTACATAAAAAGCCTTCCACTACTCTGTAAAATATAACATTTTCTCAGTCTCAGTATTCAAAGCTTGTGGCAATGTAGAGTTTGAGAAATGAAGATTGAGCAGTAAAGTCAAAGCTTTGTTTTATAGCTTAACATTGTCTGATAAACAGACTGTATTATACTGCAGCTGATCCCACTACCTGCATTTACCATCACTTACAAGTAAGATACCTGAATTCCTTCACTTAATATGGATGCCCCCCCCTTCACCCCCATGGAGTATTCCCCTTTTTTCTAGAAAACAACCCTTGGGATTTAAAACGCTAATCCTCATCCCAACCCCGTCACACCCTGCTGCAAGCTGCCTACAATTACAGTCTGATGAAGCCAGAAGGACATCATCTGGAAATAGAAGAGATTCTGAAATTCTTACGGTTTGCTGTGCAGCTTTGTAGTTGGTTCCCCATGAAGGAATACTGCCCCTCCATATTTACTTTAATGTATTTAAATAACCAAATATTTCAGCTTGAATTGTTTTGGCCCTTTCCAGCCGTTAACTCTTGAACTGTCACTGCCTCTGCCCACACACAGCAGCAGTTGTAATATCATGCGTATATTAAGTGTATCCAGACATTTGAGCCTGTGCTTATAAAAACAGAGACTGGGCCTAAAAGTTATTTTTCTTTCTGTTACATCAGCCATGTACCATTTTTAAAAACCAGTGGAACTGCATTTATCCGGCAAGCCTAAGCACTGCACTATGTTGGCTTGCTCTCTACTGCATGCTCAGAGACTCATGTCACTCACTGTAAACCCTCCACGCCGCCTTCTGCACTTCTATTACATACTGTGTGGTAGGAGAGCTTCCTGCCATAGAGCTGGGGCTGACCTCCTAACAAAGAACAGGTTCAATCTGCCTCCCCTCCCCCAACCCGGGAAGCTGATGAGGGTCACATGACCTTTCTAGACAGCACTGAGGAGCAATGGTAATATGTATGGGTGGGGGAAGGGTGCTCTGAGTCACACGACTCTTGTTGTGTCGTTATTAGGCCGGGGAAGCGCGTGGAAAGCTCAGTCTGTAGCAAGGGGAATATCCAGTTGGGTATCTATACCTCATTGTGCTCCGGTGTCCTTTGACATATTGGATTTAGTTCTCTAAGCCCTGCTGCTTTATTTACACTGTAAAGAGAATAGAAGCATGGGGGCTGGGTCAGTCTGGAGGAGAGGGCTTCACTATTTGTATGTGCGTGTGTGTGTGTGTGTGTGTGTGTGTAAATATGAGCTTGTGGCAGTAGAGAGAAAAAGCAAGCCTTGTGTACTCACTGTACAACACCACCCCCACTGTCTTCCTCCCCTCCCCCACTGCAACCATCTACACTGGCTAGAGATGCAAAAAGGCTTTCTGTGGTACGCTGTTATGTCATAGCCTACAGACCTATTTTCCAGACAAAGCAAAGCAGAATTAAAGAAGAAAAAAAAAACACCAAAAACATCTGTGTTGTTTTTTCAGGTGCAAAAGCTTTGGTTTCACATAAGAAAAAAATAAAAAAATAAATGTAGCAGTTGACAAACTATACAGTTTGTGAGCTGCTACACGCATGCTGTTTATGTATCACACTTGTTCAGTGCGTGGTGATCATTTTCTCAAGGGCATTTGAGTGTTCACAAACGTATCACTTTAGGAAACCACATTCCTACCCCCGCCATAATCAAATTCCTTTGACAGAACTGGGGGAGGGAGAGAAGGCGGGAAAAGCAGACAGATGTCAGAGATTCAAGGGTCGAGGACAGAGGTCAAGGGTTGGTGACCTGGGCATCCAACAGACTCGCCTTCCCTTTCCTCCCCCTCTAGCATAATGGCAGTCATTGACTTTACAATGCCTTTTTCTTACAGTGACATTTAAATCATTCAGTTACACAGTTTTGAAATTACCTCTCAAGCTGTAGATTTCTCAGAAGCTACATGTTCTTCAGTTCATCTGTATTTTTTGCTTTTTTGGTATTAGATTTAAAATCCAAATAAATGGTTTAAATGAAAAGGCCCATGGACAAACATTTATATAGAACATTTAAAGAGTAGAGTATCACAGTACATTCAGTTAAGGAAATGTGTTTCATTGCTGAGAATTAGACGACAAGCTTGATCTCATATCTGTACAGTAAGTACAGTATGTATCTTGAGCCAACGTATAGAGGGGAAACAGAGGGAAACAACCTCAGCACCTTTAAAGGTCACTAATTAAAGGTCCAGTATGTAACATTTAGGTTGATCTGTTGGCAGAAGTCGAATATAATATGAATAATATGTTTTCATTAGTGTATTATCACCTGAAAATAAGAATCATTAAGGTTTTGTTACCTTAGATTGATCCTTTTATATCTACAAAGTATGCCATGTTTCATTCAGGCTTCCTTTGAATGGACAAACCAAACTCTGGCTCTAGATAGGGCCATTCACACAACACACGCCAACATAGTTTCTCCCTTACAGCTTGGAAGGGAAGTATGAAGGATGCCAGTTAATCCTACACACTGGTCCTTTAACATGTTGTATCTTGTTTGTTTAATCTGTGCAAAGACGGATATGCGAAAACGGACTGTTTCTTGGCCGTGACCAGTAACTTCCTGGAGTCTCCACTGGTTGTGTATCAACCGTGAAGTGTCCTTCATACACTTTATACACACAGTTTTCGTACGTGTTAAACAAATAAGATATAACGTGTAAAGTAGTGAACTTTAGAGGTGCTGGTAGGCTCGTTTGGTACCACTAGACTATTTCCGCCTTTTTCCAGTCTTATTGTTAGGGTAAGCCCACTGGCTGCTGGCCCCAGCTACATATTTACTGTACAGATTTTAGAGTGGTAATCTTCTCACCTAACTGTTAGCAAGAAATTGAAAAATTGAATTTGCCAAACTGTCAAACTACACTTTTAACCAGTAAAGTTTGCTTATTTATGCACAATTACTGAGGAAAGTCCGACCACTTTTTGTGTCCGTTCTACAATTCAGACTGTTGCAAACTATCTAAAGCAGTATCTCTTTTAGAGCATGTAATTTTGACATATTCAGAGAGTGTCTTTAAAATGGTTGATGATCAAGTTGAATGGCAACAGCACAAATGTCGCAGATGGGTTTCCATGGAGACCACTGTTTGAGTCGCAATCTTGAGACGTTTTGCATTATGGAAAAATATTCCTGCTAGGTATCACAGTGTAATTTAATTAGATGGCATGATATTGGACTCATTACATCTATACTACATCTATGTACATCTTAAATCATCTCTCCCTGTTTTGTTGATAATAACACCATCCACGTTTGTGATGTGTGACACTAATGTGCCTATCTTTTAGTGAAGCCAAATGGACCATACAGGGGTCAACTCAATTTTATTTTCATTTGATCTCTTTTTCTAAATCCAAAATAGATCTATAGAAACCAGGCTGGTGAGCTTTATCGAGGGCAGAGTTATTGCAGTTTCCAACCCGAGGGCATTTTAAAACATTCCTACTGTATGGAGACTCTCACAGAAGCAGTGATCTCCCAGTGACATTGTATTGTTAGCTCAGAGGCTGGGGGATGGGCATGTCTGCTGTGCAGTGGATCACTGGTTTAAGCCTCCTGCTTTGTCATAGCAACATAATGCTGCGTAATGGGCCTCTACACAGCTAGTCACCCAATACAACACTGTGACATGTCACTCCACATAATCACGCTCCTGACCTCCAGGTTCAGGAGATGACATTTGAACTAGCCTGCCACGGTTCTACTTGTTCTCTCTGGAAATAAATGATGATCACAAAAAGAAGCATGGAGGATTTACATGTGGCTGAGAATCATGGGATTGTATAACAGACCGGAAAGAACAAACTGTGTTATCACACATCCAGATAAAAGTCATTCACATGGATATGTCACGATCAGATATGTAAAAGGGGAGCATTGCCACCTGTTAACATTTACCTACCAAATTAGGTTATAAAACATGGATAAATCCCACTTCACCGTGTAAGAGCTGTGTTTATAGTGTCTCTATGTGTAAAAATCATTTGAATGTGTTAGTGTATCTGCGTGCATGTGTGCGTGACAGAGAAGGAGAGATTACATTGAGTTTCGAAATGTGTTCTATTTTCCATCATATCTGATAATTGTTTGCCTCAGACGAGAGAACAAAATCCTCCTGATAAATTCCCTATTGTTGGGTATTAATGCTGGATCATCTCCTGGAAAATAATGTGTGAAAAAGAAAGAGAGAGGGAGAGGTGTCAAAGCACATGTCTGGACTGAAAATTTGTCTGTGGACACATTGCCATCTAGTGGTACAAAATGGTACACCACATATTAATAAGCATTGAAATCATGCTCATTTGGATAACATGTTTTATGTGAACAGACGAGTGCTGTTTCATAACTTTATCCTCTCTGTCTCCTCTTTGTCTGTTATGTCCAATCTGAAAATAAACACTAGCACACTTCGCAGCCTGCTAACAACCACTGAGGGATACTTAGCTGTCAGTCAACCGTCACTGTCTAAACTGAAACCAAAATGTAACTTAAGCTCAGAGTGGGTGGTTTATATGTGAATAACAGCTTGTACTGGACTATCACCCCCCCCCATTGCACAACGCTGCATTGTTTTGGGACGTGGTGAAAGAAGAAAAATATTTCATGCAGGACATCTATTTAGAAGTCCTACAGGCCAAGTAGGTTTTTCCAACCTCATATACAAGGCAAATATTTTCACAGGGAACATTAGAAATTCTTGTGAACACACCAGGATTGAATAGACAAAAGGGGGACTGTAGAGCCGAAAGGGGGTTTTTATCAGTGAGACAACCTATTTAGAGAGGAAAACATTTTCCACATAGTATATTTTATTAGTTTCAAGACATAACCATCCACTCATGGTTCACCTGAAAGGATTGCAGTGTACTGATATCACAGGTATAAAGGCATAACACAAAATAAAAGAGTAAGTAGCTGATGAATAGATAACACCCAAATCCATAATGAAGCATAATGTAAAACAATATTTGCCCCTCTTTTATCTGCAGAGATGCACACAACATTTCTTTTAAACTATTCTCCCTGTGGCTTACATATCTATATATACTCAGAGACAAAAATGTTGTTGCTAATGGATCGGAATAATTAACATGTTCGCAATGCAAATCACTGCTCCAGTTATCTCAAATGCTATGACAGGAATATGACAGACGCTCTGAGCTTTTTAATCTACTGCCTTCGTTTGAAGCCTGCTAGTGAAACTGTGTCTTGCCATAACATATTTTTTGTATCGGTAAAAGGAACAAAAGACAAAGAATGGCGTTTTTTTTTAACTTGACATGTGAATTGAGGTGTTAAATCAATCGTTACCCCTGGGTGCTGAGGCAGGATTTCAGTGTTTCCTGCCTCAACCTGGTGGATGACATTATAGAAGATATCTGTTGCAATGATGTCATTGTTGTAGCTTGATCTTAGAGACAGCAACCTTGTGGTTTCCATATTCATTTATTTTTTTACATATATTGGCTGCTGATTTGCCTGAAGCCATTTTCTTAGTATTAGAATAACTCTGGAATAATTAAATTAAATTAAGCAGTGATAATGTCAGGTGTGGTGGAATTATAGACTCACAGTTTTCAGTTTTCAGTTCAAATCAGAGATCTTTGAACTTTCTGTCTCATCTAGCGGGTAACAACCTGTTTTGTAGCAGGTGTTAAACTTCTGAAAACAATACTATAAGCTGATGCAACACCAACAGAAATATATATGTACCAATTTATTCTGTGAGCCCTGTCTTAACATACTGCTTGTGTCAATGATTAAACCACAGGATTCATTGTTTAATTCAGAAACACACAAAATGTTTATAAAAGCATTCAAAATCTATATTATTATTACTTCTGGCTCATAATACTGAAGTTATCCATGTTGGAGTACAGCCACCATCTATACTAATCTCATCTTTTGTTTGCTATTGTTCACAACAAAAGCTGATCTCCTCTGATCCGCGTGGCGTCTCATCAAAGGTGTGAACTTTGAGTCCACCTGCACCTTTAAGGATCAAAGATACTCGGGTGTTTGATCGCTGTACACCTTCTTTCTCAAGAGTATGCAGGCTGAAAACCGATACTGGTGTGTTGTCTTTTGAGTTGCCTTTTGTCAGATCAGAAACCCACATTTTTGCAGTTCTAGGACAGCAGCCAGTCTCTCGCCGCACCAGCATATCCTCCAGTCATCTTTCACAAAAAACAACTAAAGAAGGGGCAAGGAAGCTATAGTGTAACCAAGCGCACTTTTGAACAAACATGGTATCTACTACTAGTTCCTGCTTAGAGCTGATGCTGGGGATATTGATTGGCTGTTTTACACTGATGTTCTTGAAAATTGAGAGAAACAGAGATAACTGGAAATTGGACTTTTTAAAAAAGCAGTGTTGAGCCACTGGTTTGTTTTCAAATGTTAGTGATTAACTGCAAATTTAAGCAATATTTTCTGAACCTGTCAGATGAAGTAATAAAGCCTGGGTGGACCATGCAGGAATAAAATCTGCATAGAATTGTATGCTTTATTATGCACATGTTTTATTGGGTCATGAACCGGTTTATGCAAGTCTATTTACATAGCTAAACACGTGTTGTTAACGATGGCTCACTGTAAATGAAGGTGTGAATTAAGGCAGTGACGTGAGATGAAATCCAATCAGACAAACATGCCCCCCCTCTAGATAGTGTGAGTTCACCGTTGGCAGAGGCTTTTCCCAGTCAATGAAAGCATGGCGTCGGAGGGATACGTGTCCCACAGGCTGCAGGAGACATCAGGACCGCACACAGACAGTGTGTTTCCTTCACTGCACACCATAAAACCCCCCACCACACATGGCTGTAATAAGCCAACAAATTAAGGCATTATACTGTTTTTAAGGTACACAGACATCCGCGTTTAAATATTTTAAGAGTAGCAAGGGATCTCTCACCCCAAGTTACATTGTATGTCTGAGACCACCAGGGAAACAAAAGCACATCCATCTTATCATTAGAGAGCTGTGAGATGATTTGTATTATTTGTAGTCATACTTTTTCAAAACTATAACAGGCCACAGCTCTCACTGCAGTGGTCTGCTTACTCTCACCGAACACGATGTTGAGTATTCATGAATGACATGGGAATTTGCGTGTGATGGGAATTTATTGTTTGATTTCAGACGCTGTAGAGAGAGAGTACGCTGTTTCGGATGTGCTAATATGGGCATATTTCCATTTCAGCGGAGAGGCATCATCAAACTATTTGGCATAATGTGTAATTGGCCCACAGCAAGATGGCGACTTAAGCCAAATCTAATGATGGTGTGTAAGTGTGTGTTCACTCCCACTCTACACACAGTTTAAGAGCAACACCTATAAAACTTCATTATGCTGCTGCTGTAATGGGGTTCAGGGAAGTACTCCATGAGCTGACAAAAGCAGGAGTGTCTTGTAAACCCCTTGGGGGAACTTTCTAATTAAATACTCACTCTTTAACTCCAATAAATAGCAAGGATTTCAAGCTTTTCCTACATGTCATGTTTTCTCCATACCTGAGGCTATGAAATGATGCCAGAAGTTGGGAGTCCATATTGAGGAATTTAGGCAGGATGGTTTTAATAGTTTTCCAAGTAGAATTGTTTTTCCAAGCTACTGTTAAACTGGGAGGCGAGAGCTAAAGGGAAAGGGCTTCCCTGGGATGTTGGCAAGCTTCACCAGGGCCATATGTGAGGGTTTGATACAGAAAAGCTGGCTTCTCCAGATTTCTGATGAGTTGTGTCATCAGTAGATGGCAGTAGGTCGAACCCTCCAGCTCATATTAGAGTAAACAGGTGTGTATCTGGCTAAAGGCTAAAGTTGGCAGAATGAAAGGAAGGAAGCGAATAAATAAACAAATAAACACAAATCACATTTTCTGTCCATGTTTGTCACTATGAAAATAACTCAACTGTTATTTACCTTAAACTACAACGTGTGAATACAATATCTGTATTAAAGTGGCACCAATTTTACCCATGAACTTCTGTTTACTCATCAGTAGGAGTATTAATCAGCCTGTAAAAACATGTGACAAAACAACCCTGATGATGTCATTAGGGTAATTTCCTTAGATTGCGTTACAAAGGGTGTGGAGTGGCCATTTGGGAGGCAGCGGGCTCTAATGAAAGATGCCATTGAGTTGCATTATGGGAAATGTAGGATGCCTATACTGTAGGGGGCTAAAAGTCAGGACATTTGACCATTCTTCCTTTAATATGTGTCTTGTGAGTCCCCCAACTGTATGATGTTAAATACAAAATAATTGCTTTAGTGCCTCTTTAATTTCGATAAGGTAGGTAGATAGATAGATAGAAAGATAGATAGATAGATAGATAGATAGATAGATAGATAGATAGATAGATAGATGGATAGATAGATAGATAGATAGATAGGATATCATACAATTTAGAACAGAGGCTGAGCGAGACTGGAATAAGTTTGAGTGTATTAAAATCTAATTAACATGGGCCTAATAATGACCTATCTTTTTCTATTTCTACTGCAGCTCATTCCATTAGAAGTTATGAATATATTACAAGTTATGATTATAGACTGTGATTTCCATTCATTCACCCTGTTCTTCCTGCTTGTTGAGCCCCCTCCCAGATCAACCTGCTCAGGCTGTGTACGGTGCGTGCGGGACTATGCAGCAGTCTACCTGCTTTAACGCTCCTCGTGTCTGTCAGTCACCGCGGGATCGTCCAATCGCAGGGCACGTGAGCCCGTGACTCCTCCCCAGTGTATAATTGAAGTTTCTTTAGTTTCTCCGGCGGAGCCCGCACGCAGTATTGTTCAGATCCGTGGAGGGATTAAATACACAACCGCGGGACCATGTTTTCCGGGAGCCTGAACGCGTGCGTGACCCTGTGTTTGTGGATTACGGCGTTAATGAGCACGGGAAGTGTGTCCGCGAGGAAGCAGGACGACTCTTTCTTCCCTGCCAGCATTTACCGAGCAAGATGCGCCTCGAGATGCCTCAGTCTGCACATCACTCGCATCTCTGCTTTCTTCAAGCACTCTCAGGTACGAGCATGTGGTCACAGCCAGCCCAACTTCTGGCAATGTGTTAGAAAAAAAGGAAAAAAAGAAGAGAGGAATAAACGCCATGTTGTGTTATTTAATGAATGGATATGTGACAGTCGAGCCATACCACATTAAGTCAAACCTGTTTCTCTTGAGCCCATTGTGAGCAGACAGGAGCAGGTCATTAATAATGGTGCTGAAATACTTTCTCAGATGTGTCTCCTGTCAGGATTTATCACTGCCAAGGGAATTAGACCTTTACAAACGGGTGCCACATAAATAAGAACACCAGTTGCAGATATAAGCATCTGAAGGTCTGAGTTGCTTGCAAAGTTGCCACATGCAGTATCTCACTGGTCGCCCAAGTGTGTGGAGATGTGTGTCATTAACACATTGCAGTATTTTTTCTGAGACTCAGACATGATGGACGCCTTTCAGTGGAGCCAGTTTCCATTCATTACTTGTTAATTACTGGAAAATGAGATTCCTGTTACTACAAATGTGATGGGACTCTATATACTGTTATTTTTTCTGCAGCCCACTTATTTTTAAGGCGTCTGCACTCCATTGCCTTATTCATAGTGAGAATTGTACACTAGCGTTACCCCCCACCAAAGCGTGCTGCTGTGATGCAGACCCTGTTTGAAGCTGCTATAAATTAGTTGTATTCTTTGGCTGATTTGGTATGTGGTGTCAGAAGTTGTTTTTCACCCTCCGCTGGACACACTGTTCTCCCAGGACTTCTAGAGAAAAGGGCCGGTCACTGATCCTTCTCCCCTCTACTCCTTTTCACCAGCTATCTATCTGGGGACTGCCTTTTATACTCACTTCATTAGCATTTACAAGGCTTGTCCAGGCTCCAGGTGCATTAATAAATTCCTAATTGTCAGGAAACATTGTGGGGTGAGGTCAATTTGTAATTAGGGCTAATGAATCAACACAGTGCGTTGCTTGTTTCTTTGTCACCAATTAACTTTACTTTGAAAGCACTTATTGATGCAGTGTAGCAGTTCTCATGCGTGTCCATGGGACAAAGACCCAGTGCAGTTAATTCTAGCAATTTTATTAAGGGAGAATATACACCTGGGGTGAAGGATGAATGTAGTTAACTGGAATTAACATCCTGGTTGGACAGAAAATAACACTGCTGTGCATCCAGAGGACACAGATTAAAAACAGAACAGCTTTTATTAATTCACAATTTGGCAAAGTATCATCAGGGATTTGTTTTGAGAAGACTCCAAGGGTATATTGCTGGCCTCGGTTTTCAAAGTTTGGGAATGAAATTAGTCACCAGCTGACTGAGGAGTCAAATAAGTGATGGCAGCCTCACCTCTAATGAACAGCTAATAGTCTATATAATTGACTGCAGAGCCTCAGAGTCTGAGGCAGCCTTATTCAGCGAGGGGAAAATGAGAGGGAGGTATTTGTCTAAAGAGAGGAGCATTTTTGTGGTCATAGATAAGAAAGGTTGCTTGAGCAAGCGTGTGGGGCTAAGAATAGAAGGCAATTGTTGATAATCTGCTAGGACTGTCTTATGCACTGCGTTCTTAACAGTCCTTTCATGTGAAAATGGGGGGTCTGGTCAGCTGCAAAAACATATGCTCCCCCCCTCCACCCCCCAACTGCCCTCTACCCCCTGGCCCCTGCCAATAAATGCCAGCATCACACCTCATAGGCATGTAGAGGATACACACTGAGCTACCGATGTTGCTCAGCCGAGGTCACCTTCCTGCGAAATGCTGGCGCCCAATTGTGCTAAATGTGATAAGCTCTAATGTGCTGTTGCCACAACACTGGAGCATGCTCAGTCAGCACAACCTACAGGTGGATCTGCTTCCTCTGGCAGATCTTATTACAGCGAAGGGCCGACAGGCAGCTCGGAGCTCCACTCCAGTGATTGAGACGACAGACCTCTTAATTCAACTCGGACATCCTTCAGGGGTCATTTAATACTCGATAGGAAAACCAAGACATACAATACAACGCTTTCCATTTTAATGGAAATGAAATGTCTGGGCTGTATGTCAAAGTGGTGACTTTTGCCTACTGTTTCTTAATATTTTACTGTGTCTACTCAATATCTAGTAATCTATATGGACCACTACTTATTTTGGTTATGGTACAAAAGACAATTTGTCCTCCTAACACATTTTGCAGATGGAATTTAAAAACTCTGTTTTTCATATCAGCTTTAATATGATCATTCTGTGAATACTGGAATGATACTTGGAGAATTTAGCACTCGCAGATGTCATGAACACCCACACGGCTTTCCTTTTTATGTGGCTGAATCAGAGGACAAATCAGAGACTTTGTTTTAATTGTTGCAATTATGAATTAGTGTGAAATGGAAACAAGCATGGAGTTGCAGAGTTAGGAAACCCATGGGTCGTCTATTGCTTGTCAGATTTATAGCAACTGTAGATTTATTGATGTAATAGTATTTCCAAATACAGATTTATTGACATTTTACTCCACATTTGGGGAACTTGTCACCCCAGTACAATAGACAGAGGGGAACACCCAACCATAAATATTAGCCTCGGACACTTTAAAATATTAAGAGCGAGCTGGGAGCCCTGCGCAATAATGTATTCTGAAAGCATCAGCCTTGTACTGGATTATTTATGTGGGGACCTGTGAAGCCAAAAACAAGGTGTGTCCATGAGGTCTTGTTATTACATTTGAAGCAATAAAAATCTAACATTTTAAATTCAGTCATTCATTTCTAATGTGCCGCGCAGTAAAGTCTAAGCATCTTACTTGAGCGATTTGTGTTTTAAGCGAAGGGAAGAAAAAACATTGGAAAGTAGTTTTTCCGTGTCCCCTTGTTTTTGCCTTTGATATTAAATAACCTGTGGTGGAATCAAACTGCAGCCAGTACTCGTCTCATGTGTGGAGTTTTTCATTAGCGAAGACAGCGGATGAATAGGGGTCTATGTAGCTTGGCCTCACCTCTCTGTACATGCTTTTAAACCATGACAGTTCTGTCTGTAAATCTCTGCCCCCGGTGCTGCTACACCCTGAGCTACATCATTTGACAAATAGCCTTCATTCCTAAAGTGGGGACAACTTTACACCACTGTTGTTTGAGATCTCTGAAACACCCTTTTATGTTAACATTGGATGTGTGCTGAGCACATTAGCTCACTTTCAGAGCCCCTGTCAAATAATTCATATAAAGTGAATAATTGATGAGTAGAATGACCACAGCCCTCACACCCACTTAAGTCAAAGCCTAAATCTTGAGGCCCTTTATTTTAGTGCTACATATGTGCCCTTAAGGATCAGTTATTTTGGTGTTGCCTGAGGACCTCTAGGCTGTCAAAGGACACACAGAGACACAGCCTGTCCTTTGAAGTCCTGTCTCACAAATGCACAAGGTCTTATAGACCGGCAGCATTTTCCAGTAGTTATCCTCGAAAACTAATAGGCAAGATAGAGTACAATTCAAAAGCAATTCATCAGTGTAAACCGATATCCACTTAATCCAAATCAGAGGCTCACAGGAAACAAAGCATTTCCATTTTCAAAAGGTGGAATGCTATCCTCGAAGATAAAAGAGGTTTTGTCCATGTTCCCCTCAGTTGTCTAGACAATACAACACGCCCCTGGCCACCTGCTCTGACTTCTCAACTGACAACAGCCATAACGTATCTCTGTGATAAATCCCCTGTTTACACTACTCCACCGGTGTCACTAACAAAGCGGGGACTTCACCGTAGCCACACATTCGTAGACCACTGTCTGGTCTCTTCTCCTTGACCCCAGGCACACAGGAAGATATCTGGAAAGCATTCATTCACTGGAGTCCTTGACAGTCCTCAGCACTGCATAATGTTCAGACTGCAGAGGAATGTCATGGTGAGTCAGAGGGATGAAGTTCTGACCTATAATTATTCCCCCGTTGGTCCCTGACATGGTGGGGTCAGGCCTGGACAGCTGGGGCAACATCCTGCTGAGCTTCTCTGCTACAGGGATGCTGTCACACAGCAAAATTAGCTTCTCTGCAGATCTGGCCCTGTCGCCACTGATGGATGAGCAAAGAAAGGTGTCAAAAACAGGATTGATGATTTAGGACATGGTCTAGAGTTGTGACAATCTGTATAAATTATCCTGAGGCTTTGGCTGCCAGTGTAAATGTCAAGGATTTATTTATGGCGTGTTACCAACAGGGGGTTTGGCTTGGTTTGATTGATCTTTTTTTTTTTTTATCCTAAGCGAACTCCACAAGGATTTTAATAATTTGATACTCTACAAAATGATTTACTAGTGAGGAATAATTCATATTTTACATTGGGCCAAAAAGAGCGAAGGTCCTCTATTACATAGAAAAGGGAAGAAAACTTGCTGACGCACACTAAACTTCTCAGCCAAGTTAGCTCTCATTTGATAACTAAATCAAGCAACTACTCCTAGTCTCCTTGGCACTCAGACTCATATATTTTTCATCCTTATCTGGAGTTTTTTGTTGAGGAGATTCTCCAAAGACATGACCATACAATCATGGATTCCTTTGAAGCCATTTGACCATTATCCTTGACACTAAAAGCACAGCACTTACTGGTACTGGATGTCAAATTAAACCCTTTAATGATAAGTTCTCTCCTAAGGTCTCATGGGAAATTTCTTCTGGATTACATTGTGGGAAAAGGCTTTGAACTTGACATTGAACTTAAGCAGACTTTTTGCCTTCCGACGCCTAAAGTTTGGCTGTATCCCACCGCTTCATTGCTTTCATTAAGAAAGCGCAGGGAACATCCAAAAGTGAAGCTCAGATTGAGGTCATTGACTAGAATGAGTTCCATTAATGAAACTTTAAACTCAGCGCCTCCATTGAGAATATTTGCATTAGATGATCACACATCCAGTAGTAGTAGTAGGTGCGGAAAAGAAAAACAAGATTCAAAGCAGCTATAATCAGTACTCTTTCATAACAATGGATCAAATGACTCTGTGTAATGTGACAAATGTTGCTTGTTGTCATGAAGCCAAAGACAATTATCGGCTCTGCAGCTCCCATGGTGTTACGCCCCACAATGACTCTCAGAAGACCAAAAACAGAAATAAAAGAACTTACATTCATCAATTGGCCAGAAAGTAATTCCTGCTAATGTGGCTCTACCGACTCCTTTTCTCTGATGCACATCACATTCAAACATTTTGTCTCTTTAATGTCGATCAGCTGGACATTTATTCTGAAGCACTAGCCTTGCATTGCCTACGAGCACAATTATGTTTGTAGAGGATGACAGCATAATTCTTCGCCCTAATGGCATTCAGGAAATGACCACTTGCACAAGCCATTTACCCCCACTGGTCCTTCGCTCGACAACTCACCATATTTACACAGAGGGTTTCATAAATACACAGCACCATTAGGGCCAAATGTTTGCCTTGTCTGAGCACAGAAGGTGGCACTTCCACAGCAATTAGAGGAAATTGGCAGTATCTGCAGTCTACGCAGGAGTGCTGACATCAGTTCCCACCTCGGTGGCCTTGGGGACGTCTGTTTGCGAGATCAAACAGGTCCTGAGGTCACCATGCTCTGCTGAAACTGACCAGAGATTTGCCCTGGCCCGGGTGCCGGTGACCCCACTTTCCTGCTTAGGTTACATGCACTCGACACGCAAAGCTGACTCGAAGTACTCTAAAAGGCTACGACTTAAAGAAAGCGGTATTGAGATGCATTGTGGTAGGAGAGGTGAGGGTCAACGCTGCATATTCATTTGAGGAATTGATTATTGTAAATGTGTTTTCAACAATATCTGATGACTGATGATGTTTTTTCCGTCTCTTTTACAGAATAATGGATCCTTGGCGTGGTGCCAGAATCACAAGCAGTGCTCCAAGGTAGTGTGGTTTCACTTCACGAACGAGACGCATGCCACATACATGCCTCATTATCAGAGGATAATACAACATAAAGTGTACGAGTCACGACAGGACTAGTTTTGTCATGCCTGCAGGAAGAGAGCCTTTGAAAGCTGTTGACACAGACTCTTTTCTTTTCAGCTAGTCCTTACTAGGTTGCTTCTGCTTTCATTGACGCTCATTTGCACTTGTAAATGGGATACAATTAAATAAGATTTGAAGAGGTTAAAAGCATGCCAATTTATGAAATCAAAGCGCGATTATTTTTTCTACCGATCAGAATTTCAGTACGATGCCTTACGGTACACCTCCCACAGGGCTTGTTTGTGTTTTGTGCCCTGTCCCAAAGAAGGTTGATACAAAGCTGGTGTTGACAGCTCCTCTGAAAAGAGGGCGCTGACATACTCTATCAGACTCTCCCGGAGCCGTTGACAAGGCCCTCGGAGATGTGCTGTATAGACTGTAGACAGAGAGTACTATGGAGCTGGAATAAGAAGGATGATATGCTAGCAAAGCCAAGCCAAGTCCAAGTAGAAATCTGAACAATGCTCTCAGTAGCTGTCAAAGGCTCTCATCTCCTCACACACAGAGCATGAAAAGGATTTAATGCTGTTAGCCCATGAGGACTCAAAATAGAACATAAACAACACATATCCATTGTCTGAATAAGATACGCGAGGTATGTTATTGTCCAGGTGATGAGAAATTCCATGTAGTCAGTGTATATTGTTTTTTCCACAGTCCACAGACTTTGATGTGCTTATAGAAGAAAGCATGCTGAGGATTTGGGCCGATCACAGTATTGCAGTGATGGTGATTAATTAGAAATTCAGGAAGTGGTTGCTTTTTTTCCTCATGCTTACTTAACACGGCCTTACATTTGGTGTACTTATTAATCACAATCAGTGTCTGCTATCAACTGCCTCACAGAATGACCCTTTGTGTTTGATTTCTAAATTCCCTTTTTTGAATTTCAAATTGTTTCCTTGGCAATTTGCATTTGCCTGGGATACAGCAGAGCCATTGTGCTTTGTGCTTTCTACTACATCTGCAAATGTATAGGTTATTTCCCTTTCCCAAATTAGCAAAGGTTTACAGCATGTTGTTCTGTCACACCACTGAGTGTGTCCTGATCTGTGGGAAAATTGTTAACTGTTCTAATTATTTAACTCTATTGTTGATGTGGCAATTTAAGTATCTCAAGGCAAAGCACAATCAATTTAAGTTTGTCTGATTGCCCCTAAAACAAAATATGTGATAAAGAACATATATATTCATAAACCTTCTGTGACAAGTTTAAAGTTAATGTATAGGCACTCAAGAAGTTAGACCTCTTTTGTTTTCACCATAATTCTGTGAAACTTTTTGTTTCTCTCCTTTCCACTGTGATGGCCAACATTGGCTCTTGGCACTAGTCATTCCCCAGTCATTCGGCAGAGTTTTATGTTTGAAAAAGGCTTTCGCTGGCTGTGATTCCAAGCACAGCATACTGTTTTCATAATCAACCAGCTAACATTGCTGAAACTCTGCAAATTCTCCCAAAACTCTTTAATGGACTTCTTGTTCCCCTCGCTATAACAAGCATGTCAGTTAGCACTTCTTTATCCTACTTGTAGGCTGTAAATAAATGAGGCTGGATTTGATGTAAGCCCACTAAAAATAATGATGTGCTTGTGTTACTGCTGTATAAATGTGTTGCTCCGCCACTCTGCCTTTCCAAATAGTTTCAAGGGCTCTCTGAATTTAATTAATTTAATTGTGTCCTAGGTTTTTGGTTCAGCCTTTTAGGATGCCGGCCAGGGCGCGGTACTGGAGTTTAATTTGCGGCCAGAAGTCAATATTTTGGTAGCAAACATCACCACACTTCACATCCACATCAATGACTTGAGTGCACACTCAGGGCCTGTGTGTAGTGTGTCAAAACACGGAGCTATTGTGGCTGCTCTAACAATTGTACCAAATAGGCCCATGCTGTACAGTGGTTCCCTGTGAATAGCTCTACAGCCGCTGATTAGCCTCTTCACTTCATGAACAGCACACACTCAAACAGACAGACAAAGGCAGTGGCTCCCAGGGAGTGCGTTAGGGCAGAAGGATTGTCCACCCAGAGCTCTGTTAAAGAGCCTCAGAGGGCTCCCTGCCTGTGAAGAAAATGCAAGGAAGGGCTGCCTAATAATTTAGACAAAGATGCTGTGACCCCGTCCATCTGTCTGCGTTTTAGGAAATCAAAGCCTCCTGTTTCCATTTGTGATGAGAAAGTCATCCCGGTCATCTCGTATGCAGTGTCCGGAGTCGGCCCCCCCGCTCTCAGAGTCCCCATTGTCATGGTAATTAACCTGCTTGCCCCTCTCTTCAGAGCACAGTGAGGTGGCATTTGGAGAGCCGGGGAGTCATTATCATGCCATAACACTGGACCAGCAGACAAACTCCATTCAGCGGGGGAGACGCCAGGAGAACAGACAGCAGCAGCAGCATTTCTATGAGCTATTGTCATTTTGTCTCCCTACTGTTAGAGCTCCCCACTTGAGAAGTTTGGATGTGTTCCCTGAAAGTTTTGAAAACTCCAGGGTGTTCTCTTTTTCTGCCGCTGCAAAGAAAATAGATTCTGTGCGTGTGCATGGGAGAGGGTGCAGAAGCAGCCAAGAAGCTTTCCACATTCAGAGCATGGCTGATATTAGCAGGGTTTGCTTTCCCCCATGGGTGTGAACCAGGCTCCAAATCAAATGCTAGGATTGACCTAAGGCGGCTAAATGCCGGCCTGCAACAAAGCAGTGTGCTTCATTACTCAAACTTCTCTCAGGCAAAGAAGAGAAGAAAGGACATGTGCATTATGCCTGGATAAGTTTGCCTGTGGTGAGTCATTGGAACGTGTCCATCACTTATAATTCCTGAGGAAGAAAATTTAATATTTTTTTTGTAAACACACCGAACATTTTTTAAAATCAGTATACGTTTTCCTCCACTGAGACTGATCTCTCAATGAATTGGATTGGAGTGGTGATTACTGAGCAGAAGAGAATTAAAACACCAGTCTTTAATATAAAGTCTTTCAGCAGGGAGATGTTTTTGCTTGGCCCTACATTTCTCTCTAACCAGCCACGTCCCTGCCCTTTATTTATCCAGAGTTTCCAGAGGGAAAAGCTTTAGAAAGCAACATTGTCTGCTCGCCATTTGACGGCAATGAGTCGTGCATGTCTTTCATAGATGTCTCACATATCCCAGGTGGCTCTTTTGGAGCTCTCTTCTCCTCCCAATCACACCCTGAGCTGCACATACCAACGCAAGAATAAGAAGTGTTTACTTTTTTGGATTACATGCGCCCTCGCCTTCACATGTTTGAAGCTTTGGAGTGGTTTGCCTGAATAACAATCACTGGAATGCTACTATGTCTCATTCAAAAGTGTCTTTCAAAGCCCACTGTCAACCCCCCATACCCCGTACCAACCCCCACATTTTCTCACGCCAAAATAAAATGGTCAAACTTCCCATTAATTGTTCTTTTTTTCAGGGTCAGTTGAACCTATAAAATTAAATCAGAAGCCTCATTCTCCAGTCTTTATGGATCACTTTCGCTTGAAGCTTTGAGAGTGTGTCAATGCAGTTTACAAGCCTTTTGTGTGGTCATCTCTTCTTTGGCGGTAGGTAGTATATTTTGAGGTGCACTGAAAGGATGTGATGAAGTGGGTACTGGTTGTGTTGGTTTACAGCTGGCCATGGCTGGGATTGTTAGGTGCTTAGACAGACTTCAAAGCCCCTTTTGGTCATGTTGAGGCCAGACGCTGGTCTCACCTCCCTGTGTTATCCACATTACCAGCACCAACACCTCAAAGCAAGCTGGACAAGAAATCAATATGTCAGGTGGGCAGTGTGTGTGGACTGCCTGTCAGTGTAACTGCTAAGCAGAGTGTAAAATTGGAGAAATAGTCCTTGACAGTCTGACTTAGATTGATTTTCTAATTTCACATATATGCGGAGAGATTGTGCAAAGAGACATCTCTGTGGTTTCTCTGGAGCCTTTCTTGTATTTTATCTAGTTGGAGGCTATGTGAGTGTTAGTGTGTGTGGGTGGCGGAGGAGTGTGAAGCAAGGCTGGTCAGTCCCAGCAGGAAGGACCTGATCTGGACATGGTTGTTAAGTTTCATTGGCTAAAGGGGGGGTCGCTTCATTGGCTGCTATCTGTGAAGCTCATTATTCACATGGTGGGTGGCAGAGAATGAAAACCCCCCACAGCAGAAAAAACCAAAGACGTGGCCACAGGAGAGGAGGCGAAGAGGCTGTGGAACTGCAGTTTAGACTTCCCCAGCAGTGGAAGCTCTGTCTGTTCAATATGTGAGTGATGAACACTCCAGGAAATCCTCCATGAAGAAATACACTCTCCATCTCATAGCAGCCTGTGTTTTTATTGATCCTACAGAGCACAGGGGCCTTTTTTAAAATGGTAGCCATTTGTTTTCTAAGATAATCAACCTTTCCCAGATAGCCTGATTTCACATGTTCTCCCTTGTCAGAAGGGATTTTACTCTCTTGAAGGATTAATGTAATCAAAGCTGCTGTGAAATCCTCTTTCAGCAATAATGACCAGTCACGCTGAGACAATCTGCTGTCGTCCAAGTGTTTATTCTCATTCTGAGGATGGATTGGCTGAATATCATAGATTACAGCACACCTTTCATGTTGACTTTGCTATCGTTTCCCGCCCAAGTTCACGTGTTGAGAGGTGCTAAAGCAGGAAATTATTCTGTGGCTTTATTTATGGTCTATGCTGTCGTTACCCAAGTAATCTTGCCAACAGACGCATCAACGAAAGGGAAGATTAGAATGTAAGAATCTTAAAGCTGATGTACTTAGTAGATGTGGGCTTATCAATTTATTCCAGCGGCACTCAAAGCTGCTGCATCCCGTAGATAAATCCCAAAGATTGTGTGTGACAGTTTCAGGACGATGGAAAAACAGAATCTTTGTCAAAGACCTTGTGATCGACAGCTCTCTTAACCTTTAACTTGGAGATGACAACTCCAGTGGAGTAATATACATTTCCAGACTGTACATGGATCAGAGATGAAGAAAGACGTTTGTTTTCTACATCAATATAAATCCAAGATTCCCACTCAACTCAACCAGATTTTCCCTTTCTTCGCAGAGTCTTTGTTTTCAGATTTTGAACAAATAAAAGAGAAATCATATCTGTCACTGTTCTTGAGATACTGGAAAGAACCGCCGGTGTAAGGAGCTGTTAGTGCAGGCTGGAGAGGGCAAGTAGGATTAATGACTTTCAACTGTTGCTGATACTCAAATAAACAAGCGGTGATAGTGGTGGAATGTGACTGCAGCATGGGATTAGGGCAGCTTTACTCCCGTCAATAGCATGTCATGTCTTACATGTTGTTGGCCTACATTGAGACAGAATCTCTAGGTCTCATCTCATAAGGAGGGATTGAGACGGCGTGAATGGTCATTGTGGGGCCCTCCTTTATTTTGTTTACAATCTCCTCAATCTGCAGCGACTGACGCAAATGCATTTTTCATCCTCTGCGCAGAAAACGTGAGTTCATTATCGTCGCTGTAGATCAGCTGAATAGACAGGTTGGCTTTGGAGCCGAGGAAGTGTTTTATCATGCAATCCCGTTTTCAACTCCGCTCCCATGCGTCTGTCATCTTAACATTATTCAGTGTGATGGTGTAGGAGTAAATACAGTAAATCATGTGTTGGGCAGATCTGGTGTGGGGTTTTCAGGGAACAACGGGGAGGGTTTTGGCTTTCCCATGTCACGTCACAGCTGGCCTCTTTATCACCAATCTGACCCCATCATGATGGATACATCCTGTTGAGTCTTATTGTCATGAAATGTAAACCGAGCCCAGAGGTAGGTGATAACTGAGGCTCTGGTTACAGCCACTGTATTTTTGACTCTTGTCACTGCAGAACATAACAACATGAGATGGCAGAGGACCTGTAAGAGAAGGAGCCCTCGCAAGAGGAGGGGGGCATCAGTCTGAGTGTGTTTTTTTTTTTTGTTTGGGGGGGAGACTTCAGAGTCATTAAGTATTAAGTGAACTGCTATTGCATTCCACTGCAGACAAAGCACAATTCTGGCTAAGCTGTGTGGGCTTTATGCTCATAAATAAGGCAGGCACCTCTGATTGTGGGGTAAATGTATAATTCATGCACTGCCCCTCCTGCTCCTCCTCTTTTTCTTCTCACTTTCTGCCAAGCTATTCCTTTTCAGCTCTTTGTTGTCTGCACCCTCAACTGCACTTTAATTAATAATTAAAGTGATGCTTAAAGAATGTCTGTGACACCACCTGCTAGGTTACTCACCGTCTCCGACTCCGGTGGTTTGAGAAACAAAATAGAAAGTCTTGAACCATATGCATTTCAGTTCACCCCTCCAGAGCTGGAATACTACAGTGTTTTAGTTGGTTGTAAATACGAAGGAGTTATAACACATCGTACGTCCCTCTCAGGGCTGTAAAACACTTGGAGATTTGGAAAATGTGTCATTACTTCAGAGCCCTTCAAAGAAGTTTGAGTCAATCTTAAATAGTAAATTAGCACATCACATCATTATTATAACTGTATCCTGTCTTACTTATAATGAAGAAATGTTGATTGGATGCAGCGCTGTATCACATTCCATTTTTAGAAGATGTGGTCAAAACATTATTGACAATGTTAGTATTTCTCAGGTTCTGCAGGGTATTGCTACAGACAGCTTGTCCCTCCTAAGACCAGCTATGACAGGAGTGATAAACAGTAGTGCCAAATTTCCATACAGTTTGAATACATGCACCTTTTAGGGAGATGGAGGAAAGCAGACAACCACCAATTTGCTCTACACACATTGATTACCTGGCACCCGCACAGACATCATGTACCTCCAAGACTTCAGCAGGGGGAGCAAATGAAGCGCAGGGGCACCAACATTCTGTAATTGTTGTCTTTTTATTGCTCTGCATACAGCAACATCCTCTGACACCCTGAGCCATGTGGGTTTCCTCTTGGTGTGCAGAGGCTTATGTAAATGCAGAATAGAAAACCTGACAGCAACCACTGCAGTACAGTTCTATCTGTGCCCCCTCCCAGAAATAGCAGGCCCAAACCTGTATGAATATTCAAGATGCACTTGCATTGACTAGCACAGCTAGTTTCTGCTAGTTTAACTTGCGAGTGAAACATCAACATTGACTGAGAATAATTCCAACATCTCTAATACAATTCTTACATTTTCACCCATCCAGCCATTCCTTCCTGATAAATGTGGCATTTAATAATAATAATAAGCAACCTTCTGCTCTTTGGAAAGCCTCATTTCATATTTATGAGCGCCCATGTGAGCTTGCTGCGTATAGAGTTGCAGGCTCACATCTCTAATCAGCATGCAGTTAATCTTTTTGATCTACCTGATCCACACCACTGTCTGCTCAACACACACCTGTGCTGATTTACAGCAGAGAAGAAATTAAATACACAATATCTCATGGACTTAACAAAGTATAAGGTCACATAAGGTTGAGGAAATGGTGTGTCTAGACTTCATAACAGCTCAAGACCGGGATATCTTCTTCCTGATTTACTCGCTATATTTTTTACAGTCCTGTGAAACTTAATGGCACGTCAGAGACGTATTGGAAAGCCTTGCTAGCATATGATTTTATGCTCATTCAGATCACAGCCCCAGCACTTGATGAAATATGTTTCAGCCTGGTTAACCTGTAATCATAGTCTCCGTAGGCATCATCTGGAAGGCAAATACACAGATTTTAGGCATGCTACTCATTTTTTGTCTAGAAAAATAGACATACATTTTGAATGGCAATCAAGCTAAGTTTGGATTCTGTGGCAGTGTGAAGTCAGGTCCCATGCCATGAATAAGAATCGGGGGGGGGACAGGAAAATAATCAAAAGTAATGGTCCTCTTTACACTGAGGGTGCGAATGTGAACAAGTGACAAAGTGTGGAGTGATGTCCACTGTATTGCGGTAAAAATGTCTAAAGTTTTTCATCCATATTCATGTTTTCAGATTGTTCTCTAAATGGTTGCCAAAAGAATTGAAAAGCAACAAAATCTCTTCTTTTTCTTCCTCTTTAATGCTTGTGGTGGTGCACCATGTGAAAACCACCATTAATTTGGAAAGAAATGGGGTTGAATGTACTACGTAGCACAGCCAATTGAAATTGTCCCCTCGGGTTTATTAATTGACAAAAGAATTGGCAGATTAAAAAATAGAATGATGTTAGTTGCAGCCAAATTAGCTTATTTTGTGTTTTAGGCTGCCCAAACACTCAACATAGGTGTGGTAATTTACATATTTCTCTGTTCTGTTAAAATAAGTGCTTTAGAGATTGGTTCTCAACTATTAAATTAATCGCCAACTCTTTTGAGCATCGTTTTGAGTCATTAATAAGCAATAAGAAAAAAATGTCCAACTTATCTCAGTCTCTCAGATTTGGTTTCTTTATTCCTCTTTGACATTAAACTGAATATCTTTGGGTTGTGGACAGAACAAGACATTTGAGGATGTAACCTTGGGCTTTGGGAAACAAACCATTTTTCTGACATTTTACGGATGAAACAATTAATCGAGAAAATGATTGACAGATGAATTGATCATGAAAATAATCATTAATAGCAGCATTATTTAAAATAAACAAATAAATACAGAAGTACAGTATAATTTCATAAATTCTTTGTGCTGGTCGTGGCTAGCTGTAATATTAGTGCTTATTTTGGGCATGCAGCTTTCTGCATAGACAGGGTTAGGTAACTGGCTTGTTGGAGCACTTCTAAAGGGTATGAAACTCTCCCAGCCATCATTACTACAAACGATGAGCGCCTGCACTGAAAAAATCCGGTTCTTTGATGAAATGTCAAAGGTATGTGGGGTGTGACTGCTTGCTCGCAGTCAGCCATGGTTGTACTGTTGCTTCCATGTCCCACCTCGGCTCAACCCTTCCTGCGCTTTGACCAAATTTAAGAGAGCCTGTTCTTGTTTTTATTTCTACAGCCTGTGATTGGCATATTTCATTAAATTACTTTTTTTATACTTGTGCAATTGTCTTACAACAGACAAAAAACATGTGTCAGTGACATCACCTGTATTTTGTGGTTGGCTATAGACTTGGAAAACACACATAAAAATGATTACAGAAAAAGTTGGAGCCTACAGAAACATGGCCTCATAACATTGCTGGCAAGAGAAAGTGCATTGGCCATGTTAGCGAAAGATATATCACACGATAAAAAGCTCATTCTTTGTCTGCACTGCAACGTGAGCCTGGTGTTTTCAAATCTATCTACTTTGGAAAGAGTTTTGGAAAACATCCATTTTCTGAGTATGACCACGCTTGCTTGGTGCAGATGGAAGGCCAAATAGAGAGAAAGAGATGAGTTTTGAAATGTATCTGGATTAGAGCGGACATGGAAAGTGAGAGAGAATGAAAGGCAGATAAGAAGTGAGAAGAAACTGTGGGAAGTCGGGGGAGACGACAGCCAAATAAAAGTGAAATAGAGTGAGAAGTGAGTGAATACGTGGAGTAAGGGTCTGTTTCAATGGGGGAGAGAGCAGAGCCTGCCGACTTGCTCCTGGACGGGTCGATAGATATGAGCAGGGAGCTGAGAGCTGCTGGAATAATTGAGTCCGGTCATCGGGAGTGTGAAAAGCGCCAGGGCAGCAGAAAGTAGCCATAACTCAATGAGATTGGAGGTGAGATTTACGATGTGTATGATCAACAACAGAGATTCCTCCATATCAGAGTCTCCCAGAGAAGCAGAAAGCAGCTGCTCCATCCCAAGAGGCAGCAAAGGCACCTTGTAAATAAGTGTTGGCGCCACTCGGGCTTCACATTTACTCGTCGTGTTCAGCTCCCAGACGTCATCTCCCAGCTTTTGGGAAAACAGAGTGAGAGAAAATCTACTGGCTTCCATGTAGGCACAGGTACCTACATGCAGTGGTGCATGATTCATTGATTGCTGAATTTCATTTACAAAATAACAGATCAGTCGTAGCTGCTTCATCTACTCATATCTCAACTCAACTGTACAAATATGTTCCTGCAAAATGTCATCTGTATCAGTATGAATTATAGCCTTTTATTTTGTATACACTGTGTATTGTTAAGCCGGGGGCAATCTCGACTGGTAGCAGTTCATGCTTCATTAACTAAAACAAAACACTTGCGTGACATTTTACATATGCACTTTTTTTCATCGTTTATGTTATTCCAGTCACTCACTCTCTCACTCGGGCCAGTAAGCTTTTTTTTTTTAACGATGGGTGGAGATAACCGCGCTCCTGTGATGGAGAAAGGCAGCTCTATGCTCAGCCACCAACCCCCCATCTCTCTCCCTTCTCTCTGCGGGAGGCCCATGCCCCCTCTCTTCCCTCCCTCCACCTCCCCTCTGCCTCGTCCCAGCCATGACAAAGTGAAGATGGGCTGTGGCATTGGCTGCCATTCAGCCTGACTCTCTCATCGGCCCCACAGAATGCCTTTCAGGGTCCCCCAGAGTAACAACTGCTGCGTTTTATTACAGCGTGAAATGGGGAGTGAAAGACTGCTATGGATGTTCCTACTTAACCATGCAGAATGTGTCACTATTGGGTAGGAAGATAAGAGGACAAAGGGGAAATCAGCCGCTCAAATGCTTTTGTTAAGGCTAACAGCTCAAGTCCATAGAAACAACCCCATGTTCTTGTTTACCTCTCAGAGTAAAACCATTTGTGTCTTTTTAGGTGAAATTTGTCCAGAAATATGTTAACATCACATAGGATAATTACATGCATTCCTTACGCTATTCAAACAGATGGTAGCTGTGTTGCCAGCTGGAGAGATTTGTTTGAGGGAGACCCAGACATTGGCACCCAATCCCAGCAGATACACTATGTCCTGCCCAATTATGTTCTCTACTCCAGTTCCATGGTGTCTTTTCCCAGATTAGATCTCAGAAGTCAAACACTAGCATAGCTATCGACGGTGAGAGATGTGCAAACGTTTGAGGCATCCAAGCCTCTAGGGGACCCACTAATACTAACTGTTAGACCACAGATATCTCCTGATGTGATCCCATTAGTGGAATAGTGTCAGTTTTATGTGCCATTCATACATACAGGAAGTTTTTCTAAATGGTTTGGAAGTGTTTTGGCTTTTTTTGGTTTGTTGTAATTAGCAAATTAGTGGTGAAATTATTACTTGCAAAGGCCTATGCCACAAATTAAAAACATTTCGACATACAAAAGCAGAAGCACAAGTTTCAGGAGGATGAGGGTGTGTATGTGTATTCGATCGGGTGGAGATTGCGAGAAAAAGAAGAAGTTGTGCAAGAGCTTCAAAAAAAAGATGTTATGGCACACTCCCAAGCATACTTTTGGCGGCATCAGTACTATGGTTTAGATTGAGCACCAAACTGTGTAAATAGGAATCAGGCACTTGATTGATGAGAGCACCTTTGTAATTATATACAGCCGTCCTATTTGCTTTGGCAAGACATCTGTCGTCGGTCCTCCTCTTCCCTCCTTAAATGTCAGGTTGTGGGTGTGGCTGGGAAGAAACGCTGACAGATTGTCAGTTTTCAGCACACCTGCACGGAGCTCTCACCGTCTCGACACAAATGCTTATCTTTTTAAAGAGTGCCGTTTATATTATATGCGCTCATTCAGCAAAAATAACTGTCTTGATGAAGAAATAAAAAAATAGAACTTCCTTTGAAGCATTCAGCAGTTTTTGTTGGTTAGGAACTTTTGCCCTGAAGAGTTAAAAAAGAAAAAAAAAGAGAGAAAAACTAGGACTTGGAGGGTGAGACAACACACAGCCAGAATTCTGATCTGTGTTGCAATATCCTCAGTATGCAATGTGCTGTGTTAATTCAGGCTGCTTGGCATGCAAGCCCGAGCATCTCGAGGTAACGATGATTCTATTTTCACTTAGTTGTGATTGTGCTGAACCCTAAAAAAGATTCATCCTCAAGAAAAGCCAGTGGAATGCATTCAGTCCATGCACACAAGATCTTTCAATGAGTAAAATGAGCTTGATCCACCTGGCTTATGTGTGTATGTTCAGTGATTTGTAGAAGGGATTTGGGGGCTTTAACATGTGCGTCTACTGGCAGAATGTCCTTTAGACACTGGTGCGGTGCGCAGTTATTGCCTCAACACCTCATTGTTCCAGCGCGACGCTTGTGCGAGGCCGGGATGCTGAGGTTGCTGCTACTGCCCGTCTTCGCCGCAGGCTGTACTCTCAGAGGACACAATTGAGAACAGAATTAATGATAGAAGGTCACCATATTATTAATAACAGATGATAAAACTGCAAAGACTCTCTGGACGATGAGACATAACTTGGACAGTGCAAGTGAGCTCATATGTCATCTTAAATCTCTGAGGTGTTGCAGTGGTTTCACCTGATCAGCTCTGTAGAAACCACATTAGTTTCTTTTGGAGCTCTTAGCTGTCATAACTACGTGCTTTCCCTCCGAGGTGTCCAATTTTCCCTCTGGCACATTATATTTTATATCATGACTGGAGAGATATCTATATTGCTATGAAGTAATTAAGAAAATACCTTCCCTCCCACCCCTCTGGAACCGGCTGTTTAACACTCAACACACTGTCCATACAGGGCTTCTCGGTTGCCCGAGACGAGGCTGGGCAAACGCAGAGAGCCGAGGCTGAGTGCTGGCAGACGTGTGCATGGTCCTGATTGCAGCGTGTTCCTCCAGAAGCAAGGTTTATGTTTCATCATGCGCCCGTCCACCGCACTCCATAAAAAGCAAATAAACTTTTCACTGGCAATGGCATAATAATGACAGAGTTGGCTAATGAGCGAATTAAAGTCATAAATACAACCCGGGCCCCCTGACTGAGATGTGAAATTTCTTACATCAACTTCGTCTTAAATACGCTCTCTACAGTATGCCCTCATGTAACCACTCCGCTGTATTGTACCTTACATAACACCACATATTGTACTGATGAGCTTTTTTCAGGAGCCTCTTATTCAGGCCAAAAGTGGACCTCCGGTGATGGCAGATCTCCATATCTACTCTATCATATCTCCCTCTCCCACTGACTGAACATATTGGACTGTCCCAGATGAAGAATGTAGGCGAATGTGTTGAAAATTTACTGCTGTGCCTTGTCTTAGTAATGTAGCTGGTGCAGGAGTCTAAATTAAATAGAGTTGAATGAGTGACTTTGGCAGGTCTCTGGTTGGTGTGGTTTGGGCTGCTCCCAGTGCAGCACAGAAGCAGCCTGGCAGTGGTTTGACTGTTTGACTGAGCTTGCTCTTCTCTTTCACACCAGCTCTCAGTGGCCAGCAACAGGAGCGTATAAGACCCGAGCTTCTCTCAGTCCCATCTGAACACATTCCCTTTCCTGCGGCAGCATCTGCCTGATTCTATTGGACATGCATGGGCTTTTGTGCTATATTACATTCGCATATTGAATTTGACTCATTCAGGGGTGTAGTATTTAAAGCATGAGGATCTTGACTAGATTGGTAAACTTTCATTTTGAATTTTATCATCCCATTATGTTTGGCAAAGCCACTTGCCTATGTCTATGCCAAGCATTCAGTAAATTCGTTCCACGTGTTAAAAAGGGAATCCCAAGAACATTAAACCAAGTGTATCATTTATTAAGTGCTCTCTGTTCAGCTTGGTAAAGAGAGGGGAGTTTGGTGCCAGTGCCAGGCGTATCAGGCCCAGACATGAGCAGGAGAAGCGGCAGTATAAGAATGAGGCATAGACGATATGGGAGACGAGCAGTGTTGAGGCACGAAGAAGGTATCTGTATACATCCAAGCATCACTAGATTTCTAGACGCAAGGGTGTGCCTGACTACTGACAATAGACAACCCCTTTGCCCCATGTTTGCTTTTGTAGAAGATTGTTTATGTCCTTTGAAGGTATGCTGGGCATCTGTAACAAAAAGAGGTGTGACTGGTTGTTGTGAGTGTGCACAGGAAGGGGCTGAGTGAGTTGCCTGTCAGGCAGCCAGTGCCCGAGCACTGAAAGCACCATCACCGCAGCAGTGGCTCTTTGATGTGGCTGGCTCTTTGAAGAACTGACACCCTTCTCCTTTTCACAGTGCCTGGAGCCCTGCAAGGAATCCTGGGACCTGAAGGAAAACCAGTGCCAGGATTTATGCGAGGTATGTCACTACCACAAATACAGCGGTTGCCTTAGACACAAGTGTTTGAGCTTTTCATACTTAGTGGGAAAATTCAATGAGAGGAAAGTTTGAGAGGAGTGTGAAGTAACTCTTTCTGCCCTCTAACGACACTCTCTGTGAGGCTGAATCAAAGATGTTTAATGTACTCGCCGCTCCAGTAAGTCATAAGTTGAAATGTAAACAGGACAATCCCTGTTAGCTCACAGAGCTGCCTGTTTGCAGTCAGGCAGGTTGGTCTTAAAAAGCAATCTGACATATATTTTTCCTCTCCTCCCCCTCCTTCTCATCCCCTACTCCCTAGCCCCTGTTTCCCAAGAAGCACTATGAGTGTCTCACAAGCTGTGAGTTCCTTAAGTCGGTAGAGGGAGTGAAGCAAGGCGACTGTCCTGCCCCAGAGAAGGCCAGCGGCTTTGCAGCAGCCTGCGTGGAGAGTTGTGAGGAGGATGCAGAGTGTTCAGCTGTGAAAAAGTGCTGCTCCAACGGCTGTGGCCACACCTGCCAGCTGCCCAAGAACCTCTACAAAGGTAATATTAAAGGCGTAACTTAAATCATGTGGCGTTACAATAAAAATGATTTTTCAGCAACAAATTGTTCTCTAAAGTTACAATCCTTACGTTTTTAGTCCTGATTAAGGGGTTAGGTCACTAACAAGGGCGGTTTTATGAATTCTACAGCAAACACCCCTTTATCAGAAATACAACAGAAGAGCATCTGTTTACAGTGCAACCATACAAACCCATTTTGTTTCATCTCAGTAATTTTCCACACAACTGCAGAGCACAGGAGAAGGAGTTGGATAGGAGGTTTGCAGCCTGTCACCTGCAACTCTTCATCTACCAGCTCACCTTCGATACTTCTTGTTGCATTACTCCCTGCAATCAGTTAAACTGATCCACTGTGCAGAAAATGACTGTTTTGTAGTTGCATTTTGATGAAGATAGCTGTCAGCTCTTACTTTGCGGACGAGAACATTGGAGTTTAAATGAAAGGGCATTGATGAATTATGATGTGAAACACTTATTAGAGAGATCATAATTAGAGGAAGAATGGAGTTCTACAGCAAGCCAGGTTGACAGGCTAGAATGCACAAAGTGACTTAACGTTGGACTGTGCGCACTGATAAAGTTGCTTAATTGTCCGTGGGCTCAGCTGCTTATTTAATTATTGCTCAGTGCCGTTTGCAAGAGGGACCAAATTAACACGGTTCGTCAGCTGAATTATGGATACTCCCTCCCTCTCTATTTATCCTATTCAGTAAATGACGTTTTATATCTGGTAATGGTCCAATGCAAACATCATATTGTTAATGTGATTAAACTGTTGCAGTTTGCATAATTTTCATAAATAGCGTTGAACCAATTAATCCCTCTCTGTAAAAACATTAATTTTAAATCTCAATGACGCAGATTATCCTGGACAATTTTTTTTACAACTTGCTCAGAATCATAAATCTTTATTACATCTCTTTGTATTGTACTTCACCCACACATCCCTCATGCTGTTTCTGTTGTAAATTGGAATAAATCTTCACTCTTGAATTTGCTGGATTAGCTTCAGGGTTTCACAGACACAGATGTACCCAAGAATCTTTGCTCCAGTAAAACAGTTTAATAGCGCTGCCCAAGGGGGCCTGATGTTCTGAGGGCGCTGAGTCGTTTTGTGAGAGAACCAAGAGCCTCTGAACTTGGAGATTGGAGTTGGAACTACATTATATACACTATCAGCACACAATTGCTGGCAGCCCGGGGCCATAACAAAGTTGGAGAGATGTTGAAGTGAAAGCAGTGGAAGATGAGTGTAAATTAAGCTTTGAACCGCAGCAGTGATAGACTGTAGCTGTGTATGCTTTGAATCTCACTGCAGTAAGTGTAAGCATGTTTTACTGTGCATACTGTATTTAGCTGAGAGAGGCAAGCGTGTGTGATTTTGAGTTTGAGCTTGCGCACACAGAAGAGCATGCTGGTATTTATATTTGATTTGGAAAAATCCTGAGGGACTTCACGGTGGATGCCGCGCTCAAAAGGTGAACAGCAAGTTAATCGGGGGAAAAGATGAAAGCAGGCGTAACCTTGAACATTTCAATACAATGACCCAGTCAATGAAAACTATACACCGCACTGTGAGACCTTCAAATCAAGCGGCCTACCCGCTGATTTAGTCCAAACACTGAGCTCATGACGGGTCTCCGTCAGCACTGCATTTACACTGAATTACACTGAGCCTTTTGGTGAAAGTCCGGATGGAATTCCTGTCCTGGTTCTCAGTGTTAAAGGTCTAATTAGCTGCTCATGGTTTGAAGAGTGTAATTGTTTCTATGTGTGCACTAGTGTGTATGTAGTCTTCGCAATGATGAGCAATGATGCTGGAAGCCATTAGCAAACACAAGCGGGGAGAAATGGAGCGTTTCCCTCACTGAGATCACTCTCAGATGTGTGTATGTGTGTGTCTTCAAGTTGGGGTCCCCAGCCCATGTGTATGTCCCTGATAAAGAGAAACTTTGGTATTCAGGATCTCTGAGACACCGGACCCCCACTTAGCTTTTGATGTGTAACCAAACTTTTTCTTCTTTTCCTATTTTTAAAACATCAGTTGAGTCCGATGCTGCTGCACATCATTCACTGTGTATTCATGGAGGTGTGCCTCAGATAGAATATGCTGTGCTCATATGGAAAAAGGTGCTTTATCTTTATTTTCTGTTTCTTTCATTTCCATATCTTTCCCTGTAGTTCTCTCATTTTCTCTGTTCCTTAGAAGCAATAGAACCGCATGGGATGCAACCCAGCTTGTTATAGGTGTTTTCTGATCGAAAGCAGTTCTACACTATACTGTGAGATAAATTGGAAAAGGAGCTGGTGGGTGGTTTAAACAAATAATATGTGAAAAATGTAGATGTCAGAAGGAAATCAAATTATCCTCACACTGTCACAACACGTCAGTCAGTGCATCGGTCCATCAGCCATCCTCAGTTTACGGTAAGTCTTTGTGTTACAAGCAGGATTTGCAGTTTTCCTCAAGCCCCTGTAATTACAGCAGTGATTATGACAGTATGTGCGTGAGTATTGCAAATTATATTCCTGCGAGTGTAGTTGTTGGCGTGATTAAGACATGAATGGACTCCGTACTCATGATCGTGCCTCAGCGGCAGTTACGTCATGGTTTGGAGTAAGCGTGTGGCCATTGAAAAATGAATGCTGTATGATTCTTGGACCAAACCTGACACAGAAGTTATCTTTGGAAAGAGCGAGCTGAGAAAAAGTGTATTCCTTGCCCTTCTACATATTGCGGAAGAGAGAGCTTGTGTGTGTGTGTGTGTGTGTGTGTGTGTGTGTGTGTGTGTTTTGTATTTTTGCGTATGTGTGGTTTGTGCTTTGCAGGAGTACTTGTGTGTGGGAAGATGAGCTAAGACAGAGGGAGAGGAGGAATGCTGTGGTTACCTTGGTGTTCATTATTGCGCAGGAAATGTGACACGTTCGTTCACACACACGCAGTCACACATCATTGTGGAGCTGTGAAACCACAGCACAATGACCCCCAGCTGTTAGCATGCAGAAAGCTGTTATCAGCGGGACAAAACAAAGTACTGACTCCATATGCATGTGGCTCAAGGACCCTCCTCCATCTTCCAGGATTTTATATGCATCAATCAATCAGTTTTACGTGCCCTGTATGAAGGCTGAATAGAGATATAAGTAGATCAAGTGCTCTGCATACAAAACACAGTCTTGATTATGTTGTTTACGGACATGAGGCGCAGTAGCCTTGAGCGTGTGTTGATGCTGTTGATAAATGCGGAGCAGCGGCGGGCCGCTCAGCAGCGACAGAGGTCCAACATAATGGTCTGAAGTGCAAGGTGATTTATTGAGAACTGTGGGATGTATTCAGCCTTCTCCTGCACTTCCAAACTTGCTTTTCCAATCTCCATCTCATTATCACTGTGCCCGACGCTCAATCAACAACTCACTACGTCTCCACAGCAATAAATTCACTTGAGAGAGTCAGTCTGACTTGGCTGAGCATTTGGCCCAGTCCTGCACTTAATAAATCTCTAATTTATTGCACATGGCCACATCGACTTTGTCTGAAAGGCTGAATGTGAAGTGCAGTGATAGAAATGAACTTTACATGTATGTGTGTATGTTTGCACTTGTGTATTTTGTGTCTGCGAGAGAGAGAGTGAAAATCATTCCACGCGCCATGTCACATACCTAGATGTAAACTATGTGTATCATTACTAAGAAGCGCAGCTACCAAAATACATCTCTCTGGCCAGGAAATATCACAATCTGTCACAGTAGAAAGATGATGCTGTTGACCCACAGCATGTATTAAATCTATTGCGGTGAGGTCATGTCTCATTTTCAAATCTGTATCTGTCCAACTCTGATGGTGTCATTTATCTTTCCACCCATGAAAGGAAAATAACAAATTTCATGTTGGAAGTTGACCTACAAGGTTCCACACAAATACTGTGTACAGATATTAACTCCTGTCATGGTATTCTCTTCCTTGCGTGTACTTTTAGGGGTTCCTCTGAAGCCGAGGAAAGAGCTGGTATTTTTGGAGCAGCCGTCGGGTCAGCTGGAGATCCGCTGGTCCTCCAAGTTCAACATTTCCGTGGAGCCCGTCCTCTATGTGGTGCAGCGTCGCTGGAATTATGGCATCCACCCCAGCGAGGATGATGCCACCGAATGGCAGACTGTGGCACAGGTAGATATCAGCCCCACCATACATGCAAAATACTGAAGCACCTGAGTAAGATCCCATCAAATCTAGTTATGCAAGTGATTCTTTTGATCAGACATTTGAGATTTGTGTCACTAAGAAATGTCACATGTCCCAGCGTGCCACATGCTACAGCTGTGAAAGTGCTGCACTGCGCTGACAGACTGTTGCACACGGTTGCACATTCCTCACAGTCACAGTGTCTTTGAAAGTTTGGCAAAGAGAAACACACAGTTGACTGATGTAGCAGCAGACTCACATGGGGCCTGTGACCCTGTGTGAACTCTGACCCCTGTGGTTTGCTCCCCCCCCCCATCTGTCCCTCAGACTGCAGAGGAGCGCGTCCAACTGGCCGACATCAGAGCCAGCAGATGGTACCAGTTCAGAGTTTCTGCAGTCAATGTTCACGGGACCCGCGGCTTCACTGCACCCAGCAAGCACTTCCGCTCCTCCAGAGGTCTGTATGTGCTTCACTTACGCGTGTGTGTGTGTGTGGCCTTGCTTTGTGACTAAGTTCCTGTTTGACACCCACTGCCCTCCATTTGTTATGGTTAAGACCTTGGAACAGGTGGAGCCTTTGGGAAAGAGTTTTGAAACCTGATTTGACTTCTTATCTGACCACACAAGCCAAGTGTATGCAATGAATATTCAGCCAAGCTTTTTTATCCCTGAAATTTAGTATTTTGTTGTAAAGAATTCAACTTTTATTCACCTGCATTTGCACCTTGCATCTCTTTAGAGGACTTAGTGAGAAGTCATGTTTAGCTTTCTGTGTAATCCACTGGCTGCATGCAGTAGTAGCAAACTGATTATGACTGAAACCTGATTGGTAAAGCCAAAAATCTTTATTTAATTTAAAAAAAAATCAAATGTATTCAGGTATCAAACTGTTGAATTTGTTCATTTAACTAGGCAACCTGAATTGTAAATAAGTGTTTCCACACATTCACCCAGTGAGCTAAGTGGAGAGTGTTTTCATGCCTGTGCCAACTAGAATGCGAGTATGAGGAGGGACTGGGTCCGCAGAACATTCGCTTTTCTGTATTGCAACCAGATCTTCATTTATGTCTTCAAAAGAGGGGTTTCCCCCGCTTTACGGTCATATAAAATGTAATATGTCTGAATTAGTGAGGATATTACAGGTCTCAAATGAATGCTCAATGTCTTGCTTCCAGAGGGAGTGACGTAACCAAGGCAAGCGTCAGATCTTTGCCACAGATTAGTGAAGCTCTGATGGCATCTTGTGTTGCTGCTCGACTCCTTCTACCCCGCACTCTCAATGTTGAATGACACTCAATCAGCAGTGTTGTGCTGCAGATGGCATTGGTTAAAACAGCCGGTTGTTGTGCGGTTCCCAGGAGTTACAGGTTTCTGAATGTAATATTGTGTCTAGATTGAATCTGATCCGGATCAGATTCAATCTAGACAGTGTGTTTGTTTGACATGTAGAGGCAGAGCCATGTACCCACCAGTTCAGCCTTACGCAGCCCTGAGTTCATTGTCTGTAAGTGTGTATCATGTAGAATAGTATCTGCATTGTGTGGACCACTTTGATTTTTTTTATCCATGCAATGCACAGTGCACATCAACATACCAAACTTGTGTTATTTATCCATTAATTTATATAAAGGTTGTTTAGCAGTGGAACACTGGCAAGTCCTAAGTACTTTTTCCATGTTCTGCCAATAACTAAAAACCTGTGCCAAGTACAAAAAGTATTAGTGTGTTTGATGGTGTGTGTGCGTGTGTGCGTGTGTGCGTGTGTGTGTGTGTGTGTGTGTGTGTGTGTGTGTGTTTGTGTGTGTGTGTGTGACCTGTCCTGTCAAGCCTTCGTCATACATTTACTCCCCAGAGCGTTCTGGATGGCTGTCAGACAGAGCCAGACACCAGGTGGGAAAAAGATTCTGCTGCAGGGATGGAAACCAATCTCCAATCAGGCCAATCAGTGCCAGAATGTTGATAGATTGATGGGAGCTGTCGTGAATTTGATGAGCTCCTGGCGATTCTGTCATGCCATTGTTATTTATATAGCATGGCCATATCATCTGATTGCAATTTTGCACTACTATACTTTGTTAGGGCAATTTGTAAGAACTGACTGCTTATTTATCTTGCACAGCCAACATCAGCTGGTATGGCCAACCGATGTGTCCAGTGGTGTTTTTGGACTGGATTAAATGTGTTTCAGGTGGGAGAGGGCAGGGGCGATGGAGAGCCAACTGTGCTTTGGTGTGAATCATTTTCTCATTAAAGGGCTATTCCCTCTGGTCTGACGTCTGGCATGTGGCCCTGCCTCTCCTCCTGCACCAGGCTGACATCAGCGGCCGACAGCAGGCTGGGTCACAGCACATACGGATACTTTCAGAACCCTGGATACACACACACATTAGATAGAGTACAGGAATGTTGAGAGTGGAGCAAAAGTGAGCAGCATGTGTTTGTTAACCCCTGACCTGTGCTCTCGGTCCTGCCGAACGCTGTCATAGACATGACATGACACCTGTCATAACATCTCACGGCAGATTGTCAGAGGAAGACTAATTACTTTACACAGTGTCATACTGGTCCCCCTCCTCAACTGCAATGCTAACGCTCAAGTGGTGAAAGGTGTGTTTGGTCTGTAACACATTCAACCTGAAATTATACTTGAGAAGAAAACTCAAGAAAACTGCCTTGGCCAGAGATTTGTCACATACAAGAACCAGAGGCCCTCTTTGTCTTCCGCTCTAAATGTCTACAGATGTACTAAAATGTGTTACCACTGACAGTGTTTTTTCGTGTTGTTGCTATGTCTTCAGATCCCTCCGCCCCTCCCAGCCCGACCAGTCTGCGTGTCACCAACGTGACGCTGGGCGACGAAGGCCTGGTGACAGCTCGTCTCAACTGGACCCTGCCAGAGGAGCCCGATATTCCCATACATCACTACAAAGTGTTCTGGAGCTGGACTGTGCACACCAAGTCCATGGTGCCATCCAAGAAGAAAAGGAGAAAGACCACCAACGGGGTAATCTTCTCACCCTGTCTTAGTGATGTGTTCTTTCTCTTTCTCTCTTTTTTTCCCTCTCTTTAAGACTACCGAGTCTTGGCCAGGATTATCTCAGCATCCCCCTCAACACATCACTGTAAATATCCATGTAGGCCTGCAGTGGAAACAAGGATAAACATGGAATAGGAGTTGCATTTATTTATATATACTTGCAGGGCTATCAATCACACACACAGATTGATACAATGTGTTCTTCATTGTTTTAATTCCTCATACTGATGAAGGAACCTTTAAATGCACTGTTAAGCTTTCGAAGAAAACACATTTAGTGTGATAAATGGCTCTATTTATAGTGATAAATAATGATTTCAAGGTCTGTGTTTCTTAAATATCTCAATTTGTATTGTATTGTATTGTAGTTAGTATTTTGGACCTTTCGCCTCCTCCTACTCTGTTTTTGATTGTGTAATTCAGCTATTTCTGAAGTGGTACATGGGTTTATTTATTTATTTATTTGTCTTATTTTTAACATAGATCTCAGTAGTTTCAAAGTCAAGTGGTTATATAACTACACTCACAGTTCCTATCCTATCATTATATTTTTTACATTAATGCAAACAGTGTATTTAAATCTAAGGGGAGACTCAGTAAAACGGGACAAAACTACAAAAAACTTCCATGAAACATTCTCCAATAATGACATAAATATCATGTTTAAAGGAAAATACCATTGATTCCTACTGTTAATTCCTTGGAACAGTTGAGTTTGCATATGGGAACGTTGTCAACTATTCGGCCCGGCCAGAAACAAGAGTTTTCATGGCCTTTTGTCTGCAATGTCACATAGACAAAGCCCCCACTTGCAATCACAAAGAAAGAAAATACAATTTGGTTATAAAAGCTTAAACAAACAGGCAAGCTAAGGACTTACAAAGTTAGACTTCCTGGCTTGGACAACTGAAAAAGCCACAGACTAATATTTTGATAGTATTACAGATGTGTTTTTACATACAAATTACATTATTATTATGTATGCAAGCATCGATTGGACTGTTGATGGGTCCATAAGCATATATCAATTGAATTTACCTTATACACGACAAGATTATTGACTGTCCTCATAAATCACAGGCTCTTATATGAATAACTGAATAAATTTGACCATTTGCACAATAGTAACATGTGACCTGCCATAGCTGTGGCTCAGTTTCTATAAAGCGCATTTCATTAGAGACCTGAGCAGAAAGACAGATTGTCTAGACAGTCCACACACACCACTTCGTCTTCTCCTGAATTAGTTTATGAAATGTGTAGCAGATGTGGCACAGAGGAGATAGAGGTGGGAGACACCAGACACCTATTGACACATGTACTACTGGTTTCCACTTTGGCACCTCAGGGCTTTGAAAGCAGCCTGCTGGTAGAGGAATGTCAAAACATGCACAGTCAATAACAAGAACTCATCAAGCTCACGCTGATGGTGGAATGCTGCAAGTCAAACACAGTGAGGAAGCCCTGGGAGGCTCTGATAACATGGCTCCCTCACAGGGCCCTGAAGGCTATCTCCTCACCATGATACCTTCCTCAGCTCCACATGTGCTCTTAATAAGCAGGGCTTTCCCACAGGCCCCGGTTGGCCCAGGCTGAGATGAGTTGGAGCTATGACCGGGACAATGGTAGAACTTTGAAAGGGGCCTCAAGTGACAGTAACATACAAGATGCCAACATGCACGTGTTTTCTGTTGTCGCAGGCTCAGAGCTGGGTGGAACTGGAGGGGCTTCAACAAAACAGCAGTTACACTGTGGAGCTGCAGGCCGTCACCTACTGGGGACAGGTGCGTCTGAAGAGCTCCAAGGCTTCGCTCCACTTCAGCACCACCAAGAATAATGAGTCAGGTAAACGTTATAATTTTCTGTTGGTCATTCAGCTGTCAGACTTGTCGTGTTTTTCAGTCACTGGGGATGGCATTGCTGGTCTGTCAGTCCACTATTTTGGTCCTGATTTAAATATCTCAACAACAATTAAATTGATTTACATTAATTCTGTGGAGACAATCGTGGTCCCCAGGAGATGAATCCTTATTACGTTGGTGATCCACTGAAATCTAGCATTACCAGCAGGTAAACATTTTCAAATAACCAGTGAAATGTATCAATGCCTACTCAACAGCCATTCATTGTTCCCAGACATTGTATCCTCTGACTTTTCCTCTAGAACCACTATGAGGTTGACATTTGTTAAGTTTTAGGGAAAGGTTTCTACAGCTATGCCTCTTGGGACCAATTGTAATCACTTTGGTGATCCCCTGTCTTTTCATCATCAGGTCAAAATTTCACTTTGTCCAATTGTGGTTTATGACTAAATCCCTGCCAAATTTATGACATTCTCATCATCCATCTCATCATCAGCTGTACTTCGTGTTTAGTGCAAATCTGCTACTTCTAGCATGCAAACACACTAAGCTAAGATGGTGAATTTGGCAAACTTGCTCAATAATAGCGTGCTGTGACTGTGAGTATGCTACCATTTCAATCAAATCACCACTGGGCCTAAGTGCAGCCTCACAGAGGTGCTAGCATGGCTCTAGACTCTTATGATTAGGACTCTTATATGGACCTGCAATTTTGTGATTTCGGATTACTTATGAGATTGGCAGAACCGACTTTGCATAATCCAATTTTCTTTTTGTTTGTTTGTATTCCTTGAAAGTTGAATTTTCCTAAATTACTGAGAGTCTTCAGGCAAACAATCACCATGAGAATTGCAAAAAGCAGGAATGGCCAAGGTACGCTGACAGCACATCTGCATTCATTCGGAGCTCCTGTGTGTTTAGGAAACACAGACCAAGCCTCAGTGTGTACATTTTAAGCATGTGTGGCTCTAGAGGGAATTGAACCTCTAACCTTGGCAGTGTTAGCGCTGTGTGTACCCATTGACTTACATCACACTTTTGCATAAAGAACGTGTTGTAACTGCCGTGATCTTACAAAGAAATAATTGTGTGTTTCTGTTACCATGCTGGAGAGTTTCCCACAACACAGTCACTGTTGTGTCTTAGCTACAGCAGCAAACATTTCTCTTTTCTCTTCCAGTAAAATCAGTACTCAAGTCAAAGAAGGAGGAGATATCCCCTCTTGGTTCGACCATGGCCAAACGCCCTTCTGGCCCTCTAGAGGTAGGCACGCCCTTCTACCAGGATGGCCAGCTGCAGGTCCGTGTCTACTGGAAGAACCGGGGAGGTATGCACTCTACTGTATTGATTTATAGCTTTGTTATAATCTAATTAGCACCCCATTATGCCCATCAATCATTATGACTCATGTGCACCATAATAAAGTCTTATGACTGATTCTCGGTTAACAATGAAAGATTCCTTTTTAAAAATGTGGTATCAGATGGTGAAGAAATTAGAAATTAAATAAATGAAACAATGTGTCTTTGTGACAGTTTGGTAATGTGAGTGCTGGGCAAATTGGTGTAAACCTGCACATGCACTGGTAGAGCAGAGCCACTGTTTAGTAAAGAACAATAAACACACAGAGCTTAGCCGTGCGATGGGATTTATTGACAGCTGTATTTAATAGATCCTCGCCCTTGCATTAGGGTTGAAGCGGTCCATTTTGTTTTACAAGACCTGATGTCATAGGGAACAGAAACGGTCGTGGGTTGAAGCACCGCAAGGGGTTAAAGCCTATAGGAATGCCTGTCCCAGCGGCATCCATTCCCCAACCCTTCTGTTAATACCAGAGTGGAAATATGGAAACCTTGAAAGCCATGCTCTCAGGGTAACCTGTCAAGTCCCATTCACTGGTCTATGTTATGTTACTAATATATGTCATCGCCTCAGCCAAACTCCACATCTTAGAGTCAAGAATGCAAACCCTGGCTGAAGGAGAGGCCTGGTGAGACACCAACTGCTGAATCAGAGTGAGAGAGAAAGAGAGAGGGAAGGAGAAGATAGAGTTGGCCCAGAGCTGTTAGCGAGGTTGGCCTGGACTCCGAGAGCTGAGTGACGCTGGCGGGGATCAAGCGTGGCTGGGGAATCACAGTGTTGCAGAGCAGAGTTAATCCTGGTCCAGCCTCTTTTTCTGTCTCTTGTTTGCAGTGCTGCTCTGCAATGTGTGCGCCACTGCCACTCATTAGTCTGAGGGATGACCCTGGCTTTGACTCTTGACAACCTGGGTTCCACTACTGTAAACATACAGACATGCAGATGGCCTGCAGAGTTGGGAGTCTCTGGACATCTGGTTTTTGTGACAGACAAAAGGGACAGGTTAACTGAACCGTGATTAAACTCTCACTCATTGTCTCTGTGATCCAAAGCAGCCCGGCTTCTGGGTTGTCTCCAGCAGACGAAAGAGAACCGTACTGTACATCAGCTCAGATAATATATCGCCGGCTGCCCAACGCGCAGACAATACACAGCAGTCCGGCGGTGGCGGCACTTCTGAGGCTCGCTTCCAGCCATGATTTATCGAACACCGCTGAGGTTCTGTTCTCTACCTGATTTCCATGTCCCATTTCTTGTTTTACATACCACTTCCCCTCTCCGTCAGACCCCGCTAAGCATATCTTGTTTATTTTTTCCCGATTTCCCGGTTCCCTGTAATTCCTCTCTTCTGCTTCCAAAGACCTCAGGGGCTCCTAGTGCCAGATCTGTGTCTAAGCCTTCAAAGGACCCCTTTTATCTCCCCACTACAACCCAGGCCCGCGCCAAGGGGCGAACATAGCATAACTCAATTATTAATCGGAGAAGTATTTCACATATCCAAGCGACACAGTTGAATGAATAATAAATCTAGTAACATAGGGTGATGGGTGGATAAACATTGCTGATGAGCTCAGGAGGAGCTACTGTACAGTAATGAAGTGAACGTTGCTGCTGCAGTCCGCAGCTGAGAGCGTTTGTGTGTCCCAGCATGACCAAGGCTGCCACTCCACTGATGAGAATGCAAATCCTTAAAGTTGAAGCAGAAAAGTTTGGTTTGGGAGTTGAGGCTTCAGTGAACAAAAGGGAAGGTTAAGGTAATAAGAAAATCATGTTAATAAACTAATGTAAAGATAAAGGAGGATGTTCTTTCAAGTTCAGTTTTATTTCCAGAGACCTAAGTTATCTTGGTCATCAATAATGGAAATAGTGATATCAGATCTCAGATAGGGAGTGTTGTAATTTGTGAGATACCCATCTGTTAATCATATCAGCCTGTCGGATTGTCTTTTGATATCTTGATGTTCACTGGGTGCAGTGGTGTAACATAACTAAGTACATTGACTCAAGTACTGTGCTAAGGTACAGTTTTAAGATATCTAAGGCTACGTTATAGAGGGGCAGAAGTGTTATTGATTTTACTCGACTACATTTATTTGAACACTATATTAATTTCATTTCGGAGTTCGGTGTCTTGCTTGACCCTTTAACATGTGAAGGGAAGAACTTCAGATTCAACACTGGCGTACTGTTTCAAATAAGCTACAGATGCTTGTTACTTGTTACTTTGCAGCATAAGATTTTACCTCCAAAACCTATGATGTTCCTATAAATACAATGATTCTTCTAAGTACTTAATACACTGTTAGATTGCTAGATTATACTAGACAACAGTATATAATGACGTCCTCCTTGATCTGGAACAAAATGAAATTTCCCCCTACACAGTGATGCACCAGTACTAATAATTACAAATTAAACTATGCAATATATTTATTATTGAATAACTGATTGATTGTTTAGTCTGTAAAAAGTAAGACAATTGTGAAAATGCTTGCCTAGAACCAGGTTATTTTGTTGGTCAACAGTCCAAAGTACAATTTGTGACGATATTAAGAGAAAAGCAGCATGTCATTACATTGGAGAACCTGGAAACACTAAACGTTTACCATTTCTGCTTCATGACTGAATCGAATATAAAAACTGACACTAATATTTAATGCAATAATACAGTAAAATTAACACTGACAAGAGACATTCCGCTGCTTAATGAGTACTTTTATGTTTAATACTGAAGTACATTTTGCTCATTCCCATATGACATTTTGCATAAAGTACTTGCCCATGTAGTGGAGTACTTTTCCATTTTATAAAAATGTAAAAAATAAAAGCTCTGAATGCAGAGTTTTGTCTTTCTTGTGTAACATTTTCTCATCTCATCCTCCTTTTGTCTTAGACCCCACTGTGAGTCGCTACCATGTCCAGTGGATGCCGGAGTACTGCAGCCACAATGAGACCAGAGGACCAGAGAAATCTGTCACGCAGGTTAGTCCCAGCTCCTTTTTCACACTCCTTCCAACCGAGTGTCCGATCACAGAGTGCACTGCACTGAGCTATGGCTTGATCAGCAGCTCTGTGCTATGCAAAGCACGTGCCTAACCTTTTGTCTGATGCTTAGAAAGGACAGCACCACTAAAGAAAACAACTCCACCGAGTGAGCCAAAGCCCCGTTGTGTTGGATTTGCACCGGGCAAATCACTGGCTGTTGTTTTGAATATTATGAGTCAGTCGTGTGGTCAGGCATGTGGTGTGTTGGCCAATAAAACGCATTTACTTAAACAATGTTTCCTGGAATGGGGGATCATTCACCTCCAACGGCCCCAGCCATGCTTCTGCATGGGGCTTTCTGTTAGGGTGCAGTAGGGTCTGTGTAGGCGTTTTGAGAGTCCGGGGGTGGGGGGGTTAACTGTTGGGGCTCAGGCTGATACAGGATGGCAGAGGCCTGGCAATCAATGCATTCTTTGGGGACCGGCGCTCTGGTTGCTAGGAAATATACATCCATTTTCTATAGATCACTGGGAAGGATTCCAGGCTTGTGCTTTTATGTGAGCACAGCGCCTCATTCACTTTTAATCAAAGCTGCTCCATATCAGAGGGAATATACACACCCTTTCTCAAGGGACTGCCTATTAATGTAGAAACTCTTTACTGCAAATGCAAGATCTAAATCCACTAGTCAGCGCAATTTTTTTTGTTTCCTCGATAAGAGATGAGAAAGGCGTTTTTTTTTTGTTAAGATCAATAGATGATTAAAGTTTGAAATGAGTGTAAAGTCTAAGACTGAATTCATTAACATGGATTTACAGGCCATTCTCTTTTCAAATTACACATGAATTCACTTTGCTTCTTAATTAAGTTCTCCTTGTGTTTTACCACATGTGGAAGCTATAAAAAAATCATTTATATTGTAAGTCGAATAGAAGAATAGTGGTCTAACCCCTACCATGTGAGTGTTCAAAGTGGTCCTATGATGTGGGGCATGTTCCTAAGGTCTCAGTGGGAATGTGATCTGCTCCGGCGCTGTGTATTTAATTATCTCTGAAGCTCCATGGGACCTGACCTGGGTGACATGTCAAAGTCATCAGGGCTGAATAATGTGTTTCTTGGCTCAGGAGAACTACATCAACCTCCCAGGCCTGCTGTTCTCCTGCAAGTACAAAGTCACTGTTCACATGCTGAAGTCCAAGAGACGCTCCAAGGACGAGAGCACCACCTTCCTCACCCCATCCTGCGCTACCATCCGGAGCAAGACTCACAAACACATCCCATGCCCAGGGGAGGGAGGTGAGTATTCAGCTGTTTGACACGTAAAGGGCATTTTAAAATCAATCTGTAGTAGTGCGGACACAGTAATCAGACACCGTAGCATGAGATTGACATTTCAGGAAATACAATTCAGTTTTTTGCCAAGAGTTAGATAGAAAAATAGATACCACTGTCATGTATGTACAGTGAATGTGAAGCTACTGCTTGCAGCCAGTTAGCTTAGCACAAAGACTCGAAACAGGGGGAAACAGGTAGCCTGGCTCTTTCCAAAGGTAACAAAATCTGCATACCAGCATTTCCAAAGCTCACCAGTTAACACATTATATCTCTTTTATCGTCTTCACTGTGAGGTTGCCAGGCAATGAAGGAGAGACTCCAGGTGATGTTTTTACACTTCAGTTTTTCTACAAAGTAAATAAATAAGATATAGCGTGTTCATTTGTGAGTTTTAGAAGGGCTGGTTGGTCTAGCCACATAATAAGCATAAGGACATGAGAGTGGTATCAATCTTCTCATCTAACTCTTGGCAAGAAAGCAAATATGCATATTTCCCAAAATGTATTTACTTAACTATTCTTTTAATATCAATGCCCTGACTGAGACACCTCTCTCCTTACAGCTGCAGGGCTTCCAAAGGTTTTGGCTAAGCCGGAGAACCTGACTGCCTCTTTCTCCATCAACGAGGGAAACATCACCGGCAACTTCCTGTGGCGTGTTTCCAGGGTGGCTCCCCATCAGCGAATTACAGGCTTCCAGGTCACCTGGGCTGAGATCACCACCGAAAGCCGGCAAAACAGCCTACCCAACAGCATCATCTCCCAGTCCCAGATTCTGCCTCCAGTAAGTCTATTTTCATTGTAACAGGATTGGCGTTTTTTCTATCCGAACTCCTGTTTGTAAAGGCAGCAGGTTGAATATGTTTCTATATACCACAGGGACCATGCGCTGTCATATATACTCAAAAATAAATTGTCCCTTGCAGTAGGAAAGTATGCTCTGCCCTCAGCGTTTCATTTCACGGCCTCTGTCAGAGGTGAGGGTGATTTGAGGATAAGACTGTTGTGGTCGCTTTGCATGGATCTTGTGATAAGCGGTGGTGTGTAGACAGACACAGGGATAGATCTGAGGAAGTGTTGTGTCCTGCTGGAAGTTCTCCTCCTCTACCTTTTCATCTGCCTTCACGTCTTCCTCTTTCATCCTCCGTGAGAGCTCTGAAAAAGCTGCGCTTTGACATAATCTGCTCCATCAACAACACGTTCCGCCTATCTGCACCTCCCAGCCTCTGGAGCTTGTCTATAAATAAAACCACCCACCGCACACTTTATCAAGCTGGCAGCAAGAAAGAGAGACAGAAAGCCTTATGAAAACAAAGTCTTTGTTTTTGTCTGTGGTTTGTGCAAAGACAGCTACGCAGCTGATATTCCCCTGGTTTACAGCCCATTCAAATTCAAGTCCTGTCAAATTCACAGGCACTTTCTGTTGTATTTCAACTGATTGCATGTCGTCTGCTGTTCTCCTCCCTCACGTGGCAGGATCACAACTTGCTTGTAGTGTCCAATCTGCGGCCGTCCACTTACTACAGACTGGAGGTGCAGGTCATAACAACTGGAGGAGAAGGTCCCGCCACCGTCAAGACCTTCCAGACACCGAACATATTACCAGTCATTCAGCACCGTAAGTACTAAGTCACTGTCAGCTGTTGCTGTGTCAAGTAACTCAAGGAATTTGTGAGTTGTACTTTAATGAGCTCAGTTTAATTCATTATTTGCTGGATTTCTTAATCATGTGGTATCTTTTGTGCTTCCTCGTGTCCACCAATGTGATTGTGTTGGGACTATTGTTTTGGCTGCTCGGTGCTAACAGCATACTGTAGATCTACCATTTATCCTTAAAGCAGTAGTCTGACATTTTAGTTAATGTGTTTATTAGCTTTCTGGCAAGAGTTATAAGATCAATACCACTTTCATGTCTGTGCTATAAATATCAACCGGTTAATATAGCACAAAGACTGGAAACAGCTAGCCTGGCTCTGTCCAACAGAAACAAAATCCACCTATCACTGCTCAGTAATGAACACACTGCCTGGCTTTTAAACAAACGAGTTTCGTAAGCTCATCCACTAGAAAGCAAATAAGCATAATTCCCAAAACTGTCAAACTATTCCTTTAAAGATGATCAATATATATTTTAATATCAACAATGAATCACATGCCTACTTGTATGTGAAAGGGGTTGCTTGAAGTGATGAACACCAGTTCGCCTAAGCTCTATGGAGAGTGAAAAATCTCTCTAAACCCACTGTGCGCTACCTGACCTGTGCCAAACAGCTTCCTGGTTAACATAGTGGGGTATTTAGGTATAGACCAAAACAACGCTAAAAGGAGAGTGGATATTGATTCATTCATCACATTGCCAAAAACTTCTGCTCTGTGTCTGCTGTATGTGTATCTGTCGTCTCAGTGCTGTGTTTACAGCTTGTTTCTGCTGTCCACAAGTTGCCACAAAATCAGCAAGAAAACATGCTGTGCTTCCGCCACATAACTTTGTGTTAGGCAGCATATTTTTAAGGGAAAAAATTACTAAACACTGGGTGTTTAGCTCAGCAAAAATGAGAGGATGTAAAAAGTATTTATGACCTAGATAAGAGGTCAAACACTGCTATGCATCAGCAATAGCAAGTAGCAAAAGAAGCACATTTATGCTGTATAAAATCAAAGTCAATTTCTGCTGAGACCTGAATTTCTCAACTGGTATCTGACAGATCTCTGATTATGTGTGTTTTCTAGGACCCAGACTCCGACAGCACCACTCTCATCACCAGAAACCATCAGTAGAGAGACACTGAGTTGCAAGTTGAGGCAAACCCAATCGGGAAAAGAACCAGTGGCTCTCTGCTCCTGTCTGTCAGGGAAGGAAAATGTGTGGAACCAAACAGAAACACAGCGCACCAGACCATGAACTGACCCCCCTGCTCGTGAAATATGGTTCCATCCTCTCCAGGCTCCACAATACATCAGCTATTCCTTCTTAAAACCCCTCTGTCTTGACTGGTACATGTCACCGGATGGGTTGGTCTGTGGTCTTGGTCAGTGAAATTTATACCACAAGGTCTCATATTCGGCGTTGGTTGGTACACAGCTTCCCAACACACGTCCCCAACTCATCAGGAAGTTATGAATTGTAAGGTCAAAGTAAGACCCAGAAACCCCTAAAATTGTTATCCAGCTGTTTATTGAAAGCAGCAACAAACACACAAGCGAGAAAATAATTTCAATCGGATTTGATCAGCTGATTAATGACAAGCAATTAGTTCACAGTTCAAAGGAAAACTTTACTTTGGCAACTTAATCGAAGATGGTAGAAAATGGAGAAAATGGATGGTAGGAAATGCCAGAACTGTAAAACAATTGTTTATTCATGAAGAAAGAAAAGTAGAAAATTCATCTATTTATTTTGAGTTACCCATTAAAGAGGCGCTTAGGCATACAGTCAGTACTGATGGATAATGTAACTAAAGTCATTGTTGTCTAACCCAGAATATTTCACATAGTATGTTGCATGTAGTACATTTGATTTTTGAACTGTAAATTAATTACTTGCTTCAAATTGAAAGCCTGTAATGGTTTTGCATGACAACCGTTAGCATTCTGTTGGCATGAAATAATGTCTGTGTTACCTCTTTTCAGTATGTTAGCAATATTTCATTAACAGATTAACAAAGAATTATATTGGGAGTAATATGTAATGTTTATTAATGAAATTATAACTTGTGTGGAAATGATGAATTGTACATGTTCTTGGCTGTAGAAATATTTGTCGTGGAACAGTCAGTGAATGTCTATATTTATTTATGTGTGTATTACAAAGTTTGGTTTGGATGTGTGTGAATGTGTATGTTTTTGTGTGTTCTAGTCTCAAGTTTTTGAACCGGCAAAAAATCTTGTAAAGACATTTTGTAAAAATGGAATTGTAAATACAGTCTTATGTTACATGTTATTTTTCCATGGTAGAAACTGTACAAAATGCTAGTAATAAAATAATCCTTAACCAGTTCCCTTTGCTGTTTGTTTAATTGGAGCTGCTGTGAGCAGTAAATAGACATGCTTCTCCTCCTCGTGCTATTTGGCAGTTACTGTTGCTTATTTTGGCTGTAAAACCCATCATGGCAGACTGTGTACAGCATATTCACTGATCAGCCTAGGAGCCTGAGACATGTGCTCTGCAAGTCCAAATAAACAGGTCATCTAGCTCAACAGCCCGAGTGAATTTACCATCTCTGAGGTCGGGCACCCCTCAACATAATGCTTTGCTTCTCAGAGCACTTGTGTGTGTTTGTAAAGCATTAAATCCCTCCTCTGCTCAGCAGCCTTTCACCCTCATAAAATGAAAAGTGGAAATGTTTACAAGAAAATAAAGCTAAGTGACACAGAGTGGGTTATTTGTGTATGTTGGGTGAAAATCTTTTATAGCAAAGATACAGTATTCCTGAAAGGAGTGCATACAGAATAGTCTTTAATAGTGCAAACATTTATATATTTTATCATGTGAATCTTGGTTTCAGTGAGATAGAGGTTTACTTACACCAGATATATTGTACTATATATATGTTATTTTTTGCAGGCACTTTTGACCAAAGTGACTTACAAGAAGTGCTGTTCCTACATTCCTGCATTAATAAACATCAATATCCTCATCATGCGATGTGTCAAAAGACGCTGACTGTTAAGTTTTTGTCACAATGACGACATGCAGGGAATCAGTAATTGGATTTTATTTCTGTTCTTTCATCATAGAATCAGAAATTCAATAAAATAAATAATAGATTCTGCCCAAGATTCAAGTCAATTCAGATAAATTTGATACATTATTAATTTTCCAAAAATCATCACAAACGTGACTAAAATTAATTCAGTCAACAAAATGTTGTACACAAACAGAAATCAAGCTGTATTTGTATTAGCACGTAAACAACAAAGAAATTGTATTTGTTGAACGATTTGAATTGTGGGGTTGAATTGTTGAATTGTTTTCCAATTAGTGCAGTTCGTTTTCCAGCCCCAAACTGATGCATTCTCATGAGTTTCTTTGTTGTTGTTGTTGTTTTTTACCCCGTTGAGCCACAGTCTTGTTTCAGATTGCAATTCTAATTGGCCTTACCTTTAACCCTCTATGGTACAGTGTTGTCAGGCAACACATCCATTTTTGGCCTGTCAAATCTCCACAATGCATCTTTTTAAATTATACTATACTTTTAAAAAGAGGGAAGACCATAAGGAACCAATAACAATGCTTTAATTTGTCACATCACTTTGACTTTTACACATGTTTATTTAATAAATGATGTTCAAATAAAAAAAAAACTCTCTTTTTCACTTTAGCACCATTATGGTACAATGTTGCCTACAGGCAACGAACCCCAAAAATTTATTTAAAAAAATATTTTTTATACAATTTCTTCAGATTATGTTTATTTTCTATTTTAAGACATAAAAACACTCCAAACATTTTTTTTCCTAACTGGCATCATAATGCGTACCATATTAAGGAAAACTAGAAACTTTAATTTGATATTGCAAATACGTCAATGTTACATGAAAAATTAGAAATCGTGTACTGTTTGTGTCTGTGTGAAACGGGTGTTTGTATGTTTGTGTGATGTTTGTGAGGAGACACTGCTGTCCAGATGTTTCGATTTGCAGTCTTCTCTCATCACTGTCTCATAGTTGCAGGCAACAAATAATTTGAAGCCCTTGTTTTCACACACTCAGCCTCTTCAGTCAGTCGATGCTTCGCCACTCACTTCTCAGGGATGTTGTTTATGTACAGTTCTATTATGTCACAGGAGATTAGTTCCTCTTGGTCTGTGCTCGCTAATCCCTCTCCCTTTTCTAGGAGCCGGGCCAGTGTTTAGCCAAGGCTCCTTTCTGTGAGAGCCAGCCCAGCCCCTCTTCCTTTCAGGCTGTCACAGTCCCTCTCCACACACACCAAATACCATGGCCCTCAAGTGTGAAAACCTCAAAACAAAAGGGCCCCTAGCCTCTTTTGAGGCATGTTGCAAGACGTCCAAGTCTCCAAGGGCATAAAAGAAAGGAAAAAATGCAACAACTAAATAATAGGCCAGTCGTCAGAACAAAAGCTTTGTTTCCGATGGTACAAGACCAGTGAGGGCTTATTCACTTTGCATAACATTGCATCCCTATTGTGAAAGTCAGGCAGGGGATATTGCTTTCAAATTTAAACACATATCTCTGAAAACAATATTATTTAGTTGGCTCTTTGAATAATCCCGCTCAGTTAAATATTTACCCTTCTTCTGGTTGACATTAGCCCTCATTTTATTAGAATTAAGAAAGGCACAGTGAGTCCATTCAGAGGAGCGCAACAAAGATAGGCTGTTTCTCCCACACATTTCCTCTGACCCCGTAGCACCCGTTCTGCAGATTAACATTGAAATGAGCCATGGATCACTATTTATCAATTATAAGCCACTTTTATAGGTCATCCTACAATATTTGATGGAACGACTGTAACGTTACTCTTTAAGGGATGGGTGGAATTTAAGTTTTGATGATAGGTTCAAATCCTTGCATGACTTTGAAGTATGAGGCAGAAAATAAAATGGATGGACTCTACTTTGCCTTTTCAGATGACACCGATCGTAACCTGAACGATTTTAAATTTTACTCTTATGTGAGTTTCAGGTCAGTGAGATCATCCAGCCGAGCCAGGCATTCGCTCCAGATTACTACCACATGGACTACATCCATTTGTGCTGGTACTCACTTCAATATGATGAGATGGAATATATTGTCTGTGAGATTGATGAAAAATAACCAGAGTGTTTCCCCCCTCCATTAGAGAGGCAATGTTGCTTTAATGCTGTGGTATGGTGAGAAATCTGACCTTGCCCTGGGCAGTGGCATGTTTCTGCTTAGGCTCTGGTGAGTGGGACCAGGCAGGGGACACATGAAAGGATCTTTCTGTCAGGCCGCAAAGATGTTCAGTCTAAGTCTAATGAAGACCAGAACACATGGACAGACCTGAGAACATGCATGCCACACATTATACGAGCACTCGAGCTACAACACTGTTGACAAGCTTGGTATTCTTCTTCTGTTCTTGAAAAGCTGACAAAGTGAACAGCTTGATAAGCATCTGTGTGCTGTGATTAAAAAGGAGGACTACCAGGACGTTGAAGTGAAAACATCCAACGAGAGACAGATAATGTGTTTGTTTTCTCTGCTTTTCATTTTAGCAACAATTTCCTTTGACTCCCCGGCTCCACGGGGGGAAACTTGATTTCCTAGTCTCTGTGCCTGGAAAGCTTTCTTTCGTGTATATTTTGGATGAAATGGAAGATGTGCCATCTCAGGTTGTACAAGTCAGCGGCTCAGCTGCTATAACAATACCGCAGCAGAATTATTTCACATAAACAAAGTTACCGGCTTATAAGATACACCTGTGCAATCAAATGCAGTCCAAAACAATAGCTCTCCAATAACTCCAATCTCATAATGTTCATTTTTGTTGACGGCGTCACAGAGTTGTTGGTTCTACAGTCATTTTGTGGCAGTTTTAGTGGAGATATGTTGGACTACTATAGAAAGATGGGTTGTGGGAGCCAAAATATTAAATCACCTGTTATCAGTGGTGAAAGATCTACTGTGATGTGTTAAAGTAAAAGTATTAATACCACATTGTAAAGTCAAAATGTACTTTAAGTATGAAAAGTACAGTAAGGCGGAATAAGCCATTTGATAGCATTGTTATTATTATTATTATTATTATTATTATTATTATTATTATTATCAGCTGCTTATCCTGCTCGGTATTTTGATCTATAACAATGAATCATACTGTATTTTGAAAACTGGTCATATGTTTTGCATGGAAAATCTGAATCTGTAAAAGTAACCAGTAATTGCTGTCACATGAATGAAAATAAAAATAAAAAATACAATATTTTTCCACTGAAATGTAATGGAGTAGTGGTATAAAATGGAATAAAATTGAAATAATAATGTAAACTACAAGCTACAAAACTGTTACTTCAGGGCTTTACTGTGCACAGTTCCTTTCTACCACTGAGTATAATTCAGTACGATACAACAACATCATTAACTACAGCCTCAAAAATCACTATAGTTGAATCAACACCTGTCTGAATTAGTGTCAACAAACATTTTTAGCAGAACTATTGTTTTGGATTGTACAGATTTACCCAATAAACTGGTTGCTCAGTTTATAAAACCCCAGGCAGAATATCTACAGCCCACACCATTATTCCCTCAAGTCTTCTGCAGATCTTTACAATCAATCAACCTATAGTGTGAAGCAATTCACATACATTATCCTGACTTGAAACACACTTTGTCCAAAGTACTTGCCATTCTTCGGAGTTTGGGTCAAAGGTAAGCAAGAGCTCCACTATGTTTGTGTTTACAAAGAAAATGTCACCAGAGGAATCATTATCCAGATCCCTCTTTCCAAAGCAAACATCCTTCTCCACAGGCGTACAAAGTGAGGAGATCAGGCAGGAAAGTACCATCCAGCTGGGTAATAGCTGCATATAATCCCCTCTGATTAGTGTTAATCCCCTTAATGCTCCTTCCTGAGAATAAACACATGTTGACCCAAGTGACCCACTCCTAATTAATGAAGTTAGGAAGTTTGCTATCATCTATTCACTGTGGTCAGTGCAGCATTACAGGAGCTTGTGTTGAGGCAAAATGTGCTCTTGATGACACAATTTATAGCTAATAACCCAAAACACAACAGCTGACACTTATAAATTGGGATCACTGGCTGGTGTCAGCTTTTCTACAATACAATACACCCCCGGGCGTGACTAGTGATGAGGGGCAACTTTCCTTCTTGTGTTCTTTTCTCCTGTGAAGTCAGTGTGCGGGGTCGGTAGCCGGGCCTCAGAGGTGAGGCAAAGTTCACAGGTCACCATGTACCCAAGAGGATGGACGGCAGCGTTAGGGGCAGGGCCAAGACTCAGGGACAAGGGAAAGGGGTCAGGGGTTGAGTTCAGATGGAATCCACACAGAGGATGTTGAAATAGATATTGTCAGGGGAGAACAGAGCTTCCTCCACTTTTCTTCTGCTGGCCTGACACTAAAGACTACGCAAGGCAGGCACAGAATCAGAGACTATAAACACATCTCCATCTCTGAGCACTAATTCAGATGTGTTAATAAGATGATACATCTGCCACCCAAAGTGGCAGTTACAGTACAACTGGAAATTATGACAAGTGAATAATTTGATGTGTAAACACCATACTTCAGCCCCTTCGCTTCCTCATTATGACAAAATAAACTTGCGTGACAGGAAAAAGAGCAGTGAAAAATGTGTTCTGAGGGCTGTTTAGATTAAAATCCATGTACTCTATTTTGCTCTTTTCACAATAAACAGAACATCTGATTCTTACTCCAGCTCAAACACAGTTGCACATTTAAATTTGAGATTTCTTCCTGATTGTTCCAGATTGCCAAAGACTATCTTTTGAACAGTCAATCCATATGTCTGTGTCTGGGTTCTTCCTTCTTCTTCTTCTTTCAACATCTGGTTCCTACTCAACATAATAAATGTACCTGTTTGTAGAAATATGGCATCCGAGGTAATTATCGCTCACATTAAAGGAAAATTTTAAATTTCTGTTGAATCCATTTGTTGTCCTGAGAAAATCAAAATGAAGCATGAGCTGAAAAGGGAGCATGAAATTGATTACGCTGTAAAAGAACAGTTTATACGTACAATCACTGGCCGCAGAGGCTAAAGCTTTTACCGGCCCCCGAAAACATGAAACAGCAATTGACTCCACAGATAAATTAGCACCAGGATAATATGATTTTTTGTTTTTATTTTGTATGAAGACGTTGATCTAAATACATAATAAACAAAGCCAGCACATGGCTCGGCAAACCGCAATGTTTATATAATGAATATGCAGTATTTGTCCTGCCTCTCTCGTTCTCTCTCTCTCTCTCTCTCTCTGTGTGTGTGTGTGTGTGTGTGTGTGTGTGTGTGTGTGTGTGTGTAAGTGTGTGTGCTCCAAGGCTAAGAGCTCATTTCCACCCCTGATGATCACAGGCACCATTGATTGTAATGCTGACGAGCAGGCTAGTTCTGCCCGTGGCGTACAAAGGAATCTGGACATGTTTAAAGCACTAACTTTCATGTTTTTTTATGCTGGTATGAAGTTGAATGCTGATGTTGCGGACAGCTGGCTCTCATTAAAAAAACATGATGTCAAACAGAGGGCCTGGCTGGTGAAAGTCAACCACTCTCACTCTCTTTGGTTGTCTCTGGCATCTTTCGGCAGATGCCAACCACACCGAGAGCATGTTGGACCTGCTGGACTTGACACTTGGTCGGTAACGTCCTACAAAGAATTGAAAAAAAAGTGAGTGATGTCTAGATGTGAACGACATCATGCAATTCAGCAATTCCCCACACCCCGCTGTTTTGATTTCATATAGACTGTGGTCTTCTAATATCACTTACAAGGAGTTTATAAAGGTTGTGACTGACAACTTTATTGAGGGTTAATCAATCATGCATTAATGCTTTATAGATGAGTGAGTAACCATTCGTGAGAACAAACTGTGAAAAAATTGACCAGCCATTTGCTTGTGTTTGTTGTCTTACAGCATAAGTTGTTTTGTCTTTAACTAGCTCTTAATTTCATCAAGAGGGCGCCCTGGTCGCCTCGAGGTTAAGGCAGCAACCATGAACTGTAATGTCCCTGGTTTGCTTCTGGCAGAGGATGTATATTGAGTGCCTCTCCCCATCTCACTCTCCCCTCCTTTCTTGTCATGTTTTTTGCTGTCGTCTATTTAATACTGACATTAAAAGGATAAAAAAGAATACCCTGAGACTTAATGGACTGTTGCGGTGGAACAACCCTCACTCTCTTACCCATAAGACATTAAGTCTACAGTTATGTTACTACAATATTCATTAAGGTTAATGGCTTTTGAAAAACTTTCTAACAAGCCTTAAACTCTGGCCAAATGTTGTTCTTATTAATGTGTTATTACTGATCTATTAAGCTTAATGATTAAACAAATTACTAACCATGAACAAAGCCCTTTAATCACAAATAAATGTGCAGTTCAAGCAACATCTAATACTTTCATGACTTCAATTTATGACCTCAGTGATGGCTGACCATTTCCTGTGCCTCGGCACGCTCCGAGGCACAGCCTGGTCTTGTTTGTCTCCGAGGTGAGGAAGATGGCGAGCAGAGCATGATGGTATATATCTCAGCCACACCACCGAAGCATTTGTCAGTGTCCAACTTTTCACTAAAATTGTAGATTGTTTCAAGGATAAGAGGGATATCTGCAGTGGGTATTATTAGGTGTTAATGTCCTGGGATGGTGGGTGGATCAGCAATATGAAATAAAACAGACACATCTTGATCATAAATCCCTTGTCAAATGCAGCGTTGCAAGTATGCTTTTTGGAGTCTGTTTGCAGCATAAACAGTTCCGTTTGTATTGAGGTGTTGAGTGGACCTGAGATTAAGTTGAGCTGAGGGAATCCTGTGATTCAGTGTCAGGACAGGCCACTGTGCCCGTGCAGCCTGTAACACGTTTATGACACTCAAGAGAAGAAAAAAAACATATGGTATACATGTTAGGGAGGTTTGCACAGCACGGGTAAACGAGGGATGATCTCTCTTTTTCCACGCTTTGATGGAAAGTGGCTGTTAACCACGTCCCACCTTTGAGATAAATGACATTATCAGCAACTTATCTAATACTTTTATTAATCTTTATTAAACTTTTTTTTTAACAATCTGCTTTCCATCACCTAGGACAGAAACCTAGAGCACAGTTTCTAGACTCACTTCACTCCCTAATCCTTTTAATTGCCTGATGTTTAATTACTCTACATAGAAATGAAACATAAGCTGTTATTTGACTGAAGCAGAGCACCTCAGGATTCCTGAAAAACCACATGGTTCCTGTAAGGTTCATATTTGCTAAACAAACAAACAATTTCCTCTTTTCAATTCGGAAACAATTTACTGCTTCATATCATTTGTGCTGCGTCTACCAGCCTTCTCTCCTCTCACTCCTGTGAACGTGTGATGTTGCCAATGATTCCCCTCAACTCTTCTCATCTCTGTGCTCATCTCTTCCCATATCCACAGTACTTTAAAGCAAAGCTCAGAAGACAATGAAATACTGTGCAGATCAGATTGAAAACAGCTTTCATAATGTGAAACTCGCAATCTCTCAGACTTATGTCATTCCAGTTTTAAAATAGACTGTTTGAAACATCACAGTAATTTGATTAAAATGGATTGACAGCCCGGTGAGTTACTGTCAGTGCGCCAGTGGGAAAAGAGTGTTTTTGATTTCTCCTGAGGAGAATCCTTCACCTCCCCAGCAGTTCTTTTAATATAAGGGCAGCGCCTTTCATCTGCTCCTCCAAGCAAGGCTCATAATGCATTGCAGATTCTTTTCAGCTCTGACAATATTTTACCATCATCTTTTTAGTGGCTTTCTGGATTGAGTTTCAATTAATCTTATGTAAAAGCAAACTTATAATCCTTTAGTTCAAACAAAGTCAACCTAATGTTTAATCATGAGTGGCTCATGTACAGATAAAAACTTAAAACATGAAGCTCCATGAATGCATTTTACAACCTTGCAAGTATTTTCCAGTATTGTTGAGACATTCACAAGGGATCTGTTTGTGCAGTTCTGGCAAAGAAATCCAATGACCACATCAGCAGAGACAGACTAATAATCTTAACAAAGTAAAGTAATAGTTCAACATTTTGGGAAATATGTTTAACTCACTTTCTTGCCAAGAGTTAGACACCACTATTAGACATAACAGTGGTATCGATCCTCTCATCTAACTCTCTGTGTAAAAGCAAATAGGCGTATTTCCCAAAATGTCAAGCTATTCCTTTAATCAAAGCACAGTGTTTAATTAATGCAGTGTTTCGGCAGTCTCACAGGTCATTCATCCCCTCGCTGTGTTTCCATAAATTCCCCTATGGTTTTCTTACTCATATGACTAAATCAACCATTTGCTGCAGGGCACAACACTCCTTCTCCTTGATTAACTCAACTAGTATGACCAAATCAAGGACAGGAAGCCACAATATGTAAAGATAATACAAAAAGCAAACATTATATTAACCAACCACTGTAGTGGTTGCTGGAAATCCCTCTAGAAGTCCTCTGGCCTCCCTGCATGATCTGTCTTTCATAGACGACCAGTGCTAGCTGCCAAGAATAGCACTCTGGCTGATGTGTCTGGCTCTTGTTAGTGGAGGATAGGTTTGTGTCAAAAACAGCTTTTCTGCAGGCAGAGTTGTGTTGTTGTTGTGGTTGAATAAGATCACGGTACTGTTGCGTGTGTGTGTGTGTGTGTGTGTGTGTGTGTGTGTGTGTGTGTGTGTGTGTGTGTGTGCTCACTGACAGAAACGCTGGAGCTGCTAAATGACACACCTCCAATCAACTGATCCTCTGCCAGCGTGAGTCATCTTCTTTCTCATGGCAAAGGCCTGCGAGAACGTCTTTGAACAGGTGTCCAAAGCTGTTGTTTTTCTTTCTCATTGCTCTTTTTTCCTCTCTCTTTTTTTTTTTTTACGTTACTGTTTGTGTATCTGATCCCATCTCAGTCCTCCCACTCTCTCACACACACCCACACACTCGCTCTCTATTGCTTTTCTCTCGCTCCTTTCATACAAAAGAAATAGTGTTAGCCTCTGGCATTTATTGAGGATGAAATGTGTTCAGAGAGAGAAAGTGCCTTTGAATTTGAGCCTATTCAACATACTTTATGAGAAAATATTGAATTGAGTTAAACTTTCATACTGGGTTTGTTTTTTTTTAACAACAAAAGGGGATTATATTTCTTTACTGTGATCTGCTGTATTCTGATACTCTTTCAATTGACTAAAACTTTTTATGAATTCTTCCAAGTTCTGTGTCACTGAGTAAATATCCAGTGACTTTCCTGTCTTGAAGGTCTGCCAGCTATTGTGGGGCTGTTTTTAATTGACTCATTGTCCACATGGTTGGTGTATTCACGGGCATTGCCACAGGGCAGAATTTCTTCTCATCAGAAGCTGCTGTTGGTTGAACATCTCAGATCTAAGGCCAGTAATTGAATAGATAGGGTTTTGATTGATGTTTAGAGGAAGTCCCTTTCCTATTTAAATATTCATGGATCTGTAGCCTGCAGGCGTGAGACAGGAATCCAAAGCAAACCTGTGCACAACAATAGAAGCTCAGAGTTCCTCTTGTCTGCTTCTCATTACAGTAAATACACTCTCAGAGCTACTATCCCCACTGCATTCCTGCTCTCTGCTCCACCTAATGGAGGGTATTTGGCCTATGAAGACAAGCCTAAATGCATGGAATGAAAAGACAAATTTCCCATCGTCTCACTGTTTTAGTAAATAAATATCACCAGAAACATGAATGACAGAGTCGATTTATATTTCTCTGGATTTAACTGCTGGCTATGCTTAATTTTCATGCAGAGCACAGATTGAAAGTGACTGTAATGCTACTTTGTTTGAAACATGCAACTCATATTACAGGTGTTGCCTTTGGCGCCATGTCTCCACTCCTAATGCACTCATAGTCTTTCAATCCCAACAAATCCCACTTGAAATGTGTCAATCAGAGCAGGCCGGTTGCTACTACATCACAGACTGTCGTGGATTCCCCATTCTGCTGTGCCAAAATGATCCCAAACCATGAAACATGTGTGAGAAAGCAGCATTCTGTGTGATTTAGTCTGCAGCTTTTCACTCTTGGAACAAACCCCTAGTATGATAATACAGGAGAATGCCTTTAAACTTCATTCAAGTGGCTTTAAACAATTATTTTAGTCTGCATTAGCATGTGATGACATCCAAACCATTAGCAGCCGCCTGAAAGCTAAATGTGAACAGATAAAGTAGAAAGATGAGAAAAATAAGGTGTAAGTTCAAGGGGGTTCATTAGCAAATATTTTTATTCCAGGCACATTCATTAGAAACTACAAATTTTAATACTAGCTCTCAAACAACCATTTTAAAGATGATCATTACAGCTGGTGAAAGCTTTCAACAAATCAAGAACGCAACCCATTTCCAAGGAAACACCTGACCGGAGTAAGAAGGATGCCTCATTAGTGCCATAAAATCCCACCACAATGTCAGGTATGGAATCCTGGAAGCCATCAGTATTTTAATTGCTCGTATGACCGGGTTCTCTGTTCAACTGTCAGCTCACAGCAGTGTAAGAAATCCGGCACAGCCTTGCAAGACACTGAAAAGAAAAAAGAGCCTGTTGGAAATAAATGTACCCACTTATAAGCCAACAAACACAGACACAATCTGGGTTGGAGTGAGTGCAGCCGTCTTTGGGAAAACAAAGGGCCATGAATTGTCTGCAAAAGTGTTTTCTGCACGGAATATCTCCTTTCTTTCCACAAACACATTTTCAATCGAGGATTTAATTAAGCGAGTGTGAGAGTTTGTTTGAGGAGTACCGGGAAGCAGCACAATAATAAAATCCCTGTTATAGCGCCAGAGAGTCAAACAGCATGCTGCTAAATACACAGCTCACATTTCTGTCGTCTAATTTTTCTCTTTTTTTTTACCATCGTGTGTAATTTGTCTACATGTTTTAATTTATGAGGTCGGCAGGTATAGAGCCAGCACATTCCTCCCTGATGTTGATGCTGAGGGACCATGTTTGGCCATAGGAAATAAGAATAAGTAGAATCAGAAGTTATTTTTTTATTGCTTATTGGGTTGTGGGTATTAATTTTGATAGAGAATGCCTTTAAAAATGTAAAATTATCCAGTGATACCCCAACAAATACGTTATATAATGTGTTCTTTTCTGTGTCTTCCAATTGTTCATGGGACAAATGAGCTCAGTGAAATATGTCAGTTAATTCCCAGCAGCGTCTTTGAAGTGAGAGACAAAGTGGAATGAAGCATAATATCCTCAGGGTCCTATTCAGTATTTGGGAAAATAAACATTTGCCAAGCCCGAGCTTGTGTGACTGATTCTGTACGTATAGGTCTGGGAAAAGAGCCAGTAGTATTTCTACAATGTAATTAAAATGATAGGTATTGAGGAGATGAGTTGCTCTTTGAGGAGTAGTGATGATTCAATTATTCAGTCTTGTTGACTCCAGACACCGTACAGTTTAGTGAGTAATGCAGGCACACGGTTGAAATACACACTGGGTTAGTTTAAATAAATATCATAATTTGATGGATTTCTTGATGTTTTTCACCCTATAGTGTTGACGTTTTTCCTCAGTTTTATGAATGGAAAATAAAAAACCCTTCTCATATTCAAAGCACAAGTTGTTCCCTGGTGTTATTCTAGAATTTGAGAAAACAATCACCACAAGGTCCATTTAATAGCTGTTTTGGAGCTTTTCAGCCATATCGTATCAGCAGATGGAGTTCGCCCTGTTGCCATGCAATTGCAGCTGTTCAAATTCCCATTTTTTTCCACTGAAATACAATTTGAATTGGTGGTGTGTGTATTGAGGAATAATCAGAAATTATGCATCGTAAAACAATGTGAAATTTTTCTTGTGTTGGGCAGGAAGCATTAGTATAGTTAGATCTGATCACTAAACGCAGATCTGAAGGGAAGAAGATGAAGTAAGACGTTACTACTTCAAGAACTGACTCATCAAAGCTTATCTGTGCCTTTTTAATGACAAACTTGCCTTTTGGCATTTATTCAGATGTCCTATTCAAGAAAGGGAAAATAAAAAACTTTCTTATGACTGAGCACATATTTTTTTTTTATCCTTTTCCAAATCCCACACTTCAACCACTCATAATATTCCTGCTAAATGTCCTGATTTATTACATCTTCAAATTTCACAATCTGGGGACAAATTGGTCTCCTCAAAAATGCACGAACATGGCTAAGAAGCCTCATATTAGATGAAAATGCATTCCTGATGTTGCAACATGAGAGAGTGCGGGCACGGTCGTGTCACTGTGGATTAAAGGAGATGCCATGTTTTATGACCTGCAATACTGTTACTAATTTGGGGACACTTGATATGGTGCATTTCATTAGAGGGAGACACAAACACAGAAACCCACAGTGCTGTTTCTCTCAGCCCCGTCACTGAGCTCAAGGTGACAGAGACACATGGCCCACAGGGTAGTTGGGTTAAGCATCTCTTCTAACAAGAGGAACAAAAGCATTGTGAAGCGGAACAGGCCGTCATGCCAAAACACTCATAAAGAGGCATGAACTGGCAAGTCCTCCATCTCCACATCTTGAGAAATAATCACTCCCTTCTGGATGTGTTTATGAGGGCAGAGGGGCTTGTGCTATGACGCCTATACAATATACCAAGGAAGAAGCGTACGATGCAGCTGATCTGAGCCTTGGACTCTGACAGAAAGGCATGCCTGAAGTGACATTGTGCTTTCGTCATTTCTTAGGGACAGACACGCTTTCTGATGCGAATCTCTCATGGAGATCGAGGCGTTTGAAATTCAACAGAGCTGAATGTAAAAATTAATTCAGTAAGGCACCGAAAAGATGACATGTCTATCTGTGACCACACAAAAAAACATCACGCATTGTTTCACTTTACAGCTATGGCTTTATAATCATAGGTGTGCTCCACATGTGCTTCAGATCATATCATAAAAGTCAGGCATATGTTAACTTTTGAAAGAAAATCATTTATCCTAGAACGAGCTTATATAAGGTTTGCAGTTAAAAAGAATATTTGTCCCTTGGCACAGAGATATTGTAAAGTCTGAGGAAAGGGAGAGGAGAGTTGAGTCCAGCTCCTCTGTGACAACACCATCCAGTGAAAAGCTCTTTCTGATTCAAATGAATGGAGCCAAGGTCGGGGCCAAGGAGTCTGGACACCACGCAGCATGCAATCACCCCTCAAAGCAGCACTGAACACATGTTTTTGTGCGAGACCAGGGGCGGGTTTAGAAACTTTTGAATGGAGGGGCTAGACTGGGGCACAGTTTTAAAGAAGGGGGGCACATTTATGAAAATTAGTAAAAAAGACTAAAATTAAATTGGCAAATAAAAACTGCAATATAAGTAACATTGCCTATTTGCGGTTGTTTTATGTCTCTTTAGATACCATACGTCTCTTTTTAGTCATTTTGTGTCTTGTTTCATGTTTTTTTGTGAACATTTTGTGTCTCTTTGTATTCACAAGAAATGTTAATAGTCACTTTTTACAGAGGTTCTGGTCCAGGAGCTTTGGGATTCAGTAATCCGTCCATGAAACAAATTCCTCCCCAGCTGGGGTATCTGAGGTCTCGACATATGTCCCAAGTGCTTTCTTCTATTATTACAATTTTTCATGACTTTGTCAGTGTGTTCTAAATGACTGATGGTTGTTTTATGTTTCTGTTTTAATTTTTGCTTTTTTTTTAAAAATGCGTCAGGACAAAAACATCCAGAGGGGCCACTCTGTCAGTCATTCTGTAGGAGACAGACACAAATGCAGCAGACCCAGATTTCCTCAAGTGCTATGTCTATTTTGGTTTTACAGAGTTTGTTCACTAACGTTTTACCCTGTCACTCTGGTAGGGGTGGCACTATGGGTGGCTAATCACATTTCAGGGAGGTGGCCATCCCTCTAGTACTACCCCAGTGAGAATCAGCAGCACGGCACTGCAGAAAACCACAATCTATTGACTTTACACTGGAATTATGTGGAAGGAGATTTTAAAAGCATGACATATTGTAACACAAGAAAGATGGTAAAAAAGACTTCAGTGGGTATGAGGTATGTCATGTGAGCAGCAGACTGTTTACAAGTCACCACAGGATTAGGATAGGGTGGATTTATGCCCCAGCCGAGGTTCAAATAATTCCATGTCAAATCCAGGGATATGTATATTTTGTCCACCCATTTTAAAGCAGCCCTTTCAAGCTGATGGATATGGTGAGAGCATATGACATGCGGAGGATTTTCTATTCCCTTTCATGATTGCTGCGGCATTGTTTCTGTCTAAGCTTTGCAAGCCTCTGAGGACGTCTGGGGAAGCCAGGCATGTGTTTGTTTGTCAGGAACCCATTTATAATAGATCTGTATTTCAAAACAAAAGCAAACCATCAAAGTGTTTATCTTAATCATTACATCCTAGTCAGTACAGCATTTATGAATTATGTTTCAACAAGGAAATGAGCTTCAAAACATGAAAGAACAAAAGAAACTTTTGGATTTAGTGATACTTGATACAGTGGAATATGAATTAGCATCCATTTAGTGGATAGTTGGTTCATATAATAACAAGTATGCTTGGTTTATCTGAACCCACACAGTTTGTAGACATTTTAAAAATCTTTTTTAAGCCAATGTACATGATATCATGGTTACCTTATGATTTATTTTCTTCCAGTCTGCATTTGCATTTGGGGGAGGAGAATTCCTCTGAGAATCTGCTCAGAAGAGTTGCATCCACCATGTTCTCTCGATAGACGAAGAGGGCTTTATGCGTCTCTGCAAGCTTGTTAAAAAGCAAAGGAGAATGTCAAGGAAAGGAACACGTGGATATACCATTCCCAGTGGAAGAACCCAGACTTTAAGAGAGAAGTCCGCACCAGTTCTTTTTCCTGAATGGCTTTTGCTATCAATACATTTTATTAAATATGAAAAGTTCACGAACAAACTGTGCCAGTGACCTGAAATGTCATAAAATTTTCCTGGAACGCAACTCGGAAGTGAAATAAAACTGTGTTTGTAATTGTTGGTTCCCAGTCTGTGCTATTGTTCATGGTGTCACTGACATTTGCTACCTTTGAATTGGTACCCAACCAAGTTAAGATTATGATTTATTTCCTACAAAGGACCTTAGTATAGTATATTAAATGGCTGTTACAAATAGACCTTCCACCTAAGCCAAAGTTACACAAGCAGAGCACCAGCACAACCCAGAAACTGAGGCAGGAGACCACAGTTTGTGCTGTAATGGAATCCAGATTATGACCTATTTTTGTTTAGATTCACCTTCGTTTGCGTGTCCTGTCTACAGCAGTTTCTGTGCTGACAGTTAACAAGGCCTGTGATGAATGTGAATAGCCGTTACAGGCTTCATTTTCTCACATCATGTCTGATGGGTAGGGCGTAATGTCAGCCCGTCCAACGTCTGCCCGGACCACAAAGCATCCTGACAGGTCCATGTTACAAACCTGATGACATGACATCCAGACCTTGAGCTCAAGCCGACTTGTAGCACCACAGGACCACTTCCTCTAATTAGTTTCTTCATTTATCAGTCAGACCCATCACCACATGCCGTTCATGTACAGTGATCTTCAAACTAAGGGCTCTCCTTTGATATGGAAACAAAACAATTCGTCACCTTCTCTGCTTCCCATCACACCAGGCAGCTCAGCTCAGACAAATGACATTGATTGTAATGGTTTGCTATGTGAAGGTGCTCGCTCGAGTTACTTCTGATTTGACTTTAATCTGAATCTAAAGGTGTGATCAAAAAGAGGCCAAGAATAAGCAGAGCATTTCACATGAACAACTCTGGAACTCATTTCTCTCAATGTCTGGACCTTGCTGTGAGGTGTGGATGGGAAACAGGAGACAACATTGTAGGGGCTGCAGCTGAGAGCAGATCTATCACTCTGCCAACTGTCCTCTCTACGTCCCTGCTTGGGCTCGGATGAGAGCTTTAACCTGGAAGGCAAGGCAGCGGCGAACATATGCAAGTAATTTGTATAGAATAAATAACAGGATGATCTTATGACTGTCAGTGCAGCTGCTCTGGGCTTTATTATTGGCCTATAAGAGGCAGCTCTCTGGAGGCAACAGTGCCAGGCTTCAGGCTGTCACCGTGGACGCCTGGAGCTTGTTGCACCAGCTCTTTGTAAATTCATACAACCTTGTAATACGTGAAGTTTAGTTGCACTTTCTTCAGTGAGTCGGAGAGTGAGGATGTAGAAGAGGACTTTTTTTTTTTTTTAGCAAATTTGTAGAATTGAACTACAGGAACCTGATCCTTTATTATACAAAGGGTGGAATCTGGGTGTGAAAATACTCACATAGTTAAACATGACTTCAGATTCACACACCATCACACGTGAAGGGTGGGGAACTATTTGGGAAATTTCTAACAGAGTGCGAATAACGCATCATAAACTTTTGCGTCTGTAGCAGCATTTTTTCCCCCTCTTTTTTATGTTTGATGATTCACGATATTGGAGAGCTCAGATAGTGGAGGCAAACGGCTTTATGAATGTTTTTGTTCACCCAGTGATTCCACTGAGATATCTTAGCCAAACAAAAATCTCCTGGAAAGATACACCCTAACACCAGATCGATCATTCTCGTCACTGTGTCAGATCAACTTCCCAGCGCAGGTAAAGATTATGGATCTGCTCATTTCCTCTGTATGAGCCAAAGAGCAGATGGATTGCACATTAAGAGACTTCAGACGTGCCAATGGCCATTTTTAAAGGCTGAGAAAGAGGGACAGAGGCGACATCCTTTCAGGAAGGGGAAAGATTTAAAATGGCATGATTTTCCCAAGGCCTCAGTAACCAGAAGGCAGTTGGAGAGAAAACTTAGAGTGAAATATAACCATGTTGAGCCTGTGTGATTTGTTCTGTGTTTGGAAGAATTAATACAACTCAAGGTTAAGGTGCTCATTAGATAGCATGGCTAAGGAGGATCAGCAAATTGGGTTACACATTCGGGAATTCAATTAGGTGCAAAAGGATGGATGCAACTGTGTTTATAGATAAATGTTCAGTCCACATGTTGAATATTGCTATAAGTGTAGGGCCATATTCTGGCTCGGCTATAGGAAGGAAAACATTGCCTGATGCTTTACAGAGATTAATAACAACCTTGGTCGCACAGCACTTTTACGTTAGATGGATGAGAGCAGAACATTTTAACAGACATCTGTTCAATCCGACTAATCTCTGACAGTTGGAACTGAAGCTTGCTTGCAGAACCAAATAAAGCGGTGAACTGTTGCTAACACTGCACAGTGACTCGTGGTGGACTGTCATCCAAGAATACCACATAAAACCAAATCATTCTTATAAAGCTCTTCTGTCCCCACGGCTTTGAGCTGGGGCTTCAGAGCTTATAAAGGGGATACTAAATCCCTTTAAGAGACTTTGTGGCCTCAGGGTTAAGGTAACAGTTAATTGTTTCGCTTGTGTCCTGAAGATATTCGCAGTGAGCTCATGAATCAAGCATGTGACTTATGCATCAAGCCACATCCCCTCATTCTTCTCATGCAGCAAGCAGCCTGTGATTTATGGCTGGACAGTGGCCTGCAGAGGTGTTGGATTCAATGAAATACAAGGGAGAACATCTGGAAAGCCTATTAGCTCCGAATCACAGCTTGGGCCAGTTTGATAGCGATGGCTGATGCAAGCCTGGAATTGACATGCTGGTGCACACTGAGGGACACTATGTCTTTCTCATCGAACAGACACGTGTGAACCGGTTGTTCATATTTTAAGTAGATCAATATTAATGGTTCTACTTAAAGTGCCAGGTGAGCTAACAAGAGCCTTAAATGAGCCTCTTCCATGTGTCTCTAATGTCTCCCAGATGTAGAGTACTTCAGTCCTGTTGGCGTCCTTGGTTGGAAGCAAGAGCGACTCTTAATCTGAAAAATGAAAAGGCCTTGATAGGATGAAACATCCATTCCAAAGGTGCGTGACACAGCCAGTGTTACACAAGTCATTCTAGTCAAGGATAATTGGGTAAGAAAGAGCATCGGCAGGGAGTGTCTGAACAAGGTACCCCTGCCTCCACTCATCTCAGCTCCATAATAAGAGCATGGGGAGGTGTGTTGAAATACAACCCCGTCACTATTCATCCTCACCCCCTTGATGCAACAATGACTAGCATGCAGTCTGCTTTTCATTTAAGGGAATTACCTTTGGGAGGCCAGCAGACGTCTCCTGAGTTGCTCTGTGTGTGTTCTTCTCATCCCTGCAGAGCTGTCTCATTAACACACAACCCAGCAGGCTTGGTTTTAGCATAGCCCCATCTCTGTCCTGCTGAAGCCTGCAGCGTGCTGCATGGAAGCTTAAAATAATGACTCACACACATTACAAAGTCCCTGTGCACAGTCCCCAGTTCCAGCACCACTCCCCAGGTCTCTGCAGCCTAGACCTCCAGCCTCTCTAACGAGTTGACTATAATGTTGAGGCCACTTAAGACTGAGAGCTGGAGAACAAGAGAGCCAGGAGCAAGAGCCGGGTGTTATGTGGGGTAAAAGAAGTAGCTTAGTCTAATTTATGACTTTCAGGAGAGATTTTGTGTCAGCTTTTGTAGCTTACCTTAATAGGTTTTTTTTACATGGTACATGAGTTCTTATAGCTTTTCAGTATGAAACATTACCTGTTATCTTATTTCTGTTTGGATTAGAGTAGCTATTACTGCTTTCCTCTGTAAAACATGTTTTATAGCCATTGAAAGGACCAAATTATCCAATCATCAGTAGGGTGGCTACTTCCTTTAGAGCACTTATGAGTTCAGGCTTCATCTCACCAGGGTGTGGCTCATATCATTTACATTTCATTAAAGCACGCTGTGAAACATCATTGATTTCTGAGTAAACCAGGAGTTTCCATGATGCAAGCTCATGGGTGGGGGGAGCAGTAGACGTGTCACCCATCAGGAGCTGTCAGGAGCTGTCAGAGGACAGGATCCAGACCCTTGGCCAGGAGAGGCCAGGCCAGCCAGCTGTCACCTCTCTGACACTGGCTGAGACCATCCATCTGGCTGAGTGAGGCCCACCATGGGTGGAGAGGAACTCGCCAGATCCCACACTGCATCCACATGAAGGCAGGAATGCGCACACACAAGCAGATATGTTTCATGTGCACATAGACACATGAACAAACATTTATGCACTCACAATGACATACATGCACCCCTCCACGCATGTACAAATGCTGCCTGCCAGGGCTATTTTGGGTAATCACCAGCACAATCTGCGGTGCTGTCCACATGAATCATTCCCCCACAGACAGATCCAGGAAACAGAAGTGACACGCTGCCATCAAGCTGAACAGACACAAATAAACAATTATAAAATTTGGCTGTAACGCTCGCTTTCACATACAGTAACTCTCTGTCTCACAAAATGAGCTTTAACAGCAGGAGGTTTTTTTCCCCCCATATACCTATTCATCATTATGGAGAGAATAAAAAGTCCTCTGCTGGCAGTAACATGTGAATCAGTGGCAAGCTTCCTCTAGTCAAAATTTAGACATCCATTAGTAGTAGATCTATCTCTCCTTGTTAGGTTTCACTGGAATTTTTATTACTGTGATACTCATGTAAAGTAAAACAACAACATCATCGCATATTGGCCGAGTGTGGAACATATCCACCCTGGCAATGTTTAAGTAAGAGAGGTCAGTGGAGTTGCCAGACATATGGAGAGCATTTGGACATATTCAGACTCCGCATTAACCACAACAGAGCCAGACAGTGTTGTACATCTTGTTTTGGTAACATCTCATTTTCATAAAAATCTTAAATAGCCACAATTGTCCCCAAAATTCTGGATCTATTTTACTAAAAGAAACACATTTAACGCGATTAGTCATTTTGTATTTTCAATATTTTTTCATTGAAGACTGAAATTCATCATGACTCCATTTATTGTAATTTGGACATGTGCTTTAACTAAAAAACAGATCACTGTCATCATTTCCTTTAGCCTAATAGCAATTCAAAATGGAATTCCTGTCTTTTTATTTAATTGTGCAATAAGGATTTGTTTAGTTAGTGAGGACTCTGATGAACCAATTATCCAAGGCACACTTTAAATGTGGGTGACCTCCATGTCAGACCTTTAGTTTCAACCTGCTGTGCAAATCTTGCCTTTTCTTATCTTGTCTTTTCCTGATTGGGAAGTTATGTTTAAAGGTTTTTGAATTTATCCCAGGATTTTATCTAATAATTGCTGTGAACAATGATCCTTTCTGCCAGTGAATGCACATGAATACTCTATGATTGTGACCGAAAGCCATGCCATCTTTTTGGAGAGAAGACAAAACAGGTATAAATACACCACCAGACTGGCAACAGTTACCTTGAGCTGAAGCCCCAACACATTATTTCCTCCCATTAGGGAGTATTAGAGTCAAGTATAAGTGAATATAAGATGATTATATTCAAAGCCTGGGACAAAAACTGTGTTGAGTACCACTCAAATGCAGTATGTTATTTTGGTGAAGTCATTATAATTTCTTATCACACTCAAGAGAAGAGAGGCAACAGCGAGGGATGAGAAATGTTACTAAGAAGCAGAGGGCAAACTCAGGAAGACAAAGGCAGACAGAAGAGGAGAGCAGGAGACCAGTGATAATGTGATCTGATGACATAGTTGAGCGAGCTCTTCCCCTCTGGTGGTCTCACCATCGACCAACTCAGAGTTGAAGAGAGTGAATTTAGTTTGGATTGGCTTTAATCTTCCCATCAGACAATATGAGGCAGGCGGTATGCTGCAAGTGTTTTCCATTTTGCCACAAGAGAATTGTGTCAGGTTCTGCAAGTGCACAAGCGCAGATACGTCAATGTGGCACATTGACAGGCAGCTTGTTCAAATAAAACACTGACAAAGAACTGAGCGGCTCAACTGTTGAGAAAAGTATTTACAGGAACACATGCACATGACAACAGAAAACAAAAACAAAGTGATTCCCTCTGCTGGATCTCAGAAACTGTCTGTCCGTGTTGCTGAAAGGATATATTTCAAATAGTTGAAAAGCGCTATGCATATTTTTTCCACTCCAAAGTTAATTACAAATGGTTACAGAGTAGTTTAAAAATGTGAGAAAATGGAGAACATAAGCTTCTGTGACAGCTTCGTCTATGCAAAGTCAAGGGTGTTCAACAAGTTGTGCAGAGCATATCTTTGACAAATAGCGTCATATGGTGCTGGTTGTTTTACGCACAAGAGTGTGAAACCAGATGATGAGTGGTGCTCATTGCGAGAGAATGGTGTATGTAAATCTGTCTCAAAAGGCTTCATGCTCTGCTGGTCTTTTATCAATTTTAAATGACAGATTTTCTTGTAGTGATAGGTATTTCGTCTCTTTTTAGTGAGACAGATTAGTCGGTTCTTTAGGCATCCAAACAGTTCTTCATTTAGTACTACCACTTCTGGCTTTGTTATTTACCTAAATTTAGCAATGATTTGACCTATGATTGGTATGTGTGCACATACATCACTTAAATTATTCAATATAATGTGCTAAACCTCATCATTTCCAGAATACCATAAATGTACATCAGGCTTGTTATAAAAACCTGAAAGGTCGAGTGTGTGAGATTTAGTGGCACCCTCCCCTTCCGAGCGCAAAGGGGAAAAACAGGCCTATCTACAGCCAGTGCTTGGTTTGTCTGTTCTGGGCTACACTAGAAACATGATGGTTCAACATGGCGGACTCCATGGAAGGCGACCTGCGGTGTCTGTAGGTAAATGCCTCATTCTAAGGCAATAAAAACATATCGATTCAAGCAATTATAGACTATTGAAAACATACCTATGTATATTATATCATATAATAAAGCCTCCTAAATGTTACACACCTTCTATTAATCACACTAATATATAGCATTTTACACATTTACACAAATGAAAGAGTTGTATTTATATTAAACTATGTATGTGGGTGACGTGTGAAAGTGAAACATTTCTGGATTGTATTAAATAAACACATTATAGGATAATATTTTTCTGTCTTGTATTAGTTTATGTAAATGGGAAGAAGCAATCAGCACTCAGATGAGAGCTGGATCCCATCATTCACTTAAAGAAGAAAAAAAACTTATCATATCACTATTGTCTTGAGAAATTGCAGAAGAACACACACAGAACAAGAGTCTACTATCATGGTTGCAGCTTTGCTAACATGCTTACAATGACAATGCTACGGTGATTTTTCAGGTGTCATGTTCCCCTTGTGCTGAGACTGACTGGATTGTCATTAGTTTTGCAAGTATAGTAAGTATATGCAGCTAAATGTCTAAATCAAATTTCAATTAAATCAAATGACAATCCATCCAATAGTTGTAAGAACATAAAGTATGACACCAAAACCCATAAATGTCAAACTGCTTGTGACACTAGAAGAAAAGTCAGTGGATCACTGAGGTCACTATTTTTGATTTGTCGGGATTATGTCTGAACAAAGAGTTATGGCAATCTATCCAATAGCTTTTTTTAGCTGGACCAAAGTGGCACACCAAACAAATGACACTAAAATCTCTAAAAACAACATATGTTACACTATAGTAAAACTACGTGTTTTTTCCAATTCTTGATAAAAGAAGTAGTGCCCTTTTTTACACCAAGTATTATTTGTCTCAGGCTTAGCCTTGTGCCCATATTGTTCAGATAAAATCCACAAATCAGGCCAGGTTCTGTGTCGCTACCACAAAGATGAAAACTGTCTCCACAGTAAATGCCGAAGAGAAACTATAATAATAACACATAAATACTCAAAGATTTTTCTGGCCGCACAGAAGAAAATATTTACTTATTGACTTTAACAACTGATGTTTCAGAGTGAAACTATTGCCAAGAGGTTGCGCGACGGAGAAAGTGTGCAGGCACACAAAGACATGACCAAATCCCAAACTCCTGCAAAGCCACAAGGAGATGTCTGTAATTAGCTTTAAGCTGTTCTGATGATAAGGAATCCATGGTGAGACTCACGCAAACATGGCTGCCACTGTGTACACCTTCATTCAGCCCGGAGCTCTAATAACCAGTGTTTATATTGTGGTCACCAAATATAAATATGGCAACTCCGCTGTGTTTGATCGACGCTGCGTTGTTCAAGCACAACAAACAGTAGATAACATCCTCAAATTAAGTTCCTTATTAGTGGAGTTATGACAACGTGATAGCCGTACATGTCTACAGAAATCTGCTCCGGATACTTGAATTAGATCTGACTACTGGGATCATTTTTGGTTCTTTTTTTGGAGGACAGTCAAACAGCTTTCAATCTTCTACCCTACACCTATTTTATCTGACCCATTTGTAGCATTTATAGGTATATAAGTAGTATATTAATAAGTGTTTCCACTGTGCTGGTCGCCACCATGGGTATAATAATATTTCTGCCTTGGGCACACTTGAATTTTACATGATGACCAAATGTTAGCAGAAAAATAAGAGCATAGAGGTTGAGTTGGAAGCAAATACACAGTCATAAACATCATCACCCAAGAGGGAGACTTTGTTTAATATAGTATAATAATAACAATGACAAACAATGCTCTACTATCACTTCTCATAAAAGCAGGGTCCAAAGACAAATCAGGCCTTAATAGAGGTCTTTTATAGAGATAGGAAAGGGATATTATTTCATTATAATGTCTCAACCACACTTAACAATTTATCCACATAATTATGGTGGGCTCCCAGGTTGCACTGTCACAGTAAAGTATGGCCTAGAAAGAGCCAAGAACTTTTATTGAGCTGATATTAATTGATTTGTCCTGACCTACCCAGACCTGGCCCCCCCCTGGGCTCAGCTTCCTCAGTGGAGTAGAGCCAAGGTCTGTCCTAACTCTGCATAAAAATAAATGAGAAGCTATGGGGCTAGTCTCTAAAGCCAGAGGATATTGTTCGATTTCACGTCAGCCCTCCAGGAGGCAATTTAAACAACCCAGCATGCTAATCAACCTGGTATAAAAGGCAGTTCTGGAGGGTGGCCCATTCTTCTTTTTTTCCCCTTCTCTCCTATTGCAGCAAGGCCAAAAGGACCTTTACAATCTTAGGAGAAAAGTGTAATTGGGTCTGTATCTGAAGGACCACTATACTCCAGTGTAATGTAACTATATGATGTGGAAAAGGAAACAAGTACTCGCACTTTTACAGACATACACTGGCCAGTAAGGCCGGCATGACATTGTCATGTTCCTTCAAAATAGAGGAAATACAAAAAAAAAAAAAAAAAAAGCCTCTTTGTTGTAACAATCATCCCAGAGAAAAGATGTTTGTGTAAGAATATGCTGGCACGGAGGAACCATCGCTCCATTGGAAGACTGAGCCAGGATTTGAGGGCCCTGCTGCCATCAACTCATCAACAACATCTCAGTGGAACCACATTGTGACCCTCGCTCGTCCGAGGAGGCACAGCCCCGATCCCAACAAATAATTCAATACTCTAATATCCCCTTGGTATTTGTTGCGACCACTGAAATACGATAGTGTTCATTCCCTGCTTGTGTCCTGAACCCACAGGTCAGGTGGTAGCAGATCACAGACTTCTCCATGACTCAGAGGTTAAACTAATCATGCATGACTTTCTCACATGGCCCAACTAGTACCTTTAGAAATCTACACCAGCTTGTCATCCAGCAGTGGGTGAACCTGCGTTTCATGCATTTACATCACTGAGCGCTTTACTTGGTTTGACTGCTGGTTTACTGTGGCAGCTGTTTTGCTTCTCAATAAATTCACCTTCAATTATGTAGACCTTAGTAATTCAACTTGTGATGTAACTGCCCATTTCATTAGACACATTAAACTGCACCAAAATTTATTTGAGGCCCTGCACGTCCGTACACATTGTATTTATACAACTCTTCATCATCACCATGCGCTCAAATGAAAGGAATAGCACATATCTGTATGTTTACAGACTTTAGATAAATGTTCTGTTATACTTTTCTTTTGAAACCACATTAAAGTGTCACCTTTTTCAACTGTGTATTTGTTCATTTTGTCTTTATAGCTGAAGGTGTCCTTCAACCACATCAGTGTTAAGATCCAAAAACAACTCATTTCTAAGTCAGTCCATGACTGGTAAGCGCTAATAAACACTGCCCCCTACTGAGACAAAGGAGTCCTTACAGTTACTTACCAATATCACCTAATTCAGTATGTTTTATCTGTGCAGGTTGTAGATTTGTTGTACCAAGCTGTCAAACACACAGTTTATTAACATTGTATTGCAAATCAGTTTAACAATCATTTCCCCCAATACAGGCCTTTTCTGGCTCCATCACTCAGCTTTTGAGTGTAAATACAGTCAAATATCTGAATCTGAGCTTTCATTATATACAAAAGGCTACTACTCACACTGGCATAGCCTTTAATAATTAGTGCAAAGAAACATTTCCAAAACATCCATCAACAGCAGGAGAAAGGTAAGCAAAATAAAAAATAAAATCTATCTTTTATTCATGGAAATCAAAAATAATTCAAGTATTCATATATGATATATGCACAAATATACCCTGAGCTCCATAAAACAACAACAGCCTAGCAGAAATCAGCTGGTCTCAACAAGAATAAATCAGTGCACAAAACATTTCTAAATACACAGAAGAACAAATATGTTACAATTAACCCTCTTTAAAAGTGGGTATGATAGCTACTTTTACGTATTTGTAGATAGACAACATAAAATCACATCACATATATTTCAAGCTAAAAATGCCAGTTAACAAACTCACTTCTTTATTGTGAGGTTGTTTAGTTCTATTGGTCTTAAATGATGGCAAACTGAATATCTTTGGGTTTTGGCCTGATGGATCGGACAAAATAAGACATTTGAAGATATCGCCTAGGCTCATAGTCCAATTTTAGAAGTAGTCCCGACAATAATCCAACTATTCATTGATTAATTGAGAAAATAATCTGCAGATGAACAAGTCATGAAAACAATCATTAGTCGCTGACGTTCTTTTAGCTAAGCTTATATTAGCTTATCATAAGCTTGTATTACACCTTAGTGTAAGCTCAAATGTCATAGCATGAGAAAAACAATATTAGTGTTTAACTTCTGGTACTCTTGACTTGAAAATAATCAATAAACTCAGATATCCTACCAAAACGTTGTAGCAGAATACAGTAAAAAATGTCAGTTTCAAACATGTGTGTATGTGTGAAAGAGAGAAAACAGATTAAATGAGATAAAATATTGACTCTAACTATACCACACCCCCAATTACTGTGTGTTTTTCAGATTTACCAATCAGTGGCCAAGCTGTCAATCAAAATTAATTTTGAATCAGAAGTCTAACCAAAAAAAACAAGGGAAGTCTTTTAAACATACTACAAGAAGATTTTAACTGGTTAAGAAACTGTCTGTTTAATACTGATAGATCTGTAGGATCTATAAACAAATTACACTGATAATCCACAACATTACGACCACCTGGGAACCCTGATGGTCATAATGTTTTTGTCAGAACCGGCATTAACTTTTTCAGTAATTTGATCTACAGTAGCTCGTCTGTTGGACGGGCCAGTCTTCGCTGCCCACATGCATCAATGAGCCTCAGACAGCCCATGACCCTGTTTCCGGTTCACTGCAGACCGGTAACACCCCACAAGAGAGTCGTTGAGCATCACAATTTGGCCCTTCAGTGTAATCAGTGTTATTCACTTCACCTGTCAGTGGTCATAATGTTGTGGCTGATCGGTGAATATTAGCAAGATGAAATATTCTTAATGCCTGCCACCGGGTTGGACTCCCCTTCCCCTTGAAATCAATGAAACAAGGCGATGGAAACACTATTGTTTTGTCCACAGGGGTGGACACTGGTTTTAAGGAGAACTTTTATATCATATTGCTTTAAAAAAAAAAGGAGCAAGCAACTGAGACAGATAAACTACCCATCTGCTTTCAATCTACTGCGGACCTGATAGAAAACTGTCCATCTTTGTCATTTACATAACGTCTTCGTATTTTTTGCTTTCTGTCCTCAGTGACTGTTACTGCAATGTCCATATCTCGATCATAAATTTCCTACAGTCCCGCAAAATATTTGTCTTCCCCTGGACTGGGATGTGGTCCTCCGTACTCTTTATCTGTGTATTGATCTTTTCCTTTCTGCTACATTGTATTTAAAACAATTTCACTTTCATCAACTTCTTCTGTAATTAATTGTCTTTTTCTAATTTATCCAATTGTATGAATCACCTTTCTTTTGTCCCTAATCAGTCAAACTCTTGTTGTCTGGGTCTTCTTTTGAGTCACACTGGACACCACCCTCACCATGATCTGCTTCTGCTCTGCTGCTGTCTGACTGCTCTTCACACTCACCCACATTATCTGTTTCATTTTCATCTTTAGAAAGTTTGTCTGTTTCTTGCTTTATGTCTTTTCCTGTGTCTGTTTCGCCCTCTAACAAATTTGAATCGTGCTCATGTTCTGATGTTTTTGGACTTTTCTTTTCAGGAATGGTGGTTGACTGCTTCACCTTGGCAGAGTCACATAATTTGTTTCTTTCCTGATGAATACCTGATGAATCAGGCTCTCTGACATTTTCTCCAGTAAGCTGATCTGTGTCAGACTCTTCCTTATCAGCAGCGTCCTTTAGGCTAGCAGGAGCAGGGTTTTATTCTTCATCCTCACCTTCTCTTCCTTTCCCTGAACCTGTAACAGGAAATACAAAATAGGTTCAGATCACCCAGAACGAGTCTTGGTTTCTGCCATTTTGGTTGATGTCAAGAACACAATAAATGTTCACAACAACAGTCTGAAACAATTATCTCAACGGTTAAATCAACTCTTTCTATGATACTATACCAAGAATATATTTATTAATTATTATTTATAAAATTAGAAGTATTATTGAAGTTATTATTAAATAATTTAAGAAGCAGTGTATAGGATTTAGTGGCATCTAGCGGTAGTGTTGCAGATAGCATCTATTTGAAATCAAATATAAAGGAGAAAACATGGTGCTGCAAAAACAAAATTTGACAAGGCCCTATCTATAGCCAGTGTTTGGTTTGTCCTACATGGCAGCCTCCACAGAAGACGACCCGAAAACACAACAGTTCTTATTTTCAGTTGATTATACACTAATGAATATTATACTCCATTTCCCCTCCTAAATGTTACACACTCCTTCCTGATACTAATACCTAAAGTTTGCATACCGATTTAATACATGCATGTTGAAAAATATCTACATATATTATTTTAAACAAGCATATACTACTAAGCCTGTATGACTGCTATCATTGTTGTATGGCTGGGCTCAGATTAAACCCTTTGTTAGAATCAGAGTCTGAGCAGGGCTACAGATCATGGATATCTACTGAAACAAGGTCTATTTTCTATTTGCCTGACACCGAAACAAAATCAAAACCAAAATAAAATTCGGCATCATCATTTAATAAAACATCCATGCAGTTTATTTTTCAACACTGCTGGGTAGAGACTAAACAGATTTGGCAGCTTACCTAGTGTTTGTTTTGCCCAGTGACAACTTTGATTCTAGTTTGATTTCTTTGTGTTTGCGAGCAGGGTCAGGGTCATACATAGGGATTTTAATAATAATTTAATAATTAACTATAACTATTTTATGTATGTGAGATGTGGCCTGCAAGAAATGTAATGGCTATGGTTCCTTTCGACTTTTACAAAATACCAGCAATATAGCAATTAAATATGAATAAAACAGTTTGATTAAGCGTCTAATATAAATGAGTTTCACTGTTTAGATTATCTATAATTACAAACAAAAAATTACCTTAATTCGACTCAAACTTGTTTTTCATATTCACAACATACCCTGTAAAGAACAGTCAGAACTGTCAAAACAAAATTGCAACAACCTTTATATAATTGATCAGCTATAATACTAAAATCACTGAGTTACCTTTCTCTAGGCGCTTTACATTGCATTCAGTTCCTGCCAAAAAGAAGAGGAAGAAAATAAAAATGTAAGTTTCATTGATCAGATTATCTATAATTAGAGACAAAAAAAACCTTTTTGAAGTAATTTTAGATCCAGATGTCAAAATAAAATTGCAACAACCTTTATACAGCAGCATGTATCACTTATAATTCCCTCACCTTTATCTTCCTCTGCTGTGCTGAGGTCTGACTGCTCCTCAGACTCACCTGAGCCAGGTGTTGTTGGTTTGGGGCTCTGAGGCTGCTGGGAAGGTGATACTGGCAGCTTCTGATTTTCATCTCCAGAAACTGGTTTGCCTGTTTCTTGCTGGTTTTCTTCTCTTGTGTGTGTTTGTTCCTGTGACAAGCTTGAATCTTGGTCATGTACTGATGTTTCTGAACCACTCCTATCAGGAACTGTGGACGACTTATTCTCCTCGGTAGCCAATGAATCAGATTCTCTGGCAGCTTCTACAGCGAGCTCATTTGAGTCAGGCTTTTCCTTGTGTTCACCAGCAGTGTCCTTAGGTTCATCATCTGCCTCATGCTCTGAGCCTGAAACAGACAATTAAAGAGGTTAAAAATGGAATACAGAAAATAAGAAACAATTATCCTCAAATCACTCAGAAGAAGTTATAGCTTCTTATCTGCCTTTTTAAGAGTTAGCAGTCACAAAATTATATATTGTTAGAAAATTATGAAATTGTACTATTTTGTTCATAAAGTCCAATAAAAACAGGAATAAATTAATTTAGGCGCATATTCTTTTATATATATATATATATTACATTTTTGGGGGACTTTTGCTTTTACTGGATAGGACAGCTGAAGTCAGACAGGAAACGGGGAGAGAGAGAGAGAGAGAGAGAGAGAGAGAGAGAGAGAGAGAGAGAGAGAGAGAGAGAGGAGGTGATATGCAGAAAAGGGCTAAGGGTGGGATTCAAACCCATGGCCGCTGCAGCAAGGACTCATAAATACACGTTAATATATTGAACATTTTGTGGGTGTATTGAATGTATTGCAATTAAATTAAGGCCTCAACACTGCTGGATAGAGACTAAACAGATTTGGCAGCTAACCTAGTGTTTGTTTTGTCCAGTGACAAGTTTGATTCTAGCCCAGATAGTCATTCTGAACCTTGCTCTTTAGGAGTTTCTCTTCACCTAAAATGCAAAACTCACCATCTGACTCTGGTCCATTTCTCTTCTCACAGCTTGATGAATCAGATTCTGGATTATTTTTCTCTGGTTCCCCAATGAACTGCTGTGGATTGGCATCTCCTTTGTGTTTGCGAGCAGGGTCAGGGTCACAAATAGAGTTAGGGTTAGTTTCTTTTCAACTTGTACAAAATACCAGCAATAATAAAGCAATTAAATATGAATAAAACAGTTTGATTAAGTGTCTAATATAATTAGTTTCATTGATCAGATTATTTATAATTGAAAAAAAAAACTTACCTCCGTTCTCTGGCTCATAAATTTTTCTCCTAGCCGCAACATTGCCTGTAAAGAATCAAGAGTCAGAACTGTCAAAATAAAATTGCAACAACCTTTATATAATTCATCAGTTATTACACTAAAATCACTGAGTTAACTTTTTTAGGAGCTTTTTATTACGTTCAGTTCCGGCCAAAAAGAAGAGGAAGAAAATAGATATTTGAGTTTCATTGATCAGATTATCTATAATCAGAAAAAAAAACCTTTATGAAGCAATTTTAGATCCAGATGTCAAAATAAAATTGCAACAACCTTTATACAGCAGCATGTATCACTTATAATTCCCTCACCTTTACCTGCCTCTGCTGTGATGAGGTCTGACTGCTCCTCAGACTCACCTGAGCCAGGTGTTGTTGGTTTGGGGCTCTGAGGCTGCTGGGAAGGTGATACTGGCAGCTTCTGATTTTCATCTCCAGAAACTGGTTTGCCTGTTTCTTGCTGGTTTTCTTCTCTTGTGTGTGTTTGTTCCTGTGACAAGCTTGAATCTTGGTCATGTACTGATGTTTCTGAACCACTCCTATCAGGAACTGTGGATGACTGATTCTCCTCGGTAGCCAATGAATCAGATTCTCTGGCAGCTTCTACAGCGAGCTCATTTGAGTCAGGCTTTTCCTTGTGTTCACCAGCAGTGTCCTTAGGTTCATCATCTGCCTCATGCTCTGAGCCTGAAACAGACAATTAAAGAGGTTAAAAATGGAATACAGAAAATAAGAAACAATTATGCTCAAATCACTCAGAAGAAGTTATAGCTTCTTATCTGCCTTTTTAAGAGTTAGCAGTCACAAAATTATATATTGTTAGAAAATCATGAAATTGTACTAATTTGTTTATAAAGTCCAATAAAAACAGGAATAAATTAATTTAGGCGCATATTCTTTTATATATATATATATTACATTTTTGGGGGACTTTTGCTTTTACTGGATAGGACAGCTGGAGTCAGACAGGAAACGGGGAGAGAGAGAGAGAGAGAGAGAGAGAGAGAGAGAGAGAGAGAGGAGGTGATATGCAGAAAAGGGCTAAGGGTGGGATTCAAACCCATGGCCGCTGCAGCAAGGACTCATAAATACACGTTAATATATTGAACATTTTGTGGGTGTATTGAATGTATTGCAATTAAATTAAGGCCTCAACACTGCTGGATAGAGACTAAACAGATTTGGCAGCTAACCTAGTGTTTGTTTTGTCCAGTGACAAGTTTGATTCTAGCCCAGATAGTCATTCTGAACCTTGCTCTTTAGGAGTTTCTCTTCACCTAAAATGCAAAACTCACCATCTGACTCTGGTCCATTTCTCTTCTCACAGCTTGATGAATCAGATTCTGGATTATTTTTCTCTGGTTCCCCAATGAACTGCTGTGGATTGGCATCTCCTTTGTGTTTGCGAGCAGGGTCAGGGTCACAAATAGAGTTAGGGTTAGTTTCTTTTCAACTTGTACAAAATACCAGCAATAATAAAGCAATTAAATATGAATAAAACAGTTTGATTAAGTGTCTAATATAATTAGTTTCATTGATCAGATTATTTATAATTGAAAAAAAAAACTTACCTCCGTTCTCTGGCTCATAAATTTTTCTCCTAGCCGCAACATTGCCTGTAAAGAATCAAGAGTCAGAACTGTCAAAATAAAATTGCAACAACCTTTATATAATTCATCAGTTATTACACTAAAATCACTGAGTTAACTTTTTTAGGAGCTTTTTATTACGTTCAGTTCCGGCCAAAAAGAAGAGGAAGAAAATAGATATTTGAGTTTCATTGATCAGATTATCTATAATCAGAAAAAAAAACCTTTATGAAGCAATTTTAGATCCAGATGTCAAAATAAAATTGCAACAACCTTTATACAGCAGCATGTATCACTTATAATTCCCTCACCTTTACCTGCCTCTGCTGTGATGAGGTCTGACTGCTCCTCAGACTCACCTGAGCCAGGTGTTGTTGGTTTGGGGCTCTGAGGCTGCTGGGAAGGTGATACTGGCAGCTTCTGATTTTCATCTCCAGAAACTGGTTTGCCTGTTTCTTGCTGGTTTTCTTCTCTTGTGTGTGTTTGTTCCTGTGACAAGCTTGAATCTTGGTCATGTACTGATGTTTCTGAACCACTCCTATCAGGAACTGTGGATGACTGATTCTCCTCGGTAGCCAATGAATCTGATTCTCTGGCAGCTTCTACAGCGAGCTCATTTGAGTCAGGCTTTTCCTTGTGTTCACCAGCAGTGTCCTTAGGTTCATCATCTGCCTCATGCTCTGAGCCTGAAACAGACAATTAAAGAGGTTAAAAATGGAATACAGAAAATAAGAAACAATTATGCTCAAATCACTCAGAAGAAGTTATAGCTTCTTATCTGCCTTTTTAAGAGTTAGCAGTCACAAAATTATATATTGTTAGAAAATTATGAAATTGTACTATTTTGTTCATAAAGTCCAATAAAAACAGGATTAAATTTATTTAGGCGCATAGTCTTTTATATTTATTATATTTTTTGGGGACTTTTGCTTTTACTGGATAGGACAGCTGAAGTCAGACAGGAAAGGGGGGGGGTGACATGCAGAAAAGGGCTAAGGGTGGGATTCAAACCCATGGCCGCTGCAGCAAGGACTCATAAATACACGTTAATATATTGAACATTTTGTGGGTGTATTGAATGTATTGCAATTAAATTAAGGCCTCAGCACTGCTGGATAGAGACTAAACAGATTTGGCAGCTAACCTAGTGTTTGTTTTGTCCAGTGACAAGTTTGATTCTAGCCCAGATAGTCATTCTGAACCTTGCTCTTTAGGAGTTTCTCTTCACCTAAAATGCAAAACTCACCATCTGACTCTGGTCCATTTCTCTTCTCACAGCTTGATGAATCAGATTCTGGATTATTTTTCTCTGGTTCCCCAATGAACTGCTGTGGATTGGCATCTCCTTTGTGTTTGCGATCAGTGTCAGGGTCACAAATAGAGTTAGGGTTAGTTTCTTTTCAACTTGTACAAAATACCAGCAATAATAAAGCAATTAAATATGAATAAAACAGTTTGATTAAGTGTCTAATATTATTAGTTTCATTGATCAGATTATCTATAATTAAAAACAAAAACTTACCTCCATTCTCTGACTCATACATTTTTCTCTTAGCCGCGACATTGCCTGTAAAGAATCAACAGTCAGAACTGTCAAAATAAAATTGCAACAACCTTTATATAATTCATCAGTTATAACACTAAAATCACTATGAGTTACCTTTCTCTAGGAGCTTTACATTGCATTCAGTTCCTGCCAAAAAGAAGAGGAAGAAAATAAAAATGTAAGTTTCATTGATCAGATTATCTATAATCAGAGACAAAAAAAAACCCTTTATGAAGCAATTTTAGATCCAGATGTCAAAATAAATAACTTTTATACAGCAGCATGTATCAGTTATAATTCCCTCACCTTTACCAGTCTCTGCTGTGCTGAGGTCTGACTGCTCCTCAGACTCACCTGAGCCATGCCAGGGTGTTCCCTCTTCTTCTCGACCCGGGTCTTCATGTGCAGGTGTTGTTGGTGTGGAAGCAATTTTAGATCCAGATATCAAAATAAAATCACAACAATTTTTTATACAGTAGCATGTATCAGTTATAATTCCCCCACCTTTATCTGCCATACCTTCTTCTGGTCTGCCATTTAGGAGCTTCGTCTCTGCCAAAAAGAAAAAGGGAAGAAAAATACATTTAAAAAAGGATGCTTCACAGTTTCAGTCCATTATCAGAATCGCAATAAAATTTGTTGGAAATGTAGGTCGTGGTACAAGAAGTCAACAGGTAAAGTATCCGCCACTATTGCTGTCTCCTGGCGACTGCCAGTCAGATATGTCCATTCATTCCATTCAGATAAGCGAGGGCCCAATTAGTGCTGCTTCCAAATACAGAACTCCTTTACATTGTTCAAAATGCTGTTTTCTCATGACCTATATCACTGACTTGAAAAAAAATAGATTTGACATATGCATCATATTATTGTCTATAACTTGAGCATGTTTGTGTTCATTGCTTATTTCCACTGTTTGTTCTCTAATCTCTAAATGTTCACTGAAAACATATCATACCTTCTGGTGGGCCACGTAGTAGCTGATTTTCCAAATCATTTCCTTTTCTTGTACATGCTGGAATGACAAGGTAGCAAAGAAAATAAAGAAAGAACACTTTTTAGGTTACTCGTCATAGAGGTGTGGGTAATTACTCATTTATGGAACAGCAGCAAGTGTTCAGTGGTCATTACAAAACATTTTTTACTTTCTATGCAAACAGTTGAAACAACAAAATAGCTTTGAGAATACACTGACTATTTACAGTTACTACTGTAAATAGTTTCTTAAGAGTATTTGGAATCAATTCCTATGGTTTATGTCCTTTTTTGAGTAACAGCAATTTACCTTTCTTCTTTATTATGCAGAAAACGGCCAGGCCAATGATGATGAAAAGTAAAAGCAATATAGAGATGACAATCGCTGCTACATTTGAACTTTTATCTGCTGAAAAAACACAAAAGTCAAACAAAAGCAACAAGCAGCTGCATGACCTTTACCTTTATTTGCTTGAAATGAATAAATACATTATAAAAATACAACACAGCGAATACATTAGTGAAATCCTACCTGGGTAGCAATCCTTTGCAGTGAATGTACCTGTTTCTGTACTCAGAGGGTTGCTCACACTACAAGTGTACACTTCATCATCAAGTTTCTCTCCGAGGTTTATGGTTAACTTTGGGCCAGGCTGCACATCTCCACTCGAGCTCCACTCAAACTTCATTAAGGATGGAGGGTGTCTGGGCTCTGCAGAGCACATCAGTGTTCCAGATATGATGCTGCCATTGTTCATCTCACAGGATATGATGGGCTTGGCAACCTTGTCTATATGAAGACATAGATGGAAATTAATAAATGAATGCAAACCTAAATGAGTAAATAAATGATTCTTTTATGGATAACTGTCATGCACCGACTCTCTTTGTCTCTGTATGTGTTGTGGGCATGGCTTCCCTTCTGGCTCCCAGCTCTACTTCTCTGTGCACCTGTCTGCAATCAGCTTAACACAACTGGTAATACCATCCAGTGCCAGGTGGTTGCTACAGTGGTAGTCTAGCTCAGTTGCAGTGTTCTGTAGTTTTTTTTATTTTTATGATATATTGTTTGTGTACTTTCCTTTCCACACCCTCGCTCCTTACCCCACTGCCACTGCCAGCCATCCCTTCTTATCGGAGTATTCCCAATAAATCTGTTAAAACTTTTATCTGTCTCATGCGTTTGGGTCCACCCTTTGAATTGAAACCTAACTATAAAGGTCATAAAGTGCTTATCAGAAAGGAAGAGATATGAGATATACATGAAAGACACATGAATGAAACCAAATAAATAATAATAATAATAATAATAATAATAATAAATATTATAATAAATCCCGAGAGTGAAAGCAACATCATGCAGCTTGTTGTCTGAACAAGTCCAAACCGTTTCTTGTCATTCTGTTTACAGTAAATGATTTATTGTGTTTTAAAAAAATACAACTATTAACGATTTTCTTGATTGCCAACTTTAAATACAAATGCAAATCAAAAATTAACTACAGAATTAATTCAAATACTGCCAAAGGTTCAGTGGCTATAACAATATTCCCTCCTACCACATCCCTTTCAGGTTTTATTGTTTTATAGTCATGAGTCAAACTTTCTGAAATGAATCAACTAATAAAAGGACTCTTGAAACCAAATTCCTATAAATTAATCTCAACTGAATTGACAATACAACTCACCACCTACTAATACTAATACTTGGTAAAAGCACCTTTTGCAACACAACAGCCTTGACTCTGTTTCAGCCTTGAACATCTGACCACAGAAACTTCCCCTCATTCTTTGTTGCTTAATGCAACACATTCTCAACCAGACTGCTGGAAGATAAATCTGACATGTCAACGTTTTCTTGTCAGCTGCGGCAGGTTTTCTTCGAGGCTCCTCTGTAGCTTGCACTAGCCCACAGGTTTTTAATTTTAATTCTTTTCCTTTTTTTTCATTCATATTGTTTTTGGGGCTTTTTCCCTTTATTGGAGAGGACAGCTGAAGATAGACAGGACAGTGGGTAGAGAGAGGGGATCACACGCAGCAAAGGAACCCATGGCTGCAGCAGCAAGGACTAAATTTCTTTTATCAGCATCCTCTTTGTCACTTTATAACGTTGCAACTGGTAAAGTCACTGAGCATGTATTGTATGCACACCATTTCCCATTGCAGACACAGATCGCTGACAATAAAGAAAGCTTTTATCCACGACTTGGAGGGCACGGAGTTGCTATAGCAACCCATCAACTTCCAGTTACAGAGTGCATGTACTAATGTCGATTGCTTAACTAAATATAAACACACAAACAGTAGTAAAAGAAACCTTACCTATGACCATCAAGTTAAAACGTGAACTCTCCAAATTCCCTCCGGGCTTGAACGCTTCCAACTCATAGTCTCCACTGTCATCAAATCTGAGGTCAGAGATGTTGAGTACAGCAGCGTGCCAGTCAAGGATGACCCTGTCTTTATACGTGCTGTACTCCTGTTGCTCGATGCCATCAAACTCTACCACTTTGTTGCCGTTATGTTTCCACAAAATGTTATTAGGTTGTCCAGTGATGTGTGGTTTAAAGCTGAACTCCTCCCCCTTGAGTTGATATACAGTCACTCCAGCAACTAGACACAAAGAATAGAAATGTATAGAAACATAATGTGTGAAAGAGTTAAGTATATTTTAAACATTGATGAGTAAGTTGACAAGGGCTCAGCAATACATTGAGTTGCCAATTTAGTACACCAGTACAATGTAAGTCCAATACAAATAAATATGCAATAAATCCTATAATGTTCTAAACTGTCTGACACTGTGACAGAGGTGTTAGTTAGTTAGTTATGTGGACTGAATCATAGAGAACTGTTTCTAATAGTTGGAATCTCTAATGTATGTTTGTGAAGTAATAGTTAATGGAGGTGGGGAAAAATATTAAAAATGCAAAGTTGATTCTTGACCTTAGAAATAATTTGTAGTTGTAGACAAATTCATCTTAGCAAAAAGGCCAAAAAAATCTTTAAAAAGATAAAATAATCACAATAATAATAACATAGACAGCTTTTATGTTAATTGTAATGTTTCAACATTCAGCTTCTAAACTGAATTTCTTGCTTTTCTTTGCATTATGTGATAAACTAAATATCTTTAAGAGTGTCATCAAATTTGTTGTTTGATGACATATCATTGGGTTTTCCCTAACTGAGCCATGTCTATGTCAGCTGAGCAAACTCCATCTACTGATGAAGACCATGAAATGCAGTTGAAAACTCCATAAAAGGCTACCGAACAGATCACAAGTCAATTGTATTATGTCAAACCTTTCAGTGTACTTCAGTCCATAATAACAATACACACACTACATCTTCAAAATCTACCACATTATATCTCTCTGACAGTAGTTGATAGTTTATAGTGTGAAACAAAAATGACAGCTTAGCAAAGACATGGTGGGATAACTACAGGGTTGTTTTATTGTTAGATTGGACAGGTGAAAGTCAAAGTCAATAATAGTCTTTAAATTAAAAGTAAATAGTTTACAGATAATAGACACACACACACACACACACACACACACACACACACACACACACGCCTATTACTTTATTAAGAGTAAGAAAAGCTATAAACAGTCTTAATTGAGCTTTTTAACCAAGGGAGTTCAGAAACATACTCAATACTAATTAATGCCTACTACAGACAGAAAATACGGACTGGAATAGGCCTCCTTTAAATGAATCATTAACTTATCACGGCAGGTCTGCAATGACTGCACTTCATGTCGACACCAAAGTGTCAAACGAAAATCAGCACAGCCATAATCCGCAGACAAACTCACCTAGGCCAGAGGTGAAGATAAAATAGGCCACGAAAAACCGAGGGGCCATTTCAGAAAAACAGGAATTCAGGTGTTACTTTCACTTTGTCGTCGCAGATGTCGCAGGTAGCCTATAAACAGTTATAATATGTCGAAAAGCTTCTTGGTTGTTATTATTCCTTGAACCTGTTTGCATTAAACAAAACTCTCAGGAGAACCTACATAAGTTAACCGCAAGTTAACTTCAAACGTCGGAAAAACTCCCCGAGCGAAAGTTACTGTCCAAAGAGGAAAAAAATGTACAGGTGTCACCTGAGAGCTTCCGGTTTTTTGATTTTCAAACTAATTGTTCAAAACCTGATCATTGTTTAATAGGTAACCTACACATTAACAATACTAACAATGACCTTTAACAAATCATGTCCATAATCTTTGGAATGTGCGAAAAACATTAAAACATAATTTTCATGTAGAGGCACAATTTCAGTATCTTCGGTGGAAGAAATACTCAGATCTTCTACGAGCACAATTAGTCTGTTAAAAGTAAAAGTCCTGCATTTGAAATATTAATTAAGAAAAAATAAAAGTATTAGCATCAAAATATAGTTAAAATACCAACAGTAAAAGTTCTCATTTATACAGAATTGCCCATTTCAGAATCATAAAGGCTACTCTAAATATATTAATATAATAGCTAATTGTTAATATTAATGATTATTAATCTGAAAGTAACAACTTACTCAAGTTATCAAATAAATGTAGTGGTGTGGAAAGTAAAGTTGCCTGTGAATTGCAGTGGAAATACAGAAGTAAAGTAGGCAGATATCTCAAAACTGTAGGATAAACAAGTACTACTACCTACCAGTAGTTACTTTCTACCACTGTTCAGTATTGAGGTGGCCACGTAAACAAACACAAAAATTTTTTTCCCCACATAAACTTTGTACAATTTTGCAGTGAGTTTTCATCTTTGACTTTTCACCTTATAGCAGTAGCCTACTTTAATTTGAAAAATATAGCCTACCGGAAGCAAGCACTGGTTTATGGGCTCAACGCCAGATTCAGTTTGACAGATGGGTGATCTAGAGAGAAAGTTTTGCTACCTTTCAAGGTCTTCTTTTCATTTTATATTTTATTGATTTATTTTTATTTGTATGTATATTTTACTATTGCTTTGTCAATGTAAACGTCTGTTTCAAATGCCAATAAAGTCCATTTGAATTGAATTGAATTGAATTGAATTGAGTGGAATACCTGTAAATAATACAGTAACTGTGTGTCTCATAAAGACAGTATGATGAGTGATTAGTTTGACTCAAATGTTTGTAATTTTTTAAAACACACCCTCTATTGTTATCTCCCTGTTTTTAAACTGTTAGCACCCTGAACCCTGTGAGTCCAATGCTGAGATGATGACAAACTGTGTGAATAAAAAACCTTCCTCAATGAAAGGCACACATAGTGTTGTTGTTGTACATATTATTAGTTTTTAATATGCATGTATTTATTTCATCCAAATATTGCTCTATTCAGTTTCCATTTCATTACTTACTTAACTGTAAAAAGCCATAAAACAATGTATTTCTTGGTATCAAACACCTTAAATAGTCTTATATATACTGTAGTTTTTATTTCATTCATTTATTTCAGTATTAAATCAAGTTTCAAGAATTGCTGCTCTAATATGACATTATACAGCTAAAGGAGTGATTCACACCTAGTAGTTGATTGTTCCCTTTTCTGTCACTTTATTTCCCTTTTCAGCCATTCTCTCAACATCAGTAATGTCCTGTTAACAGAAGCCTGTGTCACTGGCACTCAGCAGGTGTTACTCTGTGTATGTGTGTGTAGGACTTCATCAGTGTCACACTGCCATGGTGCGACACTCCCATAGGTAAAACACACTCCTCCGTCAACACCCCACGGCCAACGTCCCAGCACATCACTGTGGAAATGACTTGGTTCTTGTTATCCCGTCCCCCAGTGATGAAGAGTTTGTTGTTACAGGCAGCAATAGCACAGCTTGCCCTCTCCCCCAGACGGGTTACAAGGGACCAGGAGTCTGACAGAGGTGAGTAGCAGTACATGGCATGCATGGCACCACCTGGGAGCAGACAGAGAATTGAACAGTAACCATATTAAGGTTAATAAATATATTCACGTGTCACCATTTCTCACACAAGACACCAGACACAGATGTCCACATTCTTAAAAAACTATTATTTGAGCAAGTTTTGAAAGAATGAAACTTTTATATAATCTTAAATAGGTATTTAGCTCATATACTTATAGGCAAAGTTAGTGATACAATAATATAAAAATACTCCATTATAAATAAATATCCTGCATTGAAAATGTGATTCAAGTAAAAGTACAAAAGGCTTCTTAGTCAAATATTCTTCAAATATCAAAAGCAAAAGTACTCTTAATGCACCAAAATGTGCCCAGTGAATTTTATACCATTATACATTATAGGTTATTATTGGATGTTTTGAGGTAATGGTACTTATTAATTTAATGAGCTCATATGTTCTGTAAAAGTTTAATTTGCAAAGTAACTAGTAACTAAAGGCGCCAAATAAATGTGCTAAGACATTTCCCTGAATTGTAATAGAGGTAAAAAGAAGCATGGATGTGAAGTACAAATACCTCAAATTTACAGTACGTAAGTAAATGGTACCATCCACTGCCAACTTACCAACTATATAAATGCAGTTCTTGAATGTGACTGCATTAGTGCATTTGGTTTCGATGGGAATGGGAGCCCGCAGTTCCCAGCAGTCTGTCCCAGGTTCCCAGCACTGGACCTGATCAGTTGCCAGCTTTCCATTGGGCCCACCACCAATCACATAGATCCATCTGTCAAAGCTTGCAGCAGCAAAGGAGCTCACACCTACTGCAAGAGGTGTCACCTGCAAGTACAGCCAAAAGGGCATCAAAGGAAGTATGTACAGTAATGAAGTACAAGCAGACAGGCATGGTGGTAAATATGTGAGGTATATGGTTTAAAACAGTACATGTTATGGAGTGTCAGATGTACAGTATTTAACCGTATTGAACACAATAATATTTTGTATTGTAATTAACAAGCTTAACAGCTTTTTGAAAACAGATTGTTGCTGTGAGTGGAAACAAGGCTGACGAGAGCAGTGAGAAGGAATCAAAAGTGAAGTTGCGGGCTGGAAAGCTAAAACAATGAACTGAAAGACCCTTTGTAGAGCTGAGGGGAACTGCAGAGTCAGGTGATAACCCTCTGTGGAATTCTCACCACGAGCGACACCTTTCACATAGGGTTATTTTAAATCAATTAATTTCAGCTGCTTCGAGGAACATTTAGTGTAAAGTTACACAACAGCACCACATAAATATATTATTCATGTATGTTTACCTGTGTCCAGCGATTGTGAAAAGGATCATAGGCCTCAACACTAGCAAGTCTCTGAACACCATCAAATCCACCCAGTGCGTACACCTTCCCCCCATGAACTGCCATCTTGTGTCTCCAGCGCCCAGTTGTCAGCGCCTCAATCTGGATCCACTTGTCTAGGGCGCCATTATATTTCCAGACATCATGCTGTGTCTCTTTACCTCCTGCAACAACAGGAGTATTAGTCACCTGCTGTACAGACTAGCTTTCATCCCAAAACACTGCTGTGTCACTGAATCATTACTAATATGACTGTATCTGTTCTACATTGGGCTGCCCACTTCAATCAAAAACATGAACTTTCACAGTGATGCTGAACAGTAAAGCAGTTAATGGCTTAGTGTCAGTTCCTGAGCTGGGAAACACCTAAAAAACTACAACCGTTACTGCAGATGATCTCACATCTTCCTGTTGTTTTGTTCAGTTGTACACTATGGATTTACTGATTAAAACAGCATCACATTTAAATAAGTACCCAACATTTACAACAAGCTGTTCACATGATGAAGATGCGAGAAAAAAAATAAGCGATGAGAGGATTTACACAATAACTTGGCAGATTGGCTACATAGTGAGTACAGTTTCACTTTCATCTGGACCGCAGAGGGTCGCCTACGCATATCACAGTAAGCCTTTTATGGAAAAAACATGAATACATGACTTCTCTCACCAGATATGTACACTTCATTGCGGAAGGTGATGCAGGCAAACTCCACCCATTTTCTGTTTTGGGATTCGTCCTCCATCTCTGTGATTGGCAGCCTGGCAACTTCCAGCCTGCTGCGTCTGAGGGGGTCCAAACAGGTGACAGTGGAAATGAAGCGTTCATCTTTAGTGCAGCCTCCAATTATCAGGAACACCTCTGATAGGAAGTGTTTCTCGCGCGGTTTGGTTCTTTCAGAGACCACCTGTAAACATGCATGCATAAAGCACAATAAGCTCTAAAAGCATGAAATATAGCAGTCATTTTTATCACAAAATAAGGTAGGCACAGGGGTGTGAGAGTTGGGGTGGGTGGTTATGCAGGGCCCTCAAACTACTATAACATACTAGAAAGGTCCAGAATTTTGTTCTTTGTCTCAGTGCATAAATTATAGACAAAAGTTTGGCACAGTTGGCAGAGGTGGGAAGCACAAAGTACAATACTTTGCTATACTGTATTTATGGTCCAATTTAGGATTTAGTGGCATCGAGCTGTGTAGTTCCAAAACGCAACTCCCTTGCTTCACCCTCCCCTTCCACGTGAGAAGGAAAATCTACAGTGGATACAAAACACGGAAAAACACAAACACAAACACCCCTATCTTAAACCCGTGTTTGGTTTGTCTCTTCTGAGTTACTAACATGGCGGATCAGCATGATGGACCCCTCTGTAGATGAAAAAAGGCTCATTCAAGGTAACAAAAACATAATAATTCCTCTTTTCGGGTAATTATAAACACATACCAATATAGTTGTTGATATTATATTCCATTTATGCCAATAGATCCTCCTAAATGTTACAAACTGGACCTTTAAGTAGTTTTTTTCAGGGTATCTGTACTTGAATTTTTTTTTTTTTAATTTTAACTTTTAACTTTTACACTTTTATATAATTTATACTCTTTGCATTTCTAAAACAGACTCATTACTTTAGCACACCTCCCTAACATCACGACACATCAAGACCAAGAGAGCACTTTTTGCTTTTATACTTAGAGTAAATCTCGGAGCCTGTGCTTTTACTAGAGTAAATAAGTTGAATCAGTACTTTTACTGGGTTGTTTTTTTACACAGGCATCTACATATCTTCTTCTTATATCTTCTAATGCCACCTCTAAATGTTGGATAAAGCATTGTTTCCATAGTGTAGCAGCATTTTGTAAAATAACATCATCAACAACACTTTAGGTCCTCCCTGTATACTGACCTCCCTGCCGGACAGGTGATAGGTGCGGGCTTCTTGCAACAAAGGAAAAGCCTCACTGCAGCGGCGAATCAGTTCATCCGACTCCACTTTTTCTACAAAGTATGCAGGCTCCAGCAGTGGCAGTCGAACATGTGAAAGCAACCTGGCCAGTAAAGGGTATCGTTCATCCTGTTGGGCCCTCACCCATCGCATGAGTGCCTCAAAAACACACTCCTCACACTTCACGTCAAGTTTGTCACTCTGCAGGACATTCTCTAGCGAGTCTGCTGGCAGATCCAGGAAGTCCTGCTGCTGGACCACCTCGGAGAAGTGAGAGGTGATGTAGTCCTGAGCCCCGGTCTTCAGTGACGGTAGAGCGTGGCTTTCAGCAAGATTGAGGATCCCAATGCAACTCTCTAGATGCAGGGACTTGTTCAGAAAGCCAGCACATGCATCCACCACACGCAGGAACTGTAAGAAACAGCATAGGAATCAGGCCACTATCACTTTTATGTTGGAAATTGAGTTAGCATTCAATGATGCCCAAAGACGGAGTTTCTCAATACTCTCAATAATGAATACCAACCCCAACCCATTAATAGGAAGATAAAGCTGCATGATTTCTTAGAGTGCTGAGCTGTAGCCCTACAAGTATTTATGAAAGTATGCAAAGGTAAAATTGACAAGACAACATGAAAAACACAGAAATGGTGCCATACAAGCTTGAGAATTCTTGCCATAAGCCTGAACAATAAATTTTTTTTTTTTTTTTTTTTTTTTTTTTTTTTTTTTTTTTTTTTAAAATTTTTTTTTTAATTTTTTTAAAAAACTATTTTTTTAGCTTTGTAACTCTATTTAGAAAAGTGCTACAGAAATAAAGTTATTATTATTACATGCATATCCTCATGTACACAAATTATAATCAGACTGTATTTCTAACCTCAACCCTGATATCAGCCTGCTGAAGAAGTAATGCCAGGAACCTTTTACCGTCATAATCTAAAACTTAACTTGATTGTCACAAAAATAGAGTTATACAAACATCTGCCTCCTCTGTTGGCACAGCTGTGTAGTTAATTTAAGCCTGTATGGAAAACTGATCCTGAGTGTAAACAACTGGGCTACTTTCACTTCCCTTTTACGGCAACTTGTCTCTTAACCAGTAAAACGTCTGTTCCACTGAGTGGGGGAAAAACAACTGTCTAAAGTTAGAAGAACAGAACAATTGGGAGGATTTTAAATGTAGGTTAGTTGTACACTACAGCAGGGTCATAACAGTAATAATAAGAATCATCACTGTAATAGACCCTGTCTGTCTGAATGTAAACAAAGAATGATTTTCTACATTTATTGAGATTTTTGCTGCTAATTCTGTATGATGCAGGCTTGTATTGTAAATGTAAGTATTATCAGCAAAATGCACTTATAATTCAATCACACTGAATTAAAATGCCTTGAATATCAAGGATACTGAAGCTGTTGTGACTCTAATTCTGGGAGTTTATGCTTTTACTTTCACTAAAGAATCACACGATGTAACAAATCTGATTAAAAAATGTATCAAGCTAAAACTAAACTTTCTTAACTGGTTCTTTTATGTTTTGAGGACATGAGCAATTTATGCAATGTTTGCTTTAGGATTAGGTCTTTGAAGTCTGTACTTTACATAAAAGACATGTTACAATTATATCAAAAATCTTTTTAGATTTCTTTTTAATATCTTTTTATAATTACAGTCCAAAATAAATATTTACAAATTATGCAGAACTTTTTGTCTTTACTGGCAATTAACTGGTAATGCAAATGATAGCTGCAGACAATGTGCTCAAGATTTAAAGGGAACCGTGTATCAGATGATGATTGTGCAAAGTAAAAAAACTCAAATATCCTCTTTAACTTTATTGTCGTTTTACCTGAAACTGACTGGCAGCTTCTAGTATTCTCTGGACATTTGAGTGTGTAAGGATGGCTCGGCTGGTGTAGGTATACTCCAGGAGAGAGCGCATCGTCCCACTGTCCAACCCCTTTATTTCCACACGCTCCTCATGACTCTCCTTCAGACCACTGCAAAACATTGCCCTACGGAGAAGAACCATAATTCAGTAAAACCAGCAGTGCCATCCCTATAGAGTTTGACAATGCTAGATGAATTCTTACCTGAAGTAGTGACTGGCAGCTGCGAGTATGGCTCTATGACAAGGGAAGTCATGTCCCTGAACACACAGCACCACATCAGTCAGTTCCCTGTTCACTCGTAGGGTTTCCATGCCTCTCTGCAGCTCCAAAGGTAGACCTCCATCCTCCCAACGTAACTCACTTGAGCCTGTCAGGTTCTCTCTCTCCTCATCTGGGCTGGAGTCATCTCTGAGAAGCGGCAAGGGACAGTCTGTAGTCCTTTCCAGTGAGGCACTCATCTTGTACACCAGAAGCTCTTTAGAAACTCACTCTTCTCTGAACAGCGTGCAGCGACTTCAGGTGCACCTGCACTAGCAAAAAGGCCTGTGGTTATGCTTGCAGTTGTATCGCTCTGAGATGTGGATTTGTTTTTTCCTGTGCTCTTCATACTTCCTATTCCTGTTTTGAGAGGAACATACGTATGTAGCAATGCTTGTTTCTAGACACTTCCCCTTCTTGTGTCTTGTTCTGCTGCCCTAAGTTACTCAATTTTCCTCTTTACTCAGAACCGCAGTCGCCAGGGCTCCTTCACCCAGACCACACCAAATAGAGAATACTACAAAAATAACACTCTTATCTGCTTAGGATGAAAGTGTAATTAATGTGTTTAATCTTGAATACATTTTTTAAATACTGTATGATGTTGTGAGGCCATAAATTTGCTACCAACATGAACTCACTTCTTGTTTAGTCTTACAACACTCCACCATTCCGGCACCTAAGTGGGATAAAACTGATCATAATCACAGGATAGTGGCTTGTGATCGGCAGGTGGCCCATTTGATCCCCGAACCAGCAGGATGAACCCGGGCAGGGAGAGAAAGAGAGCAGGTTTAGCCTTTCCCCTGTTATCACAAGTGAGTTGCTTCTGCATGAGGCCCTTAATCCCCAAATGCAGTGGTTCCCAGCCTTTGTGGCTTATGAACCTTTGAAGTGAATGAGTGTTGACAAGTGACTCCTTTGCACAGGTTGCATATGTCTTTGGGTTGCAATCGGATTCTCAGATTGTTTAATTTTAAAAGTTTTTAAAGGCCTGAAGAGGTAAAAGTATCCAGTCAAAGATAAGAGAAAAGCTTTGTAGCAGCGTTTTATTTCTTATTTACCTGCTATAATCTATTTTTACTGTTACCACTAAATTGCTTTAGATGACTTAAATCACTATAACAGAATTATACAGCTACATCCTGTTTTGTCTATCATTGCATTATTTTTATTATTACAACATACTTATGTTATATATATATAATTGTATTGTTTTTGTGTAGTGTGTTTTACTGTATATATATATATATATATATATCAATATGTACTTTATAGTATTTTAACACGTATATCGTATTTATTATTTCTACTTATACCTATATTATAGTTCACACGTAATTGCCAGAGTTGTACTGTTTCTGGATTTCTTCTACACAAATATTTGCACATCATTATCACACATTATCCTTATTTTTTACCTCCTACGTTTCCCCTCATCTTATCTTTCTCTCTCAATTAATAGAAAAACCAAATAGAAAAACCAAAAGAGAATACAATTTGACCCAGCTCTGTCCTCAAACACAGAGATGTTCTCCCTTGTGCTCTTCCTCTGCTTCAAATTCCCCAGCATTTATTTACACAATAAAAGCAATAGCTCAGACCATGTGAAAGTGAAAGTCACAGCTGTAGCAGACATGTATGCTTTAATCTCCTCCACTGTGTGTCACTATTGCCTCATTTGTTTCAAACACCATTTACACTCCAACGTAAACGAGCCCAGACTTCTTCCCTGTTTCAGCGTTTGCCGTAATAGCTCGGACTTGGTATTAAGTGATATTGTAATTAATGATACTGTTAATCGTGTAAATGATCAGTCTAATTCTGGAAAAGCTAAAGTTACACATATTTTATCCTGAAATGAAAAACAATGGATGGTGTAGTTCGTTCCATGGGCAAAAACCTTTAGACACGGAGAGGTGTCGCTCTGTGAAGATGCCGATAGAGTGCATCACCAGACCAACCACCGCAGGGTATCACTTCACTTCACTTCACTTCACATTGTAACAGTTATTGATGCACATGAACCCAAACGAGGACAGTGTTATTTTTCCGACCACGACAGGGATCGATGTCAACCCCCAATTGAAGTCAAACTCAAAAGTGTACATAATTTTTTTATGGATCTGCCTTTGAAAATGATTTTTAAAAAACCCCCCACAAACCACCTGCACATGTATATTTTGACACATATGTGGTAATGATCAAATATAGGCACAGTTGGTCTATAGTATGCTGCGACCGTGTGCAGGAAATATTATAGACTTCCTCTTGGCTACCTACAGGAAGCAACTCCTTCAATATCTCTGCAAGAGCCGAGACAGCTTTGCGCACACTGAGGCTGACTAAGGGCTCAGTCTCAACTGGTGTGAACACTGCGTAACCTCTGAAGCCGGTTCAGGATGAGCTGTTTCCTGCTATCGTTTTGGAGGGCCAATTTGCTCCTTTGTCTGGGGCTATTTCTGCAGTATGGTAAGTAGTACATTTAATTCCTGCAGTTGAATTGGATTCTGTTGAGTGATCATGCTGAGGGAAAACATGGTAGAATATTAGATATTTATTTTGTAAAATAGATATTCCTTCTTTTAAAGAGCCAGAACAGGAAAGTCATTTTAAAGAAAGCAGGTAACAAAAAATAAGAAACATGGTGTTGTTGGTTGTGTCTTTATGTCCATCTTGAATATACCATTACTAAATAACAGGTCATAAGAAACACTAATAGTATATATACAGCCTATTAAGCTAAATGTATCTAAAAAAAATGTTGGTAACTTTTTTTTATACCCTCATCTCATTTGATCTCAATCTCATTTGGAAAAGACTGAAAAAGTTGATATTTATTGAAATGTGCATAACAACTTGAAGGCTACATAGTTTTGCTTTACATATTATACAATCTGACACAAAGGTTCGACTCTGGAGTGTAGCATCCTTATAAAACATGACTGATCCTTTAAGTTGCAGCACTCAACTGACTTCAGCATCTGGGGTTTTGTCTGGTCCTCATTCAGGAGAAGCCAGAGTGCTCACAGAAGCACAAGCTGGGCCTCTGTATCGGGTGGTGGGCTACCCGCTCTTCATCTCCTGCAATGTGAGCGGCTTTGCCAATGCCGATGCTAAACAAGAGTTTGAGTACCGTATCACGAAGCCTGCAAATCCAAACATTGAGATCAACATCATCAGTACCACTGACCAAACCTTCGGCTATGCCATGTATTCACAACGTGTGAGGAAGAAGGAAATTACTCTGACAAACATGTCTTCAACCTCAGTCATCTTTAAGATAGACAGCCTACAAAAAAGTGATGAGGGGGAGTTTGACTGTACTGCAATCAACTCAGAAGATCGTTTTGATGGAACCTACAGTGCAAAGACAACAGTGAAAGGTAATTGGTCACCATTCTACTTTTGAGTTTTCAATGTAACTGCATTTGTGTATTGTAAGACAGCAAATGTATGACTTTCGTGTCTTTCTGTCTGTTTCTGATGTGTTGCCATAGTAATTGACAACTCCTTAAGTGTTTCATCACCTGCCTCTGCCTCACTGAGCTATAATGAGGGTGATGCTCTCACTTTGACATGCCAAGCCTCCAGCAACACCGTCCAGCACACCCATCTGTCTCTTGCCTGGTATCTCCATAAAGACAGCGAGGACGAAGCTCAACCTATCATTTCTGTGAACAGAGATTTCACACTGAGCCCAGGCCGGGGGTTTGAAGAGCGTTACCAAGCTGGACTCATAAGGTTAGATAAAATTGGAGAGGCCACATATAAGCTAAAGATGGCTCAGCTGGAGCTGTCAGACCAAGGCAGAATCTACTGCCAGGCTCAGGAGTGGATCCAAGATCCTGATCGGTCCTGGTACTCTATCGTACAGAAGGCTGCAGAGAAAAGTACCCTGACTGTGAAAGCCAGAGGTGAGAAGTAGCTCATTTAATTGATTATATACCCAACACATCCCTATGGATTAACACATTTATGTTTGCTCTTCCTCCACACAGTTTTTGTGGCTTCTTGACAGGATATATGTGTTTTACTTTATTTAACTTTATTTTTTTACCTTGAGCAGAGGTGGTGCCAGACACGTCGTCTCTGGTGGTGAGAATCTTAGCACAGCCGACAACCCTACAGGAGGGGCAGGAGCTATCGCTGTCCTGCACCATAGACGCACAGAACCTGAGGGAAAAGTTCTTCTCTGTAGCCTGGCTCAAGGAAAGTGTTGAGTTGGCCCGCATCGGCCCTTCAGGCATTGTGTCTGTGGGGCCCGAGTACAGCGTGCGAGCGAAAGAAGGAGAGCTCAGGGCAGCCCGTACAGGGGACAGAGATTACCGTCTCATATTGCAGCCTGTCAGAACCGAGGACCAAGGAGAGTATATCTGTAGAGCATGGCCTCAGGAAAGAGGCCCGGATGGTGCCTTTACACAGGGAGCAGCCCAGGACTCCAGCCCCCAGATAGTCAGCATCTCAGCCACAGGTCAGCAATTGAGCCCATCCAGACACACAGACATTTTAGCTGTGGTTTAAATTTATCATCTGTATGATTTAGCCTGCATTTGAAGTTTTATCTTTTTAATTGTATGTGTTTTAATTGATGATTTAAAAAATATAATGTTGTTATTAAAATAATAAGATAATATTATTTATAAAGATGTTATTGTTTTCTATTATTATCCTCTCAAACACACTCATGCCATCTGTCTGTTTCTCTATCTCATCACAGAAAGTGGGTTCTCACTCAGAATGGATGAGCACGATGTAAGCGTTAATGAAGGTGACAGGCTGAAGCTCACCTGTCAAGTGCATGGGGTCAAAAGTCAGCTCTCTGTCACCTGGCAACACAAAGCAACATCCTCATCAACGGCCGTGTTCACTAATGTCATCAGTCTGAGTCAGGAGGGTGTCATGGATACAGCGGCAGAGTTCATGAGTCGCAAAGTGAAGGCAACGCGTCCCACTATTGCCAACTTCACCCTCGAGCTTGATGAAGTCACACCTTCTGATTCAGGTGTCTACCAGTGTACTGTGTCTGAATGGAAAATCAATAGCAAGACCAACAGCCAGTCACAGACTGCTGCTGTGACAGTGACTCCTGCAGGTAAGATATGTCTCCGTCTGTCTGTGTAATGTCTGTGCAAATTACTCAAAGTCTCAAAGACACAGCAGGTTCCTCTTTTCATGCAGATGGTTTGATGACACTCTAGAAAAGGTTTCACCATGAAACTTCAATTGGAAAACACACTTTTGTTATTTTTTCCCAAAATAGTGGCGAAGCTTAGGATATGGATGTTGGTCAGTCTGTCTGTCTGTACATCCATCCAGCAGGTTAATCCAGAGTGAGATATCTGCACAACTGCTGGCCATACTGCCATGACATTTAGGGCAGATATTTATGGTTCTGCGAAGACTATATTTATAATGTTTTGACCCTTTTGATCTTTGCTGTAGTAATATCAGGTCAAAACTTTGCATGAAAGAAATGTCAAAATCTAATAGGGTCGAGTACATTCTTGCTGATGAACATTTTCCATTTCAGCACTGCATAGTCTCCCCTCTTGTGCCACCTCAGGTCATAATTTGAAGTTTTCACTCAAGACATTTCAAAACCCAGTAGGCAGATTTGCACAATCATGCTTCCAAGAGGAAAATTGTTTTTGATTTTAATCAGCACAAACTTTGCACTTTGAGCCAGGCTACGAGTAAAGCTCTTAAAAAACGAAATCTTCAGGATGTTTTTTCTTCTGAATAATTAATATTGCAGTGTTCACTTCCAGGGTTTTAAGACTTGAAGTTTTGTTAACATGCATTTGTTGAAATGACACAAATGTATAGACTTTGGAGTGCCTCGCTGCTTATATTTGCATATAATGAATATCGGAAGTGTTAAGACTACTTAATCCTTTAGGTTTTATGTTTTATGTGAAGACAAGTATGTTCACATAGATATTTAATGAATGAACCTTTTCTTGTTTTAAAGAAGGAAATGATATCGAGAGCTGACATGCAAAATACAATACATGTGACAATAAGTGGAGAGACAGTCCTTTGGAAATGTAATTTACCCACATCTCGTTTTTTCTTTGAACACTCATGCTCACATGATGATTGTACAATCGTCAGCTTCTCCTTTCTTACACACCATTGCTAACTATTTTGGATTTGCTTCACAGATGTATTTTTGAAAGTGTCTCTTATAAGTCGAAACAACATGGTGACTGTGGGAGGAAATTTGGAGTTGATGTGCCGCGTCAAAGGGCCACGTGTACCAATAACAGTGACTTGGAGCCTGCAGCGTGGTTCCTCCCCAGATAACGTCCTGACGATGTACTCTGATGGTACCATCAGCTGGTCTGGAGACCAGCGCCGGTACCAGCTGAAAGTAGACAGCACACAGAATCAAGTTGTTTACTATCTTCTCATCAACGGCGCGAGCCACAGTGAGGCAGGAAGCTACCTATGTAGTGTGTCTGCCATCTTGGAGAATGCATACAAGAGGCTACCTCCATCCAACCAGGTGGCTGTTAACGTGCTGAACCCAGGTACTAAGATTTGTTGGGCTACATGCCATCTTTGTAGCAATGTTGAATGAAAGCTGCACTGTGCATTCTGTTCATGTTTTTTCTCACCATATATGACTTAACTTTGTCTCCTTCTCCTAGTGAGCGAGCTCACTCTGACCTGCCCCCCCACCATGACAAGTAATATCAACACTAACATGCAAATAAAATGTCAGATTTTAAATCCCTCTGCATCCTCTCGCTATGCTGTCACCTGGCATCTCCAGCAAAAGGCAGAAAATAAGACCATTATAAGCTCGAACCGGGATGCCCTCATAACATTTGAACATGTAGAGCCGAGCCAAAGACAGCGAATCAACATGAAGCGCAGTGAGGGACCTAGTTTTGAGTTGAATATTGGGCAAGCTCAGATGTCAGACAGAGGCACATACATATGTGAGGTGGTGGAGTGGCTACAAGACCCTCGTGGTGATTGGATTCAGCTCTCAACAGTGTCAAAATCTACAACGCTAACAGTTATTGAGCCTGGTAAGTTTGTTTATCTTCAATTAGCTGACTGCAGATTTCCACAGATTTTATTAAGCATAATATATTTTATCAACATGTGTCCGATACCGTTTTAAAGGCCCTGAAAACGTCTTTTCCCAACAAACATTTGAATCAAACTGTGCAGACAGTTTCCAGCACTGGCAATTAATTCTGATCAGACAGCAACCACACAGTCGTGAAAAAGCAAATTACTTTTTGAGTAGAAAACTTTTGCTCTGTCTGTAAATAATCAATCAATCACTTTCTTTCTGGTGCCGTATTCACAAAGGGTCTTATCTTATCATCAGGAGTCCACCTAAATGGCACCAAGAGTTTCATCTTAAGACCAATTCAGTAAAGTGCTGAAACCAACTATTAGTAAGGAACTTAGAAGACACCTAAACTAAGAGAAGGCAGTGGGTCTAACCCCATCACAACAGATGACATCATGTTTCATAAATTAACCAACCTACTATGTCTAAAGTGATTGGTTGAAAGGTGACCAGTCTGTCTTAGTGAACGTGAAATGAAATGCTCATCCGTACAAAGGTTGCTTTAACTTGTTAGAGAGCTGACTGAATCCTTATTAACTGGCCACTGTCAAAATAGGGTTTTAAAAGTTCATTCTCATTCTGTTTTTACAAAACACTCACGGTGTGACACATTACCTGCAACACATTAGTGTGGAGTCCTCTTGACTAACTTTAATTTCTAGCTTTATACTGTAACCTTCAATGCTAAAAGCCTTTGTAAATTACTATTTGACTTATTTAAGAGTCTTAAAGTTGGGACTGTTGTGTGAATATGGTCCCTGAACCTTTACTTTAAACAAGAATTATTTAACAAAATCGCACTCAGCAACAGTAATTTGTTTTCTTTTCTCTGCCCACTCTCATTCTCCAGACAATGACCTTCGTTTAGATAAGAAAGAGCAATCGTTGATGGCCATGGAGGGAGACGAGGTGGAACTCAAGTGTAATATCTCAGGTGCATCCAGTCCTTCTTTTTTCTACAAAGTCGTTTGGCTCTACACTGGGAGCAGTTCTTCAGTCACAAATGCCCTGTTGGAGCTTGATCACACAGGCCTACTGAGTTACCCAGAGAAACAGGGGCTTAGTGACCTGCAGAGGCGACTTCGTCTCTCCAGACCCACTCAGAGCAGCTTCTACTTAGGGATACAAAGAGCCCATGAGGGGGATAGCGGGACGTACAAGTGTCAAGTGGAGCAGTACCAGCTGGATACGAAAGGTCACTGGCAACAAAAGGCCTCAGAAAGCGCTGGCCCCATCACACTGACTGTAAATGTTGCAGGTATGATCACATATTTTAGAGCACTCTGTAGCCAGCTTTAAGAATGGTTAAAATGGGTGATATAATTTGACATTTTTGGAAATAAAATTAAATTTAATCATAAATAAAAAGTTAGACAAGAAGATTGATACCACTCACATGTCTGTACGGTAACACAATGACTGAAACACAGCTGGCTTGGCTTTGTACAAAGGTTTGGATGGTTGCCCAGTTGCCGTGGCTTACTGGGACACTTTACAGAATGGAGCCATCATTTATGGTATTATGACAGTGCTTCGGCTTTGACAAGTCAAAATGTCTACCATGAGATGGGACTATTAACTTTTTTTGTTTTGTTTTGTGGTAAGCTAGGATAACGGCTGCTTGCAGTAGTTACAGTACAGACAAGAGAGTGGTATCAATCTTCTCATCTAACTCTCCGTCAATCATATTTCCCAAAATGTTGCAATATTCCCTTTATATTTGCATCAGGTAGTGTTGTGATATTACCATAAATATGATGTTGTTCATGTTTGCCTGCAGGCATTTGTCTGGCTTCAAACACACAGACTGTTTCTCAGACAAATAACCACTTCTCTAATTGTGCTGTCCTATATTTTGTTCTAGTGGTGTTGGTGGTTTTATGCACTTTATTTTAGCACTTTGTTATTTGTTCTGCTCTTTTAATCTTATTTTGTTGTGCAGGCTATTTGTGCCTTTTGCAAAAGCTGTACCTAGGAATTTAATTTAGAGTAACATTGATTGGTTAGCCTTGTTAAATTAGTTGAATAAAATGTCTCTTTCTACCTGTGTGTTTTTTCACAGAAAAACAACTGTCCATTGTAAAGGAAGAAATTAAGCTGAATGCCAGCAGATCACAGGATTTTACTATTCCCTGTCATATCACCAAACAATCCAGCAATGGATCTGAGTTCCAGGTCATGTGGTTTTGGCAGAAAGAGACAGAAACTAAACAGCGCCCCATATTCACAGTTTACAGAAACTCCACCCTACAAGACAGGTTTGGGAAGGGTGACAAACTAAGATTTAGCCACCCTTTGCCCAACCAGTTCAGCCTTACTGTCTTAAATCCAGGTCCTGAAGATAGTGGGGTGTATTTCTGTGAGGTAGAAGAGTGGCTCCCATCTCTGTCTCATGGGTGGAGGAAAGCTGCCGTGGAAAAGTCGGGATATTTGACTGTTCACTTCTATGCAGAAGGTAAGTATATCTTAACTTGATTAGCAGTTTCTCTCAGCAAATATCTGTGGTTGAAGATCATGTTAAAAAATGTGTATGTTGACACAAGGAACACCTTTCTTTGTCTTTTTCTTTGTAGGAGATGTTAAAGTTGTCCCAGAATGCAAGTCGGGTACCTTTATAGGGATTATCGTAGCAATTGTCATCGGCGCACTTTTGGTCATAATCATACTGATGCTGAAGTTATGTCAGAGCAAGGGAGGAAAAAAGTCAGAGGAATCTCTGTGGGCAGAGCAACACCCTCTGAACACCAAACCCAATGAAGCAGATTGAACCTCAAAACATATTTTTTTATGTGCACTGTAATCTATGCAATAATGTTTTATAATTCAAAAAGTTCCACCGTACATATTTTTAATTCATTTTTATTTAAACATTGTATAATTCTTATTTGAATTAATCTGTTGATAATGTTCCATAAAATAATTGTTTAAATGTTTTACTGTGCAGCTTGGAATGATTTTGCCTTTAATAATAATAATAAATAAAACTAATTAAACCCTTCAAATTAAACAGGCACTTTTAATTTTGCAACTAAACCTTATTTGCATAATCACCGGCTTCCTACTGCCTGCAATGGACAGTTGAGCTAGGCAGCAGATCAACTTTTGGTTTTACACCTACAAACCAACATACCCTCACTGACAGATTCCTTTTTAAGTAGCAACATACCAGGCAGCGTGATACTATGTCTTTGATGGGGAGAAGTCAAAGCAGAGCATATCTTGGGGAGCAGCAAAGCACGAAATGTGGTAAGATGTGAAACTTTTCTCTGTAACTAACACAGTGGTGAATCAACCAAGAAGCTCTGTGGTCCTGCACAAGCACAGGATGACTATGTGGTCTGCAAATCTGCTGAGATGTGAATGTGCAGACAGAGACACAATGTTCTTAAAGAGGTTACATTTGTGCAATAGAAGTAGAACTGTGCCAATACAAACATGATGTCTGCTGTCATTACTTACTTGTCTTGCTAATCCTAAAACAGAGCATTTTGGGCTTGAGGAATGTTTTTGATTGACCAAGTCTATAACCTAAGATCAGAAGAGCTATGTTTTTCAATTCTTCAAGACAAGCCTGAAGGTATATATCCCACCTAAACAAGCAAGAAGTTGAGATGACTGTAGTATATGCCTGGTAGAGCACCACCAATCTTAAATATGAATAAATAGGGCTATAAATCCCGGTTGCTTTGTTTGATGTGTGTGTAAACACCTTCAAAGTAACTACAAAGATCAAACTGGATCTGTACAGTTTTCACATTAATGCATGTGAGATTCAGAAATTCTGTCATAATGCAGTTGCTGCTTATGAACAGATGCTCAAAAAAAAAGGATGCTGGAGAGTAATCAAGTCAAACCAAAAGAGAAAGAAAGTAGTGCCTTTCTGTACTAACTCCCCTCTCCCCCTCTCTCTTTCTCTCTGCATCAGCCCTATCAATGTTTAACACCCCATCTGTGTAAGAGACAAGAATAGAATCCATCCCTTGCTTTCACTATTCGGGTAACAAGCTGAGAAACCAGAAAGGCTCTTGTCCGACAAGAGTATGAACACACTTAGGGTAAACTTAAGGTAAAACTAACAGCAGTTTTCTGAAAGATGTGAGAGACTAAAAGTACACTGAGGAACTTTAAGGCAGGCTGTAGTACTCTCAGCCCCAGAGAGATGATATAGCAGCTCTATCTTTGGTTGAATTATACCAGCCCTTCACAGTCTGCTGGACTGGCTCCTTCTTACAGCCTCCCTCTTAACTTTACTGTAATTCCACTCCCTTGTGTTTCCATGGCAATGCCTGTCAGAGCAAACAAAGAAACATTGAATTTGGGAGGCAAATCAATGCTTGTGTCTATGCTGCAAAGATCTGATGTAACAGGGACAAACCAGCGTGTGAAACAGGAGCCGTGCTAGAACACCCTCGTTACGCTATTTCCATAATAAAGTCTGAACATTCATGTTTTAATCACCTCTTGTTTTGACATTGGATGCAGTGCATAAAGCACAAAGTGGGACTACATCTTTAATCTTTCTCTTTCCAAATATCAAAAACTCACAGGTGTTAGAAGATATTTTGGTGCCCAGTTTGCCAGCGTGTAGCTGGATGCTTTGAGCTGGTTATCTCTACTGCTATGATCTCAGTCCAGATCTGATTTGGCATTAACTAGATGCTCTGTCCTTCATGTGCAATGAATGCACTAGCTTTATGAAACCCATGTAGCCATTGTTCAATAGCATCTTGAACTGCTGCTCCTTGTTTTACAGGAATATGAATGTTGTTAATGAGCACACACACAACCACAGCTATGAAATGGAGTGATACATCATCAGTATAGATATCTGGAGTTAAAGAAACAGAACCTAATATTGAAACGAAAAGAAAGTTACACATCTGAAAGCAAAACAACAAAACATGCTGTCTGTCTGGTTTATTGGCACACCTAAATGGCACAGTGCCATCATTATTGTGATTAGTTTCATCTGCAACTACTACCTAGTTTCTTGTGCCACCATAAAGTAGATGTTTTTTTTGTTTTGTGTAGACAGTCATGGTGCCCAGAGGTTGAATGCTAATAGTTTGGTAGTTCCCTGTCTTCTCCTCTAGTGCCACCAGCAGGTCAACTTTTTCACTTTTTCACACAAAATATCAGCATTACTGGATTGGCAAAATATTATGCACACATACATTTGTGGTTCCCAGGAGATGAAACCACCAACTTTTGTGATCACTTGACATTTCCTCCAGTCGTTGTATTCCTCAACTGTTTGCTGGATTGCCATGAAGTTTGGCACAGAAGAAAAGACACAGCACAAGTGATCAAAGTTAGCCCTAAACCTTCTGAACAAGAGGATAATGTGTCCTGGCAGAGGTAGGGGCGACACGAGGGGAGAGAGACACTCAAACTACCATCTGCACAAATTACGTAAGGGCTCTCCTGAAATCTGGAAGTCTTCTCTGAGGCACTTTTTTGCCTCCTCTCACCTCAGCTCACTGAATCTCTTTGCTTATACCCTCAATTCCCCTCAACTCCCTCATGGCCCTGTCTTGCCTTTGATATTCCTTCTTCTCCCAAGAAGAGTATGCGGTCCTGACAGAACTGCCTTCTGTTCCTCACTGAACCGTAAGCTACATGATTTTACTCTTTCTTTGTCTCTCCACATCAGTCTTATCATCTGTCAACACTAGAGGGAGCTATTGTTAGCCAAAAGGGACAGAGACATATGATAGTCAACAGGTTAGAAAAGGGTGAGTCAGAGAGAGTGCTTCAGAGCTTGTCATTGCAGCACCCAATCTGAGAATCTAAGAAACTGTAGATTTCTGTCTCCTGCCTTCTGTGACAGCTTGGTGAGTTAGTGTTTGTCTTTATGTGTGAGATAATAGGAAAAACTGCCAACAAAATTGGACAGAGACATACAGGTGGAGAAAACTGGAAGTCAGCTTGATGTCTCAGAGGTGTGAAGGCGACACCTCAGACTACACACTGTCACCTAGAATAGCAGCATTTGAGAAAAGTCAAAGCAAACTCAGCATGAGTGACAGCCAGGGTCTCTTCACGCAAAGGCAAGAGAGAATTACCTCATTTATCCAACCGCGCCCTAACACACAAATATGTAGACACACAAACTGTATACAACTCTCTAAAGCTGTCTGCCTTTTCTTGTCGAGGCCTGATTGTTATCCCCAGAGACAGCGCCGGCTGGTAGAAGGAGCTGGAGAGTCCAAAATAAAAACAGCTTAAATGGTGCAATATGAAGTAATAGCCTGTTCTGCTCCCTGTCAAGGGAGCTCTCAAGAAACTCAGAGCTCCCATTTTTTCTTTCTTTCACAGCTGTACTCCCACATGCTGAAACTGCATACGAACACCCCAAAGCTGCTTTATCTGTGTGTGTCTCCTGTTATGGTAATTTGACTTACCGATATGCATGTGTCTTTCATGTTGGTTTCTGTCTACATGTGTATGTGCATATGCTGCCGCTGCTATCTTTAATCATATGTATACTGTGCATCTCCTCTGACAAAAGATAGACAAACATGGAGAGGACGACGACAGAGTCAGATTTCATTATAACAACACCACGAAGCATGTATTTTCATGTGTCAAAATGAAATCAATCATGCTTTTTTGTTGGTTTGTTTTTGTTTGTTTTTTTAAAATAATGTTGCGCCAGTAGGCACATGAATAAAACAATGAATCTTTACTGACTCTTGATTGCGCATATTTCTCTTCTGTCATTCCTTCGCTCCTATTCTCCACAGACCACTCCATTTAACAAGACAGCAAAGACATTTCCATCTCACTGGCAAACAGGGATAGATTTTTCGTTTTGGGATTAAATTCAACATACTTTCCAGAGCTGATAAAATGAACAAACACACCGCTGATGCTTCTTTATAGGACTGCAGGGGCTTTTACTATGAGACATCTGCTTTCCTGTGGTGCCAGCCTTGCAGCTACTCTTGGTCGTTATCATAACTGTCATTCATACTGTAATCATTCAGAATTTGTCTTTAATAAATCATTGGGAATTTATATCAAAGAAATGTCAGTGACAGCAACATGTGCCCAATGTGAATAACTGATGGTATATACAACTAATGCAGCGGGAGTTGCCATGTGTCTGTTTGGCTTGCAGATGACGTGCTGGCAAGGGCAATCTGAGACAAGCATCCCCAAGGAGACAGAAGTCGCATTGAGTCTGAGATGTCAGCTAGAGCAGGAATTTTTAATTTAGTACAACTGTGACTTCTGACTGAAGTTGTTGATGTGAACTTTGCTGGGTGAGAAAATGGGAAAACAACAGTTAAGCCGGTCTGTGTACAGTTTGGCGTTATCTGATTTTTATACTGACAGAGCTGCTGCAGACGAGAGGCCTCTTAGCTGAGGGATGAGAGCGAAGGAAAATGTCAGCTGCTTCCAAAACATTCGTTCGTCTGTATCTCAGAGCAGGGCAACAAATAGCTCTGCAGCTATCAGGGAACTCTATCAGCAGAGGCCACGCAAGCTGCTAATCAGCCAATGCATCAGCCCCTGGCACCGAAGGCTTTCCTCACACCCAGTGCCCATCAGGGTCTCGCATTCGAAATGTTTTCCTGGAGGATAGAGAGAGGAGAAATGTCATGGTTTGACTTTAACCAATGAGAACCAATGGAATGAGACCAAGAAGGAGATTGCTGCCACAGTTTTGCTGTTAGCTAAATCCAGCATAAGACGGTGTAGTGTCTTTGAATCTTCCTACTCACTTTATTTGCAGCCTGTCTTGTAGGCTATATTTCTTATTACCAGTCTTGCTTTTATCTTTATTTTAGCATTCAGAACTTTTTTCTTTAGTCGTGTGTTTTTCTTTAGCCACGTATAATTCATTTATTTCGTTATGTACGCCTACACTACTGTGAAACTCACATTTAAGATATATATACTGTATATATTATTTTTCCAGTAGCCTACTGTAGCCTTCAAATTGTCATGGTAACACTGTAAGCACAATGGGAGTAACCTGAAATTAAAGTAAATAAAGACTTTGAGTTGACTTTGGTGCTTTAAGCGACTCCATTCCAGCCTTTGTGGATCACTGTATTTGCCCACCTACCAAAATAACACAAGCAAATACAGTAAAGAAAGACAAAGATGAAGCACAGCTCAAATCAGACAGATCCATCAAACAAACAGAGACAATCTGATGGTATTTACTGTTTTCTTTAGTTTAGTTCTGCACATTTGACTAGCTATGCAATGCCACCAGGACACCATCCCTACTGGAGTGAGATAATTGTGTGTTCACAGGCACAAATGTTTTAGTTCTCTGCACCAGCATGTGGGCATCTGACAAGTCGTCTGTGCTGCCTGAGCAATATATTCACGCCACAATGCCAGTTTTGACGGCTACCTCATCTGTGACTAAGATAGCTATGCTAGTGAGCTGATGTCTTCATTAGCAGTGGTTTAGATGCTGTCACTGCCCCTCCTCTTCCTCAGTCACCAGCAACGATGCTCTGCTGCGCCCATCAGCTCCCATCAGCCTTTCTCTGTGTGAGGCGCTCCCCCAACTGCTGTCGCACTAACTCATGTTGCTAATTAGCTGACAAACATTGTACAGTTCGACCAAGGGCCTGGCACATTTACAGCACTCATGTTTCTGCACTCACACAAATGATGCGTTATGCATATGCACAGTCACATGCATGTGGACATAAGAGGTACACACATTCATAAAAATGCAAACAATTTTACTCACTGAGTTATGTTTTACTTACTGAGAACATATCAAGTCAGTACATTATTTAACATTTCATAATCTGCGCTTATTTCCCTTCCTTATCTTCACAGCAAATACAAACTGTAGCATACTTATGTTTAATGTGTACATAATCATTTCAACTAGATGGTGATTCCCCCCCCCCTTTTAAATCACCCTGTGGCTACCATGGTAGCTAACTCCTTGAGAGTATTAACAGTAAAAGTGAAAAAAAAAAAATAGTCGTAAATGAACCAGTTATGACTGACATTAATCTCTATTATATCTAATTTATTATCCTTATTAGTGCATTTTCTGTGACACTTGTTTCTGTTCCATCATGGCTCGCTAGTTTCAGGTTGGTATATGAAGAAATATGAAACTAAAGGACTTACTAAAGCATATTTTAATTCTCTCTCTCTCTCTCTCTCTCTCTCTCTCTCTCTCTCTCTCTCTCTCTCTCTCCCCCCCGTGCAGCTTCTCTCTTTCTGAGCAGCTGGTTAATGTGACACTGAGGTAGGCAGGCCTGTCACACATCATCAGGGTCTCAGGGTGTGACATAGAAGGCCTTGAGGGCACAGGAATGGTCTGGTCCATGTCTATGTCATTTTTTTCTAGTCCAGAGCACATACAGACTCAAAGTCCTAATGGAGGCAATGAGAGGTCCTATGATACTTTTATGCGATGTTCTCTTTTATTCATCATCTGCCAGTCTCTGCTTAATTACATACAGTACATCTCAGAAGCTTCTCTTTTTAGATCATTTATGTTTGGCAGCCTTGAATTAGAAAATTATTCGGCAGGCATAAACACAATATGCCAATTTGGTTCTCTTTTGCAGCATTTGAATTGCATGCTACTGATGTAGTGCTGTTGGGGTTACTACATACTGTATATATTTATATTGTAAATCAGTCTTTTCTTTCTTTATCTTGCATTCCAGTCACACTGATTCAAATAGGGCAGGAAATTGCTGGTGCAATGAAAGTTTGAATCACTTCACTTGCACCTCTAGCCAATCACAGATATAAAAGCATATGATTTTCTTTTTTGCAGCTGATTGAAAACATCACTGATTATGGAATGGCAAAGAACAAAGCATGTTTGACACCCATAGATAGCACTTCAGCAGCAGTTTTCTGCTGATTTTAGATAAGATCAACTATTTCAACAACAAAAAAAATTGTGAGCAGTAGAAATTAAGTTGTTGGCTAAAAGTAAAGGATAAATAATTTCAATAATTAGTTGTAAGCTAAAAGTAATGGATAAGCTGTTGAATTAGATCAAAAAAAGTAATGGAAAAGTTCACTATCCATTAAAAGACAACAAAAGCCACAGTAAATATCTTTTTTAAAGTACTGGTTGCAGTACAAATGCAAACTTGACCAAACTGACACACACCATGACAGTGCATAGCCCAATAACAAGTATATTTTTCACATTTAATAATCTGTTTACAAAGCAAACATTAAAGTTAACCCCTGGCGAACCTTAAGCAGGAGACCTTCGTGAAAGTGTGGTAACTTATGTGAGTTTAGATCCTGGTTTACGGTCACTTAACAGCAGATTCTGTACTTTTAATGAACCATATAGTATATTTGTATGTGAGTTGAGCAAGAAAAGCTATACAATTGCTTTATCATAGCATTGTGTCAGAGTTAGGTCCTTAAAACCTGTACAGGTAGTGGTCTTAAAACAAGCTGCTTAGGGTTGAGATGCAGGTTTTACTGTAAGAGAACTTACAAGTCTTTCATCCTGAGAGTCTCTCTGCCACAGCAGGCCCATTAGGCTTCATGATGCAGTGTGCAGTAATTGGTATTTCTGTTGGTAAGCAGCTTCTTTATCCCAGAGCTGAGCCTCACGCGGTGCTGGAGACTGTCTGATATCAGAGCTGCAGAGAACACATGACTGAACCTGTATAGTGAGTGCATATCACTCAGATAAACACCTCAGAGGATGAACAAACTCCAATACTTTAACAACACAATTCAATCAGACATTTTGTCAGGAGAGATTTGGTTTGGTTTTTGCTGCACATCCTGCTATGATGTATAAATGCTGCCTCTCAACCTCGCTCCATATGATACGCATGAAGCAACATCCCTCCCTTGAAGGATAATGGCTATTAAATATCCTGAAATACTAAATAAGATGACCCTAACACAGCAAAAAGGAAGTTCATAAATTAACATTTTTGTAAAATGCTCTGTGTCATCAAAATTGTTGGTTCGGTTTATACAAATGGCAAGAGGGTGATTGGCCCTTTGATGTGGTAATAAGCTGTTTTGATTTCTGTGTGTCAAGCATGTTTTAACGGTGAGAGGCATTCCCAACAGCTACTAGGCTACTTCAAAATCAATTAAAACGCTTTTGCTAACAGCACTGCCTGGTTCAGAGGGAGAAAAACGAATCCCCCCCACCTCTCAAACATACACTCACAGTCATTTGAAGAATATAGACCAAGAAGAGTGAAGATATGGAGTCCTGAGGGAGTGAGAGTAGGTCCTGGATTCAGATAGCTTGGCTGCAACATTATCTTTACTGCATGTGTGCTGCTTACAGTACTGCACGTTTGCATGGGACATGGGCCAACTAGGCCAATACAGTATATTTTTGTTTCTTTCCACATGCATGCATTTAACTAATTCATGAGGGTATTTGCAATGTTGAGAAATTATTGCATGTGCTGTACATCTGTTGTTGCCACTGGAGTAAAAGTCTCTCTACAGTATTTTACTCTGACAAAAACTAAAAGGGAAAAGTGATAATATAAAGGCTTAATCCACTTTTGATTGCTTTGAATTGTGGAGCAGCTAACGCTCATCAGCTATGCAATCCATCTGTCTACGACAATCTGATTAATAAATTCCCTGAACTTCCTGTAGCATTTACAAGTCCTTGAATAATATCCCCTGGAACATTTAATATGCCTGAACCAATATCACATGATTTGATGCTGTTGACTCCAAATATCCTATTGATTTAAAATGCTAATATCTTTTTCGCAACTGAAATTCTCATTACCGTAAAACAACATTACAAACTGTAATTATTTTTCTTTAACAACTTTCAGTGCTAAAGGTCAAACCCAAAAATCAATACAGACCCACAAGAATTATGTCTGGCTTCATGAAGTGAGATGAAAATGTCAAGACTTGCAAAATATATTGTATGTTATGAATTACAGGATTGAAGGGCCTCTATTGCACAAGGGCTCAAAGTACGAAGGGCTTACATTTTTTGAGGTGTGTCAAAGTTTGAAGATTGAAGATTGGATTTTGTGCGCAGCCGACACATGCTTGTATGTGCGCATGCATGGCAGTCTGCAGGTCTGCACATGTTGGTTACATGTGGAAATTTTACAGCTTCGTTCCTCCTCAGAAGAATTTCTGTTTTCCAACAAGACAGTCAGTCACCAGGAGCAAAGATACAGCACTGCAGTGTACCTCTGCTTATGAATGTTGACGAACATGAAAAGCCCATATAAATGTGACAGCAGATTAAAAGGCAGAGCAGGCTCAAAGACATGTTAGGGAAAGTGTTTTTGCATGGGAGTGCTAGCATGAGATAGTGTTTGCATCAGAGGCGGTGTTTTTCATAGCAGGTGTATGTGTGTCCTAAACTCGGTGTGTGCTTGTGTGTCTCTGTGTGTATGTGCGCAGATGAATATGCAAGTGTGTTTGTTTAAGAGAGTGAAGTGCATGACTCAGCCCGAGGTAGGCAGGCAGTTCATGTTTTTACTGTTTGGCAGGCAGCAGAGATGAGATCGGACTGACCTGATCATTTAAGAAACTGTGGGGTTACCTCTGCAAAACAACACAAACAACCGGCTCAGAAATCTTTATCTGTTAACTCTCATCTGAATGGGTTGATTAAGTATCAATGTACAGATTGCCTCGATCTAAATCAGAATAATAGAACATCATCTTCTATTGTCAAATCCATTTTACGCATTAGAGCTCGGGCAAAACAAGCATTAAAAAGATAGATAGATAGACTATTTTTACTACATTGCACCCACTCAATATGTATTACAGGTGAAAAGTAGAGAATGGCGTTGGTGGTAACATTGCCATAGCTACAATAAACTTAACATTAACAGGCTCTTATCTGAGTCACTTGCTATACACCAAATTTATTGTGAGCCATTGACATCAATACCTCAATGTGACCTTTAACAGGATTTAATACTTGTGTCCTGGAGACTGTGGCACTCTCAGCTGTCCCATCTCAGATTTCACCATCACTGGTGATGTCATGTAGTTTTCTCAGTGCTGCTGTTGCAGAAATACAGTTCATGGCCTTGTTTTTAATGTTAACTGGTTTTATTTTTCAGACGTTTAGGAATGGTTATTTTATTTAAAATTTTAATTGTTATTTAAAAATTAAAAATTGTCTAGTTTGCGTATTTTTACAAGTGAACATTATTTAAGTTAAATTACGCAACACAGTACTGACACCATAGAATTCTTTATTTTATTTACTTTCTTGCTGAGAACTAAATCATCATTGATAAAATTCTCACCTTAGTATGCTAAGTAACACATGAAATTACTGTCAGCAGGTAGGTAGGCTACCTAGCTCAAATTTGTAGCAGGGAAACATCTAGATCAGTAAAGTTAATAAATTAGTACATTATATTTCATTTCATTTTTTTTGTAGGGATCAAATCAGAAGTTATATTACATGTCATTTATTCAGCTTAACTCTAGGCAAGAAAGTGCATACTCCCAAGAATTCAGATTAGTCCTTTAAATCAACAATTACTATACAATATTTGATTCTCAGGTTTTTCTGTCTGTCTTGTGATGAAATTGACATTTGTATAGGTTTTCTTAGCCTTGAATCTTAGTGTAGAGTATGTTGGGATACAGTATAAGTAGAGAAAAATAATTACTGATCTGTAAGCACGCTGTATAAGGCAGAAGTAATCTCCATTTCACAGTCACTGGTTATTTGCCAGTTTGTTATGAAATCATCGCTACTTAAAATACTTTACCAGACCCATGTTTGCCAAACAGAGCAATAGACTTTCAGTTAATTAACACTGATTATTCAACAACCGGTGGCATGATCTTTATTTTTATTTATTTAATTTTCATTAATTTCAATTTTCTGGTGAATTCTTTTCTTTTGATCAACTTATACTTATGCAACAACCTATAATAATGTCAAAGACAGCCAAAAATAATGTTTCAGAGGACTAGAATTTGACACCGAAATCTACCCTTGAGGCTTAAGTAATCCAATAATAAAAGCATATAGTAATCCTATAATTATTGTTTAAAGCCTTTCATACAAAGTCAGGCAGTATCAGACCACTGTTCAACATTGTTCAGGAGCAGTGTTGTGGACCCAGGTTAGATAATACATGTTGTGTGTTTGTGTTGTGCTGGTCTGAAGGGAGAGTAACAAATTCAGAATGAACCTAAGATCTTATGGTTACATAAATCTCTTTAAATGCTACGATCACAGTTAGAACTACCCTGCAATTTCTCTGGACTTTACTTCTACCTCATTAAAATGAACTTACTGTACAACCAACTACAGTAGTGTTGGATTCCATTGCTCATTATTTAAATTAATGAAATTATGTTGTGAAACATACACTATAAAAGCAAAGGAGATAGGTGAATACAAGTAAACATCAGCACTCAGCATATCATCTATCTATTAAAATTAATACAATTCCACACGCAGTGCCCCTCTTTTGTTACCAGCTTGGATAATGCTGTGATTCAGTAATCTGGTGGCGTATTAACTGTGCTTCCAAAAGCCTTTTTTGCCCACATACTTCCTCTTACAGCCATGAGTCATGTCAGTTTTACAGGGGTGTGTAGTGAGAATGAGTTACCTTGTTCTGCATACACAAAGCCAAAGCTCCAGTAAGTGTGACCATGAAAAAGCAAATTGTGTTTTTCAGCCTGGAGTTGATAGATAGCATCTGCTTTGTTGTTGTTACCCAACAGCATAAAGGACAAGCCTGTACCTGCGAGGGATGATGATGAAATGTGTGTGTGTTGTGTAATGTGGTTGGTGTTTTGGGGCGTAAAGTCGAACAATCTTCACAGTGTAGCTAAGCTCACCTTCGTGCCCTTGCCGCCATGAGCTATTCCCTAAGAGTACAGCTTCTCTGCGTGTGTGCATGTGCGTGCATGTTTGTATGTGTCGCTTTGTCCGGCATGCACTACAAATGAATAATGTATGACATTCAGCTGTGTTTGCACGGTGGGCAACACCCACATAATCAAGATGAGAAAGAAAGACAAAAGACAGACAGACAGAGAGAAGAGGAGACATGAATTCAACACAAGCATGTGAAACTTACTAAAATTATTTTTAATGAAGATCCCAGAAAATTAGTTCTGCCTCATGCAGCGAAAGAACAAGTGTACACAGATGTCCTTCATGACACGGGGATTTTATCCACACTGCTGCCAGAAACTGTTATAATTGTATCTTGACTTGTTCTGTTATACAGTGTGACCCGGTGGCCCTGGTGCTGACAAAGTGTGTATATTAATGCCTGGTGTAACACAGTGTAATAATACCTATAGTAAGCCTATGCAGACTAAGTGAAAGGATCTATTGTCACTCAGATGTTCAAGTATTTGTTCACTTCATTCAAAAGCCTTTAATTGTCATATTCTGCTACAGTAATCTTGCAACCACCTGTCAGCTAATGATGAAAATTGCACATGACATTTGGCCCTTGTTGCAGCGCCAGCTTTGCTGTAATTTGAAAACAAAGGAGATGTAATAAACATATATTAATGTCATTACAACCACCTGCAAAGGTACAAGGAAAACAGTGGATGCTTTCACTCAAGTGTAGTAATTACTGAAAACCTGTGGGCTATTGAAATCCTGTGAATTTACTTATATGCATGTCTACTGCAAAAATCTTTGAATTCATTGAAAAAAACACATGACATGCACATACAAAAATGAACACACATTCAGACTCACACATAAGTACCGGCATATATAATTATGAAGCAATCATTGCAATCAGAGCTTTCAAGTAGAAAGGGGAAAAAAAGACACGAGCACAGAAATTACAAAGAAAGGGAGAGAAAAAGACTATCAGAAGTGAGGGATGGAAACAGACACAGACAGATAGAAGAGAAAAATTGGTAGCTTGACAGTCATTTCATATTAATACTCTACATTAAGAGGCCACAGTGATGAATAATTAATCAGCTAGAAAATGTAGAGATTTGTGGTCCTGGCAGGCTAATGCAATGTAAAATAAAGCCCTGTGACAGGGGACAATGGATGTATATAACAAGTTTGTTGTGCGCAACCTTAAGTTTGGATGAGCTTTTAAAAACAGCCTGCGCATGAGACTTGGTTTATCACATAAAGGCAAAATTACATATCTGACTGCACCAGCCTCAGCTGTAGATAATCAAAGGTTATCTGACAATGCAGAGTGTAACCTCCCGAGTCGATGTGAAGTGTGGCGTGAGAAATTGGACTGTATTACTTCGACTGTGTGTAGTGAGTAGTGACTCAGCTCACATTAAATCCTAGATAGAAGAGTGGCATTCTTGAATCTAGTTGGTCCCAGCTGGAGTGTTGCCTTCTGCCTGCTGTCTGTCAGTCTGCTTACTGTCAAAACCTATATACAATATGTCAATTTGGTACCTGTAACTATACGCTGTGCTCACAGAAGCTGTGTAAAATCAGAACATAATAACCTGCCACATGTGTATGGATTAGGAGACTACTGTTAGTTTTGATTGAGAGTCTATCCATATTTGTTTATGGGTTACAAAGTAGTTTTGCACAATAGTTGTTCTCTCCATAATATGCAATGTCTAATCCTCTTTACCTCATAACCCCTCTTGTACTCATGTTTAATTCAGATGAACCACATATTGCAACATAACTTTTGACAATTAAATGTAACACTTTCTCTGTTCCCCTGTTTTCTCCCATCTGGATTATTTCCCCCTCCCTCTCAGTCCTCTTAGGGAAGCTTCTTAGATAGTTTCAAATGTTTTTTTTATTTCTTTTTGACTCCATCAGAACAGAAGAGCTTTTGTTTATTTATTTATGATTGTTTTATTCAGATATCATTAATGTAAACAGGACTCATTGTATCCCCAGCTTAAATGTGGGATTCATCAAAGTGTATTAACATGTGTTTCCATGTTTGTGTGGAAGGCTACATATGTTTTCACATGTACGTTTAGTGTCACAATGAGGAACATCCCTCTGTAATTTGAAGTGACACATCTCTATGCAGTATGCATCTGAACGTGTATGTGTTTGCATGTGATTTGCCTCTACACAATCCTCTGTGTAAAACTGACATATTCATGTGAGACTAGATAAAAATGCACAGAGAATTCCAATAAATCATTCATATACTTTTGGGATGTACGATGAAAATGTGTGTATGATGAAATAAGTGAACAAATCTCTCTCTTTCTCCACGGCGAGCCTCTCAGAGCTATCCTATCTAACCTTGCTGACACCAGCTCATATTGCTGTAAGGGTATGGAAATATTAAGATATAAAAGTGAGCCTGTACGAATCTCAAACAGTGCTGAACAATTACGCAAGACACAGACAAAAAAGGCTGTGGCTATCAAGACTTTATCTAGGTGATGGACCCTGTTATGAAGTGCACACAATGCAGACTCCTCTGTTTCCATGGAGACCTATTGTGATCCCCAGCACCCACTATACTTGCAAACATTCCTCTGAAGGCTTTTTTTCTCTCTAAGCAAACATACTTGATAGTCGCCAAAATTGGTGTGAGGGGTCAAAGGTGATCTCATCTTCAGTGCTAACACGATGCCGGGCTCAAACGACATTACAGCTGCCTTCTAGCTGCCTGTGCCTGTGCAAACTGTGCCATCTCTTGTCTATGCAATGAGGAGTCTGTGGAGAACTGAGCTAAATTTAGGTGCTGCAATATGTAGACCAGGTGTAATGCACATGGCCTACCTAGCTGGCTCTGCTTAGCTGTGTATTAATTCAGCTGCGTTGGACCTGGATAGCCCTTTGGAGAAGCTGAACCAATAGCCCACATGTTCATACCAGTGTCTAATCCCATTCTGGCTTACTTCTTGTTGGCAGCAATGTCTGCTAAAGCCTTTGTTTTCTCTATATAAACATTCTAAAAGCTGTCTCTCTTTTCTGTTAATACCATGACATAGTTTTAGACAGAAGGAGGGACAAAAAGATTCTATTTTTTCATTAAATTGTTTGGTTAAACCGTTATTCAGATGCAAGGTTAACATACTGTATTCTGCAAACATTTCTCTCGGTGCCCGGGGGCACAGACCCATTTCACCGGTTGCTCAGGAAGTTTTATCTGAGTTGAAATCCATGGGCGCAGCAGAAGGAGAAGAATCATTTTTACTGCTTCCAAAAAATTGTATTCATGTTGCATTCAGACAGTGTGAAATTCCCAGTTGATAAAGAGAATACCAGATGGGTCCATTGCAATTACTTTTTGTATACACATGCAAAGACCTGCTCATTTATTTATGTATTACACAGGAGGAAGCTTTGGTTTTCACTAAGTTAGAGCTTTTTGGATTCTATATCTCTGTCCCTTCCAGATAGAAATGCAACTTCACAGCTTCACACCAAAGCAGCATTATCTCATTGTGCTATTTTATGTTTCCCTGCTAACTCCCATTCACCCTGTCTATTTTGAGATCCTCCTAATATTGCGGCAGCAGAGTCGTGCAAATAAATAAATTTGAGCATATGTCAAAGTAATGTTTGGTTTAGCTACTTATAATCTGAATCAAAGAGGGGTGGAATTTGCAACTTGCAACCTTTGACAGATGATGTGCTGGAGAAAAAAAAGTGTTTGTTCTGATATTTCCTACAGTTCCCAAGCAGAGTGACACCTCATTATGTTGACTGCCAGTTGTGTGTATGGGGGGGGGGTGCATATTGTGTCAATAACACAGAGACTGCTGGGTAAATTATGTATGAGAAGGTGACTTTTGTGATCATCAAGAGACAAGTAAACACCATAAATGAACAGTCTAGTTTTAAAAACCAGGGTTTATTTCTTTTTCCTTTGAAAGGCCCTATCATTATACACTTAATATGCAGTATAATGTGAGTGGTGTCAGCCTCAAGAAGGTGGTTAAACTCTACCCTGCAAAAAATAAAAAATAAAAGCTGAGAAAATTGCTAGCTTTAGACGCTTAATTACCCTCCACTTCGCTTAACCTATTCAAACCATCAACGTCCCGGCCCTAGAATTTAAAATTCACACATGCAAATGCGGCCTCACCCACTGTAGACGCTGGTGTCCCACGGCCCCCACGCGGCCGGGGCGTGGTCTGATACGGGGTGGGTGGGGGCAGACAGGCAGCACGCTGCTAAGTTTTCAAAACTGCCATGCAAACACAAAGTGGCGAACAGGAAGTCGGGAAACAAGGATATAACCTTGGAAGAGCGGTGGCGGCGGCGGACGGTTTCTCCCTGGGACCGGATCACAGCGCTGTCAGACACATTAGAATTAAGCAGCGGTGTTTTTAACTAAAGTATCTTATTATGTCCTTGTTAGGCCGTCCCTCTTTGTAGACACCTAGGCGCGTTTTAGAAAGAGGACACACTGGCTCAGGTGCATTGGTGCTACAATAGAGAGAGAGAGAGAGAGAGAGAGAGAGAGAGAGCGGTGGGCTTTTTTTTGGAAGTGAAAGTGTTCATTGATTAATCTGATGTATTGTGTCAGAGCACAAAGCCTTGTCTGCCTCATCTAGAGCGCCCGCCCATTGGGCTTTCTGCGGAGCGATAGTGGGAGATTGATTAGAGTCTCCGGGATTTCCGTGGAGAGCGAGAGAGAGAGAGAGAGACAGAGCCTGCTTGGACCGCGGATTTGCTCTCCCACCCATCAGTGACGGGGAGGAGAAAAACCATAGCAAAGACTTAATTTCAGACTCTATAGCACCAGCGCTCCCAGATCGCCTGTATTCATTTAGTGTCCTGTCTCTAAAGCAGGTTTTCCAAAATAAGCGCAAGTCACGCTGGACTTTTTTTTGTGTGTGTGTGTCTTTTTTTCCCCCGAGGAGGCTGTGAGTGTTGAATCGCCTCCGCAGTCTCGGATGCGTAGTAAACGGAGAGTGGGTTGGGTCGCTCAGGCGCCTGGCACATAAGCGCACGTCGTCAGCGATAAAAGCAGATAGGTGAGGGTGAAAGCGAGGGGGAGAGACACCCGAAGCTTTGTTTTTTTTATTTTTTTCCTCCTCCCCCCCTCCGCCACCACAAGCAGGAGGACACCGGAGAGGTGAGTCGGACACCGCCGGACTCACCGGTTGTGGATTTGACTCTAAACCCCGGCCGCTTTTGTCGCTCGGGATTCGTAGACCTCCTTTTTTTCTTTTTTTCTCCTCTCCATCTCCTGCTTTCTGATTCAGGACCACCGGTTTGATCACATTGTCAAAACCCGACCAGACATCATCATCATCATCACCTCCTCCTCATCTAAAGGGAATATTGGAAGTGAATCTGCGGGGCAACACACACACACACACACACACACACAGAATGGCAACCGGTGCGCTCCTGCTCGCCTGCGCGCTGCTCGGTAAGTGATCATAGGAAAAAGCTTTCAGCCTTCATTTGCGCTGTGAAATTCTCCCACTCTGTTTAGATTAACGAGGTAAATCCAGACCTGCTGTGTGTCAGCCACGGCACACCTGTATGACACACGTGAATCTGAAGGGGGTTAGTTTGGGAAAGCAACTACCAGCCTACCAGTCATCGTGAGTCAGGTGGAAGTAGGCTACATCGATAATCACTGCAATAATGGCAGATGCCTGTGAACAGCTGTGTGTGTGTGTGTGTGTGTGTGTGTGTGTGTGTGTGTGTGTTCTGAACTAGGTTAATGTGATATTTGGACTTTAGTCACAGATTAACCCTATGCAGTCTGATCTCCTGTGTTTAAAGGCTGATCACAGGGAACCTGCTATTGTGTGTAATTAACCAACCCACACACACGTATTAAACACATGCATACAGTAAGCCTATGTGGGGTACAAGCACACATCATAGACACACCTGGATCACGCATCACCAACACCCCCAGGGTATGAAGTCATCCAGTGGGTGTGAAGACACCTAGTACAAGCTTTGTTGTTGTACAGTAAGTCATCCCTCAAGGTAAAGCCACTGTGTGTTCGGTCCTCACACATTTCTCACTTACCTGCAATTTGATGGATTTCACAGACAAATGCAAGTTCAAGCATGCTCACCCGATGACACTTAGTGACACATACATACACACCCAATACAGGCATGATTGCTGACACACACGCACGCGACACAACACAGTACATCCTGCCTGTGAACTGTCCCAAACAAACACCAGATGGCTTTTCTGTTCCTGGATGGGGAGGCCTGTCAGCGCTGCCGGGGGACAGAGGAGGGGGGTGGGAGTGGGAGTGGAAGTCGGCCCGCTGGAGGCCCCCACTCGGCCAAGAGGATTACCAGTCTGCGCCTTGCTTCAAGTCCCTTTACAGCGCTTCAGAAGTGACTTTCACTGATGGCAGCTGTAAATGACTTTTTTTCTTTGTCCAATGAAGATGTGAGATGTTTTGTTCTGTGTACAGTGGAGAAGACTGCACACAGTGTGGGCTGGATAAGGGAGGGTTTTCATATTACATAATAATCATGAATCATATGGTTAGATGGGAGGCAGTTTGAGGTGGTGAAGAACAGTTCAGGTGTTGGGGAAGAGGTTTTGTCTTATGTGGTGTGTCTGTGTGGATCATTGACACAAATCACAAAGGGAATATTTTCTAATGCTATTAGGCTATGACAGGTTGACAGCATCATCAGTGATATCAGGCCGGCAATTCTGCCATACGTGATGGGCTGCAAATAAATCCTCCTGAGATGAAAAATCAGTTGATCGACAGGAAATTAATTGGCAACAACTTTGATTTCATTTGTAAGTCGTTTTATAGCTTTTCAATGTTAATATTTTCAGTTTTCCTCTCTAGATAGTACACCGAATCTTTGGGGCTGCATTGTTGGACAAAACGAGGCATTTGAAGATGTCACATTGGGCCCTGTGATGTGTGTTTTTCCACTTTTTATAGCTCAAACAATGAATCAGTAGATTGAACAATGCCGAAATTAAGCAGCCCTGCAATCACCAGCTGCATCCCAATATCAAACATACCTCTAAAACGGCAAAATGTTTCTCAAAAGCAAGAGCGAATCACATTTTTATTCACTAGACTAAAAAGCTTTCAGTTTCAAGAAGTGTTATTTAACTTGAATTAAGCTGCGTGCAACATTGCCTGTATTTAACATACACAGCAACATCTATGCATTTGTCATCTTAATATATTGTAAAGACTATTATATCATAACTGGCAAAAAGGGTGGTTACAGGTTCTAAGTAAATGAAGGATACAACTACGTTCCAGTAATGCAGTATTGGTGCTACTGTGTTAATAACGCATCACAACAGAATGTTATATCCACATTGATTGTTTATCCCTCTCCATAGTGTGCATGTGCAAGCATTAAGAGAGATTGTGCTTGTGTCTGCCTTTTGTGTGATCTGGTTTTGCCGCCATACTGTACGTGTTTGCACTTGCATTTATTTGTAAAAAAAAAACAAAGGTGGATGACAGCTGTGTAAGATGGAGACTGTATCAGTCATTGTTAAGCCCAGAGGGACCTCTTACACAATCTTATATCGGGGTTATTTATGCTGCTGAGTTTGCAACCAGGTGTGAGTGAGTGCGCGTGCATGTGCTTATTTGTGGCACCAGGGTTTATGATATAAAGCATATAAAAAGAGTTGCCTGAAGGAACGACTTTTTATTAGCTTTACAAACAGGATGTCTTCCTTCTCCCCCACAGAGAGCGAGAACGATGTCATGCCTTTTCTGTGTGGGGTAACACAGTGTGCTGTTTTTTTGGGGATGTGCTTCTGTTTGTGTAAGAGTGTGTTTGAAACTAGGAGCCAACCTATGGTACTCAAAACGTCCCAGTTTGTATAACTAAATTGACATGTAATATGTGCGTGGCTGGCTGGTTTAACTGTGAAATGCCTGAGTGGTTTCCATTTACTGGGCTGACAGGAGAGCAGCCTGCAGCCGCCCTGGGTTCGGATGAGCTGCTCCTCATCTCCATTGCCCTGTTTATCAGCTGGTCTCAGAGCAGCTTTACATAGGAAAATCTTTAAAGCTTATGTCTGACAAGATGCACATTCTGCCACCTGCAATTATTCACACATTTCTCATGATGGGTTTTTATATACGTATTGTGATGAGCTCTGCCAACCCACTAGGACAGGTACCTTTTTTCACCCTGTTCACACTATATCTGAACATGTTATGAATGAATTTGCACAATTTTATGCCAGATGGTTGGTTGCGAATAGGAAAAATATGATTAATTTTTCATAAGGGTTGGGTAAAAGTGGGGTGTGGCCTCTTGTTTAACAGAATCACACAGACCCATGAACCTTAAAGTCAGATGCTTAAAGGTCCAGTGTGTAAAATTTAGGAGGATCTATTGGCAGAAATGGAATATAATATTAATAGGTATGTTTTCATTAGTGTATAATCACCTGAAAATAAGAATTGTGCTTTTGTTACCTTAAAATTAGCTATTTTTTCCATTTGTTTTACAGAGGCAGCAGATCCTCTTCTACGGGGTCTGCCATGTTTCAGTAGCCTAGAATTATATCCATTTATTTCTGTATGGTATGAAAATATAATGGCAGGCTTTAAACATGCACACAACAATAATTCCAGACAGAAATAGATGAAAACCAGTGACCGGACAGGAAAAAAATCAATCAAAAAGTTAAAATACCATGCTATGGAAAAAGGTCAGCAGTATACCAGTAAACACACTTTTTAGTAAAATAAGTAAAACTTGCAAAAACAGTGGTATGATGAGCCTTTTCTTTCTCCTTCATCCTCCTCCATTTCGTTTCTATCTGCCTGTAGATGTTTTCTTGTTTCACTCGTCCTTATCTTTTAGTGAGATTTCTGATGCTATTTTTGACCAGCGGTTTCAAGTCAGAAGAGACACTCAAACAACAGCCTGTTATCGTGGCTCATTACAGTGATTTTGATTGAAAGAGAAAAGTTTTAAGTAGTTGTAGTAACACCATCCAACTTTGTTGCTTATCAGCAGACAGAATAAAGCTGGCCCTCTATAATTGGCCCAATCAAACAGCATGAAGGTACTTAAGAGCTAATTTCCATTTAAGGCGTAAATTTATATTTTTTTATTTTTTCAGAACTTTTGTACAGTGGAAGAAGGGCAGCACTTACAGCTACTTAAGTATAGATTTGATTTTCAATGTGGCGCTATGACAAATGCTTGAAAGTATAATTTTACAGTTCTTTCCCCGTTAATAATAACAGCGAAATCTGGCATGTGAAAGTGATCTGTCTAAGCAACTGTATGCACTTCACTTATTGCCATCTAGTTTTTCGATATGATGTAAGTTTAAGAAAAAGTTACATCGTCATAATTCCTTTCGTGGACTTTCTATGGTCATGGGAATGTTGGGATCAACTCACAGGCATTTCAAACGTTGTCAGGATTCAAAGTTTGCTGTGCCACACCCGGATGCCCACCCTAGCCTCTCCTCTGTCCCAAATAAGAAGGACAGCTGAGAGCCCCCACCCCAAAATGACAGGGATTTTAGCTTGTGTGTGGTCAAGCCGTGCGTCGTTTTTGCTCTGCATCTTGAGTCAGCTGTTACCTCGCTGGGAATGCGTTCCATGTGGTTGAAAGGCTCAGCTGACACTATAGGAGAGTGCTGTCTAGACAGTGAGGCCAAATGCAATAAGTCACTGTCTTGCTGTTTGTGCAGCTGATGCTGTGCTATGTATATGCTATGGAAAAGTTTGGAGTGCGTGTGACTGTCCCAAGTTTTGTTACTCATTATTTTTGCCTGTTGCCTGCCACCAAAAACAGAGGACCTACTTCTCTCTGTTAGGGGAAATATGGGCTTGTGCAGCTGTCTGTTTGCTCCCCTTGTTATTTTTTGTGCACGCTTGTTTGCATCATAAGCACCAGACCCACGTCTTTTGTTTAAACCCATGACAAGACGCCTTTTGTGGCATTTGTTTTCTCATATCATAACATTGTTGACTCAACTGACAAAACTCAAACAATAGAAAAGCAGAAACAAGACTGTCAGCTTGGCTATCATCCACCAGCTGTGCTGTAGGTTTCAGTAAATATTCATTAAAGTTGAGATGCATGATGAAAACATGGGCCAATCGCACAGGTCAGTGTCAGGATGGAGATGTCTAGTCAGGGATCAGAAGAACTGGATAAGGGGTTTGTGATTGTGCTAGCATGGGCCTGTTTTTCTGCTTGTGGACTGTGCACCTAAAGGCAAGTCAAATACTGGTTAGTAGTGTCTACTACCCACAGGGCAAGTAATTGCCCTGTAATACAGACTTCACAGTCTGCTGCAGAAACTCACACCCAACTACCACTGCAGCCACCGTCCCCTGTTATCAGGTTTCCTCCTGTCCCCATCTCCTCAAAGGCGAAAAGTTAGTGTGAAGGCATAAAGCAACTTTTCTTCCAGAAGAGGTCATGGAAAAGATTGAACTGAGCGAACTTTATTGCTAGCAGAGAAATAAAGTTAGTTGTCGATAATCAGAGAGTCTTCTCGTGCAGTGTTTTTTTGTTAGTTTAGTTTTTTTTAACAATGATCCTCCCCCGTCCCCCAGATCTGAGCGGTAGTCTCTCTCCAGCTCACATGGGGAGATGAGTGACTGTGTGTGAAGTGAAGCAAAATTCTTGAGGGAGACTTCCTGCCTGCCACAGTGAATCAGGAACGTGGCTGGAGCTGGAGGAGAGGCAGCGTCTGCTTTGTGTCTGATTTTGACTCAGCAGCAGCAGCACCTCTGTTAAACTGTCAGGACTGTCCCACATCACGACTCCCTGCCAGGGCCGCGTGGCTGTGCCTGCAAATCTCGTCACGCCTGAGATCATATCTCATGTTTTGTGATAACAAACCCAACAACAACCCTTTAGCTATTCAGTTTGTAAACCTTTTAAGTGTTCTTTGGGGCCAATTTGCATGTATCTCTGCCTCTGCTCACTCAAACGGTACTCCAGCTGCCTCCTCCTCCTCCTCCTCCTCCTCCTCCCCCCCCCCCCCCTCCTCCAGTGAATAGCCCCTGACCTCCATCCCCCACTCTTTTCTAAACAATACCAGCCCACCTCCTCTTCAAAGAGCACTAATTAGAAATTGCCCCCAAGAATGATCCAAACCAGATATTTTCATCTTCCTTACAGTGTCAGAGGAAGAATCTGCGTTTTAACACAACCACATCTACCTCGGACTGTTTACGAGCACCTAAAAGACAAACCCTGCCCCCTTCCCCTTGGGATTTGGTCTGCTCCTCCCCCCTCTGCTGTTCTGTGTTGAGAGTGATTATGACTGGCGAGAGAATTCCACTTTACTCCTCCACACACACACACACACACACACACACACACACACACACACACACACACACACACACACACACACACACACACACACAGATACACACGGACTCACACTGTAGCACCCACAGTGCTCTGAGCTGCTGTCCTTCGGTGCAGCCACACTCCCCTGCTCCCTGCTTGATCCTCCACCCAAGCAGATCCCACGCTGGTGGGATACACACCAGGCGGCGTAACTATGGCGACCACTCCCCACCTGCACACCACTAGTGCACATTCAGTGGCACACACTCGGCTCGGTGTGCACGTCCGAAGGTGTGTGTGCACATGCCTAAATGTCAACGTGCATGATCGATTTATTTTTTTTTTTCCTTTCCGTTTTTAAAAATCCTCTTACGCAACGATAAAGAGCACTTCACTCAGTTTGCCATTATGTTTTGTTAATATGCTTCTTTTTCCGCTTTACACCTAAAACCAAAGAGATGCATGTGTGTGTTTGTGTCTAATTGCTTATGCATAAATGCATGAATTTACAAGCGCATGTCATTTACTGCCTGAAAGGCAAAATGACTGACAATGGCAGAAAAAGTCTGTTTGAAGTAGACTAATTAATAGTTAATTAGTTTCCTTTCCAATCTGCAGCTTAATGCACAAACGTGGGAACTGATAGCAAGCTGCCAGTCATACAAAAACTAACCACTGTACATAAAGTAGATACAGCTGTCAGGCTTAATTGTGCACAAGCACAAGATGGATAATGACCGAAGATAGCTGAGTGTTTTTATAGCCTCACATTCTTTTACAACAATTAACGCAAACATTCAGTCGACTCTGCTGTAACAGTTGTTCATGACAAGATATTATGAGTTGAGCTTCTTTTCGTAGTCTGTGCCTGTGTGAAAGTTTTGTTTGCGTTAGATTTGAGACCACAGTGCTTTGTCATTCAGACAGGGTGGGGGATGTGTGTGTGTGTGTGTGTGTGTGTGTGTGTGTGTGTGTGTGTGTGTGTGTGTGTGTGTGTGTGTGTGTGTGTGTGTGTGTGTGTGTGTGTGTGTGTGTGTGTGTGTGTGTGTGTGTGTGTGTGTGTGTGTGTGTGTGGGGAAGGGGGTAAAGACTGGGGGTTGGGTAGATGAGGTTAGTGGGGTAGCAGGTGTCCTTATAGAGTTAATGGATTTGCCGAAGGGAGTAGATTGAGGCACTTAATGTACTGGAGGTGTGTGTGTGTGTGTTTGTGCGTGTCTTTGTGCATGTATGCTGATATGAATCAACCACTTTGACAGCCCTGCCCACTATGTTGACCCCTTTCTCTTCCACACTGTTATAAACATAAACAGTACAGGGGATAATGTTCTTATTCTGTATGAAAGGATGATTGGCACTTCTAACTACTAACCTAAACACTTCCATGTGGCTCACAGACAGTCCTGCCACATCTTCTGTTCATCACATACAGACTAACTGTAGCCATCTGTCACACTGTAAATGTTTACCGAGCTCCCAATGACCCACAGAATTGTAGATTTGACAAGCCTGCATATACTCAACACAGTATGCAAACTATATTGTTAAAACTTTTATATAATAATAATAATAATAATAATTATAATTGATATCTTCCATTTCATGACTTGATGTTCTCCAAATGTTAATGAGATTCATGGACTGCAGGTTTGAAAATTACTCATTCGTGAAGTGCCTTCAATTCAGTGCTATATTCAGTGATTTATATGGTAGATTTTAAAAGCAGGTTGACAGGGACGTCTATGAGGAAAATCATGGGGAGTATGATTACTTCCTGTATACAGTACTCAGTTTTTTCTTTATTTGCAGCTGTTGATTGATTGCTCACATTGGAACTGCTGGGTTGACTTAAGTTCTTGTTTTCATATATAGTATCTTATAATATAGTTTAATGGGTGATTGGTGAATAAGTAATACAGCTTGCTTGTAGATGTTGATGAGTTGAGTTGATCTCCATATTCTTTTTACAGGGAAAAGGAGTGGCAAGAGAGTCATTGCTACCCAGCTGCAGTTTCTCACTGTCTTTGTCGCTGTTTCCCTGTCTTTGAATTATTTATTCATAATAGGGTTGGTAAGGAACTGTCTTAAAATACACACACATATTTTAGACTTTAATTATATTTATATGTCAAGATGTCACTGTAGCTGTGCCATATGTGACAATGGTGTACTAACTGAGTTGCAGCTCGTGCACAAGCTCTCTCTGTTGCCGCAGCACTGCACAGCTAAGTGGCAGAGCTATATAAGCATTCTCTAATATAAGTTCCAATGTTATCATCTTTACGTTCCCTCACCTTCATGTTGAGGTACAAAGCGATAAGGCAACATATAGCATTTAGCATCAAGCATTTAGCTTTACTGGATGAGAGGGAATAAGTTTTGTTGTTCTGGTGAGATTTTTGATTGAAATTATCTGATGAAAGCTTCAGACGAATGCTGATTATGTGGTCAAACAGGAAGGCGCAGCAGCTGAGGGCGTAGGAGGGAGGATGAAGAGGCAGCTGTTCAACAGAGAAGGATAGATTATGATCTGCTCTATGTTGTTGACACTATCGACAAATACTACTTGCATCGGAAACGCATAGGAGAAAATAGGCCTATGAATCAGCCCACATAAAATCCTATTTCTGCTAAACAAGGAATAGTCCCAATGCTTATTTACATTTACAGTGTGACCACAGATCTACAGCACACAGTAACACATTGACACAGAAGTATGAATTAGACCTAAAAAAAACCCCCTGCTGCTTCCATCCCGGTCTCACCAGCTGTTATGAGCACCAGTGCAGGTGGGGTCATGACTGTTGTAGCCCAGGGGGCCCATAAATTAGGACTGGTTAGCATAGTGAGCGCAGAGGACAGCATGACCCAGGTGTGACACAAAGCAGAGTCCCAGTTCACTGGAAATAGAGAAAAACTGTTAGCCTGGCTCTGTCCGATGCTAACCCAAACATTTATTGGACGCGACACCGCCTTCCTGGCATCTTGTTGTTGTTACTGTGTCGCTGCCAGCAGCAGCAGCAGCAGCAGCAGCAGCAGCAGTGGAGACTTCACAAAGTTACTGCTGAAAGACAAGAAATCGTCCAGCACATAACCCTAAATAAGAACTGTTAATTAATGAGGTTTAGAGGTGCTGGTAGGTGGATGAAGTGACCTTAGTTTGCTGGCTGCAGCCTTATATTTAGCGCACATTGAGACTTGTGTCTCAAATTTCCCAAAATGTTGAACTATCTCTTTAAAAACTGTTCAGTTGCAATTCAGAGGGAGAGAGAAGAGCTATGCAAGATACAGAATTTGCATGTAAACTCTTTGTACTCCAGCTAGAGATAGTGGGAGTGTCAGAGGTAACCTAAGTACACATGTCTGTTTCTTTAGGTCTGGTTCTCTCTTTGCCCTCTGGCTGTTCTGCTTGCTTTCCAAGGCTGTGAAAAGTATGATGGGGAGTCCTCCTCGACACTGCTAACTTAAAAAAAACTCAATTTAGTTTTCCCTCCGTGTAACTGTCCTCATCTCGTAATCCTTGCACATAACACTGAAACCACCTGGCTCTCTTTTCTTGAGCTATACAAAGATGAAATAGTAATGTACAGTATATCCACTTCATCCTCCCACTCCCTGAACGCTCCTGTGCTCTCTTGTTCTTGCTCTTATTAGAGTGGCTGTAATGGGCAGTTATTGTCAGACCTGGCAGCAGGATTATTGGGAAGGGGTGGCCTTAGATTTTTGGAGGGTGGGCACAATAAATCGATACTTTCAATTTATTTGAATCAAATCTAGGCCCACTACATATGCTGCCTGTAGCTTACTGCCTTTGCCTTTGTTGAAGATTTTGAAGTTGGCAAAATGGTCAGAGGTTGTTAATGACAGCCTTGCTATACTCCTTTCTATATTCTTACTCAGATGATGATTATCACCAAGAAGAAGTGGAAAAAGAGCAAGCGAATGTGGCCTGAATTGTAATATCCAATGTCACCTGGAGCCTATAAATCAAAGATCCAAGAATCTGAGAAAGCTATGGGGAAGAGAGTGTGGACTCTCATCACTCCATTACATGGTTTACATTAAGATGACATGGTTATCCAGTGCCATGTACAATAAATGAGCAAGGAACAATGTGGGCTTTCACCAGCATCAGCAGAAGCACAAATTCACTTATGTTATTAAATTTAGATGAAGATGAGAGGAAATGAAGGAAAAGGCAGTTGTCAGCTCGCAAGCTGTAATATAATGAAGCACATACAGGTTTATTTTGTTGCAAAATCTCAGGAAACTTGCACGATTCGTGTGGAACCAGGCCCATAGCCTCTATAAGTGTTAACATTTCCCTTGCATGAAAATGTTTCCTCTTCCTTCCGCTTTCATCTTTCTCCCTTCAGTTGTCCCTCATCTTGGAATCTCTCTGTCTCCCTCGCACTCATGCTCTCTCTGGTAATGATGTTAACAGGGTCAAATGCTTTCAGGGGCCTAGAGGGAGAAAGACACAGAGTGATTTTGGTGAATGTTTTAACTGAGCTGAGAAGTGTGAAGAGGAAAATGCTCTTATGTTCTTCATCTTTCTCCAGCGTTTATTTCTCTCTGTCACACGTATATATGCAGCATATAAGTCAGTGGTACGCTTGTATATTCACTTAGTTAAGTGCATTTATGTGGTGTTCAGTATCCTGGAGGCAGCTGTCGTCTTCTCTTTAGCTTCTTCCCTCTTCCTCTTTTTCTCTCTCTTTTCACCGTGCGATCCTTTCCATTTCTCATTGCTACCTCGCTGTCTGAGAATCTTCACAAGATTTCAGCTCTGTTGGATGAGTTTGAACATCCCTTGGGGAGATAGGACATTGACTAGGTCCATTTTTATATTTTTTTCATCTTGCAAGCATGTTCATAATTAATTCATATTTCACTGGCTGGAGTTACTTCAGTTTTCTTCCTCTTCAGCTTTCCATGAAAGTTTTTATAGAAAAGTTCAAGGATGATTCACACACCATCAGGGGTGGGAAATACCATAAAATTTGTTTTTTTATCTGAAAAACCAAGGAATACCAGGCCCACTATCAATAGCATTGATATAGTTACCAATATATTTTGTTATCAAAGCCACTAGAAACTTGGTTTTAGATTTAGATATAGTAAAGTTTAGTCATTAGTTCAACAAAAAAAACCAAAAGCATTATTAGTTAGTATGAATTAACAGTTAATACTCCAAAGCTTAACTAGTGTGTGTGTGTGTGTGTGTGTGTGTGTGTGTGTGTGTGTGTGTGTGTGTGTGTGTGTGTGTGTGTGTGTGTGTGTGTGTGTGTGTGTGTGTGTGTGTGTGTGTGTGTGTTTGTGTGTTTGTGTTTGTGGTTTAGTCAGATGTAATTGACAGTGGTTTAGCAAAGAACTGCCATCAGATTTTGGTTAAATGTTGGTAAACTGTGATTGGTGAATGGAAATGTCTGACATCACCTTTTTCCTGAGCACCACACACTTCAAACCAGTGAGAAATAAAACAAATAGAAAAATATTTAATGTGAAATCACCAAAATGGTTCTAACTTTAGCAGGAGATGTTTTATGTAGGATCCCATCCTAATTGGTTTTCAGGGGCTTTAAAGGCAACTTATCTATCATCACACAAGGCAGGGCAGTATGTCATGATTTATGAGGTGAATGCGTCATTCATTTGCCGCTTCTGTACATATTCTTTCCCACCAAAGAATTTGCCAAACAAAGAATTTCTTTTTACTATTCCCTTTTTAATTACCTAATCACATATATATGTATGATGATGCTCCTCTTTCCTTCAGTGCGACTGCGTGTGTGTGTTTGTATTCTCTGAACGAGGTGACCCCTGCAGGCATGCATGCACAGAATAGCATCGGAAAAGCAGAGAGTAGGGATGCACTGATTGGGGAAATTCTGGGCTGATACCAATACTGATGTTTAAAATAACAATTAGGTCGATAGCGATAGTTGCCAACACCAATGTTTTTTTTGAAGCTCAGTCTATTCCTTTTGTAATCCAAGATGTGAGTGTTGTCAGAGTTGAGCTGAGTCCGTTCTGGTGTATGGAGCTCACCGCCGGTATTTGTGTGCAATTTGTGTCAGTAGTGGAAAACCTATTTTTCCTATATCAGAGTTGTAATTTAACCAATACAGTATTTAGCGAGTGTACAATTGATGTGACACAACAGATAAACATCAGCCTCGGATAATGGCGAATGTCATCTTATTTGCCGATAGGCTGATGTTAGTGGTAACTTTTTTCACGAATCGTACTTTTGTTACACTACACTTAATATCTGAGTTGCTGATACCTAATTTAGGCAATCTGCTCACCCTTTGCTGGCAGACCATCTATATTTCTTCTGTTGTGGATTTACGTGTGAGTGTGTGTGCGTTGTTAGGAATGAAAGCAAAGTGAGAAGAGATGATGGACAGCTCAAATATCCACATTAGCACATCTCCACGCTGCTGTGAATGTCCTCCATATTATTTACACCCTGCAGTGTTTTTATTATACACCTTTCTAGGTGTATAATTATCCTGTGTCATAGAAGAGTGATGATGGGACTAGTAGGCATGAAGGCTAGTGGCCTCGCCGCTGTTTCCGCTGAGAATAAGACACTGGCCATAAATGATTGGATTAGTGTTTAACCCCCCTTCCACTTAGCATAATCCTCTTTGCAGCTTTCTCCGTGTGTGCGTGTGTGCGTGTGTGCGTGTGTGTGTGTGTGTGTGCGTGTGTGTGTGCGTGTGTGTGTGTGCGTGTGTGTGCGTGTGTGTGTGCGTGTGTGTGTGTGTGTGTGTGTGTTGGAGCTCCCATTGCTCTGTGTACTCCAGCCCCCGAACAGCAAGGTCAGTTAGAGATCTTGTCCGTGGTCATTCACCATTGTCTGACATGGGACGCATGTTCAGTCAACAAGCTGTGTGGGAAGCAACTGGCAGAAAAGATGAGAGATGAGACACAGGAGAGGGAAGCCAGAGAGAGTGAGGGTGGGAGGAAGAGTAGGGTAGCAAGACATCCGCGGTATGCAGAGATGGAGATGAGCGTTAATAATAGAAAATCTGAGACCTTGTTGAGAAAATATGGGCACTATGCGATCGAGGCAGCGGTGCCAGAGGTGAAGAAGTGGGGGAGGTTGCGGGCACAGGATTACTGTGGAAGGTTGGTGGAATAGAGCGATCAGTTGAAGGTCTGCAGGGTTTGGTATGTCATTGTCAGCCTTTCTAAACAGCCTGCAGAGCGATGGGCACTTTGAAGTTCCACAGAGCTGCTTAAATCCTGCCTGAAAAGATGCACAGAACCGCGAGGCACAGTGAAGAGACAGGAATATACAGAGAGAGAGAGTGGAGGGGCAGGACGAAGGGAAGGATTGATGATGGGTAAAACACGGAGTAAGGAAGTGAAAGTAATCAGAAGTAAGGAGGCAGCTTGTTTGGAGAATGACAGGAGACAGGCGAGTGGAGGAAAGCTCTTAGTGCACCGACACAGTATGAGTAGTATGGCTTTTTTTGGGATGTGTGAGTAATATGTTTCCAGCAGTTCTGGATGAGTAGCTGCAACATGAGAAGCAGTGATGCAGCGGTACAGCTCTGACCTGATCTAAGCTGGATGTGGGTAGACTGGGCGCCGCCAGATTAGCACACTGACATCACAGAGAAGAAAAGCAGGGAACCGAGGCCTGAGTCAGAATAGATGGCTGCCTCTTACCTAATGCATAACGTTCTCAGCCAGATTCAGTCAGCACACTTCACTATAGACTTTCTGCCAATCTCAGTTGTTGGGTGAAGGGTGTTTGGTGTTTGCTCATTGTGGATGGATTTTGTCTTTTTAAATGCCAGCGGCCAAATGTTTAACAGGTCAAAGCCTGTCTTACAAGTTTTACAGCAGTGTGGTACGGTAGTATGTGCAGAGAGACCGCGAAGATGCCAGCCATATTAGCTACTGATAACATGAACCTCCTCACAGTTTAACAAAATGTTATCAGATATCTAGAAAATGTACAGACACAAAGGAGTCACATTAATCTACAGCTATGGACAGAAATCTGAGGAGGACTATGCAGTCTTATTATCTTGTTTCCTACACGGCTTATTTATACAGTTCCATTTTCATGTGCTAACAAAATAAAAACACTAGCCTAAACAATGTTTTGGTATTGATTATGTTATTTATATTGTTTAAATAAAGCATCAGGAGATGTTATTATTCCACAGAACTGCATGAAAAATGTAAGTAGTGCATGTGGGAAATTATTAAAAACAGAATTATAAAAAATTAGAGTGCTAGTTGCTTAATTTTATCATTATAAGCCTCCTTCAATATTTCTATAGAGACATATGTGGTAGGGTTCAGTGACATTACAGTGAGCTTAACATATTTGACATTTCTTTATGTTATTTCTGCTGTCATTACAACATTTTACCATTTTCCTGCAGTAACTTCGAGACACCTGGTATGCAGATTGTGCCACCAAGCCAAATAAAGCATTTTCCTTTCTTTTTAAGAACAAGGATAACATGTATACATTTTAAAGTTGTGGCATTCATGAGCAGAGTTCATCATGTATATCCTGATTAGTCCTGTGGGGGTCTTTTAGGAGAAATCAAGCTTGAAGGAATGATTGATTGAATTTCACTTTGGTATGCCACTGTGACTGAATTCTTATGCAAGTGAGGGATTCCAAAAGAAAACATAGATTTGTAAAGATTTTATTGGCTCATATCTAAAAAAACAAGCAATAGACAAAAGACCTGAAGCACCCAATGCAAGAAGGAAATAAGACATGGTCCACACAGTCATGCATAGGCATACACATCCACTAATAACAGTGAATGAAAGGTGTGGGCGTAGTGGAAGTGTAAGCGAAAGTTACTATGAGAAGAGAGAGGATGTTGAAGTTAAAAAGCTGTTCTGGTGAATTATTAATGCCAAGCATTGTGCCCACAGACACAGCATCGTACAGACTTTCTTTCTCTCTCTCACACACACACATATGCGAGCACACACACAAACACAGCTGCAATCCCCAGTTGCTTGTGCAGACAGGAAACAGCGTACTTGTCGCTCTGTCTGGATTTGGGGGGGTATGTGTAAGTGCTCTGTTGTCTCCGGCCCCAATGAGAGGGATGTTTGTAGTTGTTCCCTGAATGGTGAATAGTGTGTGTGTGTGTGTGTGTGTGTGTGTGTGTGTGTGTGTGTGTGTGTGTGTGTGTGTGTGTGTGTGTGTGTGTGTGTGTGTGTGTGTGTGTGTGTGTGTGTGTGTGTCGAATGTTTGTGTTTGTCGTGTGTGTGTGTGTGTGTGTGTGTGTATGCATGGGGTTGAGGCAAGATTCACATATGCTGTCTTCCGTAATATAGGCAAAGACAAAGCAACATACATTAGCTCATATGGAATGTGTCTCAAAAAGCTACAGTCATAGGTTTTATTTGCAGAATGCAAATGATATGCTGTGTGAATGAAAAATGGCCCAGAAAGGGAGGTATTTCACTTCTGATAGTGCAGTGTTGTAATGTTCATGATTAAACTGCATTTTCTGGCATTTTATTCATTTATTAATCCATTTAGACATATAATTCCAAAGATTTAATTGTTTTTTCTATTAATATTTGACAATTGATACATCAGCCCGGTGGATTTATTGGTCTAGCTCTAATCCATAATCAGTGCACATTCTTGCTCATGAATAATGACGAGGACTAAAGATTATGGACGTGTCAGGAAAAACAGTAGTTATTCAAAAATACCTGTACCTGTGCAGCCTGACACACTTAACACACCTTGTTGACATGTGTTTTACCAGCTCACACTGACCTCTCACCTAACTCCCATATGGCTGCCTCTCACCTCCATGTAGTGCAGCTGCAGTGCTGTCTGTGTGGTGAAGGGCTAACATGTGAGTGCATGTAATAGCAGTGAGCGAGAATAAGATCTTGGCTATTAAAAGTTGCTGTGAATGTTTAAGTGCTTAGTGGTGTTAAAAAGCTGTGTGTGTGTGTGTGTGTGTGTGTGTGTGTGTGTGTGTGTGTGTGTGTGTGTGTGTGTGTGTGTGTGTGTGTGTGTGTGTGTGTGCACACCTTAACCTCGCAAGTAAGCGCGCTCCAGAATGCTTAGCTGCACATGTCACGTTGTTTCTGAATTTCCTGGGAGATGTGGGGTGCATAAACTCTGCCAATGCTAAATATTTAAACCACAGTTTTGTAACCCATGTTCTCTGTTTCCTCTCTGCCCGCCTTCACCCCATCCACTCTCCCTCTTTCTCTTTTCCCTCTCCATCTCTCTCACCCCACCTTCGTTTGTAGCCGGTTTTGCTGCGGCTCAGAGGGTGGTAACGGTGCAAAGTGGACCGCTGATACGGACTGAGGGCTCTCATGTGACCATCTGGTGCAACGTGACAGGCTACAAAGAGGGCGTGGAGCAGGACTTTGAGTGGTCCATGTATCTACCATCAGTGCCGGACAGGGAGATCCGCATCGTCAGCACGGCTCAGCCAAACTATGCCTACGCCGTTTATGCCCAGAGGGTGAATAGTAAAGAGATCTTTGTGGAGAGACTGTCCCGCGACTCAGCTGTGCTCCACATCACCAAAGTGCAGGCCAAGGACCAGGGTCTGTTTGAGTGTTACACACCCAATACAGATGGCCGGTACTTGGGATCCTACAGCGCACGCACTAACCTCACTGGTAAGTCTCTAAGCGCACACACACACACACACACACACACACACACACACACACACACACACACACACACACACCGCACACAGTTATTGTATAGATAGATAGACCACCTGTGTGTATAGATAAACCACATGCTAATGTTACACAAAAGGCAATACGTGTACCAGTGCTATATCTAATAAACAAAGCCAACCCTAGTCAAAGGTTGCTGTACAAATGAACTAACAACGAGTGTTTACTTATCAATTAGCCAAAAATCAGCCTCTGAATAGGCCATCAGGAGCTAATTGCCTCTCCAGCTGCCTAAATACACATCATATGGTAAGGCAATGTACATTTTAAAACAAAGTAAAAAATGGCTGAATTGTAAAATTGAGATTTAAAATAAGCATGTTATAATGCAGGGATATACAGCTGCCAAGGACGCTGTAAAACAATCCCCAGTCCACTCAAGTCACTCATCTACACATAACGTGTAGCATCATATTACCATAATATTCCATATGAGCAGAAAGGGCCCTAGTAATAAGACTACATTTGTGGTGGCATTTCACATTTCCAAAGATATGATGTCTTTTGTAGTTTGCTTTTTAAGAGGAACAATTAATTAAAAAAACTGGGTGTGGTGTGAAAAACGATTTTATTTTTGGGCCACATTGCCCACCCCTATCATATTGGTTGTTTATCCTTATCTGTTATTTGATAATAATTGAATACAGTTATTCTTTAAAGGTACCCTGTGCAGTTCCTGGCCACTAGTTGTGCTATGTAGCAAGTTTAGATGAGGTGGTCTCAGTCTTGTTTGTATCTTGTGCTTGAGTAGAACAATGAAGATACCTGCTTACACAAGCATTCAGGTGGCATGATACATATATGCAGTACACTTGCACAAACATGATTGTGAATGTTAGATATTGAACTGACATCCAACAAGGCCAGTTTATTTGTATGCTGTAGCTCCTGTGCTAGCGCTAATGTAATATGACCCAAGTACCCATCAGATGCAGTGCACATGGCAGCTTCATTATATTTTTTCCAAGAGCCCCAAAATACCTCCAGAAATCCTATTCTTGAATACCATTCTACCCCAGGTTTGCCATGAGCCTAGTTAGTCAATTTATTTAGGTACATGCACCACAATATCAATAAAATTCGAAAGGTATCAAAACTAGATTTTGCTCTACGCAAAACAGGGCGATTAAGTAAAAATGCAGGACCTGCCTTGAGTCATTTCAGTACATAATGTGCCTTAGTGTTGCTTATTCCAAACAAATTTAGATTAACGTTTTCAACCTGGGGCCCATGAGGGGGGCTCTGTGGCCTTGGGCAGCTGCTCTGCCTATATGTGCTGTGAACTTCAATGTGATGTCTTCTTATCAGAGATTTTAAGTAAAACAAAGACATGTATCACAATAAGATCAGTGACAGCCAGACTAATCACAAAGAACAAATAACCAGAGCCTGTCCAAAAACTAGCTGATATCTGTGCACCCTATGGAAGGGGTGTCACACAAATCCCATCTCTTCTGACTGGGCAAAACCAATCACTCCCCTTTGTCACTCAATCTCACTAACACACACACACACACACACACACACACACACACACACACACACACACACACACACACACACACTATTTTACCTCCTTCCCACAATACAATACAGTAGTATTGTTTCCTTGACTTAAGCTGTTTCAATAACATACCCAGTGTGTTGCAGTGATAACTGTAGCACTAGTTTCCCTGTTCTACTTCCTCATCTCGCTCTCTCTCAGAGACATATACATATACATTGACCCAACAAGCCCGCAGTACTGAGGACACAGCTGTCATAGTTGGGAGATTCCATTCCCTTCATAACTTCGTGCCTTTATCCCTGTGGTGGCTGACCTTCCTCTCAGGGTCAAAAGTGCAAACTGAAAGCTTATTGGCAGAAAATTCGAGTTGCACTTTATTTGTCTCAGAGTTTCACGGTGAACTGAGAACTCAGACTGCAGAAACAAAAGTCATTGTGCGCTTAACCCATCAATAGGCCCTGGATTTCATTGAATAAGTGGTATCAGGACCTCAGTGGATGTATTTTCTAGTATGAGCAGTATGATCAGAATGTGGGTCAGGGCTCAGGCGCAGGGCACTTTAAAACAGCACTGCTGATAGCACACAGTATTTATAGAAATGCGTGTGAGAGAGCTAGACCAAGTGTGTGAGCCGAGGTGTTGAGGGACTTTGTTATCTGAGCCTTTCTGTGTCTTTAACCTCTTAACCCACTTTCGGAGGTCAGGGGTACGCAGCAGGGTCCCTCCCATCTATTCTCTGCTCTGCTCTTGAGTCCCTCTGTGAGCCCACAGCAGCTGCACGCCTCCTTGGACTGTTGCGGACAAACAATACCATGTCTTTCCTCCCCTCCCCCCTCTTTCCCTCATCTCTTCGTCAGTCTCCTGTCTTCCATTCTGTCATCTGTCTGTCTCCATTCATCAGCCCTTTCTCTAATTTGCTCTTGCCCTGCTGTAAAAAAAACAAAAAAAACCCATTGCTAATGCTGCCTTTGAGAATATATGTTTCAAGGGTAATGTCAAAGGACAACTACAACCAGGGGAATGTTTATGGAGGAAATCTGGGGAGGAAGGATATGAGATAGAAGGGCAGACAGGAGGTATGTGTCTATGAGTGTGTGTCTGGTCAGATGGTGGGATGTTTGGGTTAATTGGTAGAAGGCCACGTAGTAATCTGTGCCTTGAGTGCTGCATTAAGGCTTACTCACAGGGATGTGCTTCATCCGCTGTCGTGTTTCTGTACAAAGAGCAGGGGGTTTTTAACATGGAACTTAATACCTCCTACCTGAGGAGGAAAACAGTTTCTGCAGAGTACCTGGACACCGCTCTCACTGATACTGTGACGCTGTGTTTTCATTTGTTGTATTGTCTGTCAAGAATCAGACACCTTGGCCGTGCGTGTGGTTAATTGCCTAGAAAGATGATCCTTGCTTCTGTTTGTATGTCCAACATGCTTTTTTTTAAGTGAATGGGCAGACAGAAAGTGTGTTTGTGTCTTTTTTTACCCTCTGTGATACTAAACTTAGATGAATCAAAATGTAACTCTGCTCCTAAGTGCCAATACTGCCATAGGCTGTGCAGTAATATAGTTGTTGAAGAAAAATCATTCAAGTCCAGTTCAGGTTTGCTGTGGTGGTGTGAGTTTAATAAAGCATGCCGGCATACTAGTGAACTTACATACATACACAGAGCAGGTCTGAGTCAGTAAGCGGACCCAGAGCAAATGAAATACTTTTATTCATGGGAGTCGGCTGCCACATGTCCTTTGGTAAGCAAGTCTGTAAAATGTGAATTTTCTTCCTCATAGTGCATAATTGGCCTTCATGGCAAAAAATCTGGATTGTGTTCTCTAAATCATGGAGTAACACAGAGATGCAGGAAAAATCATTCTTTTTTTTTAATTCAGAGAAAGATTACATTTGACATTTTCACTGTTATTTTTCCTCCAAGATTTTGAATGGGAAGGAAGAGTAGCTTACTAGGAAGGTTGTTACAGTTAGATCTCTACTGTGGCCAAACCTGTAAATGAAATATTGGCTTATGTACTTAAATCATCTAACTAATACTTTTTATAATAGCGAATTAATGTAAAAAATGTCCTAGTGACAAAACCCACAGAGGTTTCAGGTTCAGTCTCACAGGTTTCATCAACCTTGTTTCCTGCAGCTGCAGGCAGTTTAAAAACTCTCTTGCATTGTATGCCACCTGCTCAGCACCAAAACAGCAGAGAGACATTTAGTGGCTATGGTGAATATAGCATTTAGCTAAGGAGTTGGTGGTTGGTCCATATCTGCTGAAATGTTCACCATATTGACTTTATAAGGCGATAATATGGCAATGTGTTTATAGCTTGTTTCTGTTGCCCCCAAGAGGCCAAAAAAACAATAAACATAGTTTTAAGAAAAAATAACTTCCATTTTTTACTTTTAGCAGTAAATGCATACTATTAACAAGTAATTACTGTGTAGTCACTTGCACTTCTTTAATGAATTGACAAGCAGAGAGGAGCAAACCAAACTTGACGTGTTCATCATAATGAATGTATATGTCTTCCAGTTTCCATATAAATGCACCAGTGAGGCACTTATTTCTGTATTTTTTGTGTTTTTGAATGACAGCAGAGTTCTAAAGTATCAACATTACTCATTAATTTGTACCTGCTGCAATGGCACCACAGTCTGGCTGACTGAGTGACCCTTGTAGAGACAAACATGTCCTTCTCTGTAATGAACACTGAATGGTTAAACAGCTTTACAGGAGTAGGTGTTGTTTGTGCTCTACTGTTGGTGGTTAAATGTTTCAAGGCATGTGTTTAACCTGGGTGTTGTGAAGCACTCTGATGTCAAAGGTCACATGTGGTTTCTCTGTGCACTCCTCCAGACTCTGATCTTAGAGATTGACTCCTTGTGTTCCATCTGAGTGTGTGTTTCTGTGTGCATCTTTGCTCGTGTGTGTGTGTGTGTGTGTGTGTGTGTGTGTGTGTGTGGTGTGTGTGTGTGTGTTTGACTTCCTCCTACACGTCAGATTGCAGAAGAAAAGGACAACAGCCTGACATGGCCATCATGGTTGTCCTTATCCTACGCACCAGCCTGTGTGTGAGCGAGTCCAACAGCTAGCAGAACAACAAGCCCTCGCTGAGACATGTATCACACTGCTCTTACTTATAAAGCTCCCATATACCCTCACTGTCCTAGAAAGCACATAGGAGTCACCATGCTGGCAGACATACAGATTCTAGCCTCCACATTTGGCAGTAGTCATCCATTCCCAGTCCTGTAGTAATATAGTAATAGAGCTGGAGAATGAAAGCTTTGGTGAATTTTCAGACAGAAGCATTCTCTCTTCTTTCTGCTATTCACTGCCACCTCACAAGAGAAAGGAAGAAAAGGTCCTTCTTCAGATGTGTGACACTAGAAAAAAATCCAGTTTGGCAGAGAATGTTTTTTTAAGAAAAGAAAGTGAGATGGATGGAGCGAAAAGGCAAAGATGAGGAAATTGGAAAAGAGAGGAATGGGGACAGAAGCGGCAGTATTGGAAATGGGTAGTGGGGCGATGCTGAATAGAGTGTGTGACCAATAAATGATGAGCTCTTCCTCTCGACTCCAATGTGATTGGTTACACCTCCCCGAGGCATTACCCACAATACAGCTGGCGCTATAGGGGTGCATTTTAAATAGTCTCTGCCTGATGTGACTCCTAAGGTTAATGCAGTTACTAACTGCCATACAAGCTCTAAATGCAATTAGCCAGCACAAATTGAGGAGACTGAGAAAGAAAGAGGAAGAAGGAAAAGGCTAGAGATGAGACCTAGGAATTTCAATTAAGGAAGAAGAAAACTGTTCGGCGAATAATTTTCAGAACAAGCCACGGTAAAATACCACATTTCTCCAGTCACACTTTTCATTTTCATTATATTTATGGCCTGTATTTTATTCTCTTCCATTTTTAGTGGAGAAAAGGAAGCCTTTTACTGACTGGGTTTAAAAAATCAATTTTCCGATTAAAACCGATCTTCCTTTGAATTATCAAATATCAATTAAAAAAATGCAGAGGTCTTTGTGCAATAAGATCTGGCCATGTGAGAGTGAACCTCAGTTGATTTGACCCTCGAATGGAATGGAATGAATTAGAGAACTCAGTGGCCATACCCAGCTCCACTTTTACCTGATAAAAATCTGGCCCTACTGTAAGCTTGACTTCTATGAAGCAATGCCTACCGAAGGTCAAAATGCAGGGGTTTTTTTGTGTGTTTCTCTGCGTGAGGGCAAAGAACAGGAGTGTTGCGTTTTCTTAGCATAGCTGAGCCTGTGTACTGCTAAACATGCATGCAGAGTAAGGGTGGCTGAATCATGCTTCTGCTGAGCTCAGCGTTGTGTGTGTGTGTGTGTGTGTGTGTGTGTGTGTGTGTGTGTGTGTGTGTGTGTGTGTGTGTGTGTGTGTGTGTGTGTGTGTGTGTGTGTGTGTGTGTGTGTGTGTGTGTGTGTGTGTGTGTGTGTGTGATTTGCGTCGCTACCCCTGCCTTTCTTTTCACGAGGGAGTCGGCGCTGCCAAGTCTCACTCCTCCACTTCACTTAATGAGATAGACTGAATGTGGAGATGTCATCTAACATTCTATCTTTTACACTGGGTGACATAGAGACTCCGTCCCCCATATCCCCTATATCCCCCGTTCTCCGCTCTCTCTCTCTCTCTCTCTCTCTCTCTCTCTCTCTCTCCCCTCCTGCTCACTCCCATCAATCCAAAGCTCCAGAGTCGATTTGGTCTAGTCCCCGCTTCGGCCCCCAGCTGGTGTTGGTCATGCAGGTATATGGTTTTGTCAATACAGCCGTTCGTTGAGCTTCATCACAGGAGAAAGGCAAGAGGGTGATTGAAGAACATGGTATTAGATTGTGATTGAAAAAAGAAGAGGGATCTTTTTTTTTATTTTTTTTTAGAAGAGGCAAACTATGGGTGAAGCCTTGTGATGACAAAGAAATGGTAAGATGTACTGTAGGAAAAACTGAATAGAGTAGAAAAGGTGTAGATGAACAGACGAGAGAAGTTGTATCTCTGTCTAGTGGTATTGATTGGGAGCAATGGCCTGTGTGTGACTGGAACATTTGATCTCTTTTGTCTCTCCTTGCAGTGACACTCCTAGCCTTCTCTGCTCCCCCTTTCTCTGGCCTTACCATCACCTCTCAGTTTCATTTACAAATACATTCCCTTCTCTGCCTTTTGTGTGTGTATGTGTGTGTAAGCACATACTGGCTCTAAGCTGCGGCCCAGGCAGGACTCCAAATGGAAAGAGATTTTATCACTATGTCTGGCTTGCCATTTCCTCGCACATCTCATCTACTTTAGCGGACAGGGCTTCCTGCTCAATAACATTACTGCCACTCGGACCCACCATACACAGACACACACGCAGAGATACACAAACACAGTTGCAGTCACACACCATGGCGAGCTGTCAGTCAGGACAGATGTCGCACCCATAATTGAGTCTGAGAGAGATGGTGCCGTGCTGCTCCCATCGGATGATATCCTTTCTACTGAACATCACTGAAGAGGGCTTTAACAACCCAATGGATCACTGTGGTAGACAATACAACTGCTGAATAGAACATGTAGCACTGTGAATAAACAGTTGAACTGGGAAAACCAGACATGTTGATACTTTGTAGTCCCATAGGGCAAGCTGCACTATACTGTATGTACATGTGTAGTTTGTTGTGGCTTTTTGCGTAAATGCTGGTAGGGGAAGTTGGGACATTGAATAACAAGAAATTGTTATCAAATTAGAATTGACTTGTTTTGGAGAAGCAACTACATTTGACTCTTGTCTTCAGACAATCTCATCACAAAATGGTCAAAATCACATGTGGCTCTTCCCAGCTGCCTGTCACTTGCAGCAACTTAGAAATACTGAACAGACTCATTCAGTTAGACGGCTGTTTTCTTTCCTGTAATGACTACAGGGATCCGCTTGCATTCGCTCAGGTATAATTTGGACATGGCCCAACTCAGGTCCTGGATCAGGCCTTGAATACCTGGAACCTACTGGATCCTTGAAGACCTCTAGACGAGGCTGCATAGTGCTTTAGCCCTTGATCAAAATATTGCTGGCTGAGTAGTATGTGGGGCCAATTAAGAAGCTGCTGCCATTAAACATGCATCTAAATGCTCTCATAGCCTACAGACACCCTTTCAAGGATACACTGCCTTGCAAATTTTGGTTGTTACCCTTATGAAAATATAAATGATGTCAGAGATGCTCTATTTAGCTCATCGCCCACGCTACTGAGCTAGGCTAATGAGAAAGGATTTAATATGTTAACAAATACACGTGTGTGTGTGTGTGTGTGTGTGTTTGTGTGCGTGCGTGCGTGCATATTTGTTGGTGTGTGTTGAGTGTATATGTTTATTAATGTTTATATAATGGGCTAAAGATTCGCCACTGTTTCTGTAGTTGATTTGATTAGCTTAGCTAAGCGCTAACCCTCAGGGGCCTGCTGCCTCTTCTCTGTGAGATTAACAGAACACAGCCACAGTTTGAATATGAATTCAGCATGAATATGGATGTGAATGGATATGCTAACGAATGTTTGTGTTCACGTTGTTAAAATGTGTGTCAGTTTAGGGTGGAACTTGCACTGTAATAGCCTCCAGAACTCATGTGAGTGTGGTCCAGGGCACTCAGGCTGCTTGTTTGATGTTGGCGGCTGCTTTGAAGCCTTATCTGAATGCAGGGGGGGCTTTTTCCTGGTTCAAGCCATACATCTGATAACACCTTTTGACACGGACACAGGAATCGGAATCCATTTACACACATTCATATGTACTCGAACATGCAGAGATATTGGCACTCATGCCTTCACTGACGCGTGGAGAGGTAGCAAACAGGCATTGTTAAAGAATAACTGCACCCAGGCAACTAGTGGTTGGCAGTGCTGTAGCTTTTTGTGCAACACAGCTGGCTATGGTCACAAGCACATAAGCTGCTCTCCTTTTAGCCGTGCCAGCATAATGATTGTTGCGTATCTGCAAGGGTGGGCAAACCCTATTAAATGAAGAGCAGGCCGCATTTGAGGCAGCAAGTATGATGTTAAATATCTATCAGGTGATGATCAAACAGCAGCACATCATGAGAATGTTGTAGTAAATACAAATATTATCTCTTTACAGCTTCCTTAAGTGGGCAGGGACAGTGCAGTACGCTTTTTATTTGGATTTAGCCACAACATGGTGAAATATGTTTCTATTATTATGTATTGTTTATGATGTTTGTATTTTGTTTATGACCTGCGCACGTTTTGTATGCAAATTAAAATGTAGGTTGAAATGTCCAGGTTCAGCAGATATAGCTTTTGTAGCAATGCAAGATCCAGTGGGGAGTTACTCTTTAGAGAAGTCACCATCTCTTCATCCCTTCCTTGGAATGGGCCTGTCAGTAAGGACTGCTGATACTAGTTTAAAGATTAGTATTACGCAACCCTCATTAGCATGCTAATCACAGCCTTGTTATTTGCAACGGGAAACAGAGGTTTAGTTAAAACGTCTGAGGTAATGGATTTGAGTGTGGGCTGTAGAGCAAAGCCGCAGGCTGAGTGCTGGTGTAGAAGTGAAAAGTAAAAGTGGAGAAGCCTGGGAGGCTAAACTCATTTTGGGGAAGCAGCGGCAAGGCGAGCAAACTGATGACCCTCAAGCTCTGTCTCAGGGACACACCACTATCTAAAATCTGCAGTGCAGAATCTAATAACGCACACACTCCCAAATATCTAAAAGCTTTAGCAAGGACTTTTGACTTTGTGTAAAGACATGCTGCACCCACACGTACACAGACAGACAGAGGCATGACCAATCCCTCCCTCTCAGTTGACTGAGGGGTAGACCGCAGACATATGTTGCCACCTGTGCCCCCGTGCCAGGGCAGCCACCTTGGGATGTGGGCAGAGAGATGGGTTTTAGTGTGTGGGTGTGGGTGTGTGTGTGTGTGTGCCTGTGTGTGTGTGTGTGTGTGTGTGTGTGTGTGTGTGTGTGTGTGTGTGTGTGTGTATGAGAGGGATGGGGTGGGGTTGGCATATGCCTAATTCCCCTCTGTGCTGGCAGCTCAGATAGACAGTTGCTCCCTCATCTGCTGCCCTGCTGGATGGGTGCCTGGTGATTGAGTGCTGCCCACCTCCCTTAGCCACACTGCTTGTTTTTTTTCTCTCTCCCTCAAAGACACTGTTTCTCATACACCAACACAACACACACGCACACTGGCTAATACTCTGCACCTCTGGCCAGCTGCCACCACAGCTCCATTCCTTGCCTTGCACTGTGCCCTAACGAAGTGATACTCTAGATCTTGTCGCTGTGTGTTTGCACAATACCAGTCTTTAGATATGACTGTATTCCTGGACTCGTATGCCAGTGTACCTTTTTAGGAGATAAGGCGCGTGGAACAGGTCCAAAGACAAGGCTTTGTACACTGATTAAAACACAGTGATATGTTCTGTAAGGTGTACACACACACACACACACACACACACACACACACACACACACACACACACACACACACACACACACACATACACACACACACAGAAATGGTCAGATGGCTGGGGCTATAACTGGTTCTATCCTCAGGGAAGTCTTTAATTGGTCACAGTGCTTTACCATCTGGGGCTGGAGAGACGGATGGAGGGAGGGATGAAGGGAAATAGTGGGAGCTCCTGTAAGGGGGTATAGAAAGGGGGAGAGACAGTAAGTGCAGCAAAGGGACGGAGCTTATTAGTTTTAATACTTGCACCTCCGGTAATATTAGAATCATAATATACTTGATAAATGCTGTTTGTAGTGTACAAGTGGGAAGGTGTGTTTGTGTGTGAATGTGAATAATTGCACATGATGCGTTCGTGTGCTTGCGTGCATTCATGTGTGCCTGTAGGTAGACGAGTTATTGCAGGAGTTTGTTTGTGTGTGTGTGTGTGTGTGTGTGTGTGTGTGTGTGTGTGTGTGTGTGTGTGTGTGTGTGTGTGTGTGTGTGTGTGTGTGTGTGTGTGTGTGTGTGTGTGTGTGTGTGTGTGTGTGTGTGTGTGTGTGTGTGTAGAAGTGGTAATGACTCTGGGGTGTGTGTATGTGCCGATGTTGGCAGACGGAGCAAAACCCTGCACATGTGCTAATAACCTCCAGGACGGCAGCGATGGAGAAGACAAACAGACACACTCTGGGGTGGCTTCTGTATGTATTTCTGTCCTCTTGAATCACAGCAGTGTGTTTGCTGTAATTCCTGTTATTTGGATACACGAGCAGACGGAAAATGCCAAAGAAAGTATATGACAGATGAAACGATGGAGAAAGTGGGACTGAAGCTTGGGAAAGAAAGAGAGAGAGAGTGATGGGGGGGGGGGTATTTCATATGTTTAGGCATGATGAGTAAATCTTTGATGCTGTAAAGGATTTCAGTCAACGATAGCTTTGCACACAGCAGCTCTTCTCAAATGCACTTAGGAAGATTTGTCTTTCATACTCCCACCTCTCTTCAGACTACCCCTCCTCTCACGCCTTGCCTTTTAATCTCCCGCTTACTCTCCATCTTCCCAACACACTCACTCAGGCTCATTTCCTGGCTGGGCCTCAGTGAGAGGTTGTGTCATACCGTGTATATGCGTGTGCCCATATGTGTTTGCGTGCATCTTAGTTAGTGTTAAATCCTCCTCTTCTGCCTTTGTGTAAACAGCGTCTCATATTTGAAAGCTTCTTCTCACCACGGATCCCTCTCTTATCGCAACATTCAGCCTTTAAACGCCACGTCACTATTCTCCTGCTACAATAACAAAGCCCACTCCTTCACTCACTGCCCATCTTTCTTTTCTTTTATTCTCCTACTTTCTCCTTTTGTTATACCTCCCTCTCTGCTTGTGCCGTCCAGTGAGAAAACCACATGCATATAAGTCCAATAAAGGAAATGGGAGAAACATGAAGGGTGACTGAAAAGTGCTTTAGATGCATTTCTACAAATTATGCTTTATTTTGTGTGTCCCTACTTTTTTTTTCTCTTCTCATTGGAACATGTACCTAGTAATTTTCCGGAAAAGAGCTGGTATATATTAATTCGTAGGACATTTACTGAAAAAGGCTATGTTATTTGGTAATAAATTTATACTTATCAAGGAAACTGAGAAAGTTTTCAGTTGGTAGAGTTTTTGTTCCCTCATCAGAGGGTTTTAGCAACCTTGGGACAGCCCAGCAAGCTGTAAACAAAGCATTGATATACTCTTTTCACATTATAAAGTTGATAACAACATTATTATTATTATTATTATTATTATTATTATTATTATTATTATTATTATTATTATTATTACAGCAAAAAGTTGCCTTTGTATGCAGGCAATTATTATTCATTTGGAGTTGTGCAGAAACATGACGGTAGAATATAATTCCAATATTCTCTTTTTATCTCTGTTTTGGTATCTACCAACTCCTAATGGAAATATCTGATTCTTCAACTGCTTAATGCCCCACTGTTTCCACCAGCTAGTCGCTAATTGTCTGCTTTTTGGTCCTTAGCAGGTAGCATAGCGTTCATCAAAGCTTTTTGCTGAAAGAGGCTAAAATGCTCCATAGAGTTTAGGGGAAGTGCAGAGTTGGCTCATAATTTTCTCTGGATTTGTTTTAAGAATGGACCTATGTTATGCTAAACCTTGTTCTTGGCCTGTTATCATGCACATGCTAGATGATGTATGCTAAATGGTTGCATGTTAACTTGTTAATTTTATGTAGTATTTTTATGCAGTATGCGTCACCTATCAAATTTCGTCCTGTGTTGTATGAACCAAAAGGATGTCAGATGCAGCTCATTATATTCCTCGGATGGGAGATCCAGTCATTGTCCTTGTGTCTCTCCTCAGATCTTCTACCCTCAGAAGTTCAGCTTATATTACTCAGGAAATTATTAGGAAAATAAGGGACCCGTGAAATAAAGCAGACTTTATTTATATATATATCTCATACCATATGATAGAATTCGTAGTCTTCTAAATGTATGCATTTTGAACTCTACACAGTCAGTAATTTCTGTTATGAACTTTCTGTATGTTCCTCTAAAAAATATATAATAAGCAGCACACCCCTGAGGACTGTGTGTGACTGTGAGTGACCAAATAAGGCTGACTCACAGCTCTGGAGGAATTGTTTGGGTGAGCAGAGGGGAGTACCTCAGTCACTTACACTACGCTTTGTGTGTCAGAGAGCAGCTGTCCCCTAAGGCTTAACTTTCTGTGTGTGTTTGGGTGTTTGGGTGGGTGCGTAAGTAAAAGAGAGAAAGCGAGAGAGAGAGATGCCAATTTTGATGTGCCTCTCCTACTACCTTTAGGTATAATGAGCTGTAATAGCCACGGGGGCCTCGCTCTGTTCTCACACGCAGAGCAGATGTTACTCTTTACTAGTTTTATGATTCCCTAGGATTAAAAACAAAAAACAAAACACGCAATAGGGGTCATTGTCTGACTGACATATAGAGTACAAGCTGGTTAGGGACTCTATAAAACATGACTGTCTGTGTTCTGAGACAGTCATGGAGAGAACAAGCAGGAGGAGGAAGGAGGCTGAGAAAAACAGAAAACGTGATAATTGGATGCTGACAAGCAACTAGTCAAACGAAAAGGAAACTCACTAGATAATGTGGTAGAGAGAGGCAGCGTGGATGGGGGATGTGGGGGTACGGAGGGTGTAGATGGAAGCTCAAGCGACGAGAAAATTGTGAAGAGAAAAATGGGACAGAGCCTGGAGAAGAATGACTGTGTACGGAGAATGCATCAGAGACCCCTTTATTAAATGAAGAGGCCTTTTTCTTTCAGTCATTGTGACCCCTGTGTTATAGCACAGGCCATACACTTATACTCACACACACACTCAGACTGATGTTCCATTAGCAGGAGACCTCACAGCTTCTAACTGAAAATCTCATAACATCTCATAACGGCATCTGTAAGATCTGTCATATCATCTCACCCCTTTCCTCTATCCCCCCTGATTTCTATTTTATCTCTCTTCGCAATTTCAGTCGATTGGATGTGGTGTGTTATGAGGACTGTGTGGAAGCCTCTTTGATCGTATGGGACAGTGTGATAGACAACTCAACCTAATCAAAAACCAAATTCAAGACAAACTTGTTTTAAATTGTATCATTTTGTTTTTATAAAAATCTCAAAATGAAAACTGTTTAAGCTATGGGGTTTTATGATTGGGGTTTATTCCCCATATATAATCTGTGATCCTCATAATAAACAATTTTAATGCATTCATTATGTATAAGGAGTCATTTATTTGCACATATACTCAGCTCAGAAAGGAAAACTTTGCATCTTTGATTATATTTGTTTACGGATTACAGCAGAAAACTCTGGTTTTCTACATTGCATGCTGATTTTTACAGTGGGGATTGAGCTAGTAGTTATGACGGTAAAAAGAGAGTGACATCTCTGGCATGACTCTAATATTCACAGATGTGCTTTGGCCTTTTTTTTGACAAGGTTGGAATGCAAATACAGGCTGAGATCAAAACTGCCTTTGCCCTGTAATACACTCAAGATTTTGACCTCTGCGTGGCTGCATTTATCTGCAGAGAGAAAATGACTTTTGAGAAAAATCTGAGTGATAGTTGATATTTTGAACTTGATGATTATTCTCACTGTTGAGGTAAGAATTTATATTCTGCAGATACAGTAATTATGCGGTAGTGAAAGCGTTTTGGATCCTGTTGCTTTTGTTACATAAATGAAAGTGATGCGTTAATTAAACATTTACTCGTTATGCCAAAATGTATTCACCATTATGAAAATCATTTATGCCTCTGACCAAGACCTTAACTGTGTCAACATCAGATATTTGACAGCTTTGCAAACTGACAGCTGTCAGCTAGTTACAGATAATTGCAGTCCACAGTACCATCCGCACACAGACTAATGAATGTGCTGTTATGTTTCTCATTGTTTTTCCTCATTAATAGTCAAATCGCAATGCATAATGAACATCCCTACCATCAAAACTTTTGCCATATGGACATGGATTGGATTTTTTGTAATAAACTTACTTTCAGTTTCACAAAAAATACTGAAATGATTGGTATTTATTTATAACATTATTATTGGATGAAAATGTACTTTAAAATCAAAAGTACCTCACTAACAGTTTGCTAAATCCCTTCACTGAAAAGCTTTGCAAGCATTCATTAATTAATCATTATTAGCTTGAAATCAGGACAATCTCTTAAATCTGGTCTCTGTCTTTTTACAAATTTATTTAACTTGATTAGTAAACTTGCTGCAGCCAATCAATTTTGCTAGTGACATTTGCCATTGACATTTCAGCAGGCAAGTTGACAGATGCTGGGTAGAACTGAGTAACATGCTTTTGTCTTCCTCTTTCTGAAATCGGGGACCAGTTGTTTTAAGAATTGTGAAAAATGTTGGTGAATCTGCCACCATTATCACCATAAACTGTGCAATGCCAGAATGGAAACCTTGTCAAGCATAGCAACAGCAACTAAGTGGGACGGGAATAACAAATGTGCAGGTGCAGTAGGAATAGTGGTAGTAGTTTAGTTTAGCCGGCTTACTTTTGTGCTGACCGCATGTTCCTAATTCCTTTTGCTTTTTCCCCCCAATTTTTCTCTACACTTTCTGTTACTGGAAGATTTTCTAAGTTGTGGTCAAAAAAACCTAATTTACAGTGACGTACAGTGAAGTACAGTGGCCAGAGCTTCCTTCAACAGGGAACATAATAACATTTCCCTGGGTACTATACATGGTGGGTTAGAAAAAGGAACATCATATTAACAAACACTTTTGACAAAGTAAGGCCTAATAAATACATAATCTTTTCCCTGGGTCCATAGAAGGCATAACATATTTTATGTCTGTTTTACATAACACATAAATAATGTGAAAACACAGAAACATACAGATGAAGAGCTCTGTATCTTAGACTCCATAAGGTGTCAGGCTCATCTGATCATGAGTGTGTGTTGTATAATGAATGTACCCCCTGCTGTGGACCCAGATCCCACAACACCGCTTTCAACTCTAGTCTCACCCCTTTCTTCTCTGTTAAAGAGGGCTCCCACATGTCTCTCTACTGGCTCCAAGGCGTGATCCTTCTACTGCCCTTTTTTTTCTCTGTATCCTGTCTTTATTATCAGTACACGCTCTTGGGGATGGTGTGTAGACCTCCGTTCATCACAGTTTGCTTTACTGGTTGCTCACAGTGTTTTGTTTGAAGACCTGCTTGATTTTCCGGTCTCCTGAGAAAGTGTTCGCTCTGTGTGTTGTTCAGCAAGATTTTTGTCACCGTGTGCGTGTGCATTAATTTAGGATATTGAAGTAAGAGTGACAAGTACACTTGCTATATATAGGCTACAAACAGAATAATAATCATCTATCTGCGGTAGCTTTTGCACTTCCTGCACAGGAATCATGACGAGTTGTTTGTGTGTGGTGGGTCGTGGGATGAGAGCACTGCCTCTTTGTTCTTCATCTTTGCTCTTTTCTTCCTTTTCCTCTTTGTCTTCATCCTCACTGTTTTTCTGCTTCCTCCTACTTTACCCTCCTCTCTCCTCTCTCTAAATTTCCCTGTTGAACCAATTCATCCCTCATTCTGACTCATTCACAGCTCTCACGGAGAAGAACAAACGAGTGGAGGATGTGAATGGACAGGACAATGGATAATAAGTATGAGAAAGACAGGTGTAGGCACAGTTCCTGTAGTTATTTTTCTTTCTAACCCCCTGACCCAATACGCCTGCGTGCGTTGCAGGCATCCTGGGTCAGCAAGTGACGTCTGCTTAGTGATGAGACTGGACTCACATGAAGTGGAGTTGAAGATCGCCCACTCGCTCTGTTTCCCTCTCAGCAGTACTCTCAGTTTCACAGGGTAATTAACAATAATTACCCTACTGGCTTTGCCAAATGGCCATTTGCTTTGCAACACACACACACAAACACAGACACTTAAGGCCATTACACACAGAAAAGTGGTAACCACTTCAGCTGTGGCGGAATATTTGCACTATCATGCAGTAGTATTATGAAGGTCATACACTATATGGCCAAAAGTATATGGACATCCTGTCCCTACACCACATTGGTGGCGTCGTGTTGTTTAAGGTTCTGGTGAGACAGTGAAATGCAGTTGAGAAAATTCTATTAGACACCAAATGCTTCATGGTTTGTTCATGATTATACAACTCTGGAAAGTTGTCACAACGGCAACTATTAAATCTATTTAGTGCAAAATATACAGTAGAAATATGCGTTACAGAGAAATCCATCATGAATATGCGAACAAATGCCTGCAGCCAGTTTCCAAAATCTTGTGGAACATGTTTGTAGAAGAGCAGATTAATGCCTTTATAGTTGTCAAGTAAGATGTATAACAATCACATACAGTAATGGATGTCCATGTACTTTGTTCAGGTATCCACATACTTTTGGCAATGTAGTGTAGGTAATAGGGTCAGCCCACCAGCTCTCATCTGAGTTTCTGTTGACTGCCTCACCACCCAATTTGTTGCAGTATTTGCCAGCCAGCATAAATAAATTCATATATACAGTATGTCAGAGAAAAAGCTTCAAAATGGAGATTGCCATTGTTTCACACCTTTGATATCTACTCCATTCTGACTGGTCAGCAGCCAGTGGCAAAAGTGTGACATTTCCATGCTGAAGACTCAGTGAAGTAAAAAACAGAGCCAGAAACACTGGCTTTTGCACTTTAACACTTAACATGGGCACATAAACACATACATGCACAAGTGAATGCGGAGACACACAAGTGACATCTGTGTGGGTGCATACATGTGTTTGTTTGTGAGTGTGTGCTTCTGTAAGCCAGAACATTTGTAGCAGTGGTAACATCCAGAGGGCAGTGTGAATCTCTCCAGTTCCCCATTATCATCTGCTCCCATGACAAGACCACAACAGAGAGCACAAAGTGTCGGGTGATTGGACCTCACTATCTGCTGTTTTTGTTCCCACAAACACTCATGTTAAAACAGAGTACTCACCATCAGACACTGCTATTTGATTTCTTTTTGTTTCTTTTTTTTCTATACGGAATATTTTCTGCTTGTGCAACTTCAAGAGCCAACACACACACACACACACACACACACACACACACACACACACACACACACACACACACACACACACACACTACAGAGAGATGTTTGCGTGCATGCAGAATGTACAGATCAGACTTTATAAATTATCATCTTCTTCTCCACGTGTCGTCTTTGTGAAATCTCTCTTCCTCCATTTTTGTGTCCTTGTGTCCCCCACACTTCTATCCCTGTGTGACTGGACTTAAAAGGCCAGCTTGAGGGATGACAACCGTCGCTCACTTCAGAGGGCTGAGAGAGTCGGGGAAGATCGGGAATGGTGGGAGATGAAAGCAAAAATTGCAGATGAGGTAGAGCAGGAAGAGAGTAGTTTTAAAGATTTATAAAGGATTGACAGCTTCTGTGTCAGTCAAAAAAGCAGAATAACACAGACATGTTTTCCATCACATCCACACATGAGAACTTCTGTCTTAAAATGCGCAAGATTACCTGATTCATCAGTGAAAAAAATTTTTCATCGCTAGTACTTTGAGATTCCAGTCTCTATGAATGTAATCCAAATGAGGAAAATTACCTTAAGTCCATAAAATCCTTAAAACGTTTTATTTCACTATTTATTTGGTTGTGGTAATACAGAATCATTGAGTTGCAGCTCAACACATACACCGTTTTTTTTTTTTTTTTGCAGTGGTGAAATGACAGTGCGAAATGTTTTGAATATTTTAAAAATTCACTTAAAGGAGGCTTTCCCATCTACCGCAACACTTTCTCTGGCAGTTTTGCTGGGGTTGGTGAGGGGAAATTAGATCTGTTTATTAAAACTTCCAAAGATATAAGATAATATCTGTTGCCTATTTTCCATCAGCAACACATTTTAATATCTCTGTTTACTCTTAGGTAGCACGATGGCACTTAGATGAGGTAGGATGTTGCAGCTGCACAGCTTTTGGCTCAGCAAAGTGGCTGCACCTCCTTTTAACACATAATCATCAGAAGTTGAATGTGTGTGAATTTTAATTATTATTTAAATTACAGTTAAAGCATGTCTTTTGGTTTAGGTTGGAATTAGACAGAGGTTAAAGGATAAGGCTGGGGATATTTTATTATTCATTTATTGTCAATAAATCCTGTGAAAAGACCAAAACTATCAGTGTGTTAGTCTGGACCCATTGATTCTTACTAAAGACAAAAAAACAGACACAAATATATCCTTTCATTTCTGTCATTTCCTAAAACAGCTGCGTTGTAGTTTTTTTGGTAAATGTTACTCAAACAGGACTAAATGGTGCTTTTCTTAGGGACTATTTTCATCTCGGGTTGATGCACATTAGGTGTCCCAGCGTATGTGAGATTGACTTAACATCTATGATCTATGATAAACTGCAATGGTCATGTTCAGTGCACAATGGCTGATTGTTGTGAATATTTTTGGACAGCAATTGAGGGATTTGCCTATATGGCTACACTGTCAGATTTTGGCTACACTTGATGGTAGGATGAAGTCTTTTTATGGGATTTGTTGACTATAAGACAAATATAGAATAGATTCTGGAGAAGATTATTTTAGGGATTAATTGTAATGGTTTCAATAAGGCACACAGCAGTTGTGGTTAGGGTAAAATAAGTCTATACAATGTCCTCACAAGTAATGAAAGTGACTGTGTGTGGTTGTGTGTGTGCCCGAGAATGCCATCTCATGCTGTTCCTAATCCTATCCCAGATTGAGGTCAGTGGGGCTATTGGAGGATCTTGGTGTGTTTACAACCCCAGTCTGACCCTTGGAAATGTTGAGATTGGCTGGTGCTATCTGATTGGTTCTGCCTCCTAGACATATCTGTGTGTAGGGATCTGATTGGCCCGGAGGAGATGAAGTCAAAATGTTGAATACTTGGCTTTCTGTTTTCACACTGTTCCCCAGGTAGGCCCACAGAACGGGGTTGGTGTTTTTGTGTGTGTGTGTGTGTGTGTGTGTGTGTGTGTGTTTGTGTGTGTGTGTGTGTGTGGTGGTGCAGTTGTTATGGTAACTACCGGCTGTTCTCATGCCTTCAGCATAATGTGGGAGGGTTGCTATAGCAATGGCAAGTTGTAGCGTAGGTGTGTTGTTGTGGTAACAGTATGTCTATGCGAGGCTGCCGTTCACTCAGTCTCTGACTAGAGGGTCAGAGTGAGGGGACTTGGCAACACCAGGTCCTTCAGGGAGCAGAATCAGACTTTTGTGATGCTTGTAATGAAAATCATCTTTTATTTGATCTTGTCTTGAAACCCTGTAATGGCATTTTCTGATATAGATCGATAGATAGGTATACCACAACATGTACCATCAGTTCTATGCAAAATTGCATATAAAAGTGATAAAACTGATTTGTTAACTCTATTCCACTGACACAAATCCTCATATCTGTAAAACTTCACTTACCAAGCTTGTTCATTTTTAATAACTCATTTATTTATTTAGACAATGGCATAAGATCCTATCATCACAATATGATTCCACTGAAAGTTAGCAAATGATGATAATATTGAATAATTATTCCCCAGCAGGGGAAGATTCTCAGCCTAAACCTGTAATAAATAAAGCATCTGAATATAAACGTGAATACAGGCCCATTAAGAGTCCCATGTTAGTAATTTTATCGTACAACCAACAAACAAAATATCAGCAGAATAGTTTTACTGCTGCCCATGACTACCATTTTCCTCCCTTGCTGCTAGGTTGTTTGTCAAGCACTCAAGATAACAGAGAGGTGAATTAGTGGACATATTTCAGTCAAACCACGTCGGTATTTTCAAGATTGTTTTAAACTATCACAGGAAACAGTTTATTCTTGTCTGGATAAGATACTTATACTGGATATATCTCCAGAAAGCAGCATCTCATTAGAGCGTCACTGTGTCTGACCCACCTGATTACTCACTTTCTTTTTCTGCCACTTCTGTTTTATCGCCGTTTCTTTCTTTGAGTGTCTTGTTAAACTCTAGTAACCAGATGTCAAGCCTCTTTTCTCCGCCTCCTCTATCTTTTTTCTCTGATCTCTCTGCCTTTGTTCCCCCCGTTTGTTTCATTAGTGGTGTCTGTTTCTCTGTTCTCGCAATTCCCCATCTCTCAATTTTACTTATGTTTTCACAAGACACAAGAGCACACACACACACACATGCACACAGGCGCGATTTACTGTGTGCTTGTGTGTGTGTGTGTGTGTGTGGTTGGTTGTGTGTGTGTGTGTGCATGGAGTATGTACTGGCATACATAAAATCATTTCTGAACTAAAGCTTTACTCCTCCATCCCTGTTTCGTCATAGCAGGTGACTTGAGGAGAAGAACAGACCTCAAACACGCTGATTTGTAGTCTTCACAATGACAATCCCTTAAGAGCCTGAATAGCCAAACATCTTGACAAAGCACTCCACTAGCATAAACCCACACAAAGCACTTCCATTTTCAGGCTTTTAAGAAGGACTCACAGTCACCACATGGCAATGCAAGAAAGCTTCTCTCTGCATTTATTCGCAATTCATTTTATCTCAGCCTAGCTTAAATGGTTGACTGCTGTCCATTGTGAAAAACTGACGTCTTTATTCTCTTTTTCCCAGGCGTACACATGTGTTTGTGTACGCGGTTACACCATCCATATGCTTACCGCCGCAAGCACTGAGGTCATGCACTGCATAAATGATAGCGGGACAAATAGGATAGCAACCATGTGGGGCTACACACGTCCAAACACAGCTTAGAGAGCTAACAGTCTGGATACTAAAACTACTTTTTTAAATCATGACTTTGTGACCTTTCTTTCTTTTGGTTGTCATTAATGCATGAAGGTTTTGGAATCTGAGGTCCAGTGGTATCTATCCATATCTCTCTTTCTCTCTTCAGCACACACTCGTATACAGCGGCGCCCTGGTACCTATCCAAAAATACTCCTGAAGTTTTTTCTTTACGCTATATGTGTTTATTTCCGTCGATGTGTGGAGTGTTTCGCGCCTGCTGTCTTAAATTATCACATCTTGATGTCTGTTGCTTCCTTGCGGCCGACTGTCCCCCTCTCTCATCTCTGCCGTTCTCGACCATCTGGCTTGAAGTCCGTCTTCTGTTCTCGGTTGTACTGCAGATACAGAAAAGGCTGGGATGAATTTATCATAGCAATTTTAAACTTGCTGCTGGTATTTTTAGTATGTGTGATCAGAAACTATTTGAAAAGGTTTAGTGAGAAGGGGTGCGGCTGTAAGATGCCTTGTCTGGAGCTGTTACGTTTATAGTAAACTATATAGGATGGAATCAGTCTGAAAGAAGTGCTGGAGGGGCTCTGGAAGGATCTGGCTGTATGAGATTGAGAAAATGCCATCAACACACGATGACATGTGAAATTCATGTATGGGAGAGGAAATAGAGGGCAGTCACCTCAGAACAAAAGCTTGGTTGCATTAACACCTTTTCCTCTCACTGGGGAGTAAATCAGATTTTGAAACGCTTACAGCAGAATGGCTGTTTATTTTCACTTCCGTAATAGCAGGCGTAAATAAAAATGTCTTATTGTGGAATGTCCTCCACATTTAACAATAACAACATTGCATGGTAGGTCTTATAGACAGGTAGATGGTTTGTATTGTGTTTAAAGAACCAGATAACACTTTTCTAAAATGAGTCATTCTAAACTACCCTCACATTCCAAACAGCTTCCACATATCCCAACTCTGACTGTTAATTTTCTCTTTTTATTCATATTTGCAGTAATCGCCGACTCGTTGACAGTAACAGCACCAGCCCAAACTCTGTCCAAGGTCGAAGGCGACACACTACAGCTCAACTGCGAGGTGTCTCGGACCACAATGCAACACACTCACTTATCAGTTGGCTGGTACCTGCGGTCCCCAGAGGACGCGGCAGCCCCGCCTCAGGAGCTGGTCACCTTGTCAAGGGACTTTGTTCTGCGCTCTGGGGGACCGTACCGGCAGAGGATGGCAGCAGGGGACCTCAGGCTGGATAAAACCAGCGCTACGGCCTACAGGCTGACCATTCACAAGCTGCAGCCAGTGGACCAGGGTCTGCTCTACTGCCAGGCTGCCGAGTGGATCCAGGACACAGACGGCAGCTGGTTTGCCATGACACGCAAGCAGAGCGACAAGACTCAGCTTCGCATTCAGCCCACTGGTGAGTAAAGGGAAAAGATTCTGTGAAAAAGATGTGGGGGGAAGTAAAGATACTGGTCTACTCTTAGGTCTTCCTTGTCCTCTTGACAGACACACACGCAAGCATGTAGGCCGGCTTCCTCTGATTGCTGATGGGTATCTCACACTAAGCTCATTAGCTTACTAAAAAGAGCTTAACTAAACCTCCACAGACTCCCCACTTTTGTATTTGTGTCTGTTTGATGGGCAACATTACAAGCACATCCAAGGATAATTTAACCAGCTCCAAACCGTGTGGGTGTTTGACACGAGAGGCCCATGGATTCCACATATACAATCTCCCAGGCAACAGGTGGCCCAGAGATCAGAAGCCAGAAATGTTTTTTTCAATTACTCCTCGCCAACAATTGCACCAGTCTTGTTTGTGCTTGAGTGCATTACAGGGAGAAACTATGCTGGTTTAGAGCGGTTGCCAGCTCTGAAGGAGGAGATTGTCTGTCTAATGTAAGGGAGAGAGGGGGTTACCAACCAAGGGAGGAAGAGGAAAGGGGGAGGGAGGCATGCGGTTGAGAAAGTAACAAGGGGTCCATATGTGGGAGGAACAAAGAGTGTGTTGGGGTGGCTGATGGGGGAGTAGGCCTCGTATGATAATGATCTAATAAGCTGTCAGCCTCTAGAGTTGATGGACCAGAAGCAAAGACGACTTTATGCCTCCTCACATGTACTTATAACCTCCCGCCCGACTCGACCCCGTCACACCCACTGCGCTGTATTCCACATCCATAAAGAATCTCTTTGTATGCCTCCAAGAAAGGGCCACGGAGATGGGTGATAAACTGCTTTGACATTAGCTCAATTACCAAGGCAGCACGCAGTGGCGAGTGTCTCATGCCAGTAAATCATTTCAAAGTGGAGTCATTTTGCCGCTTCTCCATTAAGCATTAGATCCGCTCTGGACCAATACAACTTGATGGTGCCCCAGATAGTGCTGGGTGGATGAGAAGGAGAATGGGAACTCAGATGTAAAGCAGGTTTGTCAGATGAGTTCCTGCTACTTCAGGGAGGAGACAAAAGGCACAAAGAGCTCCCCTCTCAGTACCCTTCGTCACTCTCTGTCTTCTCTGTAATCTATAATGGATGGAGGTGTTGTTGCGTGACAAAGAGAATACAGCAGTATGAGAGCTCGAACTCAAGTATATGTGTGAATTCATTTTGATTTCTTTGTATGTCTGTACTCACTTATAGCCTGATGGGCGCACAACTTTTACACCTTCAGGCTAAACTTGTGTAGTTGATGTTGCACCTGTCCGTGTGTATATTTGACAGAGAGAGAAGGGGGAATTTAGAAAGTAGAGGGAGCAGCTCCTCCATTAGACTCCTATTATAAAAGATGGAGTGGATCTCAAGACAGCCCCATCACTAGCTAATCACCCACAGCCTCAGCATCAGAGAGAGGAGCAACGGACAGAATCCTAATGTACCTTTCGCTCTCAGTTTTTACCATCTCTCTTTTTTTCCTTTTCTCCCACCTCCTCCCTTGCTCTCACATCACCCCTCATTTTCTGCAGTCATGTCTCAGCACTGCACAGTTTTTCTCTATCACCCACTTCCTCCCTACTCCTTCTGCTCCTTGCTCTTAATACTCTTCTTCTTTTGTTCTAATTAGCTCTAAACACTAACACATGCTGAACCTGTGAGACTGTTTTCTCTGCATCCTCTCAGCTGAACTCGTCCTGTAAAACACAGTCCTAATAGAGCTTCATGCTGAGTGGTGACAAATACTTGTCAAAGCAGGTTATGACCCTTTTAGCTTTGCTGCCCTTCCTTCAGAATTAAACACATTTAAATGTCATAATGCAATGTATTCCTGCTCATTTAGCGTATATGAGGCTTTTTCTTCAACCCCACTGTGTGCATTGACTATTTCCACCATTCACCATTATTTTGCTAATCATCAATTAGTCTGTAAAATGTCAACTATAGAGAAAAATACAATCCAAAGCAGACATACAGGAGAATATACTAGACACAAGAAACTTAAATTACGGTGATATAAAAACTGTATGTGTAAACCGTATCCTTCTTCCTCCTATCATAATGTTCCCCTGCATAAGAAGCTCTATTCCAACAGCAGGCTTTGAACTTTTACACATGAGTGTGTTTCTCAGGAAGTCTGTTTAAAGTCTTTGTAATTACAGCTCGGGGCTACCACCTTACTGAGAGGCAAAGCAGCCGTCTCTGTTACATACTGTGCTCATCATCTGGAAATTAATACAGCAAATAAAACTGAACACACAGCCATACATGCACATGCAAAAACACAGCCACACATGCGCAGACTAATGTGGCCAAGTGGAAGAGCTACCACTAGCAGTGTTTACTTTGTCTTTTCTGTCTCTGGCCTTGCAGGAGGAGGAGGAGAGCGCCTGACTCTGTTTCAGACTGCTGAAGAGAATTTTAATTAGATGTGTTTTTTATTGCAGAGGTGACACCAAGGGGGGAGAGGGAGCAGAGCTCTCTGAAAGATCAGCGTTTTACCAGAGCGATGCACTGTGTGACCTCAAGCTTCTCTAGTTTCTATTATCTCCCCTCTCTCTCTTCAGCACTAACTGATGCTACTTTATTGCCCCATCCTTGACCACCTCGAACCCTACCTCTACCACCCACCTGCTCAATCCTCTTTCTCTCTCTGCCTTTTATTATGCAGGTTCAGCATGCTAAAAGACAGTGGATATTAAAAAAACAACAGTGTCACACATTTCAATTGTAGCCCATATTTAGACATCAGTCTTGTCTTCGATGTCAGAAACAAGCTGTTTGGGAACGTAACAAATATCACCTTCTTGAACAGATCTCCCCACACCTACGCTCTTTTCATTCGGCTGCTTTATTTAAAATCTAGTGCCGTATTCAAGGGTTTTGTATTTTTACTGGTAGTGGATACAGTTTTTATCTTACTAAGCCAAAATGATGTGCAACATTCAAAAGGGGGATTTTCGTTTCTTGTTTCATATAAGTATATCTTCTTCTATATCACAGAGTTCTGTCACTGTTTCCTATACAATAAATAACTTTTGGCAGCCACACTTATGATTGTTCTACAAAAGACTACTTTAACCTTTATTGTCCTACTGTTCCCTCTACCGCCCCCCCTAATCTTTTTCACTCAGATCGGGACTTCAGCATCCAGGTGAGCACGGAGCGACGGTCCTTCACGGCCGGTGAGCCGCTGGAGCTTCGCTGCACCATCGAGGCCCAGAATGTGCCAGAGCGTTTCTTCTCGGTGTCGTGGGTCTTCAGCAGCTCACCGGTGGCCGTGGTGGGCCCCAGTGCCGTGCCTGTCCTGGGCCCCGATTACGTCGCCCGTGAGGCGACTGGTCACATGACAGTGCGCAAAGAGAGCACCAACGTGCACCTGCTCAAGTTGCAGCACCTACGCCCCGAAGATGCTGGGAAATACATCTGCCGTGTGACGGAGCGGGAGAAGACACCCACAGGAGACTTCATCGACCGCAGCAAGAGGTCACGCAATGTCCAGATCACAGTCCAGCCACTCAGTGAGTAATAATCTGTTCATGAGGCCACTGGCTTGGTTGTCCTTAGTTGTCAATTACACTAAGAATGATGAGCTTTTCATAATAACAGTTTTATCTTCATGTAGGCAGTATGGGATGTCATACTGTGCTCATCTCCAGCTTCTCTCTCTATCTTTCTCTCTCAGTCTCCCCCTTTCTCCCTCTCCAAGGTGGCCTATAAGAGATAGCTGCACAGTCTCTATTGTTAACTGTGAGTAAGAGGGGAAAGGATAATGCCTCTCTTATTCCTGATGTATTTTCTGTTTGAGTGGATTGCTAAGGATTGGTAATGCAGCATTATGGTCCTTCCCATTTCCTTGGCTTAGCTTGGAGGGGGGGGGGGGGGTGTGACACTATAGTAGGATAATAGAGAGCAAAAGAGTCCAGGCTCAAGGAGGCTGAGCTAACAGCCATGAAATGAAAGCGTGGAGAAAGAAAAGAAGCAGAGAAAGGCGCCTAGCTCTCCAGGGCCCTCTAAGTGGTTCCCCAGGCTAAATTAATGTGTTCTGCTGGGGCAGACCTCTTCAGCTGGGTTAAGCAGGGCTGGCCGGTGAGGTTGCAAATTTACAGTCAAACCTTAAAACCCTGCTCACAATCCTCTCTTCTGTCACTGAGATTTCTCTGCATCTCAGTGGCAGCAGGAAAACACCCTTCCACCAGTTTGGGTCATTTGCTTCATCTCCTCTTCTCTCTTTACCTTCATGTCTCTTAGGACTGGAACAGTGTGTAGAGACACAGCTGCTACCAGCATAATAAAACATAATAACCACTGAGTAGTATCTGCTCTCAAGCAGCCAACGCTACCTTATCCTGACCGCTCTGCACCCCCTGCTAAATCAGCCTAAAACAATGGCCTTGAGCCTGCAGCAGTCTCCAGGGAACCCCTCTGTATGGGAGGTTTTGTTTTTTCAACAAAAGACCTTAATGCCCCATAAAGGATGTTTATAGGGTTTACACAGGATAATAGCCATGGTTATTGGAGGAGAACTTTCATGAAACACTGCAGTCGTGGCAAGGCAGGCATGTATTTCATGCACAAACTGTCCTCTCTCTTGCCTACTTTCTCTTACCTGCAAACACCATTTCAAGATGTGCTTCATCACTCTAATTGGGCAAATTGGGTGAGAGCTGGTAATAGGGTGCGACGGGGGTTAAAGTTGATGAGTCAGAGGCAGGCAGAGGTGACAGCAAAGGAAAAACAGAGGTAAACACTTCTGACAAATCACTGTTGATGGATGAGTTTACCTTTGCAATGAGAAAGGGAGAAAGAGCTCACATGCCAAACTGAATCTCTATCATACATAGATAGAAAGGACAAGTGCAAGGGTAGGAGAAAAAAAGAGAGGACTTATACTGTAATAGAGATAAAAATGTATTCTGTAGTTTAAAAAGCAAAAAAGAAGGGGCTGGTGGGAAAAATGTGAACATTTAAAAAATAAAGCTGAAAAAAGAAGGGAAAGTTAGATAAGGGCAAAGCTGTCCAGAAACCAGACAATTTAATGGGAAGGAGGATGTGTGTATCTACTTGCATAACTGTCTAACAATCCCCTCTTCACGTCTCAGTGTGAAAAAGTGATAGAATACAATATGTTCTTGGCCGTGGAAAAAAAACTATGAAGCAGCTACAATGAAAGACCAAAGGGAAGAGGAAAAGGATGAAGGCTTTTCCCTTTGTTCATTTGAGTGTGATGGAAGCAAGCAGCAAGTTAATTCCATATTCACAGCGAGCTCATGCTTATTAGGAGTGATGGTGAGCTGTGGGGGAAGCAGCAGAGCTTGGCCTGAGGGGAAAAAAAGTGAGAAACCTTAAGCCACACCCCCATGAGATAGCAGCACGAGGCCCCCGCAGAGCAAAGGGTCAACCAGGGCTCCGTTATGTTTGATGGACGTTGAAGTGATGAGAGTCGAGATAAAGCAGAAAAACAGAGCAGAAGAGCCAGTAAAGACTTTTATCCTCCTCCTCCTTCTGAAGTGCCGCTGAGCCCTGTGATCTGAGCCCTCTTTCCTGTGCCTGCATGGACTCGGTCAACACGCCACACAGGGTTCAGAAAGAGAATCTCACAAACTCACCAGGGCCTCTTCTTCTGGCTGTCACTCTGATGTGCCCGAGGCCAGTTACCAAACCGCACTATCGTTCTCTCTCCCTCTCTCTCTCTCTCCCTCTCTCTCTCTCTCTCTATGTCACACACCCACACACACACACACACACACATATACATACACATACACATACACACATACAAGCATGCAAACACCATGCACAGCACTTGCACAGGACTGTGTTATACTCCCGGGAACAGACTCAGCGAATTGCTTTATTGCCCCTGGCCTCCTGTACTCTGTGAATGTTTTAACAAAGAAAGTGTGATTCTTATTGTGTTGAGATTTTGAGGAACTTTTTCTAACTCCTTTCAAGTGTCATCTTTTCTAATGCTCACCTTTATGTCTTTCTCTCTCTCTTTTCTCTTCCCTCTCAGAGAGCAACATCACAGTGGCATTGTCCAGTAACTCCTCAGAGGTCCTAGAGGGCGATGTGATCCAGTTGACCTGCTCGGTCTACTCCACTTCAGGCCCCTTGTCTATTGCCTGGCAGTGGACAGACAAGCAGGCAACTGGACCGCCCCAGGAAGTGGCCTCTGTGGATCGGGATGGCACTGTATGGCACAGTTCTGCCTACAGAGAGCGCTCCAGCTATGGGGAGATACGTGTGGAGAAGGTGCGGGGCGACACGTTCACTCTGTCCCTGTATAATGCCATGCCTGGGGATGAGGGTCAGTACAGCTGCACAGTCACGGAGTGGCTTCAGACCGGCACGGAACCAGAGCTAAACTGGGATAAGATAGGAGAGAAGTCTGCCACCAAGACTGTCACCGTTAAGACTGTTGGTAAGTTATTGCAACCTAATTTAAACCCAATATATTCTGTTCCAGCCAAGTCAATGAGACACAAGGACAGAAGAGGGGGTGCTGTGGGGGATGCAGTGGAAATATCATTCAACCATTTAAAATAATCTGTGATAAAAAATAATTTTGACACTTTGTTTACTTGTTGAATCAAGTATGCTTCAAGTATGAAAAATATGGTAAATTTAAGGGATAAACATATACAGTATATGGTTTTCTAATTAATGACATGACTGCATGCCTTCACCTCAGCTTAAATTTTAGAGGAGCAAACTATCTAAACAAAACCGGCCATATGGCAAATTAATGACGCAGAAAATAGCGTAAAATAGCATATTTCTTCACTTTAATTAGTCCAAACAAACTAGAAAATAGGCTGTATGGGGAACAAAGAGAGACACCGTGTACACTGGTTCTTATGCTTCCTGGCTGCTTTTATACTCTAAATCTAGTGTTTTCATGTTTTGTTGAAACTGAATCTCCGTGTCCTCTGGTGCCCACAGTGCATCAACTAACACACGATCAACCTGCAGAGGTGTGATAAAAACAAACGTTCTGAGTTTTTTTTGTTTCGTTTAGTTTTTTTTTTGCATTTTTTCAGTTTTGTAGTTTTGACAAGCAGCAGCTGAGCTTGTTGCAAGTTTAAATCTCCTCAACCATATGGCTCATATCTTGCTGTAATATTGTGTCCATGCGAGGTACAGATTTAACAGAAGAAAACATACTACATCTTTCGGTTGTTAATTCTAAACATTAATACATGTGTCGCCACTCATTCACACCAAGTCAAAGAGAGGCATATGGTTTGTGATTTGCTAAAGACTGATGAATGGCGTGGGCAGAACATGCAGTCCACATAGGAGAATACACCATGGTTTATTCATGCGCTGCTCCAGGGAAAGAGTTATTATGACACACACACACACACACACACACACAAACACACACTCTCACACCACCTGCCATGCGTCAAGAGCAGTGCAACCGTGACACCCATCATAGATGCACATACACACACAACCGAATGGATTAGCCAGAATTATTAGAATGGAAATGCAGCGGCAATGTGTTTCACAGTCTTTGGGTCTCCTCTGTCAGTGCTGAGTTAAGCTGAACATCCTCGGTACAGGCTGAGGAAGCCAGTGGAGCGGAGCAGTGAGGAGCTGGCAGACCGGGAGCACTGTGCTCAATACACACACACGCACATATACACGCATACACACACAGCCAACGGATTAGCTCCCTGCAGCAGCACACAGCGGTGCTGCAGAGAAGAGATGTCAGTTTTTAAGTGGCCATTTGTTAAGTTCGGGCAACAACAGAAACATTAGTTTGAGGAACAAGGGACGCATTATGCAAATCAGGGAAAATAAGTCCAAAGCTGCTCGTCTCTCTTCAGTTACACTCCTCGACATCGCCTCTCCCTCTCCTCCATGCTTGTTGATCAAAGGATTTTCTAAATGTGCGCTGTGGTGTGACGGTCAATGTGTGTGTTTTACTTTGTCTCAGATTTATTTTGGACCTCGTTTTTCTCACTTTAGCCTCCCAACTGCAGTTTTATTGGATGATTGGACCTAAATCTGCCATGCAGATAGAGCACTTTTTTCCAGTGTATCAGCTTTCTTCCCTTCTACTACTCTTGCCTTGCTTCTTTAGTCCGTGCACCTAATGAATAAAAAAGAAAAAGAAAAGTTGTGTTCCAGTTTCCTTCTGAACTCAGACCTGTCCTCTGAGTGAACCGTTAAAAATATTACATATGGTCACTGTACTTTAATTTAGTTCATCGCTTCCTCCTTTATGGACTCCCTGTGCTTGCTGACAGGACCTGGAGGGGATGAGAGAGGGATGTCCTCTAGGTGCCTTGTGTTTTTGTTGCCACAGTGAAGACAAAGGTGCTTGGTAGAGAGTCTTCTTTCCATCTGATTGGCTTAAGGGGCCCTCAGGGCGGTAGCAAAGGAGAAGCCTATACACACACACACGCCAATGTATAGATACAAATAGACACAGTCTCCCACTCAACCACACGCATTTTTTGTACAGTGAACGACCAAATGCATTCATGTTTATTCACACAAACAAAAGGCAGAGTTGTATGGGAGAATGGATCGGCGTGAAATCCTCTTTTCTGTCACAGAGGCAGGCAGACAGTGAGGGACATGGATGGATGGTAGAGGGGCGCGGTCAGATGAGAGATAGAGGAAGAGGGGAGAGTTATTGTCTGTTAGAGAATTATGGCCCCGGGCGGCTGTCCCAGCAGTAGCCAAGTCCGGACAGACAGCCATTGATTACACACCCTGAAGGACACCGGGGGTGATGGCTGTCAGTGGAAGAGCGAGGGTGAGGGACAGGGAGAAAGTGACGGGGCTGTTGACAAGAGCATAATGGAGAAAATCTGCAAAGTCTCAAGGAAATGAATTATCTGATCTGGAAAAAAAATCTGACTTCATCAACAGCCCTCCATTCTACCTCCCTCTTTCTTTTTTATCTTTAACATATTCAAGCTCAATCATTCACTTTCATTGAAATGCCCTGAAATAGGCACGGTAGGGCCAGGTTATTAAAGGGACATGAGTAAAGAAGTGAATTTTCTTTATCTAGTGTCTCTCTGTCTCTCTCTCTCTTGGCAATAATATATGGAGTTGGGTGAACGTTTTTAGCTTAATGAGGATAGTTTAGACTTGGCAAGGAGTTGGGCGTAGATCGAACATCGGCGCTTAGAGGAAATCTCTCCCATGGGTTTTCTTTGTTGCATCACCCATTCATTTTGAAGCGTACTCTCACAGTTGAGCACACCAACTCATACTTAGACACACGCAGAACATAGTATACACGCACATGCATAAGCAAAGTGGCAGTTTTTTGCCCATAATGATGGAGAGAAATACTTCTGGAAAATGAGAATTGCTTTACCGAGAAGCCAGTGCACTTAAAGTAAATACTGTTTGTATTTTGTTCCAGCAGGGGGCTTTTTTCCTCTTGGTAACCATGCTTAAAAGGAAAGTTTGTTCCTGGAATACGGTTATGAACCTCTACATCATTTGCTGAGCTTTAAGCTTTTAGAAAACAAACTCGATCACAGACCCAGGCTGTGTTGTGCTATTACTTACTCATGTCCTAACAACCTCTCTCTTTTCTTCCACCATCTAGAGTCCTCCTTCATGGTGTCGGCCTCATCACGGACACCATCCGTTACCTTTGGAGACTCCTTTGACCTGCTGTGCCTGGTCAAGCCTCGCCACAACCCTCGCGTTCCCACCTCAGTCACCTGGCGCTTCATGCCTGCTGGCACAGAAGCCGACGACGAGGATCAGGGAGAGTTCAAAGACCTGGTGACTTTCACTCGCGAGGGCACGCTACAGTGGGGCGAGCAGCTGCTAGGGCTGGGTACCCGCACCACAGTGGACCGCTCCCACTCTAACACCAATTTTCGGTTGTCAGTGACCCGCGCAGGTCGCCGCGAGGCGGGCAAGTACCAGTGCACAGCCGTCCTGTGGAGGAGGAACTACGACAACAGCTGGAGCAGAGTAGCCAACCGCACTTCCAACCTGCTTGGCATCAGTGTCCTACAACCAGGTAAAGGCTGCATGGCTGCTTGCCAGGCAGACACACACCTAATTGGAATGGACACAGACTAGCACACAAACAGGGATAAACACAGATTCAGACACACACTCACAGACACACACACACACACACACACACACACACACACACACACATAAAGTGAATTCAGCAGAGCTTAGAGGATTTCTGCCTGCTCTAATTGCTCTTAGTCTCTGGTTTAGCCACTAATTGGAGTGTGTGTGGACGTGTGTGTCTGTATGTGGAGGGCAGGGTGGAGTCTCCTAATGGAGCACAGCGAATGGATTGCTAAATATCCCACAGGAAGAAAAAACTGAAAGAAAGGGAAGAGGGAGACAGAGAGAGAGAGAGAGTGAGAGAGTGATAAAGAGAGTGAGCGAATTGTCCTTGAACCTTTTTCCTCAGTGGAGGCATTAAACTGTCTACACTGCCCTCATTGGCCCTCTGTGCTCCACGCACACACAGAGAAAAACAGTCAGACACAGCCCAATTAGTGGCTGAACACAAACAAAAAATCACACACAGACACACACAAAACACACATATCGGCCCAATTTAGCCCAGTCTGGTGTGCCTCTACAGCATGATACTTCATTTATTCAGGTGAAGGTGCCTGAGGCAAATACTCATATTGCTGATAACCCCCCCCCCCACACACACACACACACACACACACACACACACACACACACACACACACACACACACACACACACAATCTGTTGTAGTCAGGCTTTTAAAGCAGTCCAGCAAAGCATTATGGTACCTGAAGTACCAATGAAGTCCAGATTTGTTGGATTTGGCAAGAGGAATTTGAGCAAAGCGCGTGGGTGGGATGAGAAGTAGGTTTTAAACCTCTAAAATGCCAAATGTTTGTCTCAAACATTATATTTGTGATCATGAGCAATGCATAAATAGATACGTGCAACCTGGTGCTATTGAGCGCCTACACGTTTCTTCCATGTTCAGGTGAGCATAAGTAAGGTGCCGTCTTGAGTTCAGAGGCAGACTGTGGTGATCAATAACACTTTTCAAAGTGAGCCAGTGGAATGTAGTCACATGTACAGTATAGAGTCTCTCTTTCCCTGCTGCTATTGATTCAATTACACACACATACACAAATGCAACCTGATGTAAACAGAGTCGCACACACACACACACATACAGAATCACCGCAGCTCAGTGACAGCGCTTCACTTGCTTGACTGAATGTGCTCTGACCTTAACCATTCACGCAGAACACACAGCGTCCCCGGCCCCTTCAGGAGTTATTTGGAAATCGACTTATCATCCTGAATGTTCATTTACCTCCCCCCCATGTGCAGTTTACAATGTTTATCCTTAACCAAAAAAACCTTAACCACACACACACACACCCACACGCACACATTTTGCAGGGGAATAAATACTGGGTCCTCCTCCCACTCCATTTTCCAGCAGCATCTCCATGATAAAGTGATCAGTTACCTTGGTAATGCCATCAGTAACCGTGACGATGTGATCAGTTGCCGTCTGAAAGCCAATCAGTAACCATAACGGTGCGATCACTCTGTGTGTAAGGGCACTATCTCACAGGGGAGGGCAAGTGAGTAATTCCTTTATCTCGTTGGTTGCCGGGGCCCGGCTCAGTCCCCGGTCACGCTGTGTTCGTCTCCTCCACCTCCTGTCTTTTTTTGGTTGTGCAGTCAGACCTTCATTTAGACTGATGATTCATTTGTCAGAATGTAGGACGTCTCTCTCTGTCTCTCTCTCGGTCTTTGCCTCACGCCTCTCCTCCCAGTCTGCTTTTCCCTCTCTGTTTTCCTAAATGTTAACCCCTCCTGGCTAAATGAGCGGCTGGCATTTTCAGTTCTTCTCTCAAAGAAGTGGGATAAAGGTGTGTGTGTGTGAGTGTGTGTGTGTGTGTGTGTGTGTGTGTGTGTGTGTGTGTGTGTGTGTGTGTGTGTGTGTGTGTGTGTGTGTGTGTGTGTGTGTGTGTGTGTGTGTGTGTGTGTGTGTGTGTAATGAGGTGTGAGCAAACACAGCATCTGACCAGATTCATAATTGAGAGACTTTAAATCATGCTTCCATAGGTACTTGCTCAATATGTATGAGCTACTTCGCCATACACGCCTAAGTTTTTGCATGAATGCCCCTGCAACCGGGGTTCTCGAGATGTGCCTCTGAGAGCTTGCATATGCTTACTATGCATATATACACAAGCCCACCTCACCCCTGATACCCAGCGACACAACAGAAGAACTCTTTCTCTCAGATTTCCGATGGTCCATTACACCACTGTTTTGTATTCAGAGGAAAGACGCGCGTAAGAAAGTTTGCAAATGCAGAATGGCCCCCCTCATTAAAATCATTGTAGAACTTCAAAAGCGGAGCGTTAAAACTAGCATCATAAATCAAATACCGCCCTTGATCCAACATCCATGCATCTTAGATCAGCAGATGCGAAAAGTTGGATATAGATAAAAGCTGAACTAAGCCCACACTGAAGCATTCAGCCGGTCAGCGTGATGTTCCGTCAAACAAGCGAGGAGCCTGTAGCCCAGCCCAGGCATACTTCCTGTTCCAGATTGCATTAGCAGCACACTGCCTGCGTCCAAGTCCCAGGGGTCATACCAGAGGAGTTCATCACCCTATCTGCACACACAAATACAATATTTTTACGTTCCTTGTGAGGGCAACTCTGTGCAGCAGTTTGGCTTAAATTCTCCACCACGGGCTTCACGCAGTGAACCACTGCACACACAGGAGTATACATCATGTTCATGTATACAAGTGTATGCAGTACATGGATACACACTGGGGAGGAGGGGGTTACCTCCCAGAGCAAAAGTGTAATTATCTTATGGTAGAACACCATTCAATATTAGTGCTCACAGCAGAGGATCTTTACAAACACACGGGGAAAAAAAACGTAAACACAAGGTATACAGTTCCACATACAGTAATATTAGATTTCACCTGATTGAGTTTTCTCTTTGTCTCCTTCTGAAATGCAATAATGGCAAACACATGTTCAGCATGGCAGATCACCAGGGAAGCCTCCATCTCTACGACACTATCTAATATCATCTACTCATAACTCAGACTGCACGCACACACACACAAAAAAAAACACACTCTTCATCTCTCCGACTCACACACACACACACACACACACACACACACACACCGAAAACACGCAAAACTAATTATACTGAATCTTCCCTAATGGAACCAGAGTTTAGATTAATGACGGTTTTGGGAGTTCAATACATTTTTCTCATAATTCGAGTGTGTGCATGTGCACATTAGTGTGCATGCGTCTGGCACGAGGAGTGGGATATTAAGACCGTCTGGTTATTGGCTGAGCTGGAGTAATGATTTGGGGGGGGGTGTCCCACTTATAGTTTCTCCTCATCTCTCCTCATACACCTACGCTCGCCTGGCTACCTTTCACTCATATGATCAAACATCACGACGAAGGAATGGATGCCTTTTTTTTTGTTGCTTATTCTTATCCTCCACTCTTGTTTTGCTCTCTTGTGGTTGCGCTTTGAGTTAGACAATATATGCCTCCTACATTCTCTTGTCCCACCTCGTACTCTCTCTCTGTCTCTCTTGCTGATAGTTCTTCGGGGTATATTCTCATTTAATATGGGCTGGCACCAGCAGATGCTGCATGTGCTCTTTTCATGCCAGTGAAGTACTTGCCACCCAGCCGTTATTGATAGCAGTGGCATCGTTGCGGTGATTGGAGATTCCTGCTTAACAGGGCATGGATAAGAGCTGTCTATCTTCATTAGGGCCCCGGCCTATCACACTCATGTCCTCCTTTCTCACTCCTGCTCCAACTCTGTCTTTCTACATTTTATTCTCACTCTCCCCATAAGTCTCTTTTAATGTCTTCTTTCCCCTTCACTCGCACTTAGCTGCATGTTTCCCTCCACGCACACGCCCCCAGCTTCTTTCTCACTCTTGTGATTTTTCAATATTTTATAATTCCCTGCTTCCCTCCTCCTCCTCGTAATTCTCTCCATTATGTTTACATTTTTCTTCAAATAGCTTCTTCACTATTGTCGGTATTTCATAAATAATAAGGATTTGGCAGCTGTTCTTGTTTGCACACAATAGCGGCTTTATCGCAGTGTTATTGTTGGTGTCAAGGTTATAAATCTTTTCTGTGCCCTGAATATAGTTTTGGTTTGCCCACAAGCTCACCTGAGGCAGCACTCTGTGTACAGGGTTGCCTGCATGTCTGCAGAACACAACCTGCCTCTCCTACAGTTTATACATTTCTTATATAAATAATCAGAGTGCACTCATTGCCTTTTCGTCTGTAGCACACACACAGAAACAGGCAGGGTCATAATGGGTGATAAATGAAGAGCCTTTGAGGGGTGCACTGAACAGAAAATAATTTCGTAAAATACTTTTGATTAATCACGCCTGTTTCAGACATTCAAGGTCAGACTCCTTTCTTGTGTCTTCTTAAACCCTCACACTCTCTCTCGTGCAAGAATACAAGCACATTTTTGTGTCACATCCAATCCAATCCGGGCCTCATTTCCTTGTTCAGCCCAATCTGCACACACAATGAGATTCTCTGTGTTGTGTCCTTCCATCTCTCTTAAGCACCTTCGTGTGTATGTGTGCGTGCATGTGTGCACACGCTTGTGTGTCCTGCTGCTGCTGTAATTGAAGTCGTAACTCAGAGCTAGCTACAGTGCTGCTGCTCCCCATGTAAATCAGTGGCTAATAGTAGGAGCAGAGCAGGAGGGGCTAGGCAGTGCTGCCTCCTGAATACATCCACGCACACACACCAGCCTCTAGCTTGCACTAACTGAATGACTACTGTCCTCTGTGGTTTAATGAGTATAATGCATTTTATGCTTATTGGCACACGCGTTTCAAACACACACACACACACACACACACACACACACACACACACACACACACACACACACAAACACACAGGCGCATGGTTCAGTCTGATATGTCTTTATGCTCTCCACTATGTGTCAGCTTCTTTTGGGCCATTAATCTCCCAGAGTTCCCTTGCCCTGACCCCCTGTCTTGTGCATCTGTTTCCCCGTCGAGCCAGCCTGCGTCCAGCAGTCACTCTCTCAGACAGACAGGCAGGAAGAGGGAAAGTGTAGTCAGTGCATCAGTGTGTTCATACTGATGGTGGAGAATAACAATATGTATGGACGGGGGGGGGGGGGGGCGTGTGTGTGGCTCTGTCTGGGTGTGTTCAAGGCTGCTGCTACGTGCACAGATCCCCATAATTAGCCCGGTCTTAATGAAATTGTAGGGGGAGTTGGAAAGGGGAGGAATGAGAATTGTGTCATATCCCTTTGACACAATGGGATCATAGATACATCGCAGTCATTACCATAGAAATTAGGCTCACAGTTCGCCAGAGGAGCCACTTTTCAGCTAGGGGGAACCCCATCCCTCATTGCCTCTGACTAGCAGGCCCCTCTGATCTATGCCCCCTGTGACAGAGGTCCAGGCCGACTGTGTCGTGCAGCATTGTGTGTATTTTTGTGTTTGTGTGTGCAGTAGAGGTTGGCAAGGAGTAGCAAAAAGTGAGCTGTTCTGCAGGGGATCAGGGCGTGTCTAAAGCCCTCAGTCCTGACATGCTTGGGGTCCTGGCCGTGGATTAGCCCATGGCTGTGCTAATGCTAACGCTAAAGGCAGAGCATGCAGCCATTAAGACTATAAGTCCTCCAGAGTGGAGCTTGAGAGACTGCCTGCTGCTTTCCAAAATCCCCCCAGGAGCATGTTCACACTTTCTGTCTTTTACATCTCTCTCATCTTTTCCTGACTCTCTCCTTCCCTCTGCACACTCACTTTCACTCCTCCGCTCTCTGTTGGTAGGTGCTTGTGAATATCTGTACAGTTTGGTGATATATCCCTTAACTCTCCTACTTTTCTCTCATCCTGTCTTCTTTAAAAAATCACATCCCTCTCTCTGGCTCTACCTCCCTACTTTTATTCATCCCTCTCATCTTTTTATGCCTCTTTCTCCCTGTCTCTTGCCCACTCTGGCCTCCTTCAACTAAGTGAAAGCATTACATCTGTGGCCCAGTGGATAGGTTGTCAGCTCAGTGGTCATTAAGTACATATTAGACTATATTTAAAAAGAGCCAAAATGTTAGTCGGAGACCCCGCTAGCACCTCTGGTGTTCGCACTTCATTTAGGTCTCATTAATATTCATGAACCCACAGGTGAGGCTGCTGAATATTCATGTTAGTGTCAGGTGATTAGGCAGAGTGTGATCAAGAGAGACATAGATCATAGTAACGCAGAGGGGAGGAAAGAGGTGATGACCGGTCAAAACAAAGACTGCAATGAAGGGGAAATGAGAGAGGCGAAGCGGACATTTCAACCTTCACGTTAAGAGCCAGTGTTGAAAATGAATTGAATTTCCTCTCTAGCCAAAGAATAAAGGATAACATTCTTTGATTTACAATCTCGGGCTGTATTCTCCTCTTCTGAACACTCGGCCAGGCAGCTCCTTTGAAGTTATCCTAAAATTTTGTTACAAGTGTGTGTATGTGCGTGAGAGAGGGAGAGCTGTGGTTAGTGTGTTGACATGGCACAGTGGCATCCTTAGCTGTACACTTCTCCTCCCCCCGGACTCAAACTTGTTTTCATCTGCTCTGCTTCATAAACAACTGTTGTGTAGTGCGGCTTTTGGGGCCATTTGGGGTTTGGGGTGCACTTTGCTGTCTTTCTTCCTTATCAAAACCGGGCTGCTGTTTGGAGCCTTTGTGTACTTACCTCCACTGGTAAATAAAAGGAATAAGGACAGCTTTGTCTCAACTCTGTTGTTCCTGTAGCTATTAAACAAGACAAATTGGGCACACGTGGGAAGGGGGTGAGACAAGGGTTCAATGAGCCAATTAGTGACTGCAGTGTGTGGATTTGTGTGTACTGTAATGACGCTACATGCCCAGCAAACTGCTGAAACACAAGTATCTCAAGTGGAGCTGAGATAGTTGTTGGGTAAGAGGCACTTTGTCTGGATACAGCTCATATCACTATATTTCTATTCCAGAAATATTTTGAAGAGCAAGAATCAGACTTTTAATTAAATTTAATTTCATCATGCCTGGTGATGTAAACAAAAGGCTCCGTCCTTGTTTAATTGAGTCCGCTCTTCTTCTTTTTTTTACTCTAAGATAAGATCAGTGAGGTCCTTAAAGGTATTTTAGCCATACCACGTTGTTATTGGAGACAGGGTTGCCCTGGAAACCACAGAGGTAGGTGAAATGTAGGAGAGGCTGTCGGCAATAATGCTTAAGGTTAATTTCAAAATGATGAGTTTGTATCTTCTACCTGGTTATACAGGGAGTTTTTACTTTGTTTTCCTGTGGCAAAGATAAACTAAAAACAGACCAGAACTGTTAAAGACTGGTGCATGTAAAATTAACCTGCAATTTCATTCTCACTGAGGCCAGGTTTGACTGGCATATGAACTAATCCAGAGCAGTGAGAACAAGTGTTTCCAATTATGGGTTTGTCTTACTCTGTAGAGGCACCCTTGAGGCTAATTAAAGAAATAGTATAGCAAAGAACATGTGATCACACTTAGAATAGGTATTGACAGCCATGCTGACACACAGGAACACAGCACTGTATCTTCTTGTTGACGGAACGCACATACACGATGGCCTCGTGAACAATTTATGATTGAACTGGGTTTCTTCCCATAACATATTGAATCTGTCCTCATCAATACCACACACACACACAAAACACGGCATGCTGTACGTACATCATGTAGAATTTTTAGCCTGTCTCCTATTGCTTGTATCAGCAGATGCATTGATGTAACTGTGGTAGGATGGCTGTACTGTAGCTGAAGGGAGAAATCTCACTCTCAGTGGAATTTGGACACGTGTCCAAGGATGTGACAGGCTGGTCTGTGAAGTCGCTGTTCTCTTACTGAGACATTTCACAGCAAGAAGATTCTGGAGGAAGAGGAGATTTTAAGGTTGTTTTTGGACATAAAAAGACAGTATCTCTCTCCAATGTATTTCTCTTCCGCCTTTCTGCCCATTTCTCTTCAATTTTATTAGTCCCTCTGTCTCTGCTTGAGTGAGCACTTAGTTAAAACAACTTATAATAGCTCATGATGCTACCTAATAGGGCTTGAATAATTAGCCTATTTTAGCTTTGAAAAGGCATTTCTGTAAACACTGATGTACAGCAACAGGCTTTCAGCCTCCAGTTTTTCTCCTGGCTACGGATTCAAACTTCAAATGGGAAAGGGAGAGAATTGCTTTGTCCTGTGCCAATCCAATCCTGCATGGTTCCACTTCAGGAGGTTCGGAGGTAATTCTCCTACAAAAAAATGATTGCCAGGATTCCGCAGGGCTCGGCAGTAATTCCGGATGGGAAGATTGTCAGGCTTCCTACCAAGTCTCCAGTGGGTACTGAGGCAATGATGATGACTAATTTGAGATGCAAGCTCAAAATGCCGTTGCACAACAGGGTGGTCCGGCGGTGCCTTGCAGTCATGCATCCTTTGACGTTTACAACCAAACGTGCGCCTACTGTACTGAATCACAAACAGAGATCCTTTGAGCACACAGCACACTGTGGATGAGGGTGAGGTTTTCTGGGCAGATGGCCGTGACCCTAGGCAGTCAATCAGTCAGTCAGTCATAGCTAAGCTTAGCGTGAACTTGGAGGATACATGAAGTAAAAGATGCAGAGAGCTGTTAAAGAATGCACGAGAAGCAAATAAAATGTAAATGACAGCTTATTAACAACCTGCTACCACAAATGTATATTCCTGATCCAGGCTGGATATCCTTTGACATTTTTTTTATGCCATTGCAATACATGAGTTTCGTTGCCAATACCAAAACAATACTTTTTTTTGATTCCTTACATTGAGGAATATAACAATTTTTCTACAAAACCCCTTTTTCATTTGACAAAAAGCCAACATTGTTAAATATTAAAGGCTGTTTAAACAGAAGCACTACAAGAACTCTGTCTAGATAAAATGCATTCACATCTCCAAATTGATAAAAATGTTATCAGACAGTCTGATTAAAGAATAAGTGAAGAAGAGTACGAATCTTGTATATGTGCCATACATATTTATTTACAACATAAGTTTGTTTTTACAAATTTATAAACAATTAATTGCATTAAACTGCAATTACTGCATTTGATAGGCTTGCAAATTTACCTAGAAAAAGTGTACAAATCATCTAATATGTGTGTTATTTTGACAATTCTAGTAGACATCAGTCCTCTGATCCAAATAGATGTTCCACTCTCATTTTGGTTGGAATAATGACTAATGGAATAATGCCGTTGCATGTCTGCCACTGAGATCAATTAAGGAAATTTGTTTCCCAAAATTGGGCTCAGCCAAGAAACAACTCTTGGCTCGCTGTCAATGTACCAACACTAGAAAGCGCTACCAATCAAATTGTTATTGCTTAGGTTAAAGACTGTAAAAGTTGCTGATAGAGATGATCAGCACTGGGTCTGCCAGGTCCAGTCAAAGAGGCTAGAAATGGCACTTCATGAATCCACATATATGGGGAATTGATCGACATTCATTCAAGCTGTAAATACCGGCACTGTGATTATGACTCTATGTGACAAATCTTTATTATGTAATATTAATATCAGTTGTTTAAAGAGCTCGTGAAGTAGAAGAGTGCTTCATGTCCTGTAATGTTGAATATAAAATACAGCAGGTCTTACGGCATGAAAAATGAAATAATCCTCCCCCGAAGCATTTGACAGCGGGGCCCTGGTCGCGGTCACACCTGATGTACCTGCAGCTAATCCTATCCCACAACCGATGTCACTATAACCAATCCTGTCACAGCATTCAGGGTAGCCTTAGCTCCATCCTGACATCTCAGTTACACCTCTATATCATCTCCTCCCTCTCCTATCTGCTCTCTTCCCGTCCTTGCTTGACTTTATAAATGCATTCCTTCTTTTTACTCTTTGCTTTTCTTTTTGGCAGTCTGACAGACCCCCTGCCCTGCTTTTGTCTTGTAGCTTACCTAATTATAGCCACAGACTTGCTTTACAATCCACCCCCCTCTCCCTCACCCTTGTCTCTTCAACTGTTCTGCATCTTATCTTACATTTCTACCGTGATACCAACAGACCTCCCATCCCCACAGCTTTGATTTGCCTGACATTTCCTCCTTCCTGTCACCTGCCTTACCCACCCACGCACCACTATCTTTTCCTGCACTGCTGCCACCAGAAATAAACCCAGCTACAGGTCGTGTGTCACAAAACAGAAATTGCATTGTGTAACTGTCAACAGCACTCACATTGTCCTGTACCCAAAGGAATGACTGTCTTCTCTTTCTCTTTCCATTCTTCCCTGTTCTGTACTAATTCTTTACAGAGAGCAAGCTGCGAGTGCAAAAGACCAACCAGTCTCAGGTGTACCTGGAGGACAGTCGTGTCAGGATCAACTGCTCCATCGCGTCCCAGACCAGCCAGGACTCCCAGCACGCCGTGCTGTGGTACGTGAGGCGCGCAACCGGGTCAGAGGCAGATGAGCTCCTGCTGAGAATTGAACGCTCGGGGGCCTTTGAGTATGGCGCCTATGCAGACGAGGAGAGACTGCGTCGCCGAGTGCAGGCCGAGAGGCTGTCACCCCGTCTATATGTGCTGACGCTGAACAGGGCAGAGAACAGTGATTCTGGAACATACTACTGCTTGGTGGAGGAGTGGCTGAGTGACCCAGATGGAGCTTGGTATCGACTCTCCCGGGAGTCCTCAGGGTTCACGCAGGTTCTTGTCAGACAGCCAGGTGAGCAAGCGGTCGAAAGTGCTGTTGTCTCCAACATAATGCTTATTTATTCCCACTGCAGAGAAGCAGCAGCTGCTACTTTAGCCCCACATGCTGTCCTGCTTTAGACCAGTTGAACATTATTGTCCCGATCCCTTTTCCAAATCCCTTACACCTTGCCTCTCACTTTTACATGCTCCGCTCAAGACCTCCAGGCCATTTCGCTCTCATGACCTTGCACCTGCCCCGGGCACAGCTCAGGTGGCAAAAAAATGTGATAAAGTCGTGCCAGCCCTCCTATGCCATGCCAGAGGGCCTGGCATATGAGCCTGGCTCAGAGTGAGAACCTAAATCTCTTGTCTAGTACTATAAAATGTCGCTCAGAGCCACAACGTACCTACTGCCACCCAAACACTGACATCCTACCTTATGGAAGTTATCTTAAGTAAACTCATCTCATATCTCTTTCTGTACTTGACTCAATTTACCCACATCCCATATTCTCTCACCACAAACGTCCCCTCCTCTTCAATCAAACTCCATGCCCCAAAATGCAAATACACAACAACTCATCCATCTTCAACATACCCTTTTTTTTGTATGAATCTATTCCACACACCAGCTGAAGGTGACTTCTCTGAGAGCAGTGTTCTTCTGCCAGGTGTCCTGTTTATAATGCAGAGTGAAATCCCCAATATGGCATCTGTCCAACTCGTGAGGATCAAAACGTCTGGTCATAAGCGAATAGGGCAAGGAAAGCGCCTGTATTTTATGTAGACAGTGAAGCTGACACTGCTCAAACAATTAACTGAGCTACAGCGCACATACAAATATATGATATCATATCATATCATATCATATCATACCATATCATAATCTGGAAGGTAGTTGATAACCATATAGGTTTTTACTTTTAATGATACATACTGTAAATATCTACAGAAGATGAATAGAATATGCTATATAAACATCATGGATATTCATTAAGGTGCTAAAAAATGCGTTCACCTAGGAAGTCATCCAGAAATCTGCTTGTCTGGAGGAAAGATGAGGGGAGATGTGTGCCAGCAACGTTTTTTTTTTTCCTGCTCTCCCGCTGTCCTTTCTGCTTCTCGTTTTGCTTTAACAAGAAGACCTTTCAAAACTGTTTGTGAGAGGAGCTCAAGCAAGCCAGGTCTTTACTGCCATTTTCTTTTTTAACTGCAGTGGAACTGGGTCATTGTACCATCCCTGAAGGGTTGTAGCATACCCATACAGACAGACACACTATCCTTGGGGCAGGATCTAACCTTGCTGCAACGCAGAAAGACTGGTGATAGCTGTGGGCAGCACTGTGGGATTTTTTGTCTTTTGTTCGCGTTTTGAAAGTTTGGTGTCCCTGTTAGCAGAATCATTTGTTGGCTTGCGGTGTTAATTTGAAGTTCAAATTAAGGCTGCAACCAGTGATTATTTGGATTATGTAATATTTGGAATATTTTCTCAATCGTTGTGTGCCTAAAATGTCTGAATGTGTCAAAACAGTGAGAAATGCCTGCCACAATTTTGATCTATCTGTCTTTAAATAGCTTGTTTCATCTGATCAACAGTCTAAAGCACAGAGATATTCAGATCCACTATCATACAAGAAAAAAGAGTTTTGGGCATTTTACTTGAAAAACAAATTTAATTGATTTTCAAAATAGATGCTGATTAATTTTTCACCAGTCACCTAATATATCAATCGATTATGCATCTAAATTGTATTTGAAATAGAAATAGCAGTCAATGTAAGTTTGAGTGAACATTGAGACTCGATTGCTATACCCCAAGAAATTCTGTACATTTCAATACATAACCACCTTTTCTGCCCCCATCTGTTTCTCTTTCTTATCTTCTTGGACCTCTGCAGAGGTTCGACTGCAGGTGGAGGAAATGGACTCAAACGTGACAGTGGAAGAGTCTGGCTCCATCCGATTGGGCTGTAGCATTCCCTCCCAGTCGTCCCGAGACTCCCGCTTCTCCGTGTCCTGGTACGTGGACCGCTCTGAAGATGAGGAAGATGAGGACCAGCCAGGTGAGGAAGAGAGAGAGCGGGAGTGTGTGTTCTCCATCGGCCATGATGCCGTTTTCGGAAATGGAAACTGCAGTCCCAGAGAGGAGGCTGGGCCAAATTCCCGCCTGCAGTTTGAGCGGATGACCTCTGACCAGTACAGCCTGACCATTCAAGGAGCACGGCCAACAGACGCAGGCCGATATTATTGCCATGTGGAGGAGTGGCTACTCAACCCTCGCAATGCGTGGTACCGACTGACCACTAACAACTCTGGGTTCACTATCGTCAATGTGCTGCAACAAGGTAAGTCCGTAATTAAATAAATCCTTTGAGCTTCTCTGAATGTAAGTGAAAATGAACACAGAAACATGAACACTATACTTGTATCCATGTCTTCTGTTATTATACTGGCAACTGAAGACCGGAGATGTTCTTCACAGATAGCACAAGGTGTAATTAACTGCTGAATCTTTGGATGTTTCGTCTCACAGTATATATAATATTGTCATATTGCCCAATCCTACTATGTCCTCTGTGTTACAGTGTATGTAACTAGAGAAAATTATAGGCCATAAAAGGAGCTCTCAGATAGATATGTCATCACTACCCTACGTTGGATGATTTGGCTTCCCCAGTTAAAAGCAGGGCAAGAGATCACCCACTGTTTAGCAATAAAGTTGAGCAATTAATGGTGTCAAAAGCGATGCTTGGATCTAAAGATGTCAAATAAATTCATTCACCAGTGTCAACAGCTAGATGAATTTAATTTATTCTACATGCTAAGAGACATTAAAAAAAAGAATACAGTTTCTTAAAAAGGTCCTTTTCAAGGAAGGGTTTTTGCATCTGTGAAAAAACAGATTTTTCTATTCTGTCAACAGTGTCCTCCCTCCAGTCAGTGGTGTGCTCCAACGACTCCCTCTTCTACTTCGTCTTCTTTTACCCCTTCCCCATCTTCGGCATCCTCCTCATCGCTGTGCTGCTGGTGCGCTACAAGAGCCGCAACAACAGCAAGAGCCAAGAAGGCAAGAACGGCGCCCCCCTCCTGTGGATTAAAGAACCTCACCTCAGTTACTCTCCCACCTGTCTGGACCCACCTGCGCTCAGCCTACACCCTGGCTCCGTCGACTAAGCGAGGGTCCCGGCCCCCCCCCCCTCCCCTCCCCTGCCTCGTGCACATAGCGGATCCAGCCAACACAATGCCAGGGAGCAGATCTGGACTCCACCTTCAGAACTTACTGTCGTTCACTGCTGTGTTGAATTAGTCAATCAGTTGATCAGTTTAAAAATTCCTACCCTGGTGGCTGCCTGTTTAAGTTAACAACAGTGTTTGTTTTGCTCTGTGTGTGGGTGTGTGTGTGGATTAGAATGGGTGTGCCATGTTAGCACGATTAATTGTACGAGTGCGAATTGAAGGGCGAGAGAGTATCACGAGCCTCTCTCATTTTTGTTTTCTGTGAAACTTAATCTCATAGCTGCATTTTAATTTTTATTACTCTGAATATTTGTCTATTTTTCAAAAGAGAAGAAAAAACTGCGCACATGGAGATCACTGGCCAATCCGGGAAGAACATTTAAGAGAAGGAACTCTATAATCAACTCCGGCACTGAGTGGATGCCAAAAAAAAGTCTCCGCACTGATCCAAGAGCAGCCACAGCCTGGCCCACTATGTTGGTTGCCATAGTGATTCTCTGCGCCCACTGACTCCGTAGCTGAAGACTTGGTTGCCAGCCTGCATAGAGACAAAGGCAAGGACACACAAGTCTGTGTCCTAAGTGAGGATGTGTGTATGTGTGTTGGCCCACCTGCCTCCACAATGAATTTGCCTTGGCAGACAGAAACAGGTCCTCGTGCGCCACTTAAACACTGCCAGACACTCTGGCCTTAGTGAGAGACTGCTCCGCTCTTTTCTTCTGTCCTCCTCCTTTCTAAAAAGAGACGGTGAGAGAAAGAGGGAGCAATGTCGGAAATGATGGAGAATAAATGAACAGTCCTCTCCTGCTGGAGATATACGTACTTTGACATAAGTATAATCTTTTTTTTTTTTTTAGTGCCAAGACCTCCTTATTTCCACTCTGTCCTCTGTGGCTAATGTTTGAAGTTTTAAAGAGAGGGGGAGAAAGCTGATTGGTTTTTGAGGCAGATTGTAAATATATCCGCTCACCTCCTGCTGTGAGTTTATGGGCCTTGTGGGCAAAAGGGTGATTTGTACACTCATGTTACATCAGTTGAATTGTCCTGTTTAATTTACACTTTGGAGGTAACTGACTGCAATTAAATTCTTGCATATTTCTTTAAGTTGCCCATACAACCACCTCATCCTGTCTTTGAAAGATATCAGAAGCTCAAAAGATGCACATTAGTTTAAAAGAAGACTTTTGATTTGTTAAGCGCCACACTAAAGATTACCAATGTGTAGATGTGTAGTGAAACCCTCTAAAAATGTTATCTGCACATTATAAGAAAACAAATTGATGGGCAAATGTTTGACTTTTGTGTTTATTTTAAAGATTTTTCTATTTATTGTTTTATACTACTTTGCATAGCTTTGTAAGATTTTTCTTTTTGCTTTGAAATTCTCTAAGAACTGTGCTGCTTGTGTTGCCAGGCAACTGCACCAAGCAGATTATGTCAATAGCCTGTGTGTTGGCAGTGTGGTAGATGTACAAATGCTAGATTTGTCCTGCGCATTGCAGTCTGTAGCATTTCACACCAGATTGTTAAGTTTGGTCAGTGTCATAACACTGTATATCTATACCTATAATGAAAATTACTGTGGCTTTACATGTACATTAGTTGAACAGACAAGTCACAAAAATTAATTCACGTAATGCTTTTTGCTTGAGTCGCGTTTATTTAGTGAAAATGTGATGTAACACCTAGGTAGGATGTTTGATCAAAGACAGCTGAAGCTGAACTGTTGAAACGTCTTCTAATCATGGATTCTAGCTAAAGGCGTCATCCTCGGCTCCCCTGACGCAAGGCAGAAGGGTTGAAAATCGGTGTCACCTTCCCTGGAATGCAACTGCCAGGAGAGGTGTGAAATCCTCCACCCGACCTGGTCCTAACCCTTTCACTGCCAGACTGGACATGAAAACTCTTGAAAACCTTGACATTGTTGTCTCAATTGTGTCAACATGTATATTGCATGACAATACTGCAGGAGGAATTTTGATGTTTTGTAAACTTTGAACTCTTTGAGCATTGTGTTTGTGTGACAGAGCAGTGCCCAACCCCCCCCCCGACTTCCTGAGCCAAGAGTCAACACAAAGCCCTGTCCCTCGTCATTTTTAATATTTGACTGCCATTTCCAGATGCCCCTTGAACCTGTGAAGTAATCTATTTCAAGAATGGGTGTTGTGGAGATTGTGTTTGATATTATTGCTCATATTCATTTCATATTGTCTTTTTAATGCTTTGCTTTTATGCAGCACTTCATTAAACAGATTTATGTAAAAAGTACGTAGCTGATACTGACACAAGCCACTGAGTTCTGAGATTTCAGCCTCCTGCACTGTTCTTGAAGGTAACCAGCCCAAGGCTGGTGCTATTTAGTCAGTGGTTGTGAATTAAGCTACAATTAAATGTCTTCAAAAAGGAAAAAAAAGAACCCATCGATTAGCTGCCCGTCTACTTGTTGTTAACCTTTTGTTTACAAGTGTTTTCACAAAAGTAGTATTGATGTGGATAAATAATCATTAGCAGAGAATTAGGATGGTGTGCACATTTAACCTCAGTTGGGTACAAGGTGCCGGACATAAGCAGCATATGGTAAAAGTTAAGTAGTGCACCCAGTGAATATGGCAAACTCCCAAGAAGTTGTAAGGCAACATCTCAACCATCAAAGTCTTTATCAGGCAAACATCCACATTAGAGAAAACCGAAACTGACAAGAAGAATTTGAGGAACACATAAGCCAAAAAGTTATCCACTATATACACAAACTCACATGGCAACTATGCTAAAACTGTCTAAAAACCTATGCAGGGTATATGTATATATACAGTATAATACACATTTTTGACAAATGTACAATATTGTGATTGTGCATGAGAAAATCAATTTGTAAATAGTCTTAGTTTTTTGTGATCTCCTCGTTGTAGGTGGAGTTGTCATTTTCTCTGTATATATGGCCTGTTTTCCTCACACATGGGTGCCCAACAAAGACCTTGGTGGTCAAAATGTTGCCTCATTAAATTGCAGTATTCAGTGTGTGGACTACCTCTCTTTTGCCATTATAAACAGTCTTTTGCCTCCCGTTGTTATTTGATGTGACTTGCGAGTGCAAGTCAAAGGTATATATATCAAAACTGCAGGAAAGCCCTTGTGTGCATTTCCAGGCCCCAGTATCACCAGGAATAATTGATAGAGCTGTTGGAAAGGTCTTATGCGATTTGACAGTAATGGTTGCATATCTTATTGACTTCCATTTGCATTGGCAGTAAACGCTAATGGGGAGCTGATTTCAGTTTTTCATGAGCAAAACTACGGGAGCTTGTTTGTCGGTTGAATGATTGCCTTTTATAAATCTTAAACATTCCCAGAGATGCAGGTTGTGTAAATGGTGCCACTGAACAGCTGCTTCAACTTCAGTGTGTACATCACATATAATCTTACACTTACTTCATGCAAAATTCATTTGACTTTTAGACTTGAGCCAGGAAGTGCAGGGCGTGGTCGCGGTGTGTGTCAGAGCGCTGCCGCTATCGCTGGAGCTTGAACAGTTGAACTCTGAATGATGTTTTTTGTAGTAATAATATTATTACCATCCATAGCTGCCTCCCAAGATTCCTCCAGACGTTCTGACAGTGTTGTAGCTGCGTTTTGAGGGCTGCATGTATTGGCTGTGTGCTGGCTCCAGAATTTAGGTGTAAAATAGTTTGTGGTGATGTTTTCAGTTTCAGCCAGTGATGCTTTATTTTCAGTGATGTATTTTTATATGACCATGGTTTATTTTCTTTTTTCTTTTGTTATTCTATCGAATAGTTGCCACCGTGACCATTAAAAAGGCACTTTGCTATTGTCAGTTTATTGCAATAAAATACATTAAGTGCATCTTCCTGTTGTCCTTTCAACCATATGCATTTTGCATCATTTGGAGTTATTAATCCAGCTACAAGCACCATTCCCAACTATTTAATTCTGTCTTAACCGTAAACTCAAGGTTAATTCCCTGTATGTAGCAGGGTCTTGTTGAGTCGGAGTGGGTTTTCAACGTCTCACAGCTACGTATTTACTCTGTATGTGCAGTTGGGTCTGTGCGTGTATGTTGAGTTGGGGAGAGGGAAGAAGTTGGGTCAGCATGTCAGAGGATAAATGATGCTTAGAGGGCCTCCTGCAAGTCAACCAGGCACTTTTTTGACAGCCTCAGCAAATCACATTTCACTATTCATAACTCATCCAATGCAGATGGACTTACTCACTCTTCCTCCCTCTCTCCTATACACACACACGCACAACTTCTGAGCAGTCACCCACCAGTCCATGTCATTCGTAAACTTCTCTCTAACGCCTTCTCCCATGAATTCATATTAATGCGCACATACCCAGTGAAGCCAAGAACAAATGCTGCCATCCATTCCATAAATCACGGTGACACAAAGGGAAAACAGCATTCACTGCAAGAAAAATCATAGTTTGGTGTTTGCTTGTGGAGTCACTGGATTGTTTGCTAGGTGCTGTGATGCATGCAGGTTCCCATGCAAAAGCTTTTTGGTCGACTCTTGACAAAACAATCTGTCTTGACTGAAAGAGCCCCCACACTCAAAGATCTATTGATTCCGCTGGTGCTGATAGCAGGCACACTGATATTGCTGATGTTATTGTCAGCCAGCTCCATCACAACTTCACAGAGTGCAAAAAACCCAGAATCCTCCCCCTTTGAGCACCATCTTCCTGTCCCACTTTCTCCCTGATTCTTGTTCCGTCTCCTTTTTCTCCAGCACACACACACCCTATGAGGAAAGATCTATTTTGCATAAAAGTAAGCAACGTCCACAAATCCATAGTCTTCGCCGAGGATGCAGACACCAGAGGGCACACATGGACAGACAGTATTTAACGATCCAGAGCAGCAGGGCAGCATTCAGGCAAATAGATTATCATTTATTACCAGTGAGAAAGGAAGCACTCCTGCTTTCGTTGTGGTGAGCTTCATAACAAGGACAAAGAGGAAAAATCCATAAAGAACGGTACAGACCGACATACAAGTGGAACTGTCAGAAAGGAATATTTCCTGTATAACCATGTTGACTTACCATAACACAATGCTTGGCATCAACTATATATAAGCAGGACAGATATGTTGTTCTGTTCTAAGAGGTGAAGACATAAGGAGCTACAGAATTAACAGCTTGCAGTGTGACTGGTCTTTTGAGGCGTGTGCACAGCTTGTTGCACTCACCTTTGTATACCACACTGCTTTGTGTGGTATGACTCACTGTGATCAAAGTGTGAGTCAGTAAGAACAGTGAGATATCTTGTTAATATACAAATTGGAAGCGTCACATCTCGAGTGGCGTACTGGTTTGCCTCTACATGATTTAAGTATAGTAGAAAGTGAGCTAACAGTTGTAGGAAAACAGATGTACCACCTGTCCTGCTGAAAATGGCACTACAGTTTGCTGGTGATGTATCAGCAGCAGTGAGTAGTCTCTGGGGCTGTGTGATCTGTGTAACTTCTGCTGGAAAAAAGTAAGTTGTTGATGATTATTATGGAAACTCCAGGCAAGAAAATATATTTCACATGCAGCGCAAAACACACAAGACACTGACATCCAAACAACAAAAACACTGAGGGTCCCACATCATTTATTATGAATTAAAAACATGCACAAATTTACAAACACACAAACTGCCACGCACACTGGAATATTCTCATCTCATCCATAATTGATAAACACTAAAATTGTGTGTGTACTTCCACTGGTTCTGCCTAAGATGGAGTAAACTGATGCTGAGGTTGCTACTAGGCAACGTTCCCCTGGGAGTGCTGCATTTAGTCTCTTTATTCTCTTAGGCCCCGTAAAAGCCTGGAGATTCAGATCCAGAGCTAATTAACTGTTCCAGGCATTTGTTGTTTTATTTGTTTTTTATTGAGAATTTAAATGAACATTTAAATACCTGATAGGTTGGATGACCTTGCTGATATTTATAATTTATCAGGAAGATTTTGCCAAGGCCCTTTTTGTCTTGACCTTTCCTAGTAAGACTAATATTTGAGCTTGGTCAACACATACTTTTCACTATCCAAGGATGGATTTACCAGAGGTAGTTTAACATAGCTTCTGTGAACAGGAGTAGATGGAGGGATATAGAGTTATCAGACATGCTAGCAGCTCTGTGAGGTTGTACTTACAGCAGTGGTTTAAGCATCACAATATGGATGTATTATGGCTCACAATGACAATTCTAACATACTGATAGTTGCTGAATACTGTAGTTTTGGTCATTTTGACCTGATAGTTGCGCTAAGTGAAAAATTAAGGGATCCCCAAAGTTATTAGAATCCACCAGTAGGGGGAGATGAATATCTGCACCAAATTGTATTGCAATCCATCCCATAGTTGTTGAGATATTTCAGTCTGGACCAGAGTGGTCGACCCACCAACGTAGTCATACCAGGAGCCACATCGTTAGCATGGTGAAATGGCGATCTGGCTGTCATATATTGTACATCCAACAAGATGGAGTACTGATTTTAATTTCCTTGGATCCATGCCAGACCTGCTTAGCAGTGCTGTGGCTATATAAAAATAGATTCATGCAAGCAAATTAATAATTATCATCTGTGAGAAACGATAAGCTCATAATATAGCCACTGCATTCTGCCTTTAGGCGTTTTACACAACAGTATAGTAAACAGGGTGCTCAGAAGCAGCAAGGGCAAATAACTGCCCTGACGTGTGCCCCCTTCTGTGAATCACAACTCAGTTATCCATCATAAGTGTGATATATACTGTACAGTAGCCCAACTTGCTGCAGGGCAAAGCAAAGAGATGTTTTGTAATATTATTCAAAGCAAGTTGTTTTTTAATTGTTAATAAGACTATGCACATTCGATCAGATGATGCCTTTATGCATAAGTAAAGGTGGTAACAACAGCAAGCTAATCAGCGATGTGCATCTTGTTCTCCAGTGGGATGCCAAGTAATTATGAATGAGGAGCAGGCAAAGCAGGGTTCACTAATGTGCCTTCAGTGCTGAAGATGAGGAGAGAAGCAGAAAGATATAATTCTACTATATAATGATCCCAGACAGGGGGAAGGGTGAGTCATGGAGGCAAAGAATCCATCAGGGAATAGATGGAACAAAATAAATGGCATCTGAAAGTGCAAGAGAAGAAAAAAAAAGGGGGGGTGGGGTGTAAAAACCACATTCTCCTGGGACGAACAGCTACTTCAAACTGTATCTTTGGATGGGCCTATTGAATATTTGACAACATATAATATAGCCTACAAGGGATCTCATTCAGTGATTGATCTCTCATAAACATGAATATGGGTAAAGATACTGGTATCAGAATGCTTGAGATCCTGGTGTGAAATTTTCACATGGATTTTACTCCTACTCAAACCAGGCGTAGCTGCTCCCTGTAGTGGTGGTGTGTGTTCCTGTGAGTGAGTAGTGGTAGCTCCTGCGGTCCATCAAGACGGCCTTTGAGGGGGACCTGCTGTTTTGGTGATCTGACCGCCTTCACTGGGTGGTTGTACACCCTGTGGTACTCTGTTGAAGTCTGCACACATCTCTGCCTGGGACTGAGACATTCCCCTTGCGGCAGTGCTCTGAAGATCAAAAGCTATACATGATGTCTGTCTGACTCATTTTTGGTGTAAAATCTTTTTCTGGACTTTAAATATCGGCGCTTTCTCTACATTTCTACCTCTCCCTGTGTGTATTCTTATGTACACACCATTCATGACGCCATGACAGACATAGGCGATTCACACCTGACCAGGAGGAAAGGCCAAGTAGTGATGTACAGGCCTATTACTGGTTTTAACCGCAAATGACAGTACCTGTGGATGTGGTTGTCATGGCACCAGAGTGTGAAGTCTTTCATGAGTGACTTTGATGTATAAGTTAAAGCCCAGCATGTGAGATATGAGTCTCCCACTGTACCCTTCATACACTAACTCCGCCATTGGTGCTGCTCATATTTCCCTCTCTGCATTTTTAATTTCATATTAAATCAACAAACAGCGCATTAACAGTGCAAGATAATCTGGGGAGAAAAACTGTCAATTAGCTGATTATGAGACTGCTACATGGCTTAAGGAGTGTGGAGCATATGTAGGTGCTGACTACACCCTCACACTGAATTGTGTCCCTGTCTTTTGCAAGGCGGCAGTGACAGAGGCATACAAATCGCCTGTCATCTTCCATTAGAACAGAAATCGGTCACAGGAGATTCCCTCATGATGTACAAACTCATGTATTATACACAAACTCCTGTCACATGCACGCGCTGTATACGAACCTCTATGTACACGTATACAATGATGAACAGAAATGATGACATTATCTGCCATTACACGTGAAGTTGAAATGAAAATACAGATTTTAGGCATCAATATTTCAATGGGTCTGTGAATTGCCTCCAAGACATGTGTTGCATTATTGAGAGGGAGCTGCTTGCAGTTTGAAGTATGTCATGGGTGATTCTCATTGACAGGAGGAATTCTTTCAGCAGACAAAAAGATGAGAGATACTATAGACGTGTCTTTAGTCTTTCTGGGTGTCCTCAGGAAAAGGTTTCTACATTCCAGTCCGGCTCAACTAATGCAATGTTACATATTGATTCCCAAAAATTCACCCTGCTCACAAACTTGGATTACTCCCATTTCCAACTAAATGGTCTGGGGCACCACTACTGCACATGATTTACTTTGTGTATAAACAGTTTTCAAGTCATTTTGCCAAAAACATTTTCTCAGCAGCGCCGCTCTACAGCAGCAGTCTATAGCCTCTGCAGCACTGTTGGTAGCGGTGTTCACACTGTGGATGTTGAATGCATTATAGATTACAGCACTGTTTCTAATCTAGAGCTGTGTAAAATATGTAGATATGCTTACAAATAAATAATATATTCTTACAATTTAATTACATTTCTTGTATTGACGAGGAAACCCCCAAACTATAAGGGATTTTTGTCCAAACTCGCCATCTAGTGTACGAAAAAGGAAACTGTAGTAAAAGCCAGTAACATAGGTAGGGTTATATTTTAAGTAGTCATGTCAAGTAAAAGTACTGAAGAAGGGAGTGTTATATTAAAGATTATACTATTGAAGCATTTTACTGATGTATTTGTACTATATTGTACTGTTGAGTAGTTTAATCTACAATAATGAAGTTACTACTAACTGCAGCTGCCAAATAAATGTAGTTGAGCAAAAAGTACAATAATTCCCTCTGAAATGTAGTAAAATAGAAAAATAAAGTATAAAGTATTAAACATAAATGTAATTAACAGTACAGTGAATTTTCTACACTGTTGGACTATAGTAATGATGTTTACAGCTCTCTTAAATATTGGTCATCGTTCAGAATTAGCAGGACCCCGTACTGCATTTGCCAACCTGAAGGTAAAAGATCAAGGGGCTTAATTCAGTAATTTGCTGTGTATTCATAAGTCTGCCAACACTCTTTTTCAATTAAATAGTATGAACGACACTCAAGGTCAAACTGCAAAGAATTCACACTTCACTTCATTTGTGTCTTTTTAATCAGCAAAACCAAATCTCATGGAATTTAGAAGTGTACATTATTTTTGCTCAGTAGTGTTAAGTTGCCTGTGAATGGTCCATTTCAATGAAAACAGCAAAAGCCAAGGAGCCAAGATGATCTCAGATGGAAAAAAAAAACTGACTTCCATCTGAGAACGCGGTGCTCCTAGGACCATTTTATTTCCATAATTAATTTATACTTCCAACTTACAGGGTAATCAAACAATACTCAGGAATGTTTACAGATGTGAAATCGGTGTCGCCTCAGCTCCCGCCTCGAAATGGTCGTCTCACTTTGAGTTATTTGTTCAGAGAGGAGATTGTGGCAGCAGAGGATAAAGTTCAGAAAGTTTTGCAGAGGCGCCGTGGAGCTTCACTTACATCAAACAGTGATTTGGATTTGCCATCAGCTCTCGCCTCCACAGAAGCCCCCCCTGCTCCGACCGTAACCCCCGACCCCTACCCCAAAAAATGTCTGTTCCACAGGCCGCTGTGTTGTGTTGCTGGGACGGGCAAGTAGAGCTTCGACAAAGCGGAATTATCAGCGGTCCAGTGAACGTTTCTGGATTGCTTCGGCCACCGCGGTGCGCAGGAGGGCAATGACAGAACGAGGGTCGTCACTGCCTATCACAGCGCTGCCTGACACAATCATGTTGGCTCCTGCCTGAAGCAAACATGAGCATTCGTGAACTGTCAGCGGACACAAAATCTATAAAATAATTTTAAGATGGTTATTCTATTAGTTGATATTTGTTACCTCTGCACATTTGTGAATGCTGTCAGGGCCGACCCCTCCATCCACTTCAATGTCTAACGAAGGGAACTGACTCCTCAACCAGCTCACCTGAGTCACATGCAGAGAAATAAAAGAGAACACCATTTCTGAAACACGATTTTCAAACGTTAATAGGACTGCAAAAAGAGACACAGTGCTGCGGATTAAATCAAACACATTTTGAAATTGAAATGCTAGTCAGACAAAACTGCTGTGCTTTGGTGAACCAGCGCTTCTATCTGGGCTGTGAACTGTTATAGACATTTAAGAGAGGAGAGCACTGAAACTGAAACTCATCTTTATTTAGTATTTATGTAATACCAGTTTGTGTAGTACTGTGGTTGAGCAGAAACTTGCATAGAATGTGAGTCTCTCACTGTGAAAGTGAAACATTTCCTGGTACTTAGCTGTATTGTTACTATTTAGCAGAAATGTGAAAGAAACTATAGTTAGTCTAACGAGATGACTGAGATATATAAATTGTTGTATACAAGTTATTTAAACTATCCCACGACTGTTTCGGTTGAAGGCAGCTCTGCTTGGCTTGGTCGCAGATCACAGAGGCGCTGTCTACGCTCTGTGTCCTCCCCTAACAAGATGCAATGAATGGAGCATGCATCCATTACCGGAGCAGCTCAAAGAGAATTGGCCTGTAAAGTATTTCTTTTTGTCACAAAGGTCCACTTGTTTATGTATTCTCCATAACTGTAACAGCACGCTTTTGTCAATGCACTGCACATCTGATATGTGACACTGACAAGTGACACCCTTTGAGGTATTCATTAGGTAAAAGCAAACTGGTGATTTCAATGATTCACATTTCTAATTACTTACTGTGGCACAACATCAAAACAGTAAGCGGCACGTACTCCACTGTGACTGAGTATCTCATTCAAATATTTCCCTCTACCTGTGGTTAGTCCTTACCTTGGGCATCATGTCCTCCATGAACTTCTGTCCTCCAAAACCCGGTTCAACAGTCATGACCAGAGCCATGTCGATCTGGTTAGCCCAGGGTGCCAGCTCCTCAACAGTAGTACCAGGCTTTATGGCCAAACCCACCTGCAAAACTCCCACAGTGTTAGTGTGAAGGGATTAAATACTGTATGAATTCATACAAATACTAACATGCATTTTTCAGACAAGTCTTTCCGACATGTGGTTTGTTAAATAAACCTTCAGATTCATTACACCTGTATTCTAAGAATCAAGGCCACTGTGCAGCATCACTGTCTCACCTTCATGCCACTCTCTTTTATCTCCTTGATGAGGTTTCCAGGGTTAGTGGTGGCCTCTATGTGGAACGTGTACTGGTTGGCCCCCGCTGCAGCCATTGGCTTCACCCACTGCTCCGGCCGAGACACCATCATGTGCATGTCTGCAACATCAACACTGTCACATTACTGCACCACACAGCAGAGCCATTCATGACTCACTTTAATGGGATAATTGGGTTATGGCTTTGATTATATGTGTGGGATTTTGTCTCACCAAAGAAAGGGTCTTGGCCTACTGACTTCCTTAGGCACTCTACCATGGGGTGGCCAAATGTGATGTTAGGGACAAAGTGCCTGCAAAGGGGAAACAAAAACAGACATTTACCTTCCAGCTGTGTGGACATTGACTCATCTTGCACAAACAACCGCAAACTAACGTCTTGCGTAAGTGTAGAGGAAGATAAAACACCCAAAACAACTAGCAGGAAGAGGGAAGAAGTGTGTTGTTAGGATTATACGCTCAGTTACTGTAAGGCCTCTTCAGTGACAAAACCTAAACCAGATAAACCCAGTTACATAAATATTCACTTCCTCCGGCTTAACTTCTGGCGAGCTATCTTAGCTTGTTGATGTTAGCCAACTTTAGCTCTCACCCACTGAACTTCCAATTGGGCGCTGCTAGCCGTTAGCATGCTAGCTCGTGTAACTTACTACAGGTGAACTGACCCGTCCATGACGTCGAGGTGCAGGTAGTCCGCCCCGCACTCCATCATCCGGACGCACTCGCTGCCCAGACAGGACAGGTCGCTGCTCAGGATGGACGGACCGATCTTCGCACTGTAAGCCATGCTGTTCACCGCTCTTACTGTCCTCATGCAGCCCTGGCAGCTAACGCAAGAGGTCAAGTCAACCGCGACGTAAAGTACGACTTCCGCTGTGAACCTTCAAAATAAAAGCTATAAGGCGCTGCAAACCCAAATGACTAAAATGTGTAGAATACTGAACAATTGCTGACGTGTGGTTATTTAAAAAAAAAAAAATGTGTGGGATAAAATGCCAGGCTCAGGATAGACCATATATAGTCTAATAGGACAGATAAATGAATGTATGGCTGCCTTTGTATGCAGTTGTGTTTATTTATGTGGTCGTTGTTTGAGGATATCACCATATACTGTCAGTGGATGTAACCCTACAACAAAACGCATTGTGTACTGCTTTCAAGTGTTATACAAATAAAAATATTATTGTTGTTGAACAAAAATAAATAAATAATCCATTCTCAGTGCAAGTAGGCCTATAAGACTAAAAAGGAAACATTGCTTTTGCATTCACCATCTTTCAGGTCAAACAAGGAGTTCATTGAATATTTGTTATAAAGATAGTTTTGAATCATTTTTCATTCATCGGTTCTATTTTGTGTTTTTCTTCTCCTCTCGAATATGGATTATTTTGAAGACAACATTTAGTCACTACCGGTCTGATTCAAGGTGTCAGTGGGTAACTTGGTGCAACTCTTCTGGCCTCACACTTCCGCCTTCAAAACAAGACTTTTGACACTAGATGGCGCAAATCTCATATGTGTAATGGACCCAGTTCTCGGCCCTTCACAGTGGATTTGATGTGAATGGGTGTTGATTGAGGAGGAGATTCAAGTTATAAGGCGCATAAATGGTGTTACTACTTGTTATTTTTTTCCATAACATTTTTGTTCCCCTGCAGTTAGTTGCAACATATTCCTGCAAATTGCAATTCTTGTTGTTTTTCTACTATGATAAAGACTAATAGCAAAGCCATTTCCTGAGAAGTCATTACAGATTTCTGTGAACACAGTCTAATTTATTTTGGGCTGAGTAATAGGTCGGGTTTGTTGGGTAATATGGGACACAGTTTTGTAATCAGTCTGTTGTTTTCATAGGACACGTTAAGTAATGTGGAACATAGTTTACTAAATGGTGTAAAAGGCATGAAATTGCCAAGCCTTTAGAATTCTTTCTCAATTCAAATTATCCAGCATGCTCTCTGTTTCTATTTTCTCTCTGCTATTAATTTCACTTTTTTATGTCTCTCTGAGATTTCACAGACTTGTTCTCGTCAGCCACCAACCTCCATCTGTCTCTGTCATTCTACTTATGCCATCACTTAAAACATAAGTGTGCCTACGGATAACTTAATGGGCGCACAATATTTTTCACACTATGAGGAAACAGGTATTTCATGATATAAAGTTGTCTTGGCTTTAGAAAAACAGGTTTTATTGATTCAAGCAGGTGGCTGGATGGAGAACAGGTTAGCCTGCAGGGTTACTATTGTCTGCCAAAGACCTGTGATGAATCTAAACCTCAAAAGAAAGAAAGCCTCTTACAGAAATAAAACAAATGCCAGTAGGACTAGAAAGGCTTTAATGCCATATACTTGACACAAACTTAATTAACAAATAAAACAGACAAAATATGCATAATAGGGCCTTAAAAAAAACTTTAGAGTGGGTGTATAAAATGCTTTAGTCCTGAATAATGCAATGATGTAACAACTTTGATATCATACCAATTTTATCATCTGATGTCTAAGGTATGGTGAGTGGATAAGGAATATGCAAGTGTGAATTAGTCCCAGATGTCCCATAATACCTGTGTAATCCTATTTTATCTCCTACAGTTTGGTGTCATTATAGCTCTTCAGAGATATAGTTTACAGTATCTTTACTGCACATTAGTTCAAGTTGTCCTTCTTTGTCAGATTTGTTTGTCACCTCCATCATCTTGGACACAGTCCACTGAAATGCTATGAATGTTTTTCAGATGAGTGTGTAAGTTGTTGTGATTTATAAGAAGCAGATGGCTGAGGTTTTAAAAAGCCTCTGCAGCGCTCTGCTGAAGCTCAGCTCACAAAGAGCCACACTCATATACCCAGATTGGCTAAACAGAATCTGACATTTATGAGTTTTACCCACGTTTTGCATTACTGCGGCAATGATGGAAACACTGGTGGCATGGCGTACTCTGGCCGACAGGAAGATGATATATGCAGTTTTTGAGCAGGGTTGAGGCAGAGTAAGTTGGCGTTGCAAAAAATTGGGGCCTCAAGAGTCTCAGAGGAAGGTAGTGAAAAAAAAAGCTTGGGCTTTGACAGTAATTTTGTGAACCTGTGCCACAGCTGCAAAGGGCTCAGTCTGTCCATATAAAAGTACTTTGTGGTGTCTCTCTGTTATTGAGAGCAGGGTTGATGGGGGTGTTCAAGGAAGATTCACTGCAGCTCATTTACTGACAGTTATCTCCTTAACTAAGATGAGTGAAACATTATTTTGAGTGGTTGAGTAGTGTATTTCCACAGAGGTCACACTCAAGGTTGATGAATCGCACCAACCTGGTTGAGTTTGTATTTTGTCTTCAAGAGGAGTCATTCTTTTTCCTGCAGCTGACATTTAAGACACATTCTTCAACATTACTGTAAACAGCTCTAACACCAAGCACATGACATTACAGTCAACCACAGGCTTCTGTTTACTGGAGGTCCCCATTAAAGACACCTTTTTTGTTTTAGGGAGGGAAGCTCAGGAATGTGACTCGCAGTCATTTTCAGGAGGCTGTCAAGCTGTTCTCTATTGCCCAGTGGTGACATATTCTCATTTTGACACCCCAGAATAACAAGTACTGTACTGTAATATATATTCACATAGCCTTCTGAGGACATTGATATGTGTATGAGAAAACAAAAAGCACTTTTGAGAAATATATTACATATAAATATATAACAAAATACATGAATATACTCAAAATAAACATAGCCCTCATGTTGTCATGCACAGTTTTCAGTTATTCTAAGTTATAAATCCTCTTTTAAATAAACACTTTGTGTATTAACACATAAATAAAGCCATGGCTGCTCTGTAATGCCATCTCACCTTACTAGAGGTATAGGGTGGGCCCCTCCAGATTTAATGGCAAGAATTTCAGAATTTATTTGGAAGATCAAAATCCTTAAGTGTGTGTATGTACTGTACTTCTTCACAGCATGTATGGCTTTTTGGTCCTAATGAGCTTGTGGATGAAAGATTTCTCGTTACATGCGTTCCTGCATCTCAGTCATCTGTGAAGACAATTAAAAAATGTCTTTTGTTGGAAAGTTGAAGACTAATCAGTTCCATTCCTGGTCTACTAGATGAGCGTGTGTTCATTTTCATATGTATTAGCAGCTTCCATTTTTATGAGTTTCTGGCTGTTGAACTGCTAATTAATGTGATTGTTTATATTTCAGCCAGAGCATTCTTTTAAATGAATATTAGTTTTTTAGTTTTTTCATCTCGTGTTCCCACAAGGTATCAGCACTTTTTCACCAAGTTGGCAAATCACCAGCACTTTCAATTGTGTCCCTGGAGGTTTAGGTTTAGCCTTTACAGTTGGCTAATTAACAGCTACACAACAGCGTGTACTAAACATGTTTGAAGTTGTTTAACAGTCTTTTGAAGTGCATCATTTACGGACTATGAATTAATTACCTTGTAAATCAATAGCAAGCTCAGTCAAACTGAAGAACCCACTCAAAAACACAACAGCCTCCTGTATCACAATTGCTAATCTGCCGGGGAAATTGTGTGTTGATTAGATATAGGAAAGAATTCCTGTGTGTGTGCTTTAAGTGCTCTTCAAGATGTGCTCATTTGCATTCAGCAATATGTGAGCTTTAGATAAGTTGGGTTTGTGTGACCTTTAACCTCTGCAGTAGAAGGCAGGAACAGGAATTGATACAGGGCTGCTCTGCTTTTTCTTGCTCCAGTGGTAGATTATTAAAGACTTGGTACACATCCAAACTTTTCATGTATTATCTTGATTGAAACCTTCCTCCTGCTTCCCTCCAGCAGTTGACTCTAGCCTCCTGAGCAAACAGATAGCGATAAACCACTTTCTTGTGATGGTCGGAAGGAGAGTTTTGAACATGTGTCCTTGTAGCCTTTCCCTTCCTGGACTTTATGTCACCGTGGTCGGGGTCCTTGAGTGGAAAGGGATGGGTGGGGTGGGTGCTACCTCCCTGCGCTAGGTTAATGCTCCCAATCAAGTTTTTTTCCCTGCCACGGGGGGGTCACACGGAGGTTTGTGTTTGTGTGTGCCTTCAGTATGGATGCTCAACACGCAAACTTTCATTGGGTGAGTGTTTGATGGCAAGATATCCACAAAGAGGTGAGAAGGAAATGCTACAAATCACAAGATCTCATGAATTTAAGGTTTTACTGTAAGGCCTATTATGAGAATGTTCAACCTGGCCCATTATACCTGTCATTGCTCACTGGATTTTCTAGAGAGACTTTTCATTATGATGATGAACTCACATACTGCACTCCCAGTAGCCACAAAGACTCACTGTGAGACCTGTAATTACTAACCACATTAGACTGAGACTAGAACCAGGAAGCTGTGGTCCTTTGTGTTGCCTGGCCTGTGACTGCAGGATTATGGGTGCTCCTAGTGTTTATTATACATTATGTCACACCATTACAAGTACATAAAAACAAGATTTGAAATCAGTGAAGTGGTCCTTCTCTTTCCACGTGTCTAAATCAGCTAGTGTCATCAGAATAATTATGTCAGTTATTTAAACAGTATTAAATCTGTCCCAGTGTGTATCCATTGACATGACCTCAAATTTATGTCCCCTGACCACAGCACACTTCAGAGCACCAGTGGCCAACATACAACTGTAATTGCCTGTGAAAACCCCCTCAATGGGGAAATGGACCCTTCCACCGGTCATAATTTAGTGTTTTATGGGGGACAGAGTGTCACTTCAAAGGGGCAGAAATGAGACCACAGGGGCACCAATGACATTTCAAAATGACAGCATGGGGTTATGAAAGAATAAAAAAAAAAGATTTATTCTGAATATTTTTGGGAGATTTAATACCAGTAGCCCACCAAGTAGGTTTATATGAGCAAAGCTTACTTCCCGACTTCATAAAAAATCTAATCCACCTGATTTAATCTTTAATATTTGAAGATTGTGAATGCAAGGGGACTGCTGAAAAAGAACACAGCAGGGTTTATTATTTTCTCACAACATGTGCTCCTCGAGTGTAGGGGTTTGCTTTATGAAAACGGGAAATCCAGTTCTAATAAAATGCACTTTCTGAGATTGGACAGACAGATTTTTTATATATATCTGATATTTTATAGATTTATTTCCTTTTTTTCTTTCAAACTGATGTAATCCTGTATTTGCCATCTTATGCTTTAAGCTATCAAACAACCTAAATCACAGCTAATTTCACTGATACTTTCATACAAACACGATGCAAACACAATATTAAAGTCTTACAAAACTAAGGCAAATCTGGCAACAAATCTAAGAGTAAGAAAGCATTTGTTCAAGCTCTTTAGAAATGAGGATTCTCTGCTCTGCTGGGAAGAGTTGAATGTGCTGGTAGTGCTTAGAATACAACATGAACATCAGCTGCAGAGCATTACTCAGTTGTGAGGGGAAAAAAGAACATTTATAGGAAACTGTTTGGCACTGAGTGTCCTTCGTCTTTGGAGAAAATAACATTATGAAAAGTGAGAAACATGCCTATCACTATCATATGATCCAAATGGGAGCATGAATCCTGACCCCATCTGGTGTTTCCAACAGCTGTTGGACCGACTGTGGAGGGGAGGATCAACGAATTCTCCAAAATCCTTATCCTCCGTGAAGACTCATTTAGGGGTTTCAGCAGCAGCAAGATAGGTAACCAGGATGCACTCAGATGCAGTTATGCACACACAAGTTGAAACATATACACTTGTTCTCAAACTTGAACAAACACACACACTAACTCTCCATGACGTTCTGTCTTCCTGTGTTTGAGGCCAAATAGTCTCTGGACAGGATTTGACCAGCTGACTCCAGGGAGCAGGGAGCAGAGATCAGTCAGTGAACCACTGACAGTCAGTTCACAGTGAACTGAATGCAGGCAACATAAACATTCAGACTTTGTGAAGTTATTCATTCAAATCAAGTTTAACTGGCAAAGAGAGAAATCGTCCACAATAAAAACACTTAAAATGTAATAAAATGTTTAATATCTATGTAACAGTTACACACAAGGTTGTCATACTGATTAACACAACTGAAAGCTCAAACCTTCTACAGCTATTAAGACAAACTCATTTGTGAACTGTACCAACATTCATCTGTGTGTAAGAGTTTAACACACAGTGCTCTGCATGTTGGATAAGTTTCACAAACTGTGGGGCAGCCCCCCTGGTGGGGCATAGAGCCACTACAAGGGGGGGCGTGGATGACCAAGGGAAAAATATGGAGTGAAACTAAGTTAAAGGAATGTGATTTATGCAGAGAAAAGGAGTTTGCTGATGCTATCATGCTGACCTTCTTTTTTCTTTTTTTCTGAGCAGCTTTGCCTATCATTGGTAATGACTGATAAGAATTGTGGGATGGTGGGGCATGAACTTTTTTCTGCTTCTGAAGGGGGGCATGCCAGAAAGTTTGAGAACAACTGGATTAGCATGTGCAGCTGTGACAGAGTGCAGATGTATTGGCAGTGCGGCTAAAAAGCAAAAGCTAGGGACAACTACAGGAAAAATCCAAGAAGTACCAAAAAGCTGTTAATGAACCTTACCCTTTTTAATCTTGTTGCTTGGTGGTTAGATGACTCACCAAACGCAGATAATGTCACCTAATGTCAGGGTATTTCTAAAGCATCTAATGCTCAGGCACTTCAGTCATTGATACTAAATGTCAGCTTTTCAAAATAAAAGGACTGTGACTTTCTCTCCAGTTCACCTTTGTTTATTGTAACCTTTCATTAATCTGGAAAGCTCACTGAGATCTCTTTAGCAACAGAGACCATAGTTTAACAACCACACAGGGTGAAATTCAGCAAAGAAGAGCCACATCATTCCAAAAATCCTCAAACTTTAAAATTTCATAATGCAATAAAGCCAGAGTCTGTGTTTGGCACGATGCAAGGTATTGTGCTCTCCCTGCTGTTTATCAAGTAAAAAAATGACCAATCCATACCACTATAACTCTTTCTACATTCAGCACACAGAAGGACAGTCAAAAGTTACTCTTTGAATCGTCAGACAATAACTTTTTCGAACACACTAAACAAATTTATGATGCCTGTCACTGTAAGAGTATCATAGCTTGGATTGCTGTTGACTTTATACTCCTTCTGAGTCTTCAGTCCTGTCAGTGAAACATGTGAGCGCCGTTATCAGGGGAAATTGTTCATTCCATAAAAAAAAAGTTTGATTCTAAAGACTTATACACACATCCTGACAAAGTGTTGTCCAATTAAGCTCACACAGAGAATGGACGGAAGTGTGATGGGTTACAGCCCCCTGGAGACACACAGACCTATGGGAGCACTTCACCAAACTTCAGGTTTTATTGTGGCAGCGTTCCTACTATCTTAAGTGTTTTCATTCCGCCTTTAGATATCCTTTGAGGTATTTTCACTCCTTTTACGCTGCTTTTCCTGCTGCTGGTTGGCAGCATAAAAGGCTAATATTGACTTTGCTGATGTGTTTTTGTTCAGCATGGGAACGCTTCAGGCTTTTGGCTAGTGCTGGCCTCTTTGAGTGGCTTACCAGAGGGGCCTGGCAGATAGCCAGCATGTATAGCAGCTAATAATGGACTCTGCTATATAGTACAGCTCTGCTGGAAAGGGACAGATACACTGGTACAAGCCGCTGTAATTTGGGTTATGCACAGCATTGCATTAAAAATGTTAATGAAGTCATGGTGCTATCCATAGTGCTATCCATGAAAGGCTAATAAAAGTTTGAGAGATTTCAGAGATTAATAGAGCATTTAACCTGGCCCCTGCTGGTTTCCTGAAGTCTGGGCACAGAACACAGAAGAACAGCTCCATAGAGGAAGGTATTTGTGTTTTATCTTCACTGGCAGGAAACATCCCATGGCACTGAGAGAGAAGAATAGAATACAAAAATATGGATCGCAGTTGAGGAGCAAGGATCAATGGGCCCTCTGCCAACAGATTTCATGAGCCACTCCATCAACAGGAATGGAGGCACGATAGGGAGTTATGCAGCACAAAGTGAACCAGAAATCCATACGAGCCTTGACAAATCTTTTTCTCACTGATGCAGAAACTATCTGCGAGACTAATAGAAACACTGGCAGTTTTGGAGGAGATCCACCCAGCGATGAAGTTCAGCAATGTAACAAATCAATGTTGTTTTTCAGGCTGTGGCAGGGTGTTCCCTCATTGGGTTATGTAAGGTCTAGTACTGGAAAACAAAAGCTGTTAGTGGTTCATTAGGGTGGATTTCCCTTGAGTAAAATAACCTGTCCTGTGGGTAACTCATTAATTACAGTAACTGTTGTTACTCTAGGATTAAGTTTTACTTTTGGTATGACAGCTTATGATATAATAATTTTTATAAAGAATATTCTCCAGAGTGAGCAGCAAATAAAACTGTAATAACATCTTAAAAAACGACGTATTTTTGCTTAATATATTGCATTAAATTGTGATTAAGCATTGAAATGACTGGAATCTTCCCTATGGAATAAGTATTGTTATTTAAAGAAATAGAGTGACATTTTTGGGAACGATGTCTTTTTGCTTTTTTGGCAGAAGACTTAAGTTGTAAATATAAAACTACAGACATCAGTCGGTTAGCTTAGCTTAGCTTAGCTTAGTATAAAGACTGGAAAAAGGGGGGAAGAGCTAGCCTGCTTCTCTCTCTCCAAAGGTAACAAAATTCGCCACCCAGCAGTTGCAGTTGGCATGCCTGCCTCTGTTTAGTCATTAACCTCTCTTGTCATTCCCCACCTGCCCTGTAGTTGCCCCCAGTATGTTCCCAGCATTCCTAGTCACCTTATCCCCTTACTCACTAACATACCTGTTCCCCATCCCCCATTAGCTCCCCTGCATATACCAGCCCTCTTTCCCAACACTTAGACAGATCATCCAATGTACTAGCGGCCCAGCCTTCATACCTGACCGCAGCCTGTTCCCCACTCTGCCTGTCTGCCCCATGCCAGCTTTGTTTGTCCTCGCTGACACATTACCTGTCTTGAACTGAAGTAAACAGTTTATTGCTTTCAACTCTGCCTCTGAGTCTTGCTTTTCTCTGTGTGCAGAACCATTACAACATTGCAAATATTACCTTTGATCATTGTTTGAGCTTGAATTACTGATTATCTAATGAAATACTGCTTTGTTTTGGAAAAAAATGCTTGTTTGCTTTCTTTCGGGGAATTAGATAATAAGATTGAAATTATTTTCATTTTGTTTTGATGTTTGTAAGTATGTCAACATAATTCAAGTCTTGTTAAGAGACCACACGCATTCTGGGATGATTTCTTAAAGGCTTGATTGCTATAAACAAACGAATACTTTTACAAATGTATGTCTTTGTGTAGCAATGTGATAAAAATGAAAACAAACACATTATACTGATATGTCTGCAGCTATTCACTAACAAGAACAAACAGCACCAGAAGCAATCATAATGCAGCCTGGGACGACCTGGGTTTATCTGTAGTTGTCATGACAGTCATGTCAATTCCACTTGTGCATTCCTGTGGTATTAAGACACTCATGGATCCCTGGCAGGAATTTCCCCTGGCCCGCTCTCTGTTTTTTCTGCTGTGTCCCTGCCTCTGGAGGTGAGTGAAAGTTCAACCACACCAAATCTGGAGTCTGAAAGAGCATCTCAATTTTTCAATATGCATATTGTGTTCCTCTGCACTGCTCTTGGCACTTGTGTTGGGCACAAATTGTGTACTCTATGACAATCAAAGCTTTTCACTCAAAAGTACTTTGCATACTTTTGGCCGGTTCCTGAATTCATAATGAAAGTAGATGGGTTTGTTTCACGGTGTACTCAGATCTGTGCTGAATCCTTTGTGTAATCCAAAGGCAGAATATAATAATGGATACATAAAGGAATAGGATAACTGTTGCTATGATTATGGTAGTGACCAGTGGGAGTATCACTTTACTTGCAGAAACCTGTGAATAGCATTTTCAAATAATACCAGAAAAACAAGAAGTGATTCATGTCATTGCCTTGGCAACATATCAGTGTTCTGTGCTGGAAATGCCTTTTTTTATAGAAAAGAGCAGCTTTTTGCCATCAGAGGCCAATTTACACTGTGTTGTCCAGAGCTGTCTCCAAGTTGTGTTCCCCAAGTGATTTATTTGTAAGACTATAATCGATATCACCTTGACTGGATAAGGTTGTGTGAAATCTTTCATGAGTGTCTGACATATTCAGTGATGGCAAAGATCAGGAGAATGGAGACATGGGCTGCAAGGGTGGGACTCTTGGTTTTCATCCTGTGTCATTCCTGAGAAGTGGCGGCAGATATTATGTCCAGATGTTTTTGCAGGTTAGAGTGGACACTATGATATCCTCTCTCTCTTTGCATTGTGTTCTGATACTTGGACAAATTGTACAGCTTGATAAGTCAATGATTATATTGATATTTTTTGAACAATAATGGATCAAATTACTATGTGTAATGTGAAAGGGGTTGCTCATAGTGACAAACCCACTGATAATTGCCATCAGACTTTTGGGCCTTTTCGCTACAACAGAGCTGTTATAGTGTCTTTTCAGCTGCAACGGGCAGCTGTTTTCCACTGAAAACACTACTGTACACTCCCTGCACAAAACAGAAGTTAGTGATTGGTGAACATAGTGGAATATTTAGCTACTAAAGAGTCTAAGCTTAAAATATTCCCCTCGGGAGTTGGTGAGGATATGAAAACACAGCTAAAGGGAGAGTGAACATTGAAACTGAATTCACCTGTGGGCCAGAAAACTCCAAATGAATGCTAACGTTGCTCAGTATCTGCTTGAGTTTTGTTAACTAGTGCGACATATCAACTTAAATATGGATTGAATGTCATGTTTACAGATTGTTTCCAATTACCCTACGTGGACAAAAATTTCAGTTAATGCAGGTTTAAAAACTTCAAGCCACTGTCAGATGTCACAAATCAACAAATATACATTTCAAGTATGAAATCCTCTGTGAGGCTTGCATGTGTGTGAACAATGTTATGACTCTCTTTAGACTGTAGTGGTGTCCTTTTACTTCCAAAGTTTTGACTTCATCTTGCTCCAGAGGCCGATTTGGGTTACATGCATACTTCTGCTTTTATTTTACAAGTCAGTATTGTGTCCACACCACAGCTCCATTCAGCTTTCATCACCATAGCATTCAAGCAGTTAAGACATTTATAGCTGCAACTGTCACTCCCTGGCTGCACTCTGACTCATGCTGGAGACGACACAGTAACTAAATCACAAAACATGATGTAACCAGGCAAAAGTGTACACATAACCATAACAAATGTTGACATTCATGTGATTACTTCTCATTTGTAAAATAATGATACTCTATTCCTGCTCAGAGTTTCATTCAGGCAGCACATAGCAGCTATATCAGGACCTTGCTGACTCTCTGACAGTGAAAGAAATGAGGTAATGCTGAAGTGCACTGTTACAGTAGCGGTGCCTCATTCGTCATCCTACACTATCAACCCCTTTATCTCACCATCATCATGCTGACACCACAACAGGAACATGCTTAGATACAAGATCATACCCCCATCAATCATTTTACACCACATGTTAGAGCCTTCCTCAAGCCCTGGAGGTAAGATAGGAGGCTGGAACCTACCTGTGTTCTAAAAGACTTGGTTGAAAGGTGAGAGTGAAGGATGTTTTCACACTGGAAGTCACCCTGGTCCAGTATTCTTTTTATACAAGTGTGATATAGAAACTTGAAGCCACTAGTGAGAGTACACTGACAATAGACTTAGGAGGAGGCCAACTATAGGAGACAACTTGAACACAGTTTGCATATAAATATATTCTGGAATTTTTGAAGAGGGAGAAGGAGGAGTAGATGGTTTGTAATTATATTTTTTATTTATTCTTTTAAAGTATTTTTTTGGCTTTTATTTGATAGGACAGCTGAAGAGAGACAGGAAAGGGGGGCAGAGAGAGGGGGGATGACACGCAGCAAAGGGTTGCAGGTCGGATTTGAGCCCGGGGCCGCTGCAGCAAGGACTCAGCCTTGGCACATAGGTCGCCAGCTCTACCCACTGAGCTAACCGGGCGCCCTGTAATTACATTTAAGTGGAAATTAGAACACATCAGACACAAGCATAAATTAATGTGACAAGCATAAACTACAATCCTACCCAGCAGCCACTTTAAACCAAACCTCAAGGTTTCAGAGCAAACTTGATTCTTAAAACTGAAACTTTTTGTGACAATATTGAGAGTAGATAAGGTTGTTCTCTCGGGAAGATAAGACTATGCCATTTGTGAAAAACCAGGTCATGGGAACAGGATCAGGCAAGACGGACTAAATGTACACTAAAGTACACTAAGCGTCTCATGACTGATGCTAATGGAAGAGCAGAGTTGATAATGTTACTCAGGACTGTATGTCATGAACACCTTTACCTCTGTACTGAGTTACATTCTCATCTCATACATCTCAACTTGTGAACAACACAGAGTTGATTGAGCTATTTGTTTAAACATCTTTAAGCCTAACTGAAGCTTTTACTGAGCCTGCCCTTGTGAGAAGTGTAAACGGTGCTTCCATATGTTCTCATCTACTGGCATGACATTTCCAGACAGGCATGCACGGGTGCAGGCTGCACATTTACAGAAGCGCACACATGTGCTCAGACACATCTGTGAAACACAAGTCTTGATTAATGTGTGTAGAATTTGAAAAAAGAGGACTGAGCCTTTGATATCTGTATATCTGTGTTTCAGTTACAAGGCCACCTACTCAGCACTATTTATACACCGTATTGCAAACATAATCCGCCTGGCGGGAGAAGCAGGAGGAGGGGAAGAGTCTGGTGAGAATGGGTGGAAAGTAGTGGAAAAATGTATGAGGATTTAATTAAGAATGCGGATTAAGGACTGAAAATAATTACACAGTGTAATGACAGAGAGGGAGGTGAAATGTTTTCAAAGCTTGGAGCAATGTAAAAGGGCACCTGTGTGCGCTTGTAGGTGACTTGTGTTTAATGTGTGTTTGTATTTGTCTACCCCCAGAGGTAGGTCTGTGTGTGTCCAGTCCATGGCCTGGTGTGGATCAGGTTCACTGCCTGTGTGTGTCCCAGCCACGGACCCCCTCTGGCGGGCTGGGGTGATGGATGATGCCTGGAAGCTCTGGAGCTACAGATTGCTCATATGAGTGCTGTCTCAGCAGCTACTAGACAGTCATGGATGATGGATGCTTTTGAGTTTGTGAGCATGTGTAGATAAGTTTGGGTGTGAGTGAATGACGGGTTACTGATGGCTGTTGTGTTTTAGGTGTTATTCTAGCATTATTGATTACAAGGTGACAGGCATGTGAAGGAAAGCTATTTAATACTGTAGCAGAGAGTGGTGAAACACACACCTACGCACACCTCCTCCCTTAAACTTGTGTTTGTTCAAACCCCCCACTTCCCCTATAGAATTACCAACCATATACCAAGTGTAAGGCCAGGATGGAAGGCTCAGTTTGGGTTGCAGCCTTTACTTGTGACATATCGACCTCAATGAAAATGTTCATCCATCAATCTACAACACAGATGGACCAGACAAAAACATTTACCATGTTTCATCTGGTGAAATGTAGGATGTGTGGAAGGCAAAAATTTGATTCCTGACAAAACTATTGAGAATACTTCTGCATAAGGTTAAACAATGAGCCTTTGTTTCACACCGGTACCACACCTACTGTACGTCTTGACTTCATCGTTTTACTGATATTCCACTTTTTCTTCTGTGCGGTCCCTTCTTGAATATTTGTTCACTTTTAAGAAATATTTAACTGTAGCCTCAACCTCCCTACGATCAATGTTAAAACAATATTAGGCTGTACTTAGGCATAGCAGTAGTTAAATGCTAACATAAGCATGCTAACATGTGCACAATGATAATTGTAACATTCTGTTATATTTACCAGGTTCACCATCTTAGTTTAGTGTGTTTGCATCATTGCCAGTAAATAAAGTTCATAAATTCAACAATCCATCTGATAGTTGTTGTCAGATATTTAAGTCTGGACTAAAGTGCAGGAAAGACTGACATTGCACATCATTGTCATTACAGCCCTAAAGTAATGGGTATGCTACAGTGTCTTTTTTTACATATACGTTTTAGTGTGAGGGTCAGTTTTAATCTTTATTTGGATGTTTGCTTTTCACACAAAGTCCAGTGTAAGATCACTGTGCCCTTTTTCAGGGACAAGCAAATCAAAAGACCTCAAATTGAAAGTGCCCCAGAATAAATTCCGATCATCAGCAAATTTTCTTCCTTTCATGTTTTTGTTTTTGTCTTTTTTCAAAGGATCTTCATTTTCATTAAGGGGGTTTCCATTGAAGAAAATCAAATACAAAAGACTTACATTCCAACTCCCTCCATCTCTCCTGTCATCTTTCTGGCAGTTTTGGCTCCTAGTCCCAAATGATGGCCCTTTGATGTTCCATGTTGCTATGGTAACTTAATTGGACAATGCTGAAAATGATCAAGATCATACATTTGGTTTCAATGAGACGAGATTCTGCAAAAGAAACACTGCTGGAGGCTTGCTTTTCCCATGTCTACAAACTGAACAAATCTCTATTCTGTACTCGGCTGCTGACACCAACGAGTTGTGAATTATCAGATAAAATATAACTTACATTTGTTGATCCACTGCACCTCAGTTCAGGACAAATACTGTACATTACTTTACATATTGAAAAGTGGGTTTATACTGTACATAGAATCAATCTGATTCACAACAAGATTCAGCCCTCTATAGTGGTGTTATATGGTAATTGTAGTTTCTGCTACAGCTCTCCGTTTCAAAATATTTGGTTTTGAACAATGATGTTGCTGCAGCTGTGACAACAATGATGATTTGAAGCAAATAAAACGGTTCATAGATACATGAGGGCAACTCCAAGCCACTACAGGGGTGAAAAGGGGACAGAGTAAGGACAAACCCTGAGTTCCGCTTCTGAAACTTCTTCTATTCATAACTAAAGGCCAGAGGGGAAATACAATCTGTTGCATGTTTTCATTTGGTCAATTGTGTAGATGAATGCTGAGATTTGGTGTCACACACACACGGACATTGGGCGTGTCAGCTCTCAGATTCCCCACCCAAACCACCCTTATCCACACCCGGAAACTACAACTTCCTCCCCCATTCATCTCCCTGCGATTTTGTTTTATTTCTCAGGAGCTGTTTTACAAACTCATTTGTCAAGCCACACAAAAGTTTTAGTGAGCCCTGTGAAACCAAGCTTAGGAAAACAGTGGCGAGGAAACTCTCCTTTTTATACACAGAGAAGGATTACGGAAACAGCAATCAGTTAGGCTTTGAGGTTATTGTATTCAGGCCAACTGCACCAAACCTCAGCCTCAATGAGATACAGAAGTTTCAGTTTCAGAATCAAAGTCAGTTTGCACTGGAAACAGTCAAATGTAGTTCATCTTGTTTGCATGCATACGTTTACGCATGTTCATTATGAATTCCTTCTAATCGCAGCAGGGTGCGTGACGTGCGCCAGAGGTTGCTTGAGCTAGAGTGAGCCTGCCACCAAAACAACATAACGGAGGAAGAGTTGAGTGAGTTCCAGGGGAGCAAGTTTCACTCTTACGAGGGGGGGGGAGGTAACTGGGGTGTTATGTAGGATGACGAGTACCTCTTGTTGAAGGCAAGACACTCCAAGGTGGTTGTTGAATGACATACAGACATTTGTTTTCACCATAGGGTATGAATTGTGTGTGTGTGTGTGTATGTGTCATGGTGAGAGAAACTCCCTGTAAACTGATACCATACAGAGCCAATCTGTCCTGCTATCCAGAAAAGAAGAAATAGGAAAGAGACAGATATGTTTTTCTTTTCTTTTTAATGACAGGCAGACATAAACATGGGCTCATCATCAGTGACAATAATTGTTGAACTAACATTCTCTATATACAATAGAGTGTCTGTGATGAACAATGTGAACTGCTGATGGTAAAGAGAAATGCAGTGGAACCACAACTGCAATAATAAAGTCTAAACACATAAAGGTGTTGTAGTGGTTTAATGCACATTCTGCAACAGCAAATGTGTTTTAAATGGAACTTGCAGCCCAAACACCATTAATTAACCAGTTTGTCAAGTCACACATTTATACTGACTGTATTGAATAAAAACATGTATAATAAAAACATATTTGTTGTCCCTCTAATATCTGCTTTTACAATGATATATGCATCTGGAGCAACTGAAGCCTCATTCAACGTTTTTATGGTATGTTTGGACACACAGCTCTTGATTGAGGTCAAGGAAAGATCATCTTGTTAAAGTCCCCCTCCACTCAAAAATGTGTTTTTCTTCTTTTTTCTACACTGTTTGATCTTCACTGTGCAGAATGATGTATGTGCAGAGTTTGACACTAGAAGGTCGTTTTCACATTCATCTGCTGAAAAGTGGAAAGTTTCTCTCGGTGCTTGTTGAAAATCTGATTTTAAGGGGCGGGGGCCTACGAGCATGATTTGTGACATCACAAATAGTTTTCAAGTCAGGTCCAGTATGCAACTTATGCAAGTGTGATGTAGAAACTTGCAGCTGTCAGTGAACATATACTTAGAATGCGCTTTACAGTGAAGTTGGAGATATTTTGTGTCCAGCAGGAAAACCTAATTTTTCATATTCAGAGATTCTGGACATTGTAATGAGGTAGAAGGAGTAGATGTCTTTACCGGCAGGTAGAGACACTTAACTATTTGTATATGTCTTAATACGTGACTGAAGGGGAACTTTATATATAGAAAAAGTCAAAAGTGACTCGAAGGACAAGACACAACGTGTTTTGCCTTACTAACCATTATATTTTCCTAACTTTAACGTAAACATAAATGTAACGCTTACTAGAACTAAAAAAAGTGTTACCATCGAACATATTCCAAGCAGCAGTATATAAATGTACCATATTTTAGGAGACTGTTGACAAGAGAAACCAGGGTTTGATTCTCGATCTTTATTCTTTTTGTATGAGCTAAATCACTGTCAGTGGCTTTTACAAAGCATTATAGAAGAACAGTGTGTGCTCAGCCCCCCTGACCCTATAATGGAGTCAGCAGGGATAGAGAATTACTATATACAGTCAAATTACAATTATTAATTCATGGCATCTCTTTTTCTTTGTTTTCCCCGTGATTTTGTTGGGAGAGGACTGACTTGGGGATATTGCTTTACATGGAGTATTTTTTTAAGAATGCAGGTGTTCTAATGACATTTAATAATTTCCAGACAAAACTCAAATAAGACGAATTACATCTTTGGCAACATACAGACATAATCTGTGTAGGTGTGTATTCTGTGGTGAATAAAGTGAGTACTGGCATGTGTTCAAATATTACATTTCACCTCGGGTAAGAAACACTCTGATTGTAATGAGAATATCAGAATGCAGAAAAACAGAATTTCTATTGTGTGCGCTGCATTCATTTGTGAAGGCAGAGGCTGTTAACTCTAGTTTGTGGGATTTCCATGTTTTCACTTAGTTCGTAGAGTTTTATATACTTTACAAAAACAAAATAAACTATTGAATATCAGTAAGACTCCTGAAAAGAATAATACTTTGGGGGTGTAGTAAGTCTCATAAAGCCTATATTGTTCAGGAAGAATCTCATGAATGTGGCATTTCTTGAAAAGAAGAAAGACTGAGGAGGCAACTGAGAGTTTATGAAGCTTATTAAACTGGGTTTTGGTGCAGTGATGTCATGTTAACTTGACTAGGACGCCCTGTTTTTGTCTCAATAAACAACTATGTTTTTTCAGCGGAATGCCAGAGTCTGACCCCAGACAGGAACCAAGGGAGGACATTCGTCTGCTTAAACACCATCACAGACAAAACAATACACGCTGCCAAAAGTTAGTGTTTTCTTTTTTTTGTCACCTCAGAGACACATAAATCCTCCTTTTGATCTTAGCTGTCACTGTCAACTGTCAGTTGAGATAAAAGTCTGTTAACGCCTTCATTCTATATCATTCTCTCCCAGGAGTCACGATAAGCTATCATTACCTGTAGGCAGTCTGAAAGTGCTGTAGTTAAGTCATTCATTATCCATCTAAGAAAAAGGGGTAATTTGACAGGGTGATACACTATTAAAAAAATAACCAAACTGTACTAAAGCAAGATTTTTGAGCTTACAAAGTGGAGCTCTTTGGGTGTAGCAAGCTCTTTGTGTTGTGATGTTATGTCTTATAATCCATTCTCATTATCTTCACACCAGAGAAAGAAAATACTTGGAATGGAAAGATAAGAATACAGATTAGTTAAATAAACAGTGGTTGATTATATGTCAATTTCACATGAAATTATAATCAACCTCCTACTAACTCCAAACACATTACTGGGTGCTTATAAAATGTATTACAGATATTTGTAATAACACAGGCAAATGGTTTGTATGGATTTGTGTGCCTCCATAAGCTGTAAAGCAGCTGCCTTCTCTTCTCTGACACGTCTCTGAAGTTTCATCATCGGCTCTCACACGAGCGTGCCGCTGAGCTGATCGAGTGGAGGGTGAATTTAAAGTTGCACATCAGGCTGAGCTCTTAAAGCCGAAGGGATGGTGGATGAATTAGGTGATGTCTAAACACCGGATCCGTAACTTGGGCACGGAGTGTGGTATAAATCAGCCCCCCAAATATCAAGCCTTCACAGCCATGTGTGTCCTGCTTATACAGTTACATTTGTGGATCTGGAAGAGATTAAAGCTTTACGCTAAGGGATGGTTTATGAGGGGTTGAGCATTATCAGGCATGAGGTGGTAGGTAACAGAGGAGAACATTGCAACCCATTATTCATGTTACATGTGAAGCTTATTTTGGAGCACTCTGTGTCTAATCTCTGTTTGGGCTTTAAATAACAGTAGGAGGGGCAGTCTAGTTGACCAGCTCAGATGGATATTTTGACCAAACAATCTGACTCGGACTTAAATAGTAGCTAATAGTTGTTGTTTTTAAGAGAAACTGCTCTGGTACGCCTTTTGGAATCATTGTACAAAAAGCAGCACTGATCAATATTTCTGTATTATCTATGGAGACATTACTGCGTAATGTAAAAGGGGCCACTGAGAATCATCTCTGATCTCGGCAGTTCCTCTCAACTCCACACAAGTGTCTTCTAGCTCATTGTTTGGGTTGCACAGCCCTTCACTGTTCTTCTAAACTTCACTGTTTTGGTTAAGTCTCAGTGCTCTTACAGTATCAATCTGTTCCCAGCAGCAGCAGGCAGCTGTTTTTCAGCCAAGAAGCTCTAAAAACCTATTTTACACCTCCTGCCCAGAACCAAACAGCAGACAGCCAAAGTTAGTATAATATTTAGAAACTAAGATGCCAGAAATTTCCTTCAGGAGTTGGTGGAGACCAAAAAGAGTGTGAATACTGGACTCCAATGAATGGTAATGGTCAGTCTCTCTCAACTGCTTGCTACATTTTGTCATAACAACTTCATAAAGTGATAATATGTCAGCGTTTTGTTGACACCTTCAAAATATCCATTGCAAGTGTAAAGATGTTCTTCATTATGATTATTTGTGCATAATTCGCCTAAAAGGGTGTTCAACAAATATCATATTTGCTTACAAAGAGTTTTGATTTTATCTGCCGTGGTTTTGACCGTCTGTGAGGTTTCTGCTAATTGTGACTCTGACTGTGGGGCGAGCAGAAATGAAAATTTAAAATTAATTTTAAATTAAACAGTAACATCCATTTCCAGAGTCCCCATTTACTCTGGATAATCCACCGAACCCACCGGATGTTCTCAAATTTGAGTTCCCTTCCATTGTATTATGGTAGAGGAAGAAATAAACAGATATCTCAAAATAAGACAAAAAGTCTGTATGGTGAGATACCAATAAAGGTAAATTATAAAATGTGTTTTTAGCAATTTGGTTGACAAAACCCTTTAAAAAACATTTTTTATAAACCCTGTTGGGTCTCTCAGCTGCTGGACTTTCCGCTCTGTTTCTTTTTCTCTGAAACAGAACATATAGTGTGCATGGGCCATTGGCTCTCAAATACCCTTACAGTATCATCATTAGTCCTGAACACAGCTACATAAATTCAAGTGTTGATTAGACCTGAGTTTCTCTTGATGTATTCCAGTTCTCACAAAGAATCTGCCCTCAAGTTAATGTTATCAGGCCTGCACCTTAAGGTTAAATAAGCCTTGTAACTCTGCAAACTGACGTGTGCCATTGGTGTTGTTTGATCCAAATTCAGGTCAGACGGTCTTTTAACTCTAACTTTGCCTTTCCCTTTGGACTGAACATCTGTCCAACATCTGGCAATAGCACTTGTCCTCCTCTCCTGATGGGAGTGGAGTCACAGAGTGCCAAACTATCCCCTGACTTTCTTTACATTCACCCCAAAAACTCCCTGTGAGCACAAGCAGCTGCTACTTTCTCCTTCTACTTCATCAATAATTCAAGACCCTTTATTCCATAAGTCCTCATGTGGCATTCCTGCCAGACCGAGCGAAGCAAGCACAGACTTGATTGGGAGTTGAACTTATTCTAAATGCTTGGAAATAGGCCAGAAATAATGTAAGTCACATTAATAACTACACATGCATGCAGTGTCTTGGTAAATGTGGCCTACTATGCAATATGAATGTGCTTAGTACATTTAGTACTTAGTACAAGTGTGCTCGTACTGTAGAGAACATTAAAAAAACGCAGATCTAAATTAGTCTCCACCGCTGCACATATTCCCTATTTCATCATTCATTTATGTTATCTTTCCTCAGCATAAGGTATAGACTATCATCGTGCTGTAAAGAAACACTCCCTTAATTGACTTCATCGCTGGCCCATTTCCTATGCTTTTTAAATCAAACTAAGACAGATAGCCCCAATAAGAAAGTACTGTAACTCATACACAAACCACCTTTAAGAATAGCCAGAACTGAGATGGACATTGGATGATTTCATAATCCACTGAGCTTTTAGCTGTAAATCTTTCCTTTGGACAGATTTGAATTACGGTCTGCATTCCAAAGAGTGACAACAGAAACCTGCAGACAGTGAGATTATGCCTTAGAAGTAAAGTGCTATGAGCAGAAGCTTTCAGAGTTTGCTCCTTTGTAACCAGTTTTACATTTACCACACAGTGTTTTGGTTTACGGAGAAGACTAGCTCTGTAGTGTGTCTGACACATTCTGTATAAGCAGCTTATAATGGGAACAGAGGAGAATCATAAGTGGCAAACTGTAAAAGGAAGCAAAACACTTCACAGCATATGTCCATGCCAAGTAAAACATGGGCTGTTCAGTCATGGAAGAACAGAAGTGTGTGTTACACTCTGAGTGTATTCAGGCACGACTGCAGCACCTGAACATCTACTATATGGGTAGTTCTGACTAATGGGATTTGGTCTGATATACATGAGTACAGCACCTCATCTGGAATTATAATTAAAATTTACTTCTATGTAAACATGTGTGGTATGAGTCTGTGTGTGTGTCTGTGTGTGTGTGTGTGTGTGTGTGTGTGTGTGTGTGTGTGTGTCTGGCATTTGAGCAAGCTAGGAAGACCAATATCCAGTAGTCTCTGTGCATACAACACAGAGGATGATTCTATAGCATAAAGAAAAAAACAAACCACAGCATCTCTGTTTAAGGCTGAATTAATGACTGGGAAAAGCAATTAAGTAAGGTTCACTGTGTGGCATTTAGTTTGTGGTATGTTTACGTGTTGATGAATATAAATGGGATGGGATGGGTTTTAAAAGGGACCTCCTTCGATTTTACATATCAAAGTATGTTTACAGGTCTTGGGAAGCACAACTGCATATGAAAAAAGTTGTATAAAGCCTTTTGTGGCTTCAGAGAGAGCTGAATGGAGCTGATAGATTGTCTCACGTGATGTCACTTAAGGCAGTGTTGGTTGGAGCTGAAGACAACAAGTTTGAAAATGCAGTTAGAAAGAAATTAGCTTGCCAGACCAACTCGCCCATTCCTCGTCTCTACTTAAAGATCGAAACTACATTAACTGGGACTAGCATAACAAATAGTATCCGACTTAACTTTTGGCAGTCAAGTTGCATTGTGGGTAATATAAGCATCAGGCTTTCACAAGGGAGAGGGGGATGTGGAGCATAAAAAGACAATATCTTTCATCTTACATAGGAGTGCAATGCTAATTCAGAGGAGTACTCTCTTGAGACACTTATGTAGCTAACGAAAGACAGCTTTAGGTCCTGTCTTGTAGAGTCGTTCTGTCTCCAAATGCACCTTTAATAACTTTAATATTTCAGTTCATATTGTGCATACATGGTGCGTATTCCTAAATACGGTGGAAGTTCACTGACCTGAAGCAAGCTGTTAGCAGGCTTCAACATCAGGAAGATATTGACTGGGTTCAGGTCAGATGAGTTGGTCTTCTGAGGGAAAAATCATTCACACAATAAAGGAGAAGGAGGATATGGTTGTGGCAGAGGTGACCATCACACACCGGGAGTGCTGGAAGATCAAGGCAGTGTCACAGAAAGAAGATGATGATGATGATCATCAGCAGATCACTCAGCTGGTTTGACCTTTTGGAAATCCCTGCACAGCTTCCTCATCAGAGTAATCTACAACTCTCTGGCCTGCCTGCACCAGAGCTGCCCTTCTCTTGCCAGTGAAAAACCTTCAACACACTCTGTGTCAACGTCACTATAGCTGGTGACGTGACCAGATACTGAAAAAAGGTGTCCAAAATACTTGAAATCTGTAGGCAAATGTGCATATCCAAAATTATGTTAGAAAGAAGAGGCCTATAAAAAAGGAAAACAAAAAAATGGCACTGAGGGACTCAGTTTTATTGTTGGTATTTCTACTTTTTATAGGGAGGAGATAAACAACAGTGGCTCTTCAGAAAACATATTATCCATTTCCTCAGGATAGGAGGGAACACTGGAAGGAGCTGCATCAACACTATTCTCCTCCAGCAAAAATGACGGTTAACCTTGGCAGGGAGATCCCCAGGGAGATCACCACATCCCTTCGCCCAAACATAATGTTGTGGTCCTTGGCCGCCAAGATGGTCTTACTCATTGTCCCCTGGAAGGAGGGAGGAGGGGGCTGCCTGAGGAGGCCAAAGTAGTAACAAATGGCAGCTGATTGCAAGGAGGCAAACTGGAGGGTTGTCGCGTATCCTGAGAATATCAGTGGCAGGGTAATCTCCCTCCGACACCGGAGTAGGTCAAGCACTGGGGTTAAAGGAAAACACTGATGAATTGTTGTTCCCATGGAACAATTCTGCAGTAGCACAGCTGGAGGTGACACTGACAGCAAAGGCACACAGGTATTACCATGCACCTGTATGTTGTTATGTCGACACTTTGATGGAGTGTTTAATTATTGTCTCACGAAATGAGGAAACACATGATAAATCTAACTAACTTTGTACTGGATGCAAAAAAAAAGTTAGGATGTGGATTGGCAGGAGCAGGCTCACCATCAGGGGGGTCAAAGGGTACAGATGACCCTGGCCAAAGGCCCAGTGGCAGGCCCATGCAAAGGTCTGTGGTTAAGTACAGCAATTTACTTACTGACTTATATCACTGATAATACAATTTGTGTTATTATTATGTATTTACATAATGAATATATTTATTGTTACCATTAAAACACATTTCAACTTGTCACCCGATACCCCACCCCACCCTGCTATTGTGACAATGGTGCCATCGATGCACTTGGACAGTCAGATATGCAGTTTCTCTTACTGTGTCAGTGTCTACACTATGTTTTTATGTTGCACATGAGAAACTGGTGAATAGGACTTTTTGTCATACTGGACTGGTATAATGACAGTAAATTAAACTATATTGGATTGAGTAAATTGAAGTAACATTAGTGTTTTAGGTTTTTGTTTTTTGGTATTTTAAAAAACACTGCTGCACTGCCCTTGTGAGGCTATCTTTATTGTAACCTGCTAAAACCTAATGGCCAAGAGCTTACTTGAAAGTGTCAGTGTTGGTATTAGAGCTAAGGGTAGGTGGGTGGTGATGGTGCTGGAGCGGGTTTGGATGAGGGGCCCAATTTCAATGGGAAGGAATATCTCTTTCTTATTTTGGTGTCTGAAAGAAAGTTGGTGTATCTATAATTGAAAAATGTGTCAGGCCAAGCCCATGTTTCATAACTGAACAGTGCATTAAGTCACCTGACAGCTGGGATAAACCACACAAAGTGATGTTATGTTTTAGCTGAGTCTGGATGAGTTTATTGGGTCTGAATTCAATGTCTCAAATGGAGCAGTAAAAGCATTTCTGCAACATTTTCCATCAGAGTTTCTCAGTTAAAACACATTATTTTAGTCAGCTCGGGGCATGGAGGTTATTAAGTTGTGAGATTATTTTGACATGGACCAAAGAAATCACTGAGGCAAAACATTTTCTCTGTATTTAATATATAACAAAACACATGTTACACATTACAATACCAAAGGAATGCCTCTGTTCTTGTGGACACATGTTCGTGTCTCCAGTCTTTTCTAATCGCAACGTGAAATCTTTTCAGTGTAGAAGCATACATGTGTAACCAATCACATGACACAATGTGCTCTATGTCAGCATATCAAAAGAATATGTTGTTTCCTACAACAGACAGTGAGTAAACTGTATAACTCAATGTTTGTGACACATAAAACGTCATCTCTTGGTGTCGAGCTGTGGCAGACATACACACAACTCTAAAGTAATGTAGTGATGTCTTTTGTTATTTGGTCTCTAATAAACACTTGGTTGTTGCACACCACAGCTGCTGCCTACATGAAACTAGTAAAACTATTCATTCATGTTATTTGGTCTTAAAAGTTTTAGCCGTCTGTGGCCTGTGTGCTGACACAACAGGATCAATACCACATGGACATGTGCATCCCTTCCGCTTTTCGCACTGATACAAACTAAACTGTAGTAACAGTATATTACATAATACTGTACTTTTCAGAAGAGACAGCAGCTACATCTATCTGCTCTTTAAGCTCAGTAGTCCCAGTTGAAGCCTCCAGACAATGTGTTTATACTATATTTAGAAACTAAAGAAAATTACTCCTCAATAACACAGCAACATCAGCTTTCTTTAAAAGAGAAGTTTGACAGTTTGGGAAATACACTTACTTTATTTCTTGCAGAGAGTTACATGAGAAGGTAGATAGGGTACCACTCTTATGTCAAATATGAATTTAAAGACACCATGTGATTAGCTTAGCTTAGTTTAGCACAAAGACTGAAAGACGACGGGAAGTACATAATCAACTGTCAAACCACAACCGTTCACTTTTACACTTTGGTTTTTGTACAGATTAAATAAACAAGATATATTGTGTAAATTAGTGAGCTTTGGGGGTGCTAGTAGTGGATTTTTTTTACCTTAAGACAGAGCTGTTTCCCCCCCATTTCCAGTCTTTTAACAAAGCTGAGCGTATCAGCACCTGGCTGTAGTTTTATATTCAGTGTACGGACGTGAATCTTTTTGTCTAACTCTTAGCAAAAAAGTGTACTACCAAAACTACGAAACACAGAACACACACTTTTTTGATTATTTACAAACCTTAGTGGCATGAAAGAACTCTAAATTGGTTTACATAATTTGTCTGAAGGATTCAACTGATGTGACATGAGGTTATGATTAACAATGAGACAGCAGGACTAACACACTGAGCACAGTCAGTGGCTCGACTAACATAATGAGGCAGCATTGCATGAAGTGGAGCACTGAGCAGACGTCAGCGTGTGAAGACTCTGAATTACAACGTGAAAGAGGCTAAACAGTTCAAATGTACAGTCTATAAATACAACTTGATACAAAAAGATTAACAATATTACTCTGCTGATACTATCAATATTCAATGCCTGTCAGATTATGCACATCACACACACACACACACACACACACACACACACACACACACACACACACACACACACAAATACAATCCTACACACACAGTACAGGCAATGATTTTACACATTTATGGTCACTGTTTTGACTTTACAAATGAGTAACGATGTCCATATGATTTCAGTATCAGCTGCTATATAAAAACTGCTTTCTAAGTGCTTTTAAATCAGTCCATCAATTTTAGCCTGTCTTCAAGCTTTTCTACATGACTTAAGCAGATTTCTGTAAAAAGGATTGGCAAAAATGTCAAACATAATGCTGATAGTGGACAACAAAGAACAAATCAGCTGTAACATAAGTTTACATTGCATTATAGCCTTTTATATTTAGAAACAGTGTTCAAGAAATGCTAACTGTGTATTGCAAGTTTCAGATCTGTGGTGGGTTGTCTACAGCTACAGCAGAGTACTCGGTCTCAGACATGTTGGAAGCCTCGATGAGGCGTGCCAAGCCCGTCCTCGTGGAGTATTTAAAGATGAAGGCTTTCATGAGGTCATAGCGGTAGTTTCTGTTGATGAAGTTGTAGAGTATGGGGTTGAAACAGCAGTGTAGCAAGGACAGGCACTGGGTGAGGTGTAAGGCCACAAAGAGCACATTCTCCAGGCCGCAGGTCAGAGGAACTAAGCCCAGCTGAGACAGGGAGTCAGCCAGGAGGACACCGTGATAGGGCCCCCAGCAGCCCAGAAACACCACAATGTAGGCCAAGATTACCCTGCGGCTCACTCGACGCTCCTGCTCCACTGTGGAGGACGCTGAAGAAGAAGCGGAGGAGCGGGTGAAAGCTCTGGCTAGCAGGGCGTAAAACACTGCAATGACAGGGAAGGGGAGAACAAAGCCCAGCAGGATGAAGCTCAGCTGCACGCCCACCATCCACTCTCTGGGGTTCTCCTCTGGGTATACTGGCCTGCAGAGCATTGCGTCCCCATGTGTTGACTTCACAGTACGCAGGAAGTAGGTGTCTGGTAGGGAAGCGACCAGAGCCAGAAGCCACACCCCTACACACGCTCCACGGCGGATTAGTTTCCGCCGCGCGCCTCCCTCATTGTCTTCGTGCTTCGTAACGCTCAGGTAACGGTCCACACTCATGCAGGCCAGGAAGAAGATGCTGCCGAAGAGGTTGACGGAGAACAGCAGGTGCGTGAGTTTACACGCCACCTCGCCGAAGGGCCAGTGGCCGTGCTGGGCCAGGGAGCTCACCCATACAGGTAGGGTGGCGCACACACACAGGTCTGCCACTGCCAGGTGGGCAATGTACATGTGCGTCTCATGGCGAGGGGTGGAGTCTCTTTGAGCACGGATGTTTACCCAGAGGACTAGAGCGTTAGCAGCCAGTCCCACAATGAAGATAAAAGTGTAGAGGACACACATGGAGTAGAGCAGAGCGTTGCGATTGAACGCTGTGACACACACCGTTGTGTCCACACTTGATATGTTACTTAAGGTTTCTGAGACGTTGGGGTCCCCAAACCACTCCAACAGGTCCTCCAGGTCACTGGTGCTCAGACTCATTTTTCAGTGCTGGGAGAGGTAGCACATGCAACTTCTGACTGGGATGGATCCTGCAAAAACAAGACATCAATTCATCATTTCTTGAAGCATACATTTATCTGCTACATGCAAAGGGCTTTTTCATTTAACCTTCTGGTATCATATTTAAGGAGCAATTTTCTGTAACATAAAGCATGGCTTATTTTTCCCAAGTGGACCCAAACTGCACGAGCTAATAAAACATAAAGCCATTTGTGGTATGCCACCAGATCCTGAAGAATCTTAATGTGGTTAACTTGTTAAAACACTGCTTTCATGAGTTAATAGAGGCTCTCTGTTGCCGTGTAACAAATGCAGGAGTTCTCTGTGATTGATGTGCAGTCAGGGGGCAGTACAATAAATGTTTACATTAGCTCCACTAGCACAGAGCACAGATTAGACACAAGGAAGTGGGATCGAGAAATCCAAACAGGGTGTATTTCCGGAGCGTTCCGGGCATTCCAAGATAAAGCGTTGGTCAGGGTGGGAAACCTGATGCCATTTTTAGGAATGTTTTTCCTTAACCATGCTTGTTATAGTAAAAAAAATCCCATGTTTCTTTTCTGCTCTTGAAGGAGAGGGTGAGAGAGGAGCTGTCACCACCCAGATGATCAAAGAACAGGCTGCTCATAACCTCAAATACGTCATTTAACATCTGAATCTTATAACACAGGAACATATGCACACAATTTCAAATGCAGGGTACATTAACGCTATGAGTAAGGTGACTGCAGCAATATGTAAGATCACAGAGGCAGTTGTTTAGAGCAGTTTGGCATGAGCCTAAAAGGCCACTGAGATTTTCACACTGAAAGTTTTTTGCTGTGATGTCTCTCTCTGCTCCCTAACTGGCAGTCTGCCACCTCTGAGTGAAAGATCAGAGGTGAAAGGTAACAGATCAAAACCAGAACACGAGTGGCTTAACCCTGCTGGTGCCCCTGACTAACTTATACACCCACAGAGTGAATTGTGTGCAGAGATCAGCGGGAGGCTTGACGCCTGCAAAATGGTCCGATAAAGGTTAAAACGAGGGTCACTGACCACTGGGTGACACAGCACGCCGGAAAGCAGTGAAATGTGACCGCGTCAGACATCTGTCTGAGTAGGAGACTTGTACTGCATGCAGGATAATTGGCACAAAGTCACAAAGGATGATGAAAGAAAAAAAGCGAAGTGAAAATAAGTATATACCAGGACACCTGGAACATATTAGGATGTGCAGCTGTCTAGTCTGTTTCAGGTCTGCCCTCGTTATCTCTCATCTGTTTACTTGTGTCTTTCCATTTCAACTACTTTATACTTCTATTGCATCACATCTCAGCAGCAAATACTTTTGAATCCACAACATTTATTTGATAGCTACAATTACCGGTTACGTCGCAGCTTCATATTTTTTTACATACAAAAAAAATGATCAGCATGTAAAATATGATAAATTGTTAAAGATTAAAACACAGTAAGCAAAGTAGTTAAAATAAGCTCCACCTTGACCAGCTGCAACATAAAAAATGTTATTTACATGCTAATACAACAGTTATAATAATGAAATAATCTAAACAATAGAAATATAACATGGTGTTGGGTGATCTAGGTTTTTGAAGGCAAATTACTGAGTTGAACTTCTTGAACTTAGAAATATAAGATTTTTGTATCACTGTGATGAAGTACTTTATGATATTAAATTCTCAGAATTAGCCAAAAAAACCATTCCCATCCTGTTACTTTATCTATTAACAGATAGATGTGAGAGAAGATTTTGCCCGTCCTAACATAGGCCTTTGAGAAATATAACTTTGACTATTTCTATTTGTACTTATAATAATTCTTAATGCAGGGTTCATACCTGTAATGGATTTTTTAATAAAATATATATTTCCTATTGCTTCTAATTAGCAGTGGGTCTAAATACATCCAGCACTGCCTGTGATAAAATAACTTCAAGCAGTGTCAGAAACCTGCCATTTCATTATAGTTTCAATTATTGTGAGACACTAGGGAGTGCTGTTCATTCTAATAGAGGGATTTTCTATGCTGAGATAATCCCTCACAATGGTCTTTGTCTAATTCCCTTATATTATATGGAAAATAGTAGAAGGTGCCAGGTAGCCCCACAGGCTTCAAGCTAATTAACCTTTTAACACCCAGACCATCAGATAACAGAGACAGCGCATGCAACCCATCTCTCTCTCACTCTCTCTCTCTCTCTGTATCTGTGTATCTCTCCCTCTCTCTCTCTGTATCTGTGTATCTCTCTTTCTCTCTCTCTCTCTGTATCTGTGTATCTCTCTTTCTCTCTCTCTCTCTCTCTCTCTGTATCTGTGTATCTCTCCCCCTTTCTCTCCCTCACTCTGTGTATCTCTCTCTACCCCCTCTTTCTCTCTCTCTCATTCACTCTCCGTTTCTCCCCTTTTCAACCCGGGAGCATACAGTTACAAATAGCTGAAAACGTCTTTTGTTACTCAATACACACATAATAAAAGCGATTGAAGACCATTTTCATGTGCTAATGCTGCCGAGAAGAATAGTGCAGGTGCAACATGTTTGTCAGAAGTTTCTCCTGTCAGTCTCTATTTACATGCTTTCAGTCTGGGATAAAATCTCTACTCTTTAAGAGCGGTGTTACGGTTTTCGCGTAGATTACCAGTCAAAGTGTTACCTTGTGCGTCATTACGCACAATGGTAGCGAATCCTGCGAAAGATCCCGGACTGCTGCTGACGGCAAACACATACAATGCCATTGTTGATTGATATCAGGCTGGAAACAAACTGCTCTTATCAGATGTCCGCTCGGTATACAGTAGCCTGACTCCGTGTTTGAACGAGGAGGCAAATAAACAGCACATACACACGCTGGGAAGATGGAGAAGTAAAACAAAATTAAATAAAAAATAGGTTGTTGTTGTTTCTAAAATAACTTTCTGACTCTGTTTCAGTAACAATATTGAGAATCTGATTCTATCCCAGTTTGGTATCTGTAATAATAGTTAATAAAGTCGTTAAATGCCCTTAAACTAATTAGGACTAAGTGTATTTTAATATACGCACTGATCGAGCATCTGTGGGGCTTTAAGTGTTGTTATAAAGCCGACAAACTACCTGTGCGCTCACTCCTTCTGGCACATACAAGCTTATTAAAGCAGCTTACCTGTTTTTCGATTCCTCCTCCCTCGCTGAAGTCTCTTCGTTTAAAGAACAGATTTGTTTTCGCCTGGTTTTGGCGCTGAAGGACTCCTCTGTGGGAAACTTGTGTGCGATACCCTCCGCCTTCTTGAATGAATCTGAGCCTGTTCCTTGTTCTTGCACTTGCTGATACTCAGAAGAGCTACGCCTCCGAGGCTGGTCCTAACAGCTATGCGTATTGACATGGCATCGCCTCAGGCGTTCAGTAAACAGCCCGGAGAGTTTCGGCCAAGAAAAAAAAAAAGAGTACACGGTATTTCCTGCTTAAGACACGCCATAAATAATACATAATACAACATTTGCACATCTCTGAACATTATGTTTATTACTTCATGCAAGTTTTTTTATGTGGCATGCAGGTCTTTACATGCCGGTAAGATGACATGTACTTTAAGTATAGGACAATACTCTGTTATCTACAGAGTTGTCATCCAATGTTTGAACTTAGAGTGGCTATCATGTTAGAAAACAGGAATGATGTTGTTTATTACAGGCAAAAGTACATTTTACATAAAATCCCAAAGCTTTTTAAAACATGCACATAATAAATAATAAGACATAATCAACATTCAGCATTAAACTGTATTTTATCGCATGCAAGTCTATACCTGTATATAACTTGAAATTCACTGCAGTATAAGTATGGAACATATTCTATACTGTTATTATCATGATTAACTCTTTAGGAGAGTGGCATGTAAGAAAAATTATATAATATTCTATAGTACAGACAAACTTGACAAATTGACATTTTGACACTACCTGCTTATATGCTGTGCACATGTTCAGTAACAGTTACTTAGTTACTGCTATATATAGCAGCATAATAAATACATTTGCTTATCCAACATTAAACTATATTTCATTGCATGCAAGTTTTTATATGCCATGCAGGTCTGTGTCTGTAATTTCCACTATCATATCATTTCTGTACAGTATCTATAACCAGTGTTGGGCAGTAACTCATTACTAGTAATAATATTACAGTAATAAAATTACTATTCCAAGTAACTGGTAGTGTTATTACAGTTAATCCTCCAAAAAATAATTAGTTACAATATTACTTTTGTTGTTACCCTCTACTGATTTGAAATCCAACAATCCAATAACATCCTTGGATTTATTTTTGTAATTGTGGTGGAAACTAGTTTGAAAGATGGAAATATTTAGCAGCTGGAAATATTCCATTACTTGCTTGATTGATTTTAACAAACAAAACTGGATTTTAATTTAATTTTAAAGTGTGAACTTTGGGGAGAAAGGACACAGTAACCAATATTGTGGGGAGTACAAGAAAAGTAATATAACAAGTAGTGCAATTACAGTTGGCATGGAGTAATAAGTAAAGTAATAATATTTCTTTTTAAAATAATAATTAATAATGACTAATATATCACATTTTTTGAGTAACTAGCCCATATAATAATTTTTTTAATACAAAGCATACATTCTAATGCATGAAATCAGTAGAAAGACGGCTGTAAAACTGTTAAATATTATATAAGAAACTACATTTTACCTCAAATCTCATTTTTAAATGGCAATGGATTTTATAATGATTTAGTTACAGCTATAAAATAATTCCAACCTTTAAACTACAATACACAGTGTAAACGTATAATAAACATAATGCACATTAACCACATGTAACCATATTAAAAGGCCACCTCCTTGTGCTTCTTGCAGTGCCCTTCCCCAGACACCTAAATATGAAACCAGAGCTGCAGACAGTTGGTAAACCACATCTACTGTCTTCTGCTTCCACCCAAAACCAAAAAAAAAGGTTAAACCCAACGTCTAGTTCCACAGAGGAACACCCTCTGAATAATGAACAACACCAAAAACTATCGCCATGATTTAGTTTATATTTGAATCTTATGCCAGTTTCTGTTATTCCAAGTCATTTTGAACAATCTGACCAAGTTAAGGAGCAATGGGGTTGTTTTTTTTTATTACCATATTATTAATACAATGCTTTTCCTGATACTCTGAACAATAACATCAGCTGCAGAAGCCTTGTTGTTTCATTGTCGTTTGAGCCTTATTCAATCTCAATTCAGGCACATCCTTTGGAAACAGCACAAAGCTGTGTGGGAGGCTCATGTGTTTACTGAAAGCCACTGAAAGCTCACCTGCAACTCTGGTAGCCCCACAGCTGCTCCCACCAGATCAATTAACCCCAAGTTCAATACAATGACAGAATCACAAAAAGAAGAAACATATATATAAATATACAGTAAAGCAGACACATTAATGATGTTTGGATTGTCAGATTGTAATAATATACTTTGATTGAGCTGAGAGAGAAAAGTAAAAGTAATTATTTTGATGTCATGCCCAGTGATTGAAGTACTGTCATAACCTGGTACAGTATGTTTGCTTGGGAAAAAGATATTGTTGACTTGTACAGGTCACCCCACTGAAGTTTATTATGACTGTATGGTCTGTATTCAGTGATGAAATACAGCCAGCAGGCTATTCTGACCTCATTAAAGAGCAGAGTAGTGAAGTCAGTTTCAATGAGGCTTTAAAGAAAGCTCTCACTACGCACGCATACCCATTGTCCTCCATATCAGGAGCATCAGGGGGGATTTGTAAGCCTTTCTGATAAGCATCCGTAGCCCTGCAGACTGCTGCCAACCTCTGTTCTGCAGTCCTCATTCACAGGGAGGCCGGACTGGGAACAGCGGGTGTGTGTGTGTGTGTGTGTGTGTGTGTGTGTGTGTGTGTTTGTGCATGTGCATGTGCATGTGTGTATGTGTTGTATGAGAAAACGCTGTCCAGCTACCATATACCATTTGCTAAAAAGTGTTCTCCTTAAGAATCTAATGAGGATAAGATGGAAAAGAGATACATTTTGAGTAATGCAACAACAAATATCAATAAATATGAACATACACCAATACGGAAACTTCAAAAAGCATTTAAGGCCAAGAGGAAAATGAGATAAGTGAAATAAGAAGTTGACTGAGACCAAAAACAGAGCTAAATGAGAGTGAATACTGGACTTGCATTCACCAGGTGGCTGAAAACATGAACACAAATGAATACTAATGTTGCTCCATGTGTGATGGATGTTTAAAAGGCAACTGTTTGCTGTGTTGACAGCTTGTTTCCCTAAGTGGCTCATAGGATGTGTCTTTTGTTGTACAGATTGTAAAGCCTTCTTAGACAATTTTGTGATTATAGGTTAAATAGATCAAACTGAGTTGACCTGTTACAAGTTTTGACAAAGGCAATGTTGCTGAGATTGACAGTTTTGCTCCATTTGTGTGTTCATGCTCAAAATAACATCCAGAGTTTTATTCATGTAGTATTCAAAGTGTTTTTAGTTTTTTCTTTAAAGGATGCATTCACACAGTATGGCTTCTTTGAAATTCTGCAAAAGTATCTTAGACGAGGCCAAGTTCATCGTACATGTTTTCGTAAACAGGATTTAAACAGATCGAGAGATTAAGACATGGAAAAGGGTAGGCGACTGCAAGTGGGAAACAGGGTAGCAATGACGTAAAAGAACGAGGAGGGTGGATGGGGGTGAAAAAAGTTGAGGAAAACAGGGAAAGAAAGATTGAGAGAGTTATTGCTAATGACTGCTGTTTCTATTGTAGTCTAGCCCTGCATCACAGTGGGGGGTCTGACAGACACAATCTATTTTTGTGCAAATCTCCATTCAGAGGGTCCCTCTCAAACTCATTCTCAACCACATCTTTGCTGTCAACAGTCGACCTCCCTCCCACTCTGAGGCTCTCTCTTGCATTTCCCTACTCCCTCACATTCCTGCTCTTCTAACCTCACTCATCTTTCACTTAATTACTTATTCATTTACAATTATCTTTCAGGAGGATAAGAGCCCAGTGTGAGTGAAGCTGAAAGCCGCCGTCACAAGGAGTGGATGGAGCTTGTGAAGGGGTGTGTGAACATGAGGGAGCAATGGACCTATTAAAAATATAAAGGACAAAAGATTGACAGCTATTTGTTCAATTGGACTTTGTCTTGTGTTTCGGAGCCAGCGTTTTGTCACTGCTGATATTCTGCAAGCTTGTGATGAGGTGATCTTTCGTGTCTCTCTGGGATATGTTCATGCAGGTGCGTGTTTGGCAGAAAGAGTGCGTCCCTGTCGGGAAATGTAGCAGTCAAGGCATTCCTTGCATTGACAGAGCATCCCTCACACCGGTCCATGAATATCAGTGAAACCTGAGAACTGCTCAAATGTCAAACATGCAAAAAGAAATTAGTTATGTGAAATACATTTATTATCCCTGTTTTTTTGGGCCGCTTGGGGACAGGATAAATAAACTGCTCATATGGTGATCTTGTTGCAAACATTTTCATATTTATACATCCAGCACCATACAGAGCAACATCAGCATTCATGAGCATTCACTCTAAATTCGCTGCTAAATGCTGCACTGTGTTCATCAGCTAGTTGCTAACCGTGTCTGTCTGCCATTTGGTGCTGGGCAGGTAGCGTACAGTTGGGCTTTCAGTGAAAACAGCTACCAGATGTAACTGGGAACGACAGTGATGAGAAAGGTGAGAGTAAACCAAAACAGCAAAGTTGCATGCCATAAAACCAAACCAGTGAGGTGAAAGATACTGAAACGGGAGCTGCAGAGTCGGTGAGAACTCTCTGCGGGTTCATCACATCACTGCAACTCCTATCATGTATACACATTTTGAGCCATAGTTACTGAACAAGAAAAAGAGTCTACAGCCATGCTAGCAGCTCTGTGAGGCTGTGATTAAGCTAAATTCTAACATCAGCGTGCTAACATGATCACAATTATAACATTAACATATTGAACCGTATGTTGGTTGGGCATGTTAGCATGTTGCAACAGTTGGTCATTAGCACTGAACATAAAGTAGTATAGCTGAGGTTTATGGAAAACCAAATGTTTGAGCCAAAATAGATCTCTGTGATTGTGGTTATGGAAATATGGAAATGTAATTTAATTGAGTTATATTGTTTGTCACAGGAATTCATCCTGTAGTTGTTGAGATATTTTGATAAAGAGCTAAAAAGTCAGCCTCATGGTGCTCAGTGTGGTGTTTGCTAGAGGAAAAGTCAGGGGCTCACCAAAGTCACAGATGCTGGTACAAAATTGTGTGCCAATCCATCAAAATCTTTGACCAGGATTATCAGTTATCAAGATCATTGTTAACCTCATTGTTGCGCTAGAGGAAAAGTCAGGAGATTCATTGTCTTTCTTCATAGCAATCCATCCAATCGTTGTTGAGCTATTTCAGTCTGGACTAAAGTGGTGGACTAACCAACCTACAGACACATATAGCATTGCCATCAGTAGAGCCATAAGAAATGATTACAGCAGCTTTAAAATTTAATTTACATTGTATCACTGCCGTGTAGAGAGCCTTTGTTCTCTTCTTCTCTTAGTCTCTTTCTCTGACCTCACTGAATCTGTCAGTGCCTTCATGCTTAGCTGTTGACCATGACCGGCTGTGGCTCGTACAGTCCATTGACTTTGTCTATCATCTCTGCACGCAGCAATAACTCTGACAAAGGGAAATTTCTGCTTTCCTTACAGGTTTCTTTTCACCCCCTCCCTTTCAGCACTCTTGCGGACACACACACACACACACACACACACACACACACACACACGCTATGTTCATTAATATGAGCCAGGTCATTGGGATCATGCAGAAGATGTGTAAAAGCTGAAGAAAAGTCTCGCCTCAGGGGACAACGAGTGTCCAGTATGGATTAGTGAATGACAGAAACTGTCCACAGGCTGCAAGAGAAGGTGTCCGTCTCACTGCGTTCCTTGGGGGCTGTAGCTCTAATCTAGTAATCCTATCTTGACAATCCCGATGTATGCTTTAAAACACGCTGCCTTTCCATGCTGCTGACACAGAGTTCACAGATAAGGTGGCTAACTTTCACCCCTATTGTCCTGTCACACTAAATGAAAAATGGACCATCAGCGCTGCTGGAATGCACTGGTGTTTTGGAGAAGCCTGCAGCTTCACCGGCTACATTACTTTTAGGTGTTGCCTTGCTAGCCTGTGGCTCTGCATGACAGCCTCAATGTTGACATACTGTCACTGGGATCAAGTTCATGGTTTATCTTGACTTTGAAACTTTCAAGTTGCATCAATAGTAAACAGGCCGATTTAACATTAACAAAGTTACATTCCAATTGCAAACAAGAAAAGTTTTATAAAAGCGTAAGCACTGAGGCAAACCAAACACTGCAGGGTTTATTGGATATAAACATGGCTCCACAGTACTCAAACAAGATGATGGAATAAATAATGGAGATAAACATGCTAGCAGAATGAGGCCTGACTCACTTTAATGGGGAAAGATCTAAATGGCGATACACTGTAAATATCATGTCCTTTAAAAATGACCCTGTGGCACGAAATGATTTATCAAAATCACCACAGCAACATGTGATGGAAAATTACCTCAAGCCATTTTTTGCCAGGCCCAGGTGGTTCCCATTCATGGTCTCCCCGCCAATCACATACACACAAGTGAACGCTGCACTGCAGGGGGATTACGGCCAGGATGTGGCATCCCAGGCAGCATCTGGAGTTGAGCCCTGTGTGCCTGGAGCTGCTAGTGAGGGGCACTAGCACTCCCATTCATCTAGTCTTTCTTCATAGTCTCATATGTAACCCTGAGCTTCAGATACAGCTATTACTCAAAGAGGAAAACATATGAGGCCATTTGTAGTCTTTCATTGTTTATACCGATGTGTGACAGTGGAAGAAATATCTAAGGGAGATGTATGAAACCGAAGCCAGAAATAAGATTGAATCAGAGATAGAAGGGAAAAAGGAGTCAACATTGGAGTAAAGGATCAAACAGGAGTGAGGGACAGGATGTACTGTGTTCACTTTGTGTCTGTTTCGCCCATCACTCTGCAGCTTGTGGTGGAGATAGTAGGGATCTGCTTCTCATTACAATATAGAAAAGGATTTAGAGAGGAGCATAATGGCTGAGTGGAGTTTTAACCCTGTCACTCTGACGCCCTGAACCACCAAAAGCCTTCCCCGAAAGTCCCAGCCACACTCAAACCTCGACTTGCAAATACAAAACAGCTTTGCTGCCTCACGTCAGCCTCCCAGTTCCATGCACTCCATACATCAGAATCTGAACGGAGGCCAATAGCCTGATGTCCATCCATTCATCAAAACCGCGAAGGCAGGCCTTCCGTGTAAGAGTTTCAAAGTTGCACAGTGCAGGCCTGCCTGGGTCCTATCACTGCCAGCCGGGCTGAGTGAAGTGCATGGCAGAAGCCAGATTTGTGAAAGTGTTTGTTTATATGTGGTAAAATACAGTCAGTTCCCCTGAGTAATATGTCTCCAGTGAACATTCAGATCCCTAATGAGCAAAAGGTGTGTGAAAAGTCCCATTGTGGTAAAAGTTTCCTGTGTATTTTCACACTGGTGAGAGGAGAAGACTAACACAAAAGAAGGATGGAGATGGGGATGAAAAGAGCAAGGCATGAAAGACACATCCTGCATAAGTTCATGAAAAGAGGAAGGAGGTAGTGATTGTTATTATTTTTTCACCCATGTTATTCTCTCCTGTTTCGGAACTTGTAAAGAGCTCCTTGGCTCTATTTGTGGTCGTGTTCCTCCACAGCTGTTGTAGTCCACAGTTTTTTTTATAATTTTTCTAACCAGCTGTTCAGGCTGTGATCACAGGCATAAAGCCCTGAGAGATTTATCTTTGATACACACACACACACACACACACACACACACACACACACACACACACACACACACACACACACACACACACACACACACACACACACACACACACACACACACACACACACACACACACACACACACACACACACACACTTTCAGATACCCATGCAAGTAGTATTTGCCTCGAATTTAAGAGAAAATAAAATCATAAAAATACTTTATCTTCTGTCACGCCAAGGGCAGATCAACCTGAAATTCTTTGTCTCAGGTATGCAGCCTGTGTACCAGTAAATTATTCCCTGAAGTAAAACAATTTTAACAGTGATGAATGTTTGAGAAAGAGAAATGTAAAGAAGCGTTTTGTTGGACTATCACTCTCATAATTTTTCTTTTTAACGAGGACTGTGGGAACTTATTTGTGTGCAAGAAAAACTTGATTTAAGAGGCTACTGTGATTGGTGTAGTTTGGGGGATGATTGTGCTCAGATGTCAGAGTGAATTCCTCACTTCCATAATCATGGGGAACATACAATGGACACTCTGTGATGTGAAGGTAAGGGGCAGTTGGAACTTCAGTTAAAGCATAAAGGGAAACACCGTGCAGTTCTTCATTACAAACCTTTCCTGCTGCCAATCTTAATTTAACTGCCCTCAACTGCGCCACACTTTCCTCATATATGTGCACACATGGACTCACCATCACACACACAGGCAAAGTTCAACAAGCTGTGGTTCTTGTTGAGGTGTAATTGATTGGATTTTAATGTAGCGACTAAAAGAGGGAGAGGATGGCTGATATACAGCATTTTCCGAATTTGTCAGCCAACCTCTTTTCCTCCTGTTCCTTACCCCTCTCTCTCTCTCTGTCTCTCTCGCTCTCTCACTCTCTCTCTGTCTGTTTTGGGTCATAGTGTTTAATGGCTGACCTGTTGTTAACCCTATGACATCTGGCGCAAACACAGGGACCCATTTATGGCCTCATCAAAACACCCAAAAGTCAACGAAGAACAATCAGTCACATCTGGCTCCATTCTCAAGTCTAAACTCAAATCTCACCTCAGTATGAACAAACCATGACTTTATGGATATATTTTTCATATTTACATTTCTAACTTTACTACAATCTCTTAAAGTAATAATTTGAGAGTTAGATGAGAAGATCAATACCACTTTCATGTATGTATATGAACTATTAAGCTACAGGTAGTAGCCAATTAGCTTAGCTTAGCATAAATACTGGAAATAGGGGTAAACAGCTAGCCTAGTTCTGTCTCTACCTACCAGCACCTCTAAAGTTCACTAATTAACACATTAATTCAATTCAATTCAATTTTATTTGTATAGCGCCAATTCATAACAGAAGTTATCTCAGGACACTTTTCAAATAGAGCAGGTCTAGACCGAACTCCTTATAACATTATTTAATATTGTAATATTGCCAGCCATTACATCTATTTTATTATTCAACACTGTCTATTTGACAGCATGACGAGATCAGAATAGGTAGATAGATAGCATCAACTTCTAGTGTATGCTACATGCCGTTGGTGGTATCAGAAGAAGTCAGGACCGATGACAGCAGTGTTGCACCTGGCTGCCTCACATTTAGAATACAAAACATCGTCGTTACGGAGGTAACCACTTCCTGTCTGAAATCTGAAGTGTATTTCCAAAAATGTCAAACTATTTCTTTAACACAATAACAAAAAAAACTCCATGTGCACGGGTGTTTGGTGAAAAGTTTGGTTATATATAAGATCTACTCAACCTTCAGGCTTCATCCAAACAATATTTGGTTTTTATGTGAATGATTGAGTGTATGTGAGCTTTCAGTAAAGCAGAACTGTTTTCCGGAGATTCTGTCTGGTATAAAACGGTGCCCACTTCCTCCCATTGAACCAGCCAAAAATGGCCTTCCCTGTAGCCAGGGTGGGAGAATTGGGATGGACAATGGGAGAGCAGGATGGACACCAGATCAGAGACCGTGGTGTAGCCCTTACATACATAAACAGTCAATGCCCCCAAACCCGGCAATTCTGACTCCAACACTATAGTTTTCTGTCTGGGACAATGATGGATGTAAAAAAAGCAAACTTCAAAATCTTTAAACTGACAATAGTAGAACTTATCCGTGTTACTGTGTAGATCTACTGATGCAGAGTGGGTGTATTTTAATTAGAAGGTTGAAGCAATTTCATGATTCACACATTTTAAACACTTCACACTCAAGACATTATTTAACCACATTCTCATCTCTGATGTGGGAAGAGAGTGCTTAGCTAAGAAGCCTCAAGTCCTAATAGCACAACCAACCAACACTAGTTACCAAATGTCTTGTTTTGGTAACTAGATAACTGACTGGATTTCCTGTTTTTTTACAGCAAAATACGGGAATGATCTGAACATGTTCTGGCTGCAGAGACAGGTGATTATGAAACTGGACGTGACTCAACACAAACAAACACAATGTGACCTTGTGAAACCTCAGCTGTGAAGTATGCACACCAGTGAGTTCCTACATGTCACAGGCTGTGGTCTGGCCATCAGAGTGGAGGCCATTTCCTTAAGTGTGTCCCCCCCCCCCCCCCCAGCCCACCCCACCCCCATCTCATTTCCTCCATACCCAAACAAAAGCTGGTTCTCTGGGAAAAGTGCTCAGCCACTTATGTTTCTGTGTGGAGCCCAAACCTGCTTGGAAGCAGACTCTTTGGTCGTCAGCATGTCTGTATACAAGGTACAGAGCACTTCAGCTTCACCCAGACGGCATCGGACGACCGATTTGTTCAAAACCTAGCGCACACAACTTAGCTCACCCAAACATTCAAGCTAAAGTTTCCACAAGAATCAGCAAGATATGTAGCTTTATTACACTTGCAGAACATAAAGAGCAGTGTTTATCACTACCCCCCAGCTTTGATCTGGCCACTGGGTATGAGTGGTTTCCCCAGGTGGGTTACCACTGTCTGAACAAACTGTTTGACTTCAGCTGGAAAGTCTTCTCCCCGTCAAAGTAGTCAGTGTAAAGGAGAGGGGCATTTCTCCCAAGAGGCCCAGCAGATCTGAAGGGTCAGAACCAGGATATTTTAAGAGATGGGACAAATAGGACAAGATGTGTTTTGAGAGAGCTTTGAAGGCACAATATAAAAGTATTCACTTCCATGAAGTGAGTGAATGTTTGCAAAGCTGATTATTATGTTTTGACTTGCTTTACTCAAAAGACAGAATACTGGTGATTATGCAGACAAATAAATAGAGCCCTAGCTTGAAAATAGAGTATTTTTTTCCAGAAAACCTATTAAAGAAAATCTCCATTGCCAGAGTAACATTTAATGCATGTCTCCATTGAAGCTGCCTAAGTCGTGACAATGTACTGGTGAATTACTTGAGACTTTAGAACATGACAGATATTTGTGTAGATGCTTTATTGCAAGTCAAGTCCTGTATCTGTGTACGCAAAAGCAAAGTCAACCCAGTAATCCAGCCCCTTATGCTTGAATTACCAAGGCAGTACATGGGCCAAGAAGTAAAGTAACAAAGTCAGATTATTATTTTTTTTTTTTTAAATAGGAATCCAAACATTTGATTTCATCCCTTACCTTGAAGATACTCTGGCTGTATTGCTTCTCTTGTCAGAAAGCAAACCCCAGTGTGAGAACCCGGTCAATCCAGCCCTTCATGATTGCAGGGACAGTGAACCAGTACATGGGGAACTGAGAAGTAGGATTTACAGTTAGTTTAAAGCCAAGGGATTTGCACAAACACATTACCGTCACTCAGGCTCTACCTGAAAGATGACAAGGTCTGTCTCAGTGAGTTTGCGTTGTTCTTCGGTGATGTCAGCAGACAGTCGTCCTGCCTCCCATGACAGTTTGGTCTCCTCTGCATAACAGAAGTGATCACAATTCTTAACTTCTCCTGTAGAGATAAAATAAACATTCCTTGTCATTCTGAAGAGCAATCAAAAGCAACTTTTTAAATGTGAGTGAGATATCTCTATATACCAATGATGTCCTCAGCAGTAGCAGTGGCTTTAAACTTCATGGCATACAGGTCAGATACTTCAACTGTGCAGCCCTGAGCTGCTAAAACTTCCACTGCAGCATCTTTGCAGCGTTAAATGACCCAGAGCTCTGGTGGGCATACACAAGAAACACTTTCTTTGCTGCTAAACAAGAATTTAGAGATTAGAATAAGCACACGTTATCAGAAATATTACAATACAAGCTTAATCAGAGTATGAGATGCAAACACTAGAACACACACCCATTCTGAAGTCAGATTTCAATCTTAACCAATGAGCTTTACAATTAGCTGGCGTACTAATGGAAAGACCTGCTCATCCTGAAGCAGAACTCAAGGTTCTGTTTTTATACACCAGGCCTTCTGGCTCAGCTGCACTCACACACAGTTGCTGTCAATCTGCAATCAAGGTCATGAACCAATCAGCTGGCACTGAGGGATTACCTCTCAGGAACCTGGATAGCATTTTTAAATGGGGAGTGGAACATATGCACAGCTGAACGCCAAGAACATGTAGGTTTTATCAGTGAATCCAGCTGTTTTAAGCACAGAATACATTTACAAAAATACATACATCTACTTCAAGGCAATGTGTGCTTTTCCCATTTTAACCCATCCATAAAAAGACAGAATGTATGTTTTTCCGTGTGTGTCTTTGTTTCTTTTATACTGTAACCGTGTGGATATTTTAGAGCATGCGTGTATGTCTGTGTACATGATGTTTAGAAATGTGCCACTCCTGATGTCTTCAAACCACATGAACCAGATGCTGAATATTATGTTTTGACTTGCTTTACTCAAAAGACAGAATACTGGTGATTATGCAGACAAATAAATCTTTATAAGAGCCCTAGCTTGAAAATAAAGTCATTTTTTCCAGAAAACCTATTAAAGAAAATCTCCATTGCCAGAGTAACATTTAATGCATGTCTCCATTAAAGCTGCCCAAGTCATGACAATGTACTGGTGAATTACATGAGACTTTAGAACATGACAGATATTTGTGTAGATGCTTTATTGCAAGTCAAGTCCTGCATCTGTGTATGCAAAAGCCAAGTCAACCCAGTAATCCAGCCCCTTAAACTTGAATTACCAAGGCAGTACATGGGCCAAGTAGTAAAGTAACAGATTTATTTTTTTATTAATCTCTCAGCTTTTATTTCTCCAGACAATAAAAGACAGGCATGACATGCAATGAGTTCCTGCAGTCTTTAGACTCCGGCTTTCATCTGGTTGTTGGGTGGTAGTGGCTTGCCCAGGTGGATCCCCACTGTCAGGCCGAACTCCTTGGTGGCATGTTTTTCACAGACCTCGGGCTTCAGCTGGAAACCCTTCTCCCCATCGAAGCAGTCCAAGGGAGTGAAGGAAAGTGGTTCCTCTCCTAGGAGGCCTTGCAGTCGTGTACGCCAGCCCTCCAGCATGGTGCTGCGTACCTCAGCGGGAGCGTGAGACGGAGCCCAGAAAATCTGAGGGGCCAAAACTTGGAAGCCACAGTAGTGCAGGATGCCATTCTGGAGATAAAAAAAAAAAAAAAAAGTAGTCAGTTGTGAACAGTTATGTTGACACTGTTTACAGCCCATTTAAAGCTTGGTTGAGTCAGTTTATCATGAAGCAGTACCTGTAGTGGCCATAGTGTGACATTCATGTCTCCATTAATACCATTTGCACTGAACATGGACTCTTGAGACCCAGTTGTGAAGGACAGTATAGCTTTCTTTTCCTGTGCAGAAAGCCAACAAGTTAAAAATAAGCTTAATAAAAAAAAAAAAAAAAAATAGAAATCCAAACATTTGATTTCATCCCTTACCTTGAAGATACCCTGGCTGTATCGCTTCTCTTGTGAGAAAGCAAACCCCAGTGTGAGAACCCGGTCAATCCAGCCCTTCATGATTGCAGGGACAGTGAACCAGTACATGGGGAACTGAGAAGTAGGATTTACAGTTAGTTTAAAGCCAAGGGATTTGCACAAACACATTACCGTCACTCAGGCTCTACCTGAAAGATGACAAGGTCTGTCTCAGTGAGTTTGCGTTGTTCTTCGGTGATGTCAGTAGACAGTTTTCCTGCCTCCCATGCCAGTTTGGTCTCCTCTGCATAACGGAAGTGATCACAATTCTTAACTTCTCCTGTAGAGATAAAATAAACATTCCTTGTCATTCTGAAGAGCAATCAAAAGCAACTTTTTAAATGTGAGTGAGATATCTCTATATACCAATGATGTCCTCAGCAGTAGCAGTGGCTTTAAACTTCATGGCATACAGGTCAGATACTTCAACTGTGCAGCCCTGAGCTGCTAAAACTTCCACTGCAGCATCTTTGGCAGCAGCGTTGAATGACCCAGAGCTCTGGTGGGCATACACAAGCAACACTTTCTTTGCTGCTAAACAAAAATTTAGAGATTAAAATAAGCACACATGTTATCAGAAATATTACAACACAAGCTTAATCAGAGTATGAGACGCAAACATTAGAAAACACACACCCATTCTGAAGTCAGATTTCAATCTTAACCGATGAGCTTTATAATTAGCTGGCGTACTAATGGAAAGACCTGCTCATCCTGAAGCAGAACTCAAGGTTCTGTTTTTATACACCAGGCCTTCTGGCTCAGCTGCACTCACACACAGTTGCTGTCAATCTGCAATCAAGGTCATGAACCAATCAGCTGGCACTGAGGGATTACCTCTCAGGAACCTGGATAGCATTTTTAAATGGGGAGTGGAACATATGCACACCTGAACGCCAAGAACATGTAGGTTTTATCAGTGAATCCAGCTGTTTTAAGCACAGAATACATTTACAAAAATACATACATCTACTTCAAGGCAATGTGTGCTTTTCCCATTTCAACCTATCCATAAAAAGACAGAATGTATGTTTGTCTGTGTGTCTTTTTGTTTCTTTTATACTGTAACCGTGTGGATATTTGAGAGCATGCGTGTATGTCTGTGTACAAGATGTTTAAAAATGATGTGCCACTCCTGATGTCTTCAAACCACATGAACCAGATGTGGCTGAGTGATCCTCTCACTCTACTGTTACTGGGCTCCAGCTCTGTTTTCCTTTACATTACTTTCTTCTGAAGAAACAGTTGCCTGCGGTCGAGCCCACTCACGAATGTTGCCCTGTAAAAAAAGAAATAGACTCAGCAATTCACATCAAAGGCAGACATGAGTTGGCACACATCTGGTACCAGAATCAGTCCTAAGTCCCATCTATCCAGCCACTGTGAAGAGGAGGGGACGGGGTTAATGAACAACTGCTACATAATAGCACGTAGGCGCACATGCATGCAAGCACGCCACATGCGAGACATATGGATACGCTTTGTCAGCTATCTGTCCTCCCATTGTCTCTCTTTTTTCTCACTAATTGAGATTGATTTGGGTTTTAAGGGTTGTGAGATACAGGATTTGTCAAACCGCTACATGCATTGTTCAAATTAACAATCATGAGGCATTCTGGTGTTTATGAGGCCGGCTCTTTTCTTTTTACTCTGTGGCCTTTCACACCATCGCCACACTAGTCTTTTGGGAGTTATGTTTGCATTCTTTGTGATGCATTGACCCCAGAGGGATTTGTCGCATTGCATTGTTGCATTGCATGCTTTACTCTCAAGTATGTTTCACACTTTCTACTGCATGTGTCAGGTATTTGGTGTGTGCTCCCCAAGGCACTCATACAAACATAAAAGGAACATCTGCAGCCTATGTTTAGGAGCTCCTTTAAATATAACCACAGTCATGCAATTAAGAGTACATAGGGGCATAAAAAGGTACATACACATAGGTAGAGAGGATCTTGGCTTGTTTGTCTTTATGATAAATGCTGGATAATAATATGAAAATGTAGCCTACAGTGCCATCATATGGCCAATGTGAGGAAATACAGCAATTTGGTCATTTCCAATTATGTCTTGGAGACAAGGCTCAGTCAAAAATAGGGATGTCTCAAACTCTTCTTTTTTGCTCCTGATACTGATCCAACTTCTTAAATGTTCAGAATCTGTTGAGTAAGGAGACCACATCCAGTCCTGTTTTTATTTTAATTATACTTTTGGGTTATTTTTTCACATTAAAATGTCTGGCAGCAGAGCAATTCTGCCTAATAAAACCTGCTTCACATTTCCTCACATTATATCATTATATACAATTTTGCGTAGTTTCCTATAGTTTCTTGTCTAAAACCTGTGGGAAGAGTTGTCATTATAGATCCACTGTAGCAGGAAACTTAGGACTCTTCATTTTCAGCATGAGCAGAAAACTGTAGTTGAGTGGCAATGTTTAGTGAATGTAATAGTAATGTATGCTCTTATTGTTTAATGATTTTGAGCACTGTCTTTTTAGTGATTCCGTACTTACTGCTCATATTATTCCCATGTTCAGATCTTTATACTATGTTGAAGAACTGATCTGTGTCTCCTCTCCTCTTCCTGTGTGCAGTCAGTTTGACCTGAAATGTGCAGAGAGGCCATTAAATATCGTCCTTCATGAGAGAGGCCCTTATCTCTTATCTTTCACACACATAAATAAGAAAACTCTCCTTCTGGAGGAGGGAAGAAAGAATGGGCAACTGTGTATTAATTTAAGGATAAGTGTTAGTCTCTGAGGATGACTCATGAGAATGCAAGCAGAAATATGACTACCACCACACACAATATCTCTCAGTCTGCAAGGGATAGATTTGCAAATTATTGAATGAATATTGCAATAAAACAAAACTGTATTTAATGAATTCACTTTGTTAAAGAAATGTAACACTTAACCTGCTAAATGTAGCAGAAAAACAGGCAAGATGGGGATGCTCATGCTCATCTTGCCACCCGTTCTCCTCCTACTTTTTACCACTAGGTGACGACAGTGTCCAGTTTTGAGATTGATCTGAAGCAGTTTATGGTTTAATTACTGTTTGAAAATATCTGCCAGAGCTTGAGGAGGTTAAGGCCAAAGTGAGTAATAGCCATCCAGATGGTGAGTCATGAATTGTGGCTATATATTGGCAGAAGAGAATCACTGTAAAGCATGCAAACTGCAACCTTTAACAGATTAATGTCACTGATCTAATCACTGGAATGACCATAAGTAAACAGAGCTCCAGGATTTACTGTGATAATTTTGGCACACTGTCAGCACTGCTGCCCAGCAAACTTACAAATTAGATTAGACATTCAAGTTGTTTCAGCTGGAGGAAGTTTAGGTCTTGCAAAGGCTTCAAAACAGTTGCTAAGCAGGACACTTCCTCTCTTGTGTCACTGTCATAACCCACACACAGAAATTCTCTGATTACAGGAGAAAAACACAAATGGGAAGAGGCAGATCTTTAAGAAAGTGTCTCTGTCCCTGTTCCTACTTTCAATGTTAACCTGAACTCTAAGATCAACATAAACACAGACACTGGGTGACAGTCATATCACCTGAAACTCAATACTTTTACTTACCATACGTGTATGATCAGCACTGGACAGGCTAAAGTATGTGTTCCTGAGATTGATTTACAAGAAATACCTGCCATGAATTTACTTCCAAGTAGTTATACGGTATATACTACTCCACTAGAGAGCAGCAATCACCAGTTAGCTCCATGTTGCATCACCTGCAGCAAGGAAACTACCATTTCCCATGACTTTGACATGGTAGCAGCTGCACCATCTTTCGATATTACAAAGTTTGGAGTTGGAAGTTGTAATAAAAGTTTGTGATTGGTAAAAACAGTCAAGAGCTGAGTTTTATACATTTATATCAAACAGCTGCTTCTGTGGTTTCCCCTCCTAAATCCAAAGCTGTTATTATGGTTTTCTAATGAAACAGAAGTGGCCACCAGAGAGTACATCTGGTGTATCCTTAAAAAACTTGAATGAATGTTTATAGCACTGGTTGCTTCCTCAGAAATGCAGCATAGATGACCAAGCATATGAAAAGCTCTTGTGGACCACATGCATTTGTTTATTCTCTGTGGTGGTAATCAACAGCGATGGAAAATTGGATCACAGTCCATGCCAGTAGAGGAACCTTATGTTGCAGTAACTTCAGGTTTTGTGTGAGACAGTGAAAAGTGGGCTGGTTACGGAAAGTGCTAGCAAGCACGCGTCTGTCACTTGTATCCATATGCAATTTGCTTTGTTGACTTATAGATAACATCACATGCAGCTAATCATTTGACACATTTAATTGTAGATAGCTTTACCTTAAAAGTGGGCTGATTGATCCTCCTTAAACTCTTTCATCCTTTTTTCCTTTTTTTTGTCTAAGTTCAAATCTAGAGGAATAAAAAGAGCAAGTGTACAGAGATTAAAGGCCTCTGTACTGTTGGTTCTTGAATGAATCAAAACACATGTTAACTTGCGAGTGCATAACCTTTTATATAAGTCACAGCAGGCATAGCGTACTAATCTCAATGTGGATTATGCTCATTTTCTGGGTGGAAAAGCGTGACTTAGAGTGAAAATATCCCCAATGAGATAGTTCTCAAAATCACAAAATAAATTAAAACATGTTGGAAAGGAACTGAGACAAGATCAAAACAACATTTTCTTTCCATATCAAGGGATTCTCACTCTGATATCTATAAGGATGGAAAACAATGACAGCCTCAAGAGAGTAAAGTGTAATCTAATCTTTCTCTCACCTTCAGTTCCTCACACATCTCTCAGTTTAGATTAATGTTAACATCTCACAATACTTTCTTTATAACTGTGATCAAAGACTGCTCAGTCTGGATTGTCTACTTTCAAGTCAGCTGCAAAAACCTTTTTATAAAATGCTGTGACTGTACATATTGTGTTTAGCTTTGACCTGTGACCAGGTATTTAATCAGTGTGCATTCCTGGCTGATCTTATATCAGACCAATAAATAACCCTCAGTTCTGTTATAAAGGGGCGGGAAGGGTTGTTTTAGCTGACAGATGTGACTGTTTCCCAAAATAAGGAGAGATGCACGCCTCTTCTTGCAAGAAAAACTAAAGCAAAAAAGAAAAGAAGAATGACATTGAGCATTTGCAAAGTAGAAATAAAGAATCTGTTGCTGACAACTTTGTCAATGTTGCATTGTCCTCCTTGTTTCTCAGTTTAAATTGCATTTTACATACTCACTGCCATTGTGGTTATTGATATCCCTTATTGCATTTCACTATATGTTAGCTGCTATACTTCTGCTATACTTCAATGGATCAGTCAATGCAGCATATCCATCTATACTCACTGTTTCTTTTCATACTTCTCCTCTGTCCACATTGGGATAATAAGTCATTTTATTTATTATGTTTGTCAGCTAAGTAGGATTTCCAGAGGCAACACGATGAAGTGATGTTCACTGAGCTGTGACAGCGTCTAGCAGCAAAATGTTGAGTTACATTGTTAACAGAGTGGATGACAGACAAACCTTGTGCATATTTATTTAATGTTACAGCATAGGCATGTACCGAGATAAGAGTCACTGCTTCCAGTGTAAATTCTCTGACTGACATGAAATGCTCCTTCTTTTTCTCTGCCCCTGAGGGGTAAGAAACAGGTGTCCCCTGTCTTACTGAATTGGCTGAGCACAAGTCCTATTTAAGTAGCTAAAATAAGCATCAAATTGAAGTTGCTGCGTTTAAGTTTGAAGGAAATAAGTCTTGAATTTGAACTCAGATGAAAACTCATACAGGCATTCCCCAGTGTTATTCTCATGTGTGCAACAAATCCATCTATTCTGCTTTTCCATTTAAGCTTCTCTTTATCAGTTATACTTTGTAAGGGCTCTGTTTACCTCATTCTGCTTCTCTTGGTTGTTCTCTCGCTTTCTTTACAGTTGGGAATTTAGTGCCCAGGCATGAAAACAAAAGAGCCAGATTGGAATCAAAACTGAATAAAAACTTGCTAAAGTAGCTATACGTGGTAAGAACTTGGTAGCACTTATTTCAATGTCTTAAATGTTTTATTTAATTAAATGTTTATTAATCATTCATATTAGAAACTGTATTCTTCTAATGTGACGTATACTTTCCTGTAGACTAATATGCATATTTTTACAGGTTTAGCTAACATGCTGTGAACTAAGTGTAAAAATAGAAATATTATATTTTACGTGTAATTATTGACAAATGACATATTCCCAAGACATGTCATAGGAAATTATTAAGAATTTCTTGTCACATAAGATAGTGTTTTTCCACAAACTTTATAATTTCTTTTGCCTGCTATGAAATGGACCCTTGACCACAGTATCTAGGAGGATATATATGTTACACAACCTAATGCAAATGCAAAGCGTCACAGGAGTACGTTGAGCTGTCCATGGTAACAATTGAAAGACTTGCTTTTTTGATATTGCAGATCACAACATAACCAATCAATGCCTCGGTCATTGATTCTCAATCGTCTTATACAAAGATGTGTCTTATTTTCCTATCCTGTGGGGTTCTTAGCTGACATACAGCTCAGGGCTGAAATTTTGTCAGATTGTTCAGTAGATTGAGAGGAAAATCACTAATCACTAACTATTTTGATAATTGATTGATCATTGAAGTCATACATTAAGCAAAACGGATAAACATTCTGTTTCCAGCTTCTCAAATGCAAGGATTTGCTGCTTTTATCCGTCATTTACATTGAGTTGGGTTTTGTCTTGACTGGACAAAACACAGAGAATTGGAGAAGATATAGGGCTCAAGTATATCACCAGAATATAATCAATAATCAAAATAAAATTTCTTGCAGCGCTGACACAATCAATCTATTCTTGTTCATTTTGAGCTCAACAAATGCATTATTCAAAGTGTAATTGGTGATGAATGCTTTTGTCATTGACATTATTGTCTTCCTTCAATAATTAATTAAAAAAGATAAAGTGGTTTTGGAAGTTGAGCCAAAAACCTTGAGAAATGCAGCCACACTGCTGTAATGTCTCACCTCTCTTCCCCTCCTCCCCTCCCCCTCTTCCTCCTCACCATTGTAGCCATGGTGACAAAGCTGATCGATTAGATGTCATCTGATTCCAAATCAGCAGGAACAATATATGACAGCAGATGGTAACCAGACAGAGAGGAGAACTGAGGCAGGGGGTGGGAAAAGGGAAAAGGGACCAAATTAAAATTAAACGACTTCAGCTTATTTGCATATACAGTGTGTGATTTGTTGGTAACACATGAGGGTGACAGAAACTGGCAAGTGGACATGATGTAAAAGTGACAGAAAGTAAGGAGGAACAGAAAAGTTGGACTGAAACCTGCAATATATGCAAACACAAACAAACACAAAGGGTCAACATAAACCACCATTGAAAAACAAATTACATCAAATTACATATGCCTTGACATAAAGTTTGAACTAGGAAACATACCGAAAATTATTTAGTTTTACTGTAGGCATAAGTAAAATATTTTGCACATGCATGTTCATTAACACACACAGAAACACGTGCATGCATGAACAGATGAAGAGGAGGAGATCAACATGGGATGCTTGTGGCTCTGGCCTTTAAACAGATGGTGTCCAGACTGAGACAGATGAGGAGTTGGACCCAGGAGGATTGGTGTAAAAAAGGGGGAGGAGAGGACACAAGAGAGACAAGGTGGAGAGTACCAAAGGGCACAGAACCTAAGAGTCCTCCTATGATGTGGTTGTTTTTTGGTGTTGTCCATTAGAGGTCTGGTTTTACAACTGCAGTACAGACACATATCTTTTTTATTATCTTATTTGAATATTTTAATACATTTGGACATCAAATAGATCATTAAAAATGTCTGGGTAAAGGAGCTCTGCTTGCTCACCTGGTAGAGCTGGTGCCATGTGTACCAACGCTGAGCCCCTGCTGCAGTGGTCATGGGTTTGAGTCCGACCCATGGCCCTTTCCTGCATGTCATCCCCTCTCTCTCTCTTCCCCTTTTTCTGTATATCTTGAGCAATCCTGTCAAATAAGACCAATAACCCAATATATATATATATTTAAATGTCTGGGTGGTGTTTGAACTCTTCATGGCGTTACATCATTAGTCCTGGCCAGGTCTCAGCAGTACAGAGTTAAAGTTCTGACAGATGTGGAGGGCAATATCTATTCATTACCTACTGTGAAGCTAGGCTGCAGTCAAAGCTGGGGCCTTTAGATAAAGGACAAAAATTGCTCTTATTGTAAAATGAAAGGTAGATATAATAAAATAAAAATGAAATTGAAATGTGTATATCTCATCCTGATCTGTTGATGCCAATCTGCAGTATCCTCTTTGCTGTTTCTATGAGAAAAAAATGTATCTTAAGATTAGCTGTATTTTTATTTATTTTATTTATTAGAAACATTAATCAACACTGAATAAATTGGAAATGGAGGAGTCATTTGCAGTGCCAAAATGTTTTAAACAGCCAACTGCATGTTTCTATATGGACAGTATTGATTGTTATGGTAATAAATGGTAGTTTTCTTTAGGATGTGCATGATTTATATACTTATAATACAAATATTGAGGATATTTTTAACTGTTAAAATGTTTTTATGGGCAAAAAGGGACATTTTCAGATCTCATAATACTTGTAGCAGAGAGCCAAATTTGCCCAACCCTGTTATGGGATATTAATCTAAACTGTCATTGATTATTACAGTGTTTGGAGTGAGGCAAATTCAAAATTGACCATCAGTGATTATGGTAAATGTATTTGTTCACAACACAATCCTTCATATTATCACATTTATTGGTTTTCCTGGAAATCATATAACCTCATCTAAACCTGTGATGAAATACACAATAGTATTTTCACCATTGCTGTTTTCATTTTTTTTTATAATAAAAATTTACACATATATGATATTGATAAGAGTCTGAGTGCGATCTTGTATTCAGTGGAAATTAAATGACTGAAGTGTTTGAGGCAATTTACACTCCCTATACCTCAATATACAAGACATATCCAAATCAGTGAAACAGCTACATTCCATCAGTCTGAAAAAAAGGCAGTGTAAAAGATGCGTTCACTGCCCTTGAATAATCACTGAGAAAGGCATACAAATACTAATGTTTATTAATAACAATTCTGAGCAATAATCTCATCACATGACACATCTCCCTTCCTGTGATGAGCAACCATACCTAGGATGATATTTCCCAATCGACAAATGACAGAAACGGACACATCTCGGAGAGAATGATAATGATGTTAGCCATATGCCAGGGCCTTCTCAATAACCACACATGATCCCCACTGAACATTTATGGGGCCATTTCTGACGCTGTGGGAGAAAACATTTTCCATCGGCACAGAGGTGGAGGCGATTTGTGATTTACTCACTATGATTATGTTAGTAATGATTAGCACTGACATTTCCCTCTAAGAGATTAGCAGATCAGAAATAAAATGCCAGAGCTGCAATACCACACCTACCACAACATAAACTCAAACTGAACCACAATATCAGGCTTTGGTGCAAATATTGTATATATGTTGCAATAAAAGGTGCTTGACTGAATAACCTTTATTAAATTTGGTGTCCACCTATGTTTTCTTGCTTGGATAAATGAGTTGTTTTGATTTACAGCCCTCACCCTCCATCTCCTAACCCCGTGCCTCAATCAGCACTGGCCCTATTAAAGTGCTGGAAATGGCAAAGCATGTGCTCTGGTGAAATTAACAGCTTATGACCAAAACAAATGTCTGTGGTTCACAGATTGCCAACTATCCACAGGCCCATTTGGGCTTTTAAAACTCTCATCACAAGCTCAGGCTTCACAGATATGATGCGCTCTTTCTGGTGTTTATTGTTTTTTTGTAAGTTTTAATTGGCAGACCAGGTGGATGCATTTTTTAAACAAATTTCACTCGATTTTCTTTCTATTTAGACACAGGTGCTCACTTGACCTTATAATGGGATCTAGGGGGGAAAAAGGCGTCATTGGAAGTAGTTTCACGTCTAGCACACTATAATCAATTTATGTTCATCGAGAACAGGGCTGCTAATAAGTTCACTGGGTTGTAACCTTCAGATCGAAACGTCTGCAAATCAAACAAATCCAACTAATAAAGCTCTGCACGCCCGCAGGCGCGTTTTCAAGCCCTGGGAATGGAAGTGAAAGAGGTTTGGACAACAAACGCTCCCTCATTGTCCCGCTGTGCGTGTCGTCACTTGGTTTTATGGGGAGATAGGGTTGTCTTATCTTGCGCACGACCAGACAGGGTTGGATGGAAGAAACAGACAACAGAGAGCAACAAGCCAAAAAGGATGTGATGCGCACCTGCAGACACCATGACGGACAACAAGGAGGACGAGCGGGAATGCAAAGCTTTTCCACCCGAAGTCAAACCTAAGCCCACGTCCTGTTTTCAGCTTTTTGATTCGACTCAACTTCTTAAAAGCCTAGGCGGCATGGAGGCTGATGGGAAGATAACTTTACCTGCTGGTGCCTGCTCTGGCTGCTTATTAGAGATGAGATGCAGCTTTGTGTGCGATTCTTGAATCGGTTTGCTCTGGGAGGGGGGCTTGAATGTGCAAGGTACGTTTCAATTTATTGTTGTTTACTTATCCTGCACCTCTGCTCAATCTTTGCTCTGATGCGCAGTTGCAGCAAGCTTGAGAGATTAAACACCTAAAAAGCAAGTTCTGCAAAACTTAAAAAAAAATAAAGAAAATAAACCTCCTTCTCGTTTGAAACAGGCAGCACGTCTGCTAAGTAAGATAACCAACACTACTCGGTAGTGTGTTGTGCAAACTGTATTTTCCTTAAACACATAGGGGAAATGCTGCTGGAAACAGTGTTATAATTCCACCCATTTCCAGTGTAGATTAGGTAATTGAACAAGGCAGAATAAAATAATTACCTCACTTGTCACTGCGATTCTTTAATTGTTTTGAGACGATAGACTTTGATTTTAAGTAATCCTTATTTTTCTAAATTACTTAATTAGTCACCTGTTTTTGTAATCTTGATATAATTTCAGGACCTCGGACAGCGCCGGGTCTCTGACAGCAGCAAGTGTGTAGATCCGCCACTAGGGGGCAGCACGAGCCCCTCGTATTTCAGGCTCTTTTGATCCTTTAAATTAATTAATGTGACTACCAAAAGAACGACAACCAGAGCTGTGACAAACACAAGCTGACAGTTATCATAATGGCACACAACACAATATTCCATAGCATTATTGTTTGTATTATTTACTAAAAGTTAGGAAAATATGCCTTATGTTAATGCATTCATGGAAATAATAAAAATAATAAAATCACATTTAATCATAAAGTTGAAGCAGAATAATTTCCCAAACTCTGGGTGTATTTCTGCTGACTTCAGGATCCTCTGAGGACAGAAGCATGATGCTCAGTCCCGACCAGCCAGAGTCCGATCCGCCCTGGGGACAGACGAACCCGGACACCCTGGTGGACACTGTCAACGCGGGTGCACGCGGGTCCGTGCCGGACGAACCCGCGAGTGGAGAGGGCAAGGCGCGCTCCGTGCACGTGCCCGCTCTCAGCAGGGAGGAGAAGAGGCGGAGGAGGCGCGCGACGGCTAAATACCGATCCGCGCACGCCACCAGGGAGCGGGTCCGCGTGGTGGCCTTCAACGTGGCTTTTGCGGAGCTGAGAAAACTGCTCCCGACGCTCCCACCGGACAAGAAGTTGTCCAAGATTGAGATCCTGCGACTGGCCATTTGTTACATCTCCTACCTCAACCACGTGCTGGATGTGTAAGGTGCGAGGAGCAGCAGGAGGAAGGACTGAGGATGAGGAGGTCTGTCTGTAACCAGCCACCACTGCTGAATGATTTCTGGAAGCAGCGACAAAGGATGCTGACAGGACTGGAGGAATACCCTATGGGGTTATAATGGAGCGGCCCTGTACACAGACACACTGCTGTGCATCCCAGCATTAATGGGAATATCACGTTGCTTTGTCATCATGGGGAACTGTTCAATATTCTTACTGTCCTCACAAGGATGGGGAAGAATGTGGAAAGCCAAACTACTCAAACTTTGCAATGCCTGACCTTAAATTAGCTGCCTATATCTGTTGTGAATTTGTTTTCTGTTTGCACCATTTTGTAAATATATTTATTTAAATTACACAAAAAATAGCCTGCTGGACTTTTGTGTGCTTTTATGTGGGATTCAGTTGCAGCTGAAATTCATACATTGTAAATAAACTGTTAAAAAGATTTAAAAGCCTGTTTAAAGCTATTTTGATCTCTGTTATTTATTGCTGAAACCAAGGTTTTTTGTAAAGGCAAAATCTTATTTGTAGGCCTTATTAGGTTCATCTTGAAATATGTCTTTGAAAGCATTTTGCAGGTATTTATGATAATACCTTCCGTTTTTTATTAGTAAAGCTATTAAGGGAAGCTGCCATACAAGCTGTTCCTCTGCCCCATATAGGTATGGTTTTTGCTGGGGTTTCTCTCCCTCTGGATGTGGCAGGTGTTTCTCCAGACGAACCATAACAACCATATTATTGGTTATCCGTCTGCCTCCTCTCTGGGGATACACACACAAATGCACATACATACAAATGAGACAGTGATGTTAAAGTATGCAAGACACAACCAAAAATCCCTTGTGGTACTAATTCTAATTTTATGTAGCAGTGATGAACTTATACTGTAGGTGAAAGTGGGCCAAATACACACATTTTAGAGTATTTTCGAACAGTGTGTATGTTGTGTTACATTAAGTGTGCATGATTGTCTTACTGTCAGCAGCCCAAAGTTGAAGTCCCAATGTTTCGTAACAATAGTACAACTTTTAATTTTAAACGACAAGAAAGAAAGACGTAGTAGTAAGTTTTGGGCCAGTGTTTGTGGATTAATGTCAGCGTGATTTGGATATTTGGATAAATAATCTTTAACTTTAATCTAAAATAGTAAAACCGTCCCACCACCACATTTATTTATTTTTTTTGGAACCTGCCTTCATATTTCCTGATGCTGTTAAATGTTTGTTTACATCATTAATATCTGTCAAGCAGCACAATTGGCCTTTTTTGTCCATTAATTTAGTCAAATGAGAATATAAATACATTACAAAAATGAATAATTGAACATTAGTGCTTTTATATTTTGGTATGATATCAGGCAGTGGATATGAACTCCTGCTTTCATTCCTCTCTCCATTAGTCAGACGCTGCCTGCGCTCCTTCTCTCATCCCTTTATGCGAGTCTCTGCGGTGTAATGTGGCCCAAGGGGCTCGAAGTATTGTTCATGTCCACTCCAGCAGCAAGAGTGACAGCCCTTTGTCTACACATTACACACACTACACACTTGTTCTACACACTGGATACAATAGGTATGTTGGGAAGTAGAGGGAGAGAGGCCAAGCCTAACATCAGATTTTAAGATAAATGGGGCAGGGAAAGTTGTAAAGCCCATACAAAGATGGTTATTAATATTCTGGATAGTTTTAGCCAATGTGGGTCAAACAGTAAAACTAGGGAAGAACTGTAGGCTGTTTGTCTCCATACAGCCGTGTCACACACTCACAGCATCTGCAAATTAGACTTAAATATTGTCTTTGCTTAATTTACTTTCATGCATGATTAGGTTTGGAGTTGTGGTTTGATGTTATTCTGGACATCCCCTCTTTAAATGTCACGCTTCTGACATAGTTTACCAGTTTGGTAAAGACTTGTGTTTGGAAGGAGCAACACTGCCCTCCGATGGAGTTTCATAGAGGGAAATCTGACTGTAAAAAGGTCATATTCACTTTTTTTTTATAGCCATGGCCTCTGTGGATGTATATTTTAGAGGGGACCTTGCACATTGTTGTTTAAAGAGGCCTTTTCAGAAATATAGATTAGAGACAATTGTATGGGTATGTGTGTTTGTATCAATTATGCCTCTATGCTCTGCTGAGTTATTGTAAAGACTTGTAACAGTCTTAATGTGTGTCCTCTAGGCACAGTCTCTCTGTGGCTTGTTTTTAATTTACTTTTATCACCGCCTAAGCCAAGTTATGGCCGTGGGGGAGGGAGTTATTCGGGTTCAGATGATATTAAAGGTTATAAGCTGCATGTTTTGTGTGTGTCTTGAGCCATTGAAAACACTGCTTTATTTCATTTAGTAGCTGTTCTGGAGCTTTCGATCACTTGAGATTCATCAGCAGATGGAAGTTGTTATGAAATTGTAGATTTCCATTTTTATTCGTGTTGGGTTAAACATGAAATGTGAGCTGTTGAAGATCAAAAGCTCTGGAACAGCTGAATTTTTTTTTTTATCTTTTTGTCAAGTGCTGTTTTTGAGGTCAAAAATAATCTTTAAAGCTCCACACTCCTATACTGTGTATTAGTGATATTTAATTTTTTTTATCTTGATGCAGTAAATAAAATGATGTAGCAAACATCTGTTGAACATTTAATGAAGGTTTTTTTTATTTTACCTTGGCCTGTGTGCAACAGTGACCCTTTTCATGATAGATTTTTTGACACATTTTCATTTTGTCTCTTATAAAAGATATAAATTAGCCAGTTTATAAAAATCACAAGGAATCTATGGCCGATTTATGCCCTCCACCTCCACACAGTTTCTGTCTTTCTGTCACAGTCCACAGGTGACGTGTCTGTGTAGTCTATGTTGCTGGCTCAAAATACAATAACTGCTGTAATATTGGCTCTATTGTGGTATGGTAATACACACAAATGAATCCAGGAATATGCACCTTTTGCCGTGGTATTGGCTGACATAATGAAGGTCTTAAAACCCATATGGACCCTCTTTTCAAGACAGCCTCAAGATTAGGTACTAAAGCAGGATCCACCTTAAAGCCATAATCGTGTCAGTAGCTTGCTTTAGTGCACACCAAAACAGAATTACAAATACCACAAACCAGCTGCCATACAGCGAACTTGGTGGCCTGTGATCCTGATTCACTTCCTGGTCAATAATCAAGTTTCGCAGGTGATCATTATTTAAATGCTACCTAGAAATATTTTAGTCAAGATCACTAAAATGGTCCTGGGATATTTCCTTTATCCTGTTATATTATTTAAACCTGCAAGCTTAAAGATCAGCTCCAGGCATTTTGCTTAAAGTTTAATGAATTACTTTTATTCATTCTCCCTCATTGAAAAATCCAGATTCTATAAAGTTCAACTACCCTTCTTTTTCTTCTTAACTGAAAAATCAAACCTCAGATGATTCAAGTTTCCATATCCCACTTGTTTGAATTTCCAACTGGACCCCACTGGCTTCTAAAGGAGATGTAATGTCACAAGATCACAAAATTCATGATGAGAGATTCAGCAGATAATTGTGAAAACAGCCTTCTAGCGTCCAACTCTGCACAAACATCATTCTGCACATTGAAGGTCAAACTGTGACACGGCAACAATGAGCAAAAAACTCTTCTTTTCTTTTACTTGAAGGTGTTTAAAAACGTTGATTCACAGGGAATATTTCCCTACTTCCTGCGTAAAGGACGACCTCTTGTGGGCTGCTGCTAAAAATACTCATTTTAGTGCACTTGGAAGTGTATTGTACCTCCATGCTGCCTCCCTCTCTGGTGCTGCTGCTAACCACAATGGCCAGGCTCGTATGAGGGAGCTGCCCCTGTCAGTACAGTAACAGACGCGCCTCAGCAGCAACAGCAACGGCGGCGGCGGCGGCGGCAGCAGCGGGGGCGCATTCACCGAGACGCAAGAGGAGGAATAGATATGGCACACATCTGAGAAATAAAGGTAGGTAAATGAATTGATAATAGCGATCCCGTGTCCATTACACCGGGTATATCCGTTGCTGGCAAAAGCCTGAGCCCTCACAGGAATTACTGATGAAGTTCAATGCTGCCGTCGTGGAAAAAAATGGTTCCCTTCTCATCAGACAGATGTAGCCTTTAGTCTTCCTATCCCACATTTATGTGATGATCTAACCTTGTAGATTTTATTTAGCTCCTGTATCACATATGTGTGTACATAAATAGATAGAACCAAGAGAATGCAGGTATTATTTGAAGCATTGTGGTTAATGGTGTTCAGGATGTGGCTGAAACGAGATCTATTGTAACCGAAACTGCAGCTGTGTAACGGAGAAGTAACATCACATCCCTCACTCTCCCGGACCCAGGAGCCTGTAAAAGAAAGGGCGTTTCAGATCATGCCTCCGCTGCAGGGTGACGGTGTGTATCGCCATCATCATCATCAGCAGCTGTCTGCAGAGCCGCGCACTGTGCACAGCTGGATGAGGTGTTACTATGACGAGCCTCCTCTTGACACTGTCGGTGTCGTCTCCCTCAATATCTCAGAGTCATGATGCTGCAGTGAAAACTGTGAAACAGCACCTACACTCATTTATTATTGAGCAGTGCTGATAGGTCCTGAGCAGAAGAGGTTTAGGGACACTGAGGAATGCAAACCTTTTAAATAGATGAGTCATTCCCCTGGAAGCCATTCCTGCCATGAATGATCAAAAGACAGTGGTGTTGGCAATGCTTTTGTCGTTGTTCTCTTTTTAAACCCTGTTTTCTGGCTGGCAGGGCAGTGTCACAAGTGTAATGAGAAGTGCAGCTACCTTTAGGCTACTGAGGTGCATTAGGATCCTGCAGAGCTTGGATAGCACGGTGTAATGGGCACTGCATTGTAGAGTAGTGTACAGTAGTGTATTTACAGACATAAAAGCACTGCTCTTAAAGCGGGGAATGTGCTGAGGTATCTGTCCCTCGCTCGCTCTCTCCCTCTACTGTACTTCTGTTTAGTTCCACATGAGTGGATCAGAGGGGGACTAAGTTTGCATTCCAGAGAACTGTGTCAGGTCTTAACTTTCTCCTTTTACTGTGGGGTGGATGTGTGTGAAAGAGCAGCAGGGTGGGAGTGGCTGAGACTCTATCCAGTCACTCAAAGGTCACAGGTTTGCTCTCTGCACATAATCTAACAAATACCTTTGAGCCAAGACTCAAATGTCACAGCAAACAATGAAAGGAAGTTCCTAATATCCAAGTGGTGAGGTCCATGAAATGAGGGGAAAAAAATGCTGCGTCCATGGGAGTTTCATGTCTCTGCATCTATGGCTCTTTTTATGTGATCTTGGTCAGTCAGCAGCGATGTTTTAATATGTTAATCAGCAGCTGTTCCTCTGGGTTATCTGAAGTCCATGGAGGGATTGGAGATTGTTATCACCATAAATGGCATACACTGTGTCACCCATTATTTGATTTGTTTGAAAGGTCTTATCCTGCTTACTGGGCTGTGTTACTTGTGTGTGTGTGTGTGTGTGTGTGTGTGTGTGTGTGTGTGTGTGTGTGTGTGTGTGTGTGTGTGTGTGTGTGTGTGTGTGTGTGTGTGCTTTTGTTTTATTTGCCATTTGCAAAGAATGGGTTTTATGAAACTAAAAGAATATACAGCTAAAACAATAAGTTGGAAATCAGCAACAGTTTTGATAACTGGGAAGTTTGGGGTCCTCAAGTCGCCCATTTCTTTGTCTTCTGTGATAGTAAATTAAATACCGTTGGAATGTGAACTGCTGGTTGGACAAAACAAGCAATTTGAATAAGTCACCTTGTGCTCTGGAAAACTGTGTCACTGTAAATGACACTGTATAGACCAAAAGGTCAGTTAATCGAGCAGGTTGATCGGAAATGAAAATAATTAGTCGTTGTGGCCCTAAAGTAATATCATGCTGTATATGTTGTCAATGGGGTTTTGGGGTTTTGTAGTTTGCAGATTGCTTTGAAATTGTGAAACAAACGATAAAGGAAATGAACTAACACAGCAGACTGCCAGCTGCTGCATCTGGCAGATTAGGGCATAATGCCACCAGGGCAGGGCGCACATGAAGGAAGGAAGCCACGAGGGCTAATGGGTGTGAGGGAGGGCACGGATGCCATGGTAACCAGGCCTCAGTCAGCGTGTGCTTTAGATGAGCTACCAGGCTGATCTGTACCATTCAGGGTGCCAACATTGCATCGGTCCCTTTAACGGAATCTCAAATTCAAACACTTATCTTTCTCTGCTTGATTGGAAGCCATGGATTTTGCAGCCAAGGATATTAAACTAAAATCCCACATTCTCTGGTTTATCATTAATTGATGAGCTGGATCAGCAGGGCAAAATGCAGCCAAGAACCTGACCTATCAGATGTCACCGCTCTCCCCGTGGAGACCCACACATATTTGTTGCAACAGTGCAGTTTATGTTGTAAAAATGAGTCCATAGCAGCACATGCGCCTGTACCCCTGAGCCCAACCGTACATAATTACAGCCGCTCCCACTGTGCAGCAGCCTCCATCCACTAAACAAACACGTTAATGAGTGTTTGTTTTACATTAGTGTCACTTTCTGCCCTCATGAATCTCTTCTCGGTGCAGCCAACCAGAACGGTCTGCAGCAAAGCAACTGCGCTTCACTAGAGAAATTCCACACCTTCAGTCCCTCTCAGAGAACTACTGAATTTTTTTGGATGGACCGACTCAGAATAAGCAGGCAGCCGCACGTCCCTAACACTCGTTGTTATGCCCGCATGCTTTATTCATAGTTTTCCGTTGGTTTGTAACTGATAGTTTTTTTTACCCCGTGGCTGTGATTTTCCACATGGCCTGGTTCACTATGCCTCTTCATGCTCATCTCGTGGATGAGTGGCTTCTCAGAGGGATCATCTTGGCCCACATACACCACTGCCACGCGCTCAGAGATCAGCACTCTGGGGGTTAACGGCTTTCATTCAACTTGTGGGGTTATTTATTTAACCACACTGGTGCTGGGTGTGATGAGACGCCATTGTTTGCTCTTTGTGCCCTCTCACTGTGCCACCCCCCCCCTTACACACACACACACACACATAATGTGTACCACACAAATTTACTCTCAGCAGGGGTGATTGATTATGGCTACTAGATGGGGCCTCCTGCCTCCGGTGTTGCCAAGGCAACAGTGGACGCTCCAGATGTAGGTGGATGAGATGTGACTTTCCTCTGTCAAAACTCTGCTTTGTGTTTAAAATTTGATGCTGCGACATGAGCTTTGATGCTGTGAGTGGTGTGTTGCAGTCGTACAATATTTATTGAAGTCCTGCATATATGCAGCTCTGCCTTGTTCAACATATGTCCCCCTGCTTTTAATAGCACAAGTGGCTGCATCAGTGGAGACTGATGTTCTATTCTCTCTCAGAGAAACTGTGCTTTTTGTCACTGCAGCATTATTACACACCTGAATAACAGTAGGTTACTGTATAGGCCTGCAAGATTATACAAATGGATAGCTTTTGTCAGAGACATGTAATCCTATAGACTCCCAGTGGTAATGTTATTACATAATTTATATGCATTGTACCAGAATCCGTAATGGAAAATCTGTGGTTTCTCTATATACAGTGGCCACATTTCCCATGATGGGTAATGGAAGGAGAGAAAAACGTTCAACCCCATCCGTATCATCTTAATGGAAATCAGCTACATTGCAGTGTCTTCCTCTAACCATCGTTTCAGAGCATGATCTCCATGCCGCTGTGTGAATTCACATCCTAATATGCTGAATGGGCTGTTTTACTGTTTATATGCTCCATTGGCTACAGCGATAACAAATAGCCTGTAAACGACGTGAGGGAGAATAATTCCCGGGTAATAAAACAAGACACAGACTAAAATGAGAGGGATGGTGATTGCCAGGTGGTTGTCAGGACAACAGCTGGGAGACAGGCAGGGTGTAGATTGAGGTCTAAATGAATGGTCATGCATGGTCAAGCACTAAGGCATTCTCATGCATCACACAGCATACATTAGGGCCCAGGAAGTGAGTCTGATAGTTTCAGTCTGACCTCATAAAGACAGGATGGAGAGTTCGCATAGACATAAAACTGAGAATATATTTGTTTAAAAAAGGACCACATCTCTTGTTTGTATGCTTTCAACATGGCCATGAAGCTATATCCTTCTTTTAATCCATTTATTGTGTGGATGTCTTGGTTTCAGCAACGTGATGATACATTTCTACAATTAAAATCTTGCGCATGGTGAATATTTTATAAGTGAATTCCATTTTAAATTTTTTTTATATGTTTGAATTTGACTGCCTTTTTGCCAAAAAGTAATACATAAATAAATAAACTAAACAGCCTCAGCATTGCGTTGGCTTCAGTATTTCTAAAATCCTGGATGGCCATTAAGCATCTTGTAGAAGGAGGTGTTAATATCAAATATGACATTTTGAAACACATTTCTTATTAAGTGCTGTGTTGAAACTGGTTGCACTGGCCTTTGGTTTTCCCCTGGCGCTCCTACTGTATGTCTGTGGGATTCTCATCAAAAATCTTTATTTATTTAAATTTCTATTTAACCTGTACTTAACCAGGAAGTCTCCTGAGATGCATTATTTCTTTGACCTGGACGGAATGGAATTCTGAATTAAAAAGAATTAAAAACAGTTACATTGTTCATGAAACATGTTTTAAATGTTTGCGTTTGAATGCTCAGTTTTAGGGCAGTGTTTCCAATTAAAGTTTGTCTTGTAAATTATTCCAAGCCAAGTTCAGAACAGTCCCAGAATATTATACACCAATTATCCAGCTATATCTGTTAGAGACAGGAAAAAGTATTTTACAGAGGTGACTAAACCTGTCTTATCCGTATATTAGAATGAGCACACGCCTGTACAGAAAAATATTGCCTGGCTAGTATATGTAATTGCAATAAGCAAGTTTTAATGCAAGCTTCATACCCTCTATCTCTCAGGTCAATGTGGCTACTAAGGCGGCTATCTGGAGTAGTTGTCAGTCATCGTGGATTCCTAAGGCCCATCTCTATAGCAACCCACTCCTCCTTCTGAGTACTGCTGCCAACTTACCCTCTCTACCACACAACGAAGCTCTCCTCATCCCCCGGGCCAATTGCCGGCTCTGAACTGCGTTGGAATGGACACTGAGTCGACACACTCGGGCTACTCCTATCACTCCAGCCGCTCCGGGAGATCAAACCGACATGGGTATGTTTCCTGTCTGTCCGCCCTTCCATATGACTGCCTGCTTCTCCGCTGTATCTGTCTCTCTCCCCCTTCCCATGACACAAATGTCTGCTGGATCACATGCTGCATCACTCACAACAGCCTTTGGTTGCAAAAGTATTTCATGTAAAGCCTTTAGAGCACATCAAGGTTGTTGTGTTTGTGTTCAGTTTGAGCAGACCACATGTTGGTTGTAGCCAAATAAATCAGATGAGAGACTAAGAGAGAGAAAGGGAGAGGCCGAGCTAGAGATTGAGACAGACAGGGCTTGTGGATTAGGGTCGTCACAGCTGAGTGGCTCTAACCTATTTCACTCAGTCTATTCTGCAAATGAGAGAATCACTTGATTCCCCTCCTGTCGATTCCTCACTCTTCTGTTCCTCTGCTGGAATATTCATTTTTCTTCCTTTCCACCAAATGTTTGCCATATAGTGCTGCAAATAACAATTATTATCATTATTGAATAATTGTCTTATCGTTGTGCTTATCTTTTTATTCATCATTTGGCCTAGAAAAGTCCAGATGTCCTGATTTTCCTGAAACAATAGTCTAAAACCCATTTGTATTTGTGTTTGAGTATTCATAAACAAGCTGGGTGAGTTGCTTGTATGCCTGATTTTAGACCTGAATTAAGTCGATTTAGATTTATTTTCTTCTATAGAAAATGTATAGGCAGATATTTTGATAGTTAATTCTTTGGTCATTTATAATTTATTAGATTTTCTTTGACATATACAAGTAATTCATTAAGTAAACTGATTTTTGGTAGGTTGTAGACTGTCAGTCAGACAAAACAGGAAATTGTTAATTATTTTCTGACATTTTGTAGACCACCAATAATGAGTATATGAGCACATGAGTATGTTTCTGATCATATCTTTATGTGTCTATATTCCTCTTATATTGTTCTTCATGTTCATTGTATGTTTGTTCATCTCCAGGGATCGAAGCCGTGAGCGGCACAAAGCCAGCAGCAGCAAAGACAGCAGTCGCTCTGAGAGGTCCGTCGTCATCAACCCCCCTGACACCCCCTCCCAGGACTCCCCCGTTCACAACGGAGAGCCGCTGCCAGGAGAGCCCACACCATCAGCAGATCTTGGAGATGAGGCCCAGGTATTTTTTTTCATGGAAGTGTACATTGGAGTAACACAAAACTGTACGCACGACAAAGAGGGGATGTCCAAAGTGTGACGGAATGCAGGCTGTTTTTAAAAGAAGTTATTTATTCCTGTAGAATAAACCAGAAAGCCTAGTAATCCATCTATGAACTCTGCACCATGACCTTATAAACTCGTCCTTACACAGCTGGCTGCCCATTGGCATAACGCCTGACACATAATAACAATGGTGACAAGGGATCAAATAGGTCAGAGGATTAGCATCCCTCTTGTAGGCCTGGACGGATTTGTAAGGACAACGTTGTGTTACAGTGTGTGTGTGTGTGTGTGTGTGTGTGTGTGTGTGTGTGTGTGTGTGAGAGAGAGAGAGAGAGATACTGGGTATAACTGTCAAGCGTGAGAGCTTTGAAAGCAGAGCAAATTGGTACCAGTCAGTCCATAAAGCTGATTTTGCTGAGCTCCGCAAGCAAAATAGGTTTTTAAGTAGACGCAGGGAAAATGCTGTGATAATACAGCTCAGAGTGTATATTTAACTTAGTCAACAGCAGGGTCTAAAGGTGCATTCAAATTTTTAACTTTATTTAAAGAAGAAGCTCGACATTATACGCTTATTGGCTTTCTTACAGAGAGTTAGTTTAGAAGATCTCATATCAGTGTACAGCCAGCAGTTGGTTAGCTTTGCCTTGAATAAAGAGTGGAAACCCTCTATACTCTCTCACCTCTAAAGCTAACACGCTATATCTCATTTGTTTAATCTGTACAAAAACCAAAGTGTAAAAACAACAGCTTGTGGATTTTATGTACCAGACTATTTATTTTACAGGAGCAGTGACTTCCTGGAGTCTTTTTGTACTTGTGAGCTTGCCAGGCATAACCCCCCATAAAACAATCACTTGTTGTTTTTACATCTTGGTTTTTGTGCCTATTAAACGAACAAGCCGTAACGTGTCAATTAGTGAGCCGTAGAGTTGCTGGCAGCCATTTTTCTTGGACAGAGCCAGGCATTTTAACTATTTCCCCTCTGTATCTAAGCTAACTGTCCCCTGGCTCCAGCTTCATATTAAACGGAGAGATATGAAACTGGCATAGATCTTCTCGTCTAACTCTAAGCAAGGGAGCAAATAAGTGTATTTCCCAAAATGTCAGGCTATTCCTTTCAGTGCAAATGATCAGGTCAATTGCAATGGAAGTTAAAGAAAGCTGAGGTGAATGAGAAGCAAAAAATACAACCAAAGGAGGAGGAAAAGAGTTATAGATATTTTTCTTCAGAGAGAACTCTGCCTTGGGCTGCCTTCACAGGCTCTCTGACCTACTTGAAATCTGTTGTAAAAAGAGCGTATTTTGTCATTGTGTATGTACTGTTTGTGTGTAAGAAAAAAAAGAGTGTGTTTGTGTGTGTGTGTGTGTGTGTGTGTGTGTGTGTGTGTGTGTGTGTGTGTGTGTGTGTGTGTGTGTGTGTGTGTGTGTGTGTGTGTGTGTGTGTGTGTGGTGCAAGCTGCCTGCAAAAGACATTCCTGATGTGATTATGATTTGATTTAAGAATATGGAGTCGTATTTAATGCGATGTGAACATGTCTTCAGCCAGGCTTTTCTGACAATTTCTAGAAGGTCTGACCTATTTTTCCGTCTCTGCTCAACCACTTCTGGCTGGGCAGCCACATTCCAAAATGTCATGTGATTGTCACCTCGTATCTTACGTCCATTGTCCGCATTGTAAGGTAATCTGCCATTGTGTTGCTTTAGCCCTCCAGACAAATGTGTCCAAATGGCACAGCAGCAGCACCATCATTACCAGAACAACCACCAGCAGCCAGTGCTTTTTTGGAACAGCACTGTTAGATGGCAGAGTAGCTGTAACACTAACAGGCTCCAGTGTAGAGAGACATTCTCACAAACTGAGATTAGCTTTAGCATCCAGCCAAACGCCACTTTGAGGAAAGCTGATATGAATAATCCTCCATGTTTACACGCATGCCTATGACATAAGGATACGGTCTTGGACCACAGCTTCTGTGTGTGTGTGTGTGTGTGTGTGTGTGTGTGTGTGTGTGTGTGTGTGTGTGTGTGTGTGTGTGTGTGTAAGTGAGTCACAGAGAGAGCGCCAAGTCTGTTACTGAGACTGTCCATGCTGCTTTGTGAGACTTAGAGGCTGTGACTTTGTGCCAGAAGGCAGCAGCTTCAATTCACAATGTTAGCTCTAGCAACACCAAAGCATATGGAGAAGAAGGATATACTTACATTGCTTCTGCTTTGCTTACACCTACTCATACCTGCTACGCTCACGTCCTTTTATGCAATGTAAAAATAACCGCAACAACAAAAAGAAGGGAGTAAATTATAGGAAACCCAGGCATTTTAAACTAATGTCATTTGTTTTCATCCTATGACTGCTTTGAACCCAAACACATACACAGTGACACAAATCTGCTCCCCAGTACAAACACACAAAATGTGAAAATGTCATTTTACCCTCCACCCAGGCCAGTGGGGCTTAGCCATTGTGTTTTGCAGTTGGCAGACTGTTTGGTGTGTGTGTGTGTGTGTGTGTGTGTGTGTGTGTGTGTGTGTGTGAGTCTCTATGAACAGTGCTAATCAGTATGTTGTTGTGTTGTTGTGCTTTGTGATGGTGGAACAGGCCTAACCATAATCCATATTCAGCCTCTGCCAGATGAAAAGAACTGCCAAGCAAGCAGCAGCTCTCTCTCTCTCTCTCTCTCTCTCTCTCTCTCTCTCTCTCTCTCTCTCTCTCTCTCTCTCTCTCTATCAGTCCTGTAACCCTCCTCTGTTTCATTCTCTCTCCGTTACTTACACTTTCTCCTCGCTTCACTGTATATAGAGATCAGGCCTGATTAGTGGAGCATTAATCTTTGGGATTAATCCACTGAGATTTAATGGCTGGCAGTGTATTAGCTTGGTAGCTGATATGTTGTTTTCTCTCATGAGACATTAGCATGAAGGGTTGTCTGTATAAACGCAATGGAGCAGGATTGATCATGCTGACTGGAGGCTGACGCTTACCAACCTGAACTGTCTAAAAGTTCTGATTCAATAGGCCTTTTTCACAGCAGACATTTTGACTTGTCGTAGTAGCAAAAGCCCAGTGTTTACAATGGCTCTGTTCTACTCAAGTGTCACAGCTAAATGGAATTGAGCCATCATTAATTTCATTATTTAGACCTGTGCTTTTCCTACAGTGACTGTGAAAATTACTCCCTTTTAAAATAAGTCCTGTTGTGTTAAACCTACTACACCAAACCAGCTATAGTTGAAAATGTCCTTTACTGTACGTGTGAGAAGGACGTGCATCCACGCTAGTGTTTTCACGTCATTTTTGTGAAGATACACGACCACATAAAGAAACATAAAAATAAGTTTCTAAATTACCTCCTCTTTCAGCCGAAACAATAAAACTGCCTCACAGATGAGTGAGGCACGAATGAGGACCAAAATGGAGGGGAAAAGATATATTTTGCTCCCAATTGAGCTCACGTAACAACTTAGCAACCTGTATCTGCTGATGAATACTGCGCAAGCTTGTCAAAAGCTCTAGAACAAGCCAATAACTGGACCATTTAGTTGACTGCTGTTTCCATGATTAAGATTGAACTGTCAAGCTGAACAGGATATAGTTTTTTGTAATCCCACTGGTTCTCCTCTTTCACTGAAGTGTGGGATGACGTTGATTGGTCACACACCCTGTTCCAAAGGTTGGGACCCTGTTAAAAGAGTTGGCTTAAGAAAGAAAGGCAGCAAAAGAGGAGAGATGTGAGGGGAATAGAAATGAGATTGGAGACTTAATGGAGTTGACACTACACTTCCACAGCTGACCTCTGGCTTCACACATTAGCCTGGCAGACAGATACCCAGAATTAAATGCTGCTTGTGCACCCCCCAACCTCCTTTCTTTCTCTCCTCGTTTACTTCTGTCTCACACCTTAACCACTGCCACCGCTCCCTCTCTCACTTTCCCTCCCTCGCCTCATCTCACGCTCATCCATCTTCTGGCTCCTGATGGCATCCGCTCCTCCAGCATGTCTGAGTTAATTAGCTGTGAACAGTAATGGAGGCCAGAATTCATATTTCTATAGCATATTTTCAAGCTGCTTTTTCCAGATTGGAAATTTGGAAGGGCTGCGTCGATTTCATATTTCACATTCCACAAATAGCAGCAGGATTCACTGAATCTGAGATTGTTATATGAACTTTTTAATAGCCTGGGGTGTCACAGTTTACAGAGGGGATACACACACTCTAGACAGGGGAGAATTAATGCGACCATCTTCTGTCTGTGTTAATCACAGCATGTCTGGCTTCCCTGCAGCTTTGTCGGGAACATATGGCTCGAGTTTGGGGCTTCACAGACTGCTTGATGTGCTCAGGTGTGTGTGTGTGTGCACATGTGTGTGATGCCACGGAGGCTTATCTGTTCAGCTTGTCATTTTTCCAGCCCTCATCACTCTTTCTGCAGCTGTGTCTCCTGTGATTGGTTGTAGTTGGAGAGATATACAATGCGTGTGACACTCTGGGGGACAATGAATGGCTAATTACTTGAATTAATGACAGGCACACAAAAAATAAATGCCTCTTTAGAGCAGACTTGTCATTAATTTATACTCCCTTTGTTGGAAAGATTTATGCTTAAAATGACCCTGCTGGCTAGGAAGAAAAAAATGAGTCTAATTTGCACTGATGGGCCTAGAAAGCTTCAGCTTTTGTTGTTGTGATTCAGTGTGTGTGTGTGTGTGTGTGTGTGTGTGTGTGTGTGTGTGTGTGTGTGTGTGTGTGTGTGTGTGTGTGTGTACTCGCATATGTCGGTGTGTATCTTCCAGCCGATGTGAACGTTACTGTACTTCCCAAGCTGTCATCCTATATTACTTCAATGGGACTTTGAATTTCTGAAAAAGACTGTCATAATGAGGCAAAACTCCAGGAAAATCAAACATCACTAAATGGCACGATGGCGGTGCTGTGTGCATAAATGGTGATTTCTCGTGCAAATAAGGGAATAAAATAAGACAATGGAGGTATTTTTGCCTGTTAGATCCAGGTTTATATTTATCAGTTGATTTTGACAGTTTCCTGGGAATTTTGCTCTGTTTTGTCTGCCATTTTAAAATGACAAATGAGTGATGAAAAAGCCAACAGATCTCTCTTACTCCTAGTGGTATCTAGCAATGCATGTGATAATTTGCAGCTTTTTCCACCAAAAACATCAATTAATGCAGCTTAATAAAGTAAAATATATAATTTCTAAGTGCCAACATAGACAATGCAACATATCCAAATAAATATCCATGGCTTATAACATACTCTTCCTTTGCCTTTATTTCTGTGCTACTTCAGGATGATAACTGGGGGGAAACCACCACTGCAGTGACAGGCACCTCAGAGCTGAGTATATCCCAGGAGGAAGTGGTTGGACTGGGGAAGGGAATACAGGACCGGACCCAAGGTTTCCGCCGTTACCTTCCCCTGGCTGTGGGCCTGTGTGTGGGGCTGCTGGTGGTGGCCACACCCTTGGTCTTCCTGCTTCTTCCAGCTGTGATGTGGGCCGACAGACTGCAGGCTTGTGGCGCAGCCTGCGAGGGCCTCTTCCTCTCCATCTCCTTCAAGCTCCTCATCCTACTGGTGGCCATTTGGGCCTTGTTTCTCCGACCAGGCCGCGCCAGCCTGCCCAGAGTGTGTGTGTACCGTGCCTTCCTCACCACACTTACACTCTTGCTCACCATGTCTTATTGGCTCTTTTACGGGGTCCGGATCCTTGATGCTCAGGTGGGTCTGAGAGTGTGCTAGAGTAAGAGAATTTTATTAATGGCGAATTTAAGAATAAAAAGTACTCTCTGTTAATTTTACAACAATATTCATGGTTAAAAACCCATTTAATTAAAATTTTAAGAGGACTATCGAGAGTTTAAGAGGTTATTTTAACAGGAATGAGGCTGAGGCATCAGAGTTTCTTTTTTTGCCCTAACAAATAACTTAGTTGTCTTTTAATGTTCTCTCTCTTTTTATACTTTATATATTTTTAATATTAGAAATTGTATTCATGATTAGATCATATTATTTTGTTTAATTCTGATTTCATATTTCATGATATGTGTGTGTAGTTTGTGTGTTACTCGTTACTGCTGTCTGTCTTGACCGTTATTCTCTCTGAAACAAGATTTTTAATCTTGATGACACTGTGACAATTTCCTGGTTAAATAAAATGAACCCGACAGCCGTGAATGTTTTCATTATACCTGTGATGTGGTCTAAGCAGGACGAGGACTACCATGGTATCGTCCAGTTTGCGGTGTCCCTCGTGGACTCGCAGCTGTTTGTCCACTACCTGGCCGTGGTGCTGCTGGAGCTTCGTCACTTGCAGCCCTGCTACAGCGTGTGTGTCATGCGCTCAACTGATGGAGAAACGCGTCACTACAACATAGGACAGCTCAGGTACAAAAGCTCCCTCACTGTAATTACCTCTTCTGTGTGCTTTACATACAGTTCCTGATACTATAGAAGATACTATAAATATATATATTTTACAGTTTCACGTGTCAATATGACCTTTGCTTACAGAACACATTGAGACACACACACTGGCACTTGGTCACGGTCATTACACTCTATCATGTTGAAGTATGTGTGTAATAAATATCCACAGGGAAGACTGGCACAGGCAGTAATTGAGTTACTCATCAGCCTCTTCATCTAGTTTGCTCAAGGCAAGCTATTCTAGGAGTCGGGGGGGGTGCCGGACACAGGCGCTCGCCCTGTGGCTTTCTTACTTTGTTTCTGTTCTGACCGAGTGTGTGACAGAACAAGGAGAGTGCAGTGGTAATTAGATGAGGTTTGCGCGACAAGACTAAAGCTCATAGAGTGTTTTAGAATGAATTTCCAGGATGGTAAACAGGAAGTTAAGGCCTGTAGAGGAGGCCCAAACACACAAACCACACACATTGCGTTAATAGCCTCCAATAACTTAAAAGAAAATGATTTTACACATCAAAGTCTGTTTACTACATATGTGAAGCCTTTTGTGGCTTCAAAGGGAACTGCTTGAAACCTGATAAATTGACCCAAGTGATGTCACTTGGGTCAGCATCAGTCGAAAAAAAAAAATCTGGGGGTTTGGAGTTGGAGAGGTGAGTTTACTGGACCTCCATAGTTTCTGTTTGAGGCTAGCAACTCAATGCTACATGAGGCATTTCTAATTACACACCCAAATCTCCGACTGGATTGTCAGCATTGCATTGTGGGCAATACATGCACAATGCATGGATTAAAAAAGGCAGTATCTCTGGTTCTGCTGCAGTGATTTTGATGTAATGTTTTGACTGTCTGACAATGTTTTAGGAGTTCAATGCTAAATCGGTGCAGTGCTCTTTTAATTGATTAATTCAAACATTTTAATTACACGTTGGTCTTTATCAGGCAAGGAAAAAATACAACAGAATGTATAGTTGGTCTAAAAACTCTGCTTACTATTCAGAGGATGCGAGTGCATTATTCAGTATCTTATGTAAATCTCCCATAATGTAAATCGTATTCCTACCGTTTCTGAGTTTTCTCTCTTAATTTCTCTCTCATCTCATACAGCATTCAGAAGGCTGCTCTGTCCATTTTGGAGTATTACTACAGAGATTTTCCACTCCATAACCCAGCACTTCTGTCTGCCTCGAAGCACCGGGCTGCCAAACACCTGGCCGGGCTAAAGGTCTACAACGTAGACGGTTAGTTGCCTCATGTGTCCCAATAACTACCTCCTATATTATGTAACATTTCACTTGTTGTCCCCTTTTACATATGCCGGTTCAGCAGGTTTTCCTCTCCTTCTGCTCTCTTGTTGTGATGTTTCCTTTTCCATCTTCATCTCTTTCATGAGCAGCTTTTAAAAACAAACTGAGAACATACCTTTTGGACAGTAAGTACAGATAAAAATCCTCAACGTCCCTTTACACAGCACTTTATCACAGGAAGCTGCTAATTTCACGGCTCACTTCACTTCACCTTCAGTGCACTCTGAAGCCTCCATCCCTGACATAATGTATACAATGCATCAAGCACACACACACTCAGACACACACACTAAGACACACATGTACTCCCACTGATTGTATTGCCTCCCTGCTTTGTATTGCCTCCACATATCCTGTAATGCCTCATATTGCTCTCTTTCTAAAAGGCTCTTTCACTCGCCACCCATTAATCCTCCACTCACTGCACAACATTGTAGATATGATGATCTATGACTGGGGTGCGGTATGGGATATGGTGTCCTCATAGCTCGTCCCATCGACCCCACCCCCCTTCCCTATCAAAGTGCAGCAGAGAGGCCTCTAGAGGGCCGTGGAATTTCAAGCCTTAAATAATTCATCAGAGTAACGCTCATTCCTCACATACTCCCACATCTCTCCTTCCTCCCGCTCAGCCTGTCTCAAGCTTCGCTCGCTCCGACTTTCTTTTTTTGCTCGCTTCAACCTCCACCCACCCAAACCCACCACCACCCCACTCTTTCTCTCATTCACAGGCATTCATCTCATTGCATGAATATGTAGGCCAGGAAGTTAAAGAGGCTGGTGTTTACCCATATTTTACTCTGAGAATATTTACAATGCTCCCCGTGCAAATGATCTGACTGCATTCTTTCCACAGTATACACTAGGAGTTTTTTTTATCCATGTTTTATTACTATATTCAATGTGTCTTTCTCACCTGCACAAAAAACACGCATTAACACACATATGCAGATCAGATTATTAATGATTTATATCCTTACCTGACCTGCAGCATTTACTCTCTATAACCTCCCCCAATCTGATGATCTTCATGAATATGTACCGTATCTGACTCCCCCCCCTAATAAAACCCCAGGAACTCTAATATGCTGCTGTACAAGCTCCATTAGCTTTATGGGTTTGTCACACAAACCAGTAAATTCACACATCAGACAAGAACTATGGCCTTTGAAGTATAAAATGATGAATATTTAATCCACACCCCAATAAAAAGGTTTTTGCATCTGACTGTCTGAGGAGAAGTGTGGATGCTTCCAGTGGAAATTGCCTCTTTTCTCAGTGCTATAATTAACATTCTCTGTGACTGAGACACATTATCTGGCAGGATGCCCCAGATAAGTAACAAAGATTAACATACACTCAACTCCTACTCAAAAGTGAAAGACATGTAAAATGGATATAATTCTGACAAGGTTGATTCACACTTCTTCCTGTGATGTGTAAGATCTGAGTTCTTTCCAACTGACCTCTTCTGTCTAAGATTTAAAATTGAGATCCAGCCCATTAATCAGAACCTGGTGGGGTCAGGGGCTGCTACCTCCAGCTCAGGCTGATATAAACAATTTGCCTCTGTCCTCTCCTTGCGGTTCAGCCCCGGGGAGCACAGCAGGAGCGCAGCCTGGTAATGGGAATCAGTCACGGGCCATGGTTACAGCTGCCAGCAAACGCAAAGACACTGCCCACAGTGAGCTATACTATGAAGAGGCCGACTACGAGAGAAGGGTCCGTAAACGTAGAGCCAGGTGAGTCACAGGAACAAATAACAGTGGGAAACTTGCTGATTTAAAGAATCTGAAAGACAATCACTTTAACAGATGATATTATGTACAATATGATGTATTCCATGTCTGAAAAGTGACAAAAGAGTGTTGCCTAATGACTGGTATGGATTAAATACATAGAGCTGATAGTCAGCTAACTGCTGTGTGTGTTCCTTCTTTGTCAGGCTGGTAGTGGCTGTGGAGGAGGCCTTCACACATGTCCGTCGGATGAAGAAAGAGGATGAGCGTGCGACACCGTCTGACATTATGGATGTACGTGAAGCAGCTCTGGCTATATTTCCGTCTATGGCCCGTGCCCTGCAGAAGTACCTCCGCACCACCAGGAGGCAGCACTGCCACAGCATGGAGAGCATCCAGAAGCACCTCGCTTTCTGCCTCATCAATAACATGAGCCCTAAGGTAAGTTTGGCCATTGTCTCTATCAGATAAGATCAATAATGGATTTATCTTGATACCCAAAGCTCTTCACAGGGACGGGGTCAAACTCAACTCGTGTTGCATGGCAGAAACGTTGTGCCACAACACTCACCACACATCAGCTTGAAGTGGAAAGGGAGGGAAATATTGAACCAATTACTCTGAGTGATGATTAGGTGGACAGATGATGAGAGCCAGGTTACAGAGGAACACCCTACTATTTGTGATAAGTGCCATGGCTTTTTGAATGACTACAGTGAGTCAGGACCACAGTTTAATGTTTCATCCAATGAATTCATCACTGCACTAGGGCTTTAGGATTTTTTAGGACCAGAGGATAGGCTGCCCCTATTGGGCCACCAACACCATTTTCAACAGCAACTTGAGGTCTCCCATCCAGGCACTAGCCAAGCCCACTACTGCTTAGCTTCAGTAATTCATCAGAAATAAGGCATACGTTGGTATGACTGCTAAAACGTTGACAACAACATTGTACTCAACAATGTAAATGCTGAGATCTCTGAACACAATGATATTACTGCAACAAACAAGAGTTTTGTCAATGAAACAGGTTGTTTTCAGAGCCAAGGTTTTAAAATGTACGTATATTATTGTTTTACTGCTCGTGTTTCTTCACAGAAAGAAGGAGAGCCAATGAAAGCAAAATCTTTTGATAAGATAATACAAAAGGCTTGGATCTGCAGCAATTCTGGCTTGCAATACGTTTGAACCTTGGCACTCTCCCACAGGCAGCATGAGACAACCCGGTTTCTGGCCTCGTTCTACTGTTTGTAGAGATGTTGCTATATTCCCAGATCTCAACAATTAATTTAATAGGAATTGCAATTAGGAATAGTGGCCAAAACTATTCAAATGAGACCCACTCAGGCTGTAATAAACAAAATATCCTTTAAACCATCCAATAGGTTTAAAATCAATTTAAAAAGTATTTTCTTGGTGAACATTGTCATGTCATTGGCTGTTTCTGTGTCCAGGCCTTCCTTGAAGCCTACCTGGCCCCTGGCCCGACCCTGCAGTACGGCCCTGAGCGCTGGATGGCTGACCAGTGGACTTTGGTAAGCGAGGCTTCTGTCACCGGCGGCATAAAGGAGGGGACAGAGTTCCTGCTGAGGTGTCTTGACTTTAGTTTAGCTGTGACCGTCAAGAGCATCCCTTACATCCGACTGACTGAGGAGTTCATCGACCCCAAGTCTCACAAGTTTCTACTGCTGCTCCAATCAGAAACCTCAGTTTAACGGTGACACAGCGGACCAGTGCTGCTGATCTGGACTCACAGGACTGTTACATTTATCCGATTTTTCAAAAATAGCTTTTTGTACTGTTTTTTGTACTTATGTTTGTGTAATTTTCTCACATAGAGTATCTTTGTGTCCTTGTCTTTGTCCCGGGCGACATGGAAGATGATAAAAGACAGAAAGCGTGAGGGAATATGCTTGGCTTTCTCTGTCCTGACATTTGCAGAACACAGTTCAGGTATTCCTCTATGCACGACAGATGACCCTCACACATTTTCTTCTCCCTGTATTTGCATGTGCCAGTGTGTGCCTGCGTGGGAGAGTTTATCGTTTCGGAGGAGTATGTGATCTAGGATGCGAAAGTGTGTGTGTATGTGTGTGTTTTGAGTGTAGTGTACACCCGGGATTTGTCTCGACCTGTCTCTTCTTTCTCCTTAGCGATGCTAATGACCAGGACATTTGATATAACCCTGAACCCTTTTCACCAAAACTCTTTCCAATCTTAGCAATGATTATTTAACTGTCCTGTATTACAGATGTATGTACAGTATTTATATGTGAATATACTTTATCCCTTTACTTACCTTTACCTGTACTTTTTATATCAGAATTGTGCATTGCTTGAATAATTTTTTTTACCTTGTCAAAGATTTTTTTTACCTTGTCTGTCTGCGCTGTATTTGTGGAGATAACTGGACTGTAAATAGATGAAGACATGTTTGTAAATGTCAGACAAATCACTGGAGTCTCTCGGACTGAATGCCAACCACAGTACAGCTGAGTATAGATGGTCTAGTCAATAGATTATGAATAAACACATGTGGCTGCTCATTATCTTCGCGTTTGTAGTTAAGTGTGTGCAGTGTACACAGATCTTTTTGTAGACTAGCAGAGGGACTAAATGTTTGGACAGCTATAAGGTTCATGTGTTTGAACTTTTTTATCTCTGTTAAAAGCCTTTTGCTATTTAATTTCAAAACATACGGCCCTGATTTTCATCATAATTCATCACAAAGGGGGTGTATTATTACAGCTTTTCTCTGCATACTTGAAATCAGTCAGCAAAGTGAATTATACCCCACCATAAGCATAAGAAAATAACCTAAAGGAATATTTATTTCAGCATTTCCAAAAGATTTAGGACATTCTCTCCAAACCCCTCTCTAATAGTCAAGTCTTATCTCATGCTGGCAAATGTTTAAACAAGTGTTGTAAATCAATAATTTAGTGTAAATTAGCTCAACCCAGTGTCAGTATTTCTGCTGTCAGTATTTTGTCTCAGTGTCACACTACTGCCACCTATCTACAACTACTGGAACAGGAACACTGTCCTGAACTTCAATTAAACTGTTAATTTGTTTAATATTTGATCTGTATTTTTAAAAAAAACCCATTGTATTTATGAGGCCTGTTATGTCGTAAATTTATATTTACACAAGTGTTACCGTGGTCACTGACAGTGTAGTTTAGTTTAGGCTTTTAGAGTGTTGGTGGTTGTAAATAGTTCTGGACTACACATGTGCCTCAGTTATACATATTTAGGATGTGCTCAGTATACATGTGCAGTTTCCAACCGTGTGTGTGTGTGTGTGTGTGTGTGTGTGTGTGTGTGTGTGTGTGTGTGTGTGTGTGTGACAGAGAGAGAGAGAGAGAGAGAGAGAGAAAAGGGAACATAATGAACAAAAGAGATTGATTTCCTAAATGTCATGCAGCTAACTAGTCATGAGTCCCAAGTTGTCCTTGTCTTCTTTTATACAACAGAACATGTAAAATCACAGCTGCTGTGTCAAAGTCACATTTGTAAAACAAAATAAATATTTGTATTGACCTTTTCAAGGCATTTGATTATTGTTGCATTTTTATGTAGTGATGATTGATTGCTCACATGGGATCTTTCGTTAATAATGGTCAGCTTTCAGTAGCCTTCACAGTACTAGTTCTTGAATCCAGAGAAAAGTAATGGAAGGAATTTTACCTGATGAAAGTATGAAGTGATTTCAAGGGATTGACAGTGTGCAGGGGTTTTTGGTTATTTCACAAGAAACAACTACAAGACCTCTGTGCACAAACTTGTAGTGTAGTGAGAATTTTAAAACAATTTGGCTATTGATATTTTTAATTACATGTATTATATATGTATATTATAGGAAGCGTTTACTACAATAAGGCATTCAGGTATAAAACTGGTTATAAAAAAGAATGAGATGATTTTAACATTAAAAAGAACATTTATATTTCTTACACCTCCTCCTGTGTTGAACCCTAGTAGCGTTGAAGGACTCTGTTAGTGTCCAGATATCAGATGTTGGGCGTAATAAACACAATGTGCATCACTTTATTTAAATTTGTTATTAATTACGTTCCGTGGTGCTTCTGCAGTTGTGACTTCATGCCAGATATAGATCTTAATTATATTAACAAAATAATTTAGGCCTATTCTTTCCAAAGCTGCATCAAGCAAATTGGTGGCTGAAGTCCCCAATACTGACCATACAGTACCAGGCAACAAAGAATATCAATTTAATAAGAAAAAATGTTACCTAAATAAAACTCTTATATACATCTCTGTTGAGGTTACTTTTGCTGCTTTGCTTTCAAATACAGGTTACGTTCTGGGTCTGTTAAAGTAGCTACAAACCAATGGATCAAGAAACCTCCCCTGTTGTTGCATATTGTGTTTTCTTCCACTGTTGGCCAAGGGAGACGAGGAGAGAGCACCAAGTCACAAAAGAAAATAGGAAGCAGCAAAGCAAAGTAAAAGTGTAGGAATGCAAAAGAGCAAGAGAAACATGAGGAATTAGCATTCTGATGAGTTTTCCAGTGTCAATGCAATAATGACTTTATTATCTCCCTGTGCAGCTGCTGCCTGCCCCATTAATTCAGGTGAGAAATAAACCTGATGGAGAAAGAGGAAGTAGTAAGAGATGAAAGAAGAGATTAGAGTTTTGCTGTTCAAAATGGAGGCTGTCAGCATGTGGTTTTATAACCCCCTGTGCAGAAAATGTACCTTTTCTAGGTAAACCAAACATTACATCTTAAGTTGTGTTACCAAAGAGGAGGAATGAGAATAAAAGCAAAGGGGAATGGAAACACACATTTACCACCCAGTTTGGTTTATTGACACTGAGGATAATGAGCCACAACATATGTAAATGAACAGATTATAAGTGAAAGAAATTACGTTTTGAAAGGGCTGCTCAGTGGAAGAAGCATTCGGATCATTTACTAAGTGAAATTGCCTACACAACAATGTAAAGATACTCTCTTGCAAGTAAACATCCTGCATTCAGCATTTCACTTCAAGTGTTATCAGCAAAATGTACTTAAAGTATAAAAGGAAAAGTTTTTGTTATGTTTGTTGACATAAATGACATATAGGAGTTGTAGTGGTGAAAAATAAATGGTAAAAGAAAGAAAAAGTTCTGCTATAAAAGTTTGGATTTATGTTTTGGTGAAAGTGACAAGGAACCCCGACTAGATGTTGCTTTTTGTAGGGTCACAAGCCAAAAGGGTTTGATACCACTAATTTTGACAATACAATGTATCTAATATGCCTATATGTTTTTTTCATGTACAATCTTAATCTGAAAAGTAACGAGTAAATTCAATGGAGTAAAAAGAACATTTCCCTCTGCAATATAGGGGAGAGGTAGAAAGTAATAGAATGGAAATACTCAAATAAAGTAGAAGTACCTCCAATGTAGTGGTTTAAAATAAAAAAATTAATTTGATGACAGTAATAGTTGACATCAACAGTCCTTTATTAACAAGCATTTATATACAGTACTTATATATAAATGAATGTAATGTGAGGTAAATGTCTGAACCAGACATTTAAGAACATAAATCTTTTATTTTAAATCCCAAAACCCATTCCAGGCTTATTTACATTGTCAGAAAATGACATGAATTGAATATTAAATAGACTTATTATTATCATTGTTGTTATTGTTATAAGGAGGGACATAGTCGGTACAAATTTGGAATTATTCCTTAGTGAAAAGTTATTTTACAGTACAATAGTTTGTCTAGAATCCCTGTTTAACTCAGCCTGAAGAATAAAAACTGAAGAATCAACGTTTACTATTCTCAGGCAATGGATTACTCATCATCATCATCATCATCATCATCATCATCATCGTCGTCGTCATCATCATCATCATCATCATCATCATCATCATCCTCGTTTTCATCCTCTTCGTCATCATTGTCACCATCATCCTCCTCATCATTATCGTCAACATCATTTTCATCATCTTCATCATCGTCGTCGTCATCGTCGTCGTCGTCATCATCATCGTCGTCGTCGTCGTCGTCTTCAACATCATCATCATCCTCAGTGTTGACCGCGCCCGAGAGCACATCCTCGATCCAATCCTCCAGCTCCTGGGGGGTGGGCAGATCCTCTTCATCGTCCATCTCCATCCACACACTGTCTGCCTGCTCACACACAGACAGACAGACAGACAGACAGACAGACAGACAGACAGACAGACAGACAGACAGACAGAATGTCAGCAGAAACTCAACACAACATTCATGTCATGTCAGATAGGTGGTCAGGGACTTACATCTGTAACATTGACAACTCCAATCTGCGGTCTGAACAGGTCCACCTTGAAGGTCTTCTCCCAGTAGGGGATCAGCTGAAGGGGGCCACCAGAAAAAAATATCATATTAGACCTGCCTGCTGAACTAAATATCTACCCACCTTTTCTTTTCTTTACATGTTTCACTACATTTCTTGTCTGCCTGCCTCTGTGTCTGTCTGAGCTCAGAGGTGTCATGTCTCACCAGGGGAAAGTCATCAGGGTCAATCCAGATGATGCTGAGTTCAGGTATGTTGGTGTTGTCTCTGGCCACCTCCTTCAGGATCTCCAAGAACTCGTAACCATCTGGACACAATTTCACACAACATCAGTGCATACAAAACTAGAAGTATTCAGTATCTAGAACCAGAAGAAGAGAACACATTACAACTGATTTAAAGAAGTAGTTGTGCGACATTTTGAGTAATGTACTTATTCCTTTAGATGAGAAGATTGACACCACTCAGGTCAAAGAGGTATCAATCCTCTCATCTAACTTCACAAACAAATATTGGTATAACGTATAATATGCTCTTACCCGGGTCCTCCTCCTCTGCAAAAGCAACAATGTGGATGCCCTCAATATCATCCTCCTGAGAAGAAAAAGACAAATATAAATGTCAATGTCACTTATTGTAATATAAGTGTCAGGTAAAACTAACTTTAAAGTTGTTAATGTTGCCTGCAGCCAGACATTGATCACTCACCCAGGTCTCAAACATATCTTCTGCACGCAGCTTTCTCAGAGTTGGTCTGAAAGCACAGAAACACATTGAATGTTACAGGATGTTTAAGCAATAGTGTGATGCCACCTTACCTAGTGGAGCAAAAGGTGTGACTGAGGACTCTTCGGGCCAACTCATGTGCTGCCATGTTTTAGGGGGATTTGGATTTAGTTCATAATGCTTTGTATTTAGTTATAGTCGGTGTCATCTTGTTTACCACTTGTGTATTATGTAGTTCAGCCAAACCTCTATATATGTTCCCTCATGTGTCATTGTGTCACAACAGTTTTATCAGTTAACACCTTGTTTACTTGCTGTTATATTGAGTATAGTTACATTTTGTTGGCATTCTTTTATAGGCCTACTTATTAAATTCTTGGTTGATATTGTTTTTGCAATTTTTAGTAAATAAAACCCCTGTTTTCAACTACAAATTCTGTTTGCTTGGTCTTACAAATCTTTTCAAAAAGTCACAATGAAGTTGGTTGAATACACATTTGTTCAACATTTACCGTCTGTGTTCAGTTATGAATTCCACCAGATCCTCCTCAGAGTGAGGCTTGCCTGGGATGGTGACTGGTTCCTCCATGAAGGGCTCATAGAAATCCACCTCGTTCAACTTCAGAGTCAGCTCCTTGGCAACCTGAAGCAACAAACACAGATTACTCAAGAGTAATGATGTGTGTGTGTGTGTGTGTGTGTGTGTGTGTGTGTGTGTGTGTGTGTGTGTGTGTGTGTGTGTGTTTATTTGTTACTTATAGATTTTTTGACTCACAGATTTCTCAAATGTGGCAAAGAACTTCATGTAGGGCTGGAACTGCTCTGCTGCTTCTTTAAACGCTTCATAATCTGAGGATGAAAGAGAACAGGAAGACAGAAGGGTTTATGTAGAGAATACAGTGTTATTAGATTGTATTATGTTCTAAGCAGCAGGGGTTTGCTGTGCTCTTGTTTTCCTGATCACATCTGTTTGTGCTTTCTTTGGCTGTTGTATAGATGACATTTGCACATCAGGGACCGGAAATAGCTGAACTTTGACCTCGACTTAATGCTCCCACAGTTGTTCAGATGGGATGTAGATGTAGCTCATCAACACAACTACACTACTCAGTTCTTCCACAGCATGCGAGATGGGACCAGACAGTGGCAGCTGTGTGAGCAGCAGTGGTAAAAATGGATCTGTAAATCCATGGAGATGAGGGGGTTAAAATGTGCTCATGTTATAATGAAGGGCATGAGCCACAGAAAGTCCATCAAAGACCCATCTTATAAGGTAGAGATTCTGTGTTCAGACAGCAAAAAACATACGCATTATACAAATATATTATCTATGCCTGTCACACTCACGCTCAGAGTCCTCGTTCTTGAAGTAGCCAATGAGGCGGATGTCTTCCTCCATCCTATCAAAGGCTCTCAGCTCCAGAGCATTTCCTATCACCTCCACTGGTTCCTCCAACAGCTAGAGACAGACGGAAAGTGGAGTTAGAAGTACTGGGGAAAGATGTTGACTTTGGAAAGACTGGTGTTGATGAGGGGTAGCAGCTGGGAATCTGCCCTCAAATTACTCTACTCACGTCCAACAAGAACTCCACCAGGGTGTTAGCAGAGAGCAAGCCGTCAAACTCGATCACCCGATCAGCCTTAAAAACATACACACTGCCCTCCTCCTCCAGGCCTATGATTGAGGGAAATTACACTCAAAGATTGTTTTTAAAGTTATTTGGACCTGCAAGTATCAATTAGATGAAGGAGACTAAATGAAGGTTATGCTGTAGTTGTATACTCACCCAGTTTCTTTGCCACTTTTGCATCTTTGTGGGAGTCGACCATCCCAAACCCAATGTCTTTCTCTTCCATAACCTGAGCTGCAAGCTGCAGCCAAAAACAGAAAGATAACTGAATGACAAAGTAATATGAAAAGAAACAATACAAACTGAAAATGATTCACTTTGGGTTCTGAGCACTGGAAACAAAAGAATCCCAGGGTTAACGGGAGCTTGACTGCAGTGTTATGTAAGAGGTCTTAAGAAAGAAAAATTAATACCAAAGTTGGCAATATGACAGAGGTGCTCAAGCTGCCCAGGGGCCAAGGAGACATGGTTACATAATCACCCAGACCGTCTTGATCTAAATATAACCATAGCAAGAGTATATGTAATTCTTCTGGCAATTGTCCTGTGACCTACAGTAGGTGAGACTCCTGCAAGAAAGGATTCTTTTACACAAATGGAACAATGTTTGTTTACACTATGATTAATGTACTGTCTTCAATGCATGGTGAAAAACACTGGATGTTAAAGGTATCCTGTTGAGTTCTGACCAGTAGTAGCACTATGGAGAAATGTTTTTCACAAGTGGGTCCCAGTTTTGTATTGCCTACGAGGAGGCTAATGCATACGTCTGATCATGCAGGCGGTCTGATTCAACTGATCTACAGTTGGCGGCAGTGACGTGCCAATAAATATATAAATGCCCCAGCAATGGCAGTGAAGAAGCATTGCTAGCAGGCAAATGTGAATGTAAACCATGTTAATCACATATTTTGTGTGTTTTGTGAGAGAACATTTTCAAAGAGGAAGTGCTCAGATCTCAAACAAGTTGTAAGACTGCAAAACCATCTGCAAGTTGTGGATATTTGGATCATTAGCAAATACGTTAAATACTATATTTGCTCACTTCTTACCAGCAGTGACTGGGTAGAGTGGACTGTGATCAGTTTTAACAAGGTCGTCTTTGTACATGGTTACTGTACATGGGTGTCTCTTTCTATAGTTACATGGTCCACCTGTGCTGTGTAAAATAAGAGAAGCTAATATCAGTACTGCAAGACTGGGCTCAAGTTACCTTCAACAGATCAAAGAGCAACTCACCCTCAGCCATGTGTAACATGAGACAGGGCACAGTGCATTCTGTTTCCTACTGTATGGGATTCAAACAAAGCGTTTCATTGAATCTATCAATTAGACATGTATCCAGCTGCTTAGCTCAGCATGAATACAAAATACATTTAAGATGTCTTGCTTTTGCCACCAAAAGGCCCCCAAAAACTCTAAAAGAGGAGAAGGTACTTGTGCCCTTCACATGTGTTGCTCACAAACATAATACACATAAGCTCTTAGCACTTGGCCTATTTCTGCTTGCGGAGGAGAGCCACAGAGAGAATTAGAAAGCCACATTTCTAAGGGATAGAAGTGCACATTGAATTAAACTGATAGAGATAACCTTAAGTGACAGCACTGCATCTCAATGGACTATTCTGCACTCATGGAGCACATACAGATACACACTGACCTTGAGGAAACTCATACATACATTCAAATGGAAAGAATCTGGAGTTTCAGTTGGCTCTCTGTTAATTGGAGCAGTAATGCGGAGTTATTAAACTCTAAATTTTTTATATGAGTCTGGTTAATAATACAAAAACATCCAAACCAACCCCTTGTCCTTTCCTTGATCTTTCTTTCCTTTTTCTAATTCTAAGACACTGTTCTTAATTTCATCCCTGCTCTTATCCCTTTGTCCTGTTCCTTTAATTTGTCCCTGCACCTCTTCTCTATCTGTTTTCTGCTTGGTTTTCCTCCTCTAAATACTTTACCTCCAGCACCAACTCAGTCATCTGGTGTTGTTTTTGCTGCTCCTTGCTGTCTGGTATGGGCCCATGGTAGAACAAACACACCATGTTGTGCTTCTTCAAGGCTTTCTTGTAGTTCTTGTCATTGATATCTAGGACACGGTCTTTCCCATCATACTGTGGGAACTCCAGGCCCTTCTCGGCCGGGGCCAGAGGCACAAGGCTCAGGCAAGGGAGCAGGAACAACCACAGGGAGAGCATGGTCTGGAGCTACCACACACCCCCAAACGTCAGAGCTTGGTTTTAGTTTCACAGTATAAAACTGTACAATCAAAAAGGTCACCTAAGCACTGTGAAAGGGGGAAGGGAAATGTAGGAAATGCTGCAGAAAGTTTTAGAGGTAAAAGTTGGTCCGTCAGTGGCAGTTCTCAAGCATTGCAAGCTTTGCAGATAAATCCAACTTTTACAAGCATCTTCAGGATCTAGTAACTCCTTTCTCCCACTGTGATCACTCCTTCACGCCTTTCCCTCTGCAGACACAAAGCAAAAGAGGAGTTCTGTCGGGCTTGTGAGGTACTGAGGGGGGGTGGATACCATACATAGCCGCAGATCCTCTCCCCCTACCCGTGCAGGACAGGCCCATTTTTAGGAGACCAGTTGTTTGAATGCTAAAAATAAAACTGCAAGTGAGAAAGAGAGATAGTAGAGGACAACGGCGGGGGGTTTATTAGTGAGTGCAGTTCTTGGTCCCTGTGATGTCTCTTTGAGAGAGTCAGTGATGTGGGAGAAGAGAGCTGAGTCCAAGAGATTTGGGGGTTCAGTTATTTTGAGGTTTCTAAGTCTGTAAGGACCAAAAAACTTGGTGGATGTGTGGTTTAGTGCTAGTGTAGAAAATGAGTGGCAGCTCATGATGCCAACAGGTGTGTAAAGGGCAACTCAAATAATCTGTGTGCAGTCGTTGTTCTGCAGATGTGGTCTCGTGAGTTTTGCATGTGCAATGTGCAATCTGACCATGAACTGAATATATTCTATTTAAAAACATTTGGTTTGATTTGGGTGTGATTTGCGTTGCTACTAAAGCAAATTGAGGACTTGAATGGGCCTTCTTTCTCAACAATTTTCCACTTTTTGCTCTTCTCAACCGACACATTAACCGAAGGATCTTCCTCTTAAACTGTATACTTAATCTTCACATACGCCATTATTACACTATTTACAAAGCAGCAGCTGCACCTCTATTTTGGCCTCCCTCAAGTCTCTAGTTCTACAGCTGCTTGGGAAAGAGCTTCTGCTGCCCTCTGCAGTTACACACCAAGAACGACCTGCAGATTATACAGTAATTATCATTCATGAGAGTTTAAGATCCTTATGCAGTAATTCCCAAACAGGTGCATTCTGCTGTTGTCAAGGAATATGTGGAAATGTGGAAAAATGTGGAGTAGCTTAGCTTTTTGGAAAATAATATAATGTTATAATTTTACAAAAAACACACAAATAGGATTATGGTTCATGTGAGTCTGATAAATAACATTAACATTGGCGCTATTCTATTCAAGTGTACCAGTAAGTCATGGCAGTGTGACAGTGGCATGCATAATATCAGGGTCCTGAAACTGAAGCAGCTAATGTTAATGTTAATCCATTAAGTTTTATTATTTACATATTATTTAAGTGAAAATGCCTATCAATTTTCCAAAATGTTGAAGAAGAGCATAGAGTGCCTCAGGTATGAATGTTCAAAGAGCAGTAAGAGGCAAATAAAGTAATTATTTTCATTTGAACTTATGGATAGTGGCGGAAGATACAGCAACAATAGACCTTTTTTACAGCACACATTTTGACTTGTCATAGAAGGAAAAGCAAGGTGTTACTTATAACTTCAAAGATGGCTCTGTTCTATTCAAGTGTAAGCCATAAGAGTGTGACAGTGAGCCAGCAGGAACAATAGCAAAAGCCCTGAAACTGAATCATTAGGGACCCTGAGTCATTTCCCTGAATCAGCACAAACATAAAATTCTTAACAATAAAACAATAATTAAAATATATATATATATATATATATATATAAGTAACAGTGTTAAATAACATTCTTTTCTAAATTTATTTAACATGGAAAAAGAAGACCATTTGGAAGATAGTAGTATAGTGTCAATGCAGTACACCAAAAAGGTTGAGAACTACTGTCCTAATGCATTATTGATGTTAATGGATTAAAAAAAAAAGCTAAACTACAAATAGATTCACAATATTGATTGTACTTTATTATTCTCATTACAAATTTGACCAGCATAAGAAAGGGCCGCTTTTGTGAACATCTAGTCATGCTGCTGCTACTGCTACTGAGGATTTGCTTTAAGTCAAGTGTTGCATTATCTAGCCAAAATGTTATTGATCACATCACTCTGTTGTAACTGAGCAGTCCAGTCCTCCTTGATGTATTGGTGGTAGGGGTCATTAGAGTGCTCTCTCCTCTTCGATTTGACTGTGCTCACCAGGATGGCCACAACAATGAAGGCAAACATCCCAATCATAACCGCCAGATACCAGATGACATTCCTGAAGTTCTCCTCAGCCAGAGTCTTGTCCAAAGCGTTGGCTGCAGCTGTCATATTACGCCTCCAGTTGTCCAGGTAATTACCCAAAGCACTGGTCAGGGAACCCTCCAGATGAAGGGTCAGGTTGGACCAATCAGATGCACTCATCTAGTTGGGCGGAGGGGGACAAAGGATGACTTTCTGCTATTTCCAGAAAGATTAAGACAAATTCTATTTGTCTTTTCTGAGAATTGAGCATATTGAAACCAAATTCTATTCATATCTGTAGTTGTATTAATAGAACTTAGACTTGTGCAAACTCAATTCTACAGTAAGCATAAGGCAGGGGAAAGTAGATTTAAAGTACATTTTTTATCAAAAGTTATTTCACCAAATATCCAAGATGAATATGCCACTTTTTAAATAATTTAATTTCTATGGATAATCCAATAACACACACATATTCCTGGGAAAAAGAAGCAAAGGCTGTGAAAACACATTGTAAGTATTTTCTACAAAGTAAAATAGTCATAACTAAGTAAGTACTAAAACATTTACAGTTGAGGAAAAAACATCCTTAGGTGTTATTTATTGAGACTTTAACTAAAAAACTGAGTGAGTGTGGTTTGGTCAAATTAGATTGACAGTGGCCTCGGCAAACTAACTTACAACTGTTGTCAGATTCAAATTGATCTAAATTCTGATGTGCAGTGACTCAGTATGGAAATGTATCATTTTTCTTGCCCATTTCAATCCAGTATAACACAGAAAACAACACATTACGAAGAGTGAAGTGAAGTGAAATAACCCAGACTAAGATGTTTACGTAGGACCCATCACTCACGGTAAGGAGGTAAGAAAACAGGTTTTCAGGGCCTTTAAACTGTTTTTTTATAGACAGAATGAATAAGGAACACAAGCTATAAAAGAGGCAGCATTCATCAAGTAATAAAGCTCTATAAGGTCATATCCTCAGTGCCCAAACTGACCTTTAACTGCTTCAAAGTTATTTGACCACCCAATTATACTCATTCAAGCGTATCCAACAACATGAAGAACATTTTTTCAACTCTTCTATACTGTACCAACCTTTTCCCAGGTTTTCGAAGGCCACGTCAAGAAACTGGTCAGGAGATGAAGACACTTTGGAGTGAAAACGAAGTAAAGAGGCAATGGCAGGGAGCACGGCTGGTTTGAGTAAGAAGCAAAGAGATTAGCTCAGAGGAACACAGTCAACCACTGCTCATACTTTTGTTTACTTTTTTTATCTTTTCGGCTTGGCTGAACAGTGGGTTTTGAGTTTTTGTGTGCAGGTGAGAGGGAAAGATAGTGTGGCATGACTTTGAAAATGTTATGCACACAAAATGCTGATACTTCCTCCAGCTGATAAAGAAAAGGGAGTGTCGGAAGTCATAACCTGCCACAAAAACACACACACACACACACACACACACACACACGCACACATGCGCACCACACACACACACACACACACACACACACACACACACACACACACACACACACACACACATATCTTTTCCAAACTATGGCAATTAATATGGGTCAAAAACAATTTAATATTAACCTGACTGGTTTGAGAGTGTGTCTATTCACCTGTAATTCCTAATCTGCCCACACAGAGGGAGCACCATACAAAGGAAACTAGTTCTAGTTTATGGTAGTTTTACTGTAACTTCCTCTAGATGGCAGTATAATGCAACACATTTTGGAGTCATACTGCCAGCACTTACATTTCTTCAGTGTAATATGTCAATTTGTCTTCCTGTAAAAAAAAAAAAAGAAGAAGAAAAAGCTAATTTGTGTCATATGGTTTCATATGGAATTGAAATAGGGTCTTCATAGGGTAAAATGAAAAATGAGGTATGAATTTTATCCACAAAGCAGCACCCTGAATGCATTAGAGAGCCATTGTCTTGCTCAAGGACACTTCAGCTTTGTATCTGTTTGCTGACAAGAAAGCTTGAAACTAGATCCTGTGTTTGAGTGCTGGTGTCTCTCCCCCTCAGAGCTACACTGCTGGAGAGGATGACTCCCACCACCTCTGATCATTCCCAGATCATTTATGTTTTGCTATGCAGTGCCAGCGGGTGGACACTATGCTGACTTTCTGCTCTGTAGAGTGACTTTTTTTTTTTTTTTTTTAAATTGGACAGTACATACAAAGAACACAAACAAAGAAACAGATACAAAAATAGTTACACACAGATAAGTGGAACTGAGACTGGTACATTTCTACATTCGAAAGGAGTAGTGGAGAAATGACAGGGAGAAATATTGACAGCAAGATCCTAAACTTATTTGCATATACACATTTCTAAACTGTTTTATTGCAAATGAAAAATAGGAAATTAAAATTTGATTTTGTATAATAAAAAAATTAAAGTGTATCCAAATCTCCCCTGGAGTTTGTCCCTCTGTTTATTTCAGTTTCTGGTCAGTTTTCCGCTATTGCACATCCTGATTATATGGCATCCGATGTTTCATAAGTTAATGTTTCTTTAAAAGATCAGGAATTTCTCTGTTGGCTTAGTGTGTTGAAAGCACATTACAACACAATGTGTGTTGAAATGAACTGACACCAGGGGAGCCAGAACATCTGACGCTTTTCACAATAAAAGATAGGGGTACTGCATCAATCTAAACAGCTTTGTTATCTTTCCCACATGTAAAATCACTCAGCAGACCAATCTTTTGCAATGGCAAAAGTAGAAATACAATGGTATAATTCAATTATATGAATTTTATGCAACACTCTTGAATGCTGAGGTTAAAAGTATTACAGATTTGAAGCATTATTCTACAATTTTCTAAAACTTTGGTCCAAGTAAGTGGTCAAGTGGTCCAACTACTCAAAGGGATTTTCCACAACCTGGCAACCCAAAGGGTATTAATGGCTTATAACTGATCTTATAACTGATTAGTTGCAACTTATAAACCGAAGTTACCAAACTATACTTCAAAGCTGGAATACATTTACCGTCAACATACAAGTATAAGTAATAATAATATAAGTATGTTGCATTAAATGCACACCTTTATTTTTAAATGATTATGGTACCCATTGTTCTGTTTAGGTTACACTGCTTCAGTTGGCTGTCCAATACTGCAATCATTATAGTTGCAGATAATGTCATTTGTATATTCATAATTTTCTGTCAAACTAACTAGAACCTACAGACAGTTATAAGGAAGTACAATGCACAATAACAGTATCAAAGATGCAAATGTTACATAAACTCAAAATCTGCAGATTCACACATTGACACCATATACTAGTGTCTACTTATTTATTCCCACATAGGCAGGAACACAGCCCACTGAGGCATATTCTTTTATCTCACAGGTCAAGTGTTCCTGTTAGTGTGTGTGTGTGTGTGTGTGTGTGTGTGTGTGTGTGTGTGTGTGTGTGTGTGTGTGTGTGTGTGTGTGTGTGTGTGTGTGTGCTTGCTCGTGGGTATTGGGGTTATGTCATTCATAAAGTCACAGGAGTCAACATAGACCATTTTGTAAACGAGTAAAAATAAAAATTATGAAATGATGACACACCTGAAAAGGCATTTAACCAGTATCTAAGTTTGACTTAGGTCTTGACAAAAATGACATACAGGCACAGCATAGCATAATAAATCACACATTTAGACAGTTGTAGCCTTTTAAAGCTAACATGTTATTTTAATCATAATACCACTACCAAGATAACACTACTACTTATCATTTAGGGGAAAATAACATGTTTCTATTACATATATTTATGATACTGCTTCTCCCAGGAAAATGCCAAACATGGTAGAAGGTGGATAAAGTCTGGGCCCTGTGAAGAGAACAAGAAGGCTTGAAACATTACACACTTTTAACCCGACCTGCCACTTACTCCTTCTGTTTTAGATATTTTCGTACATCTTCGCCTATTTTCTGGAAGTCTCAACAGTGAGTTCAAAGTCCCATGCTATTAAGACCATGTGACAAATGTGATAAGAATTGTTTTTCTCTGTACATTATAACCCACAAGAATGAAAATGATTGATAAAGTTTGCTTCATCACATATAAACTTAATCATATCAATAACTCAGTGTTTCCACATCAGCAGACTCTTTATCAGCACTTCACACTTGGCACTCCAGCAGCCACGTTGTTGATACGTCACAAATCAACAATGTTGTTTTCGATTATCAGTTTGACCTAGAAATACAGGAAAAGGCCTCACCCGTGTATGCTTCATTGATTCTCATTCATTATGCTCTTGACATTACTCTTCCTGCTGTTATTACTAAGGGAGGTAAATATTTCCTTTTGCCACTGAAGCCCAGTTCCATGGATTAATGCCAGAATACCAAGCCTGCCGCCAAAGTTTAGTCGGGGCTGTGCACGGGGAATGTTAGGAATGTATTGACTATGTGTTTGCCATATATTTGAAAGGTCACTCCACATTCCCTACATGGCTGCTTCCGTTCTCATCACAATAAGAATGAATAACAGAGACATTTTTTGTTTCAAAATGGCTCAATAGCAAATGAAGCTCAAGGCATTCCAGGTGATGGAAAGAAACAAGCAAAAATGTAAAATGATGTAGATAGTCACTTTCATTTCAGTTGTTGTATGGTCTTAATAACCATGATTCCATCTTTTAAATGCAATGATAAAAATTATTAGGATTATGCAAAAAGAAATACATTTTATTTTACTTTGAGCATTACTCATTCATACAATGCATTGGTATTCACTGATCACTCTAATCTATGATTTTCCTAGATGCAAAGTGCTGAGGTCCTGGAAAGTTTATGGGCTTGAGAGGTCATCCTATGCACTTCCGTTGCAGACCAGAGACTGGCTGCCATCTGCATGTGAATGCAAAACAATGCACAACAAAAGTTTTTCTCCCAAACAAAGACTTCACCAAGTGAGCTCACTGACTAACTCCCTGACTAGCCTGGTTAAGCTTCTCATAAAACCACCTGAAGTGCAGCAACCTGTTTAGATTTCGTGGAACATGGTTGCACATTATCATGAAAGGAAACAAAAGAGTGGCATGTCTACATACACCCTGCAACCACAACGACTGTGTTCCAGAGATGTCTCAATACTATTAACATACTACTGTCAAAAACCAGCTAGACTGGCCTACAAGAGAAGGAAATAGTTTAAAGGCTTTCAGATGTAAAGGTTGATTGTTGTTTGTTTTCAATATGTACCACTCCCTATGAAGCAGAATTGATACTTAGTGGATTATCGTGCTAGGAGGGATGGGAAATCTGTATCTCTCAATGACAGAGAGGTCAGCATTTCTCCATCCCTGAATGGCCACTTATCGCTGTCGACCACAGCTGTTACATGAACGGTACAGCCTCTCTGTTGTCAAAAACATATGGAATTAAAAGGCATTCTGACACATTTGTCAAGATGCAATCAGCATGCACCTAGATGCAGCTGCTGGATCATAGAATAGTGCATTACTACTTTAACCTGTAAGAATGAAACAAATACAAAAGTGAAAGCACAAACATTAAGAAAACACAGTTCAAATCAAGAAATGCTATCAAAACATGCCTGAAGTGAAAGAACAAACACTGATAGACCTGTATCCCAAATATAAAAATACACAAATCAGCAATAACATTATGACCACTGACAGGTGAAATGAATAACACTTATTATTATCTGGTTATCATGGCTCCTGTCAGTGGGCGGGATATATTAGGAATTAGCAAGTGAACATTTTGCCCTCAAAGATGATGTGTTAGAAGCAGGAAAAATGGGCAGTGTAAGGATGTGAGCAACTTTGACATGGGCCAAATTGTGATGGCTAGATTATGACCACCAGGGTGCCCAGGTGGTCTTAATGTTATGGCTGATCGGCGTACTTACAACAGCTTTTACCTCACCTTTACAAGTTTTTTGTTTTGGTTTATTGACAACACTCTAATATATTTATTAAAATGCAACATGCCAGGCTTTGTTGGAAATAGAACAATAAAGTTCTGGACTTACACTGTTGTCCCTGGTGTTTACACAGTCTATCAATCTTAACTATAATAGTTTTACACACACACCATTAAATGCAGCTGCCTCTGTTACCTGCTATGTGTTTTTTTTATCCACCACTTCCTTCAAAAATAGCAACTATTAAACAACATACAACCTCTATTTTTGATGTGGTGACAATGAGACCATAAGTGTGCGGTCACACATATACACACACCAAATCACACCAAGAGAGCCGGACAGGAGCCATGCTGGCCAGGCTTGGCCTTCAGGCTGCTTGTGGCTAACGTCCAGTCTGGACTAAATGGGACTTAGGCTGGCCAAACAATGGGAAAATAGTGACTATATATAGATAAATAGATATGATATGATATGATATGATATGATATATATTAATTTGAATATCTTTTTCTGTGTGTGTAGCATGAAAGAACTACAAATGTTCATCTTGTTCTTCAACCCTGTGTTATATAATGACAAATACATGTCCTTGATTCCTCTACAGGTTTGGGCAACCACAGCTGTAACACCTGTCCTGAGTTGAACCTTGCATTGTAGGCAATCATAAATCCTTGTTTGTTTTTTTCCATTGACAGCCAACGTAAGCAATATCTTAATATCTTGATAATAGAACTTGTTGTAAGCGCATAATGAAGTGCTGGGAGGACTAGTTCAGGGCATGAATGTTCTATATCCCCTGTCCAAAGATTTAAAACATTATCGTGACTATTAAGTAGTCTCAATAAAGGGAGAAAGCTGGGTCACTGACACTGACACAGACTACCAGTAGGATGTAGACTAAGTAGGTTATGTTTAAGTTATGGTATTTTAGTGGGGGAGTCTTGTTCAGTGTGCCAAACAAATTGGTATCTTATCCTCCACAGAGTTCACCTGACACTGATATGTTATATGTTGTACATTATATACATTTTATATCTGTGAATAGGACTTTTGCAATTTGTGGACAATATGTTGATGAAATTTGCAAACCTGCAAAAAAATAACTGTACATTATATAATTACATTCATATAAAATGACTTTTAAATGCATGTTAAAAATAGCTATTGACTATGCAATAATGCATACAGCCTTATTAATCCCATCTAATAATATCATCATTCCAATGCATTGAAGTAATTTGGAGCATTTGTTTCAGACTATTGTTTGTGTTTTCACTGTCTGAAATAGACAATGAACAAAGCATGGCATGGATGCCAGTACTTTTCCACAAGGACAATATCATTAGTTTCCTCTTGGGAAAGAGGGAGGGTATGGGTTGGGTGGCGTTTAGTAGAGGAGTTAGTGTGTGAGTTTGTAAGAGACATGGAATGATAAGTGACAGAGAGAGCTGTCAAACTCATAGAGTGTGTTAGGCCTTACAGCAGTGATGAAAAATAACAAAAGCACAAGAAGGCTGAAGTCCTGATCTGTAGCTTTAATTCAATTAGAGGGGACAGGGTCAGAGTCCGTTACATGAGTGCTACTACATGAGAGCTATCCATCTGTAGGCTACAACTTAAATAAACAGAGGTGGAAGTATACAGATCAATGTGAAAGTAGCAGTACTACACTATGAAATACTCCATTACAAGGCCTGCGTAAGTTTTATAACAAGAAAATGTGGTTTTGTGCTGATTTTAGTGGCCTCTATGGACAAAAGTAGTATAAGCAACACTGCTTTATGTCATGAGGATTTTGGTTGGTTAGCGTGGGCATTTGTTTAGAAGACAAGACCTAGACCACAGCCATTTGCAAGACATGGTGTAATGTATCTATTTGGGGCTTTAAGATTAATAACGACGATGGTGAAGTAAACTTTGTTTAGTATTAATACACCAAGATCACATGTGAGCCTACAACTAAACTATACAGAGCCAGTTTCGCTGCCACCGGAGTTTCTCCAACACATAATAATAATAATAATAATAATAATAATAATAATAATAATAATAATAATACATCTTATTTCTAGGGTATTTTTCAAAGTACTCAAAGACACTTCACATAGGTTAAAATGCACACACTTCAAAGTATTCAGTTAGTTGCAATGTGAAACTTCATACTGGTCCTTTAATCTGTAATGGTAAAGCGTAATGTATTTTACCAACTGACTGGAGGTTAAAGGACAAGTACTATGTGTGCAGTATGAAGCTAACAACCAGACACTAAGAACACCAACAAATAAGTTGATTTGGGGGCACCCTGGTAGATCTGGCACCCCATGTACCAAGGCTGAGTCCTTGCTGCAGCAGCTATGGGTTCAAGTCATATCTATCCTGATCTGTCCTATTGATTAAAGGTAAAAAGCCAGCCAAAAATATTTCACTTATTCTGTAAAACATTTATACTACAACTACTGGATGGACTGGCACAAAGTGTTATGCAAACACCCATGTTCCCAATAGGATGCATGCATGACTTTGATGATTCTGACTTTCCCTCTAGCACATTTTGAATAACATTTCCACCATCTTCAAGTGCTACTTGGCACTTGGCATTTAGCTCAAAGCACAGCTGTACCTACATGCAGCCCCACAGTGCCACTAAAATGGCTACAGTAGATTAGTCTTTGTTTTACCAACTAAAAAGTATGAAGGATCACTTGTTTTCAAGTCATAGATGATTTATTAGAAAATGTTCTGCAACATTTTGTCAGTTGGCTCCATACAAAAGTACAGTAGGATACTTGGTTACCACAGAAAACAAATGCAATGATACCACAGTAGCAATAACATTTAAGGGACAAAAAAGGTATTGTCTAACTAGCAACATTTCACCAGGCATCTAATCTTCCATCAATTATGTATTTGACATACGCCTGAGGTGTACAGGGGTGTAGGCTTCTCGGCAGAGGTGAACTAAGGTCACTAACAGGTGCTGAAACAATCATAGTCATTCTCACTCGTGGTTGAGTGAATAATGCACAAACATTTATCACCTCTTCCTGCTCACAATCATTAGAGAAATGTTTCCGAGATCAACGAACTGAGGAACTGAAGGTAAAGTGACACTAAAAGAAAGGTTTCAATTTAGTGAATTATAAGTTATTTATTTACCTTCTGTCAAGATCAAGGTAAGTCAGGTCATTTTTCCAATTTATTCCCAACTGTTACCCACACACACCCCTGTGGACTGCTACATTTTAACTTTGCTGCAATGGGGGAGTCATAGGACATCAGTGATATGAGTCATCGTCTAAATAAGAATACATGTCATGGTGTCTAAATGCCATCATCTGACTAAAAGAGATTAATTCAACAGTGTGGACTGTGTCACTCTTAAAAACACAGTGTATTAGTCAGCACATTACCTAACCATATAGGGACCCTTATAACAGTACTTAGTTTTGCATTTTGTATGTTGGCACCTGTGCTTCCTAACAAGTAAGATTACATTTTAAAGTCTGTTTTTACAAGTTACCCGATAATTGACTCGTAATTATTGAAAGTTACAGAGGTGTGAGGTTTGGTCAACATGGATGTATGGAGCTAAACTGGTAAGAAGTGGAGATTTGTAAGCCACTGATCCTGGCTTTTTGATTGGTTCAATCTTGTGTAAAGAAGCATGGAATCACCGAATCCTCTTCTGGCTCTGAGCAGATTAATAAAGGCCTTGCTGAGGTTTATGTAATCCTGGTCAACAAAAACAGAAAGCCCCAAAATATATAGGAAACCCTGAATGGCAATTTTGTTTCCACCAAAGCCCAGTATGAACTCCTCCATACCACCTCAGAGTTTTGAACAACTAGTCGCCACATGCAGAAACAAGTTACAAAATATTATTGACAAATAATAGTTATTCAGTGAGTCCACAGCTATTCTGGTCTGAATTAAAAATCATTTGGCAAATTTATTATAACAGATGTTTAGAGTTCTTACAACTTGGAAAGAGCTGATGATCACATAATCAATAAACAATGTTTCTGGTGTTGTTGTGTTCTTTAATACACCACAAGCCAATAAATGTCACTTTATTTCAAATGGATGTTAATGTTGAGCCAAACTGACTGTTAGCCAGTGTGACAGGAAAATATATTCACCAACTGCTCCTTTCATTTTATATAACATAAATAATGAGTACACATTTGTCTTTTAGTCTTCACAGAAACTTTATTTTCAGTCTCTAAAAATAAAATCCATAAAAATAACAATGTATATTCTCTCAGAAAGAAAAGTTCTTAAAGCTCTTTCCCATAGAGCAATCATCACATTATCAAACCTCCATGTTATGCATCACCTGTGCCTGACATTAGTAAGGATTTGCCTGTCAAACAGAAGTTTTGAACTGAGGTAATTAAACACTGTTCAATAAATTCCAAAATACATAGAAACATAAAGTTGTTCTTTATGTTTTAGTATTCTGGGGGTGAGGGTGTTGGAACTAAACTTTGGAAATAATGACAGTCCATGAAGAGCAGCAACTTAATGCACCTAGTTGAATTACCTATGATAATGTTATGAGTAAAGCTCATCCAGTTATATGCTAATCCTGCAACAAACATCTGAAATGTCACTTCTGCTTTGCATTGTCATCATCAACTGATAGGCAGCTAACTGAAAATGTACTACATGACAAGGCTTTTTTTATCAAATGGCTTTAAACAAATGCGGTATTCACTGCACACAATTTTCAGTACGTGAACTCTTTATTGTCTTCTTTGACTTTTTTTTCTCATTTTTTCATTTTAGCATTGCACACTAAGACACATTTGGTAAAGAGGTGTATAAAAAGGTGCACTTGAAACAAGATTAAATGACATTTCAGCACTGCAGTGCACTAAATGTACGTTGACAGACAGTAGGTACACAAGAGAGCCTATTGAAGAAATGTATATAGTGTGGGGGATTCAATGGACCCTGAATTATATGGTACACATGTTATATAATAAACAGAGTCAACAAACTTTTCAACAAACATAAAATGAGATACGCATAAAATATAAAGTGATAGAGAATGATGAGCTCTGGTACTTGTGGCTTTTTCGTAATGATACAATAGTAGTACATAAAAGGCTGCGTGACGATTTTAAAGCGTTACACACAATACAGCCAGAAAAAAACCAACAACAATCAAACAAAAACAGTAGTAGAAAACATAAAATAGAAAATCCCTTACAGTGACAACACATTGAACAGCCAATCAAAATGAATAAGTGCTATACTACGTTTGGCTATTTCTTCTTTTAGGATGAAAACATTATTTATAGGATAACAATTTGTAATCTTGTGCTTGTCTTTATTTCCTGTGCTGCAGAACATGTACATATTCTAAAGACCAGGTATTTACTGCAAGCTTGACCTCCAGTAGGCTAAATCCAACCAGTGATTATGAAAATCACTATAAACAAACTGGTCACATACAACAGCAGCAGAGAAGTAATGATTCTTAGCACTTATTATTAACTCTTGTTTTACAAACTTCATAATGGTCCCCTTAAAAATTTAAAGTGGGATATAATTTCTACCTAAAAAAAAAAAGACATTATAAAGTATTTTGCTAACAATCTTGAAATGACTGTCAAGGGCACAATAAAAATTTAACAGTAATCACATACTTGACATTCTACTGATATAATGCAATAATAATATTGCGTTCAGCGGCAAAAACTTGTCATGGTCTATAACCTAAAGTTATTGCAGACATACGTTTGCTACACTAGCAACTAAGCCTACAGTCACTGTCAACAATACTGGGGGGGGGAGCTTAAATTATTAAAATCACAGAATACATTTGTTTTTCACCATACAAACAATAATAACAAAAGTGCATATATAAGGCAAATAATAAATTCACTTTGAGTACAACAAAATCCCAGTAGATATTCTGAATGCAGGATTAACACCAAGCGCTGTACAAAATAGACCCACCAGTGCCAAATAGGATTCATAGTCATAAAGGAGTACAGTTTTTCTCATATGGAGAAGTTTTAATCATTTAAAAATGATTAGATTATGCTTAGATCCCTGTTAGAGAGCTACAAAAGACAACTGTAAATATTACAGACAGCTTCTCAAATCTTGGAAGATTCAAATGTTCGTTTGTAACAGCGCCAACCCCGCCCCCCCATGTAACTTCCCCACTTATTAAAAGCCCCCAGACCAGTCCCCATTAGTTCAGTGCAGGGTTCGACTAAAGTGAGAAATAAACAAACATGAAGATGCCCACAGAGCAGACGAATAGCAGACCCAAGTTGAGAAGAAGTTTAACCCTAGGTGGCTCATACAGCATCTCCGCAATGACTCTTGACTCATCCTCCTTCGATACTTTTTGCAGAGTGCTCTGTGCTTCCCCCTTACATCCAAAAATACATTCCAGTAAACGAATACCCCTGCTAGTCTCCCCATTACCGTGGCAGCCTTCCTCTGCTCTGATCATCTCCATCCTTCCATTAACAAAGCGTTCTGCAGGGGTCGAGCAGGGGGATGTTTCCGTACTAGGGGTGGCCGGGTCATGGTCAGTGGATGGGACCAGGAGTTTGACGTCCGCCCCATCCAAACACCTCTCCTTTTTGACATCCGGGGGCATTTCTTTATGTTGGCTGCCATCACCATTACTATGGCTCTTCTCAGTCAGCTTGTATGTTTCCTCTCTGTCCTTCACAGGAATCTTTTCAATGCTGCGCAGCCCCCAGAATGTAGTGGTGCATACTTGCTCTTCGTCTGGTGGAGAGGTGCAGAGGCTGACCACCACCGCCACCAATCCCGAAATCCAGAAGAGCCCAGCTGCAAAATACATGTAGTGAACCTTAACAATAAAGGCAGGCCTATTATCTGGCTGGTCACAGCGAGGCTGACGGTAAATAAAAGCTAGGATCATTCTTACGGTACCGAGTGTGAAACCTGTCATGCCACCCCAAAAGGCACCTCTCTCATTACACCGTTTCCAGAACACACCTAGCAGGAAGAGGGCAGCGATTGGTGGAGTGAGGTAGCCAGCAACTTCCTGGATGTAGAGGTACGTCTGTCCACCTTGCATTTCAATAATGACAGGGACCCAGGCAATGCTGATTGCCACCATGAACACAACAAACATGCGTCCCACAATCAGCAGCTCGCGCTGGGATCCCTTCCCTCGAAAGGTTTGGTAGATGTCCAGTGTGAAGATGGTGCTTGCACTATTGAAGATTGAGTCAAGATCACTCATCAGGGCAGCAATCATCACTGCCATCATCAGACCCCTGAGTCCCACAGGCATGACTGCCATGACTAGCCGTGGGTAAGCAATGTTTGAGCAGCCAGCCTGAGAACCGCACACAGCCATGCAGTGCTCTGGCCCGATGCAGGCGATCTCATCTGCAAACAAAATGCGGGAGATCATTCCCGGAATGACTATTAGAAACATGGGTAGGATCTTGAGAAGTCCAGCCATGAGTGTAGAGCCCTTAGCATGAACAATGTTCTTAGCTGCTAGCACTCTCTGAACAATGACCTGGTCTGCACACCAGTACCAAATAGATGCAGGGGTCTGGCCAAGAATGAAGCCTGGCCATGGGATGTCTTCATCTAGGGGACCATGAAGGATGCGTAGTGAGTCTGGTTTAGGTTCAATGCGGCAGGAAGGAGAATAGGTGAAGTTTCCAGTGGCCATTATAGCAGAAACATTGGGAACTGCCTGCATGTACTTAGTTCTGACCCCCTCTAGCCCACCAACTTTGATTAGGCTGATGGTGGTTAAAGTTAGGGCTCCACCAATCATCAACACTGCCTGAAGTGCATCCGTGTACATTACTGCCACCAATCCACCCGTGACAGTGAGCAGTGCAGTCATACTGATGAGCAGGACTATAGACAAATAAAGGTTCCACCCCAGGGACTCCTGTATAAAGAGAGCTCCAGCATACAAGTCCACAGACAGCTTGGTAAAAATGTAAATCAACACAGACAACATAGCAAAATAAACCTTTAGCCTGTTGCCGCCGTAGCGTTTCGACAGGTACTCGGGCATGGTGTAGACCCCCGAGTGGATATACACAGGGATAAAGACCCAGCCAAGCAGCTGCAGAAGTAAAAGTGCATTAAACTCCCATGCTCCAACAGCATAGCCACTTGCTGCTCCTGAGCCAGCCAGGCCTATGAAATGTTCGCTGCCAATGTTGCTGACGAAGAGTGATGCGCCTATCACTATCCACGTCATAGAGCGTCCAGCCAGGAAGTAGCCACTCACAGTGTTGCGATTGGCTTTCCACATGGCAAAACACCCGATGACAAGCACCAGGACAAAATACAGCGCTACCACAGCTATGTCCGCCGCTTCCATTCCAGGACCCATTTTTAGAGATTACTTTTTTTAAAATCTCAAAGCTCTCTCAAATCCTTGCAAAAAGGGAAAACGAATAGTCAAAGTTATGGATTTAGTTATTAAAAAAGGAGCAATGGAAATGCTCTGCTTTGATTTGCTGTCTGGATGGAAGCTGTAGTATCCACAGTCAGGTCAAATTCACTAGGTGTGCTTCGGAGGGGGTTATCCACCGGCACTGAGGTCGTTCTAGTTTTAAAGGAGGATGTTGTAGGCCTCTGGTCTAGAAAAGCCTAGAGTTAACATTCCTGCAAGACAGCAAAGACAAAGAAAAACACCTCATTAGAGCCTTAGTTTGAGATAGAGAAATAACGAACAAAATACTTGAAAGTTTACAACAGCCTCTCTGAAAACAGGATACAAACGCAAAGAGGTTTAAATATTATTGGAGTCAAACTGAACATCACATCATAGTATACAACATAAAATGATCAAAATCACAGATGAAGAGAATGGTCAAATATGGCACAGCACTCTATAAACCACATGAAGACTAATAAGAGTTAATTCGGTTTTGTAACTGCAGTATTTTCCCAACGCCAGTCCTTGGGGTTTAACCTACGTATGACTTTCCTCCTTAATCTTTTTAACACAAAGGACTCGAGCCATGCAACTTCAAAGAAAGCTTAATAACATTATGTAACAAATCAAGAAGAGTCAAGAAGGAACAAAAACATGTAACCAAAGACTATTATTTCACATCACTAATATGATGCTAAAGACAAATCTGTGTACCTTTAACAAACATTAGCGTTCTTAATACAGGGACACAACAGGACATTACATAATCACACAAAGTTAGCACCAATTAAAATGTTAATTTTTAAATGATTCCCACACCAGACCATAATCCATGCACCCATGTTACATTCACCAATGAAATGGAAAAACCAAAGTTACCTCAGGCTACAGCAGAAGTCAGATCACAAACTTAATTAGTTATATGATGTCTACATAAGTTGTGTATGAGAATGAGAGATGGATCAAACTGAATCCCTATGTCAGCAAAAAGTATTATGCATGATGATGTGTGAGCACATCTGGTCTCTCTCTCACATTCTCTCTCTCTTTCTCTCTCTCTCACACACACACACGCACGCACGCACGCGGATGTCTGGCCTCTCTTGAGGTTTTAGCCTGCCATGCATGGTAGAAAATAACCCCACGCGTTTGTCTTCACAACCAGGCTTTATGCATAACCATCCTTCTCAATAAAAGAAGTCTTTGTTTTTCATTTCACCATCTCATCATCATCAAGGGCATGTAATCACCATAAACTGCACAAGGGACTCTGGTGCTGAAATACAGCAAAGTCATTCAATAGATAAATATAATTTTATTTGCAAAGATATAATGTGGAATTGAAAAATAATCACTACCACCCCACTAAGCCAAGACCTTCGGGAGCCCTCACTCTGGCCACTACCACTAATATGGTGCTGTCAGCGCCACGGTGACACTAACTTTAGCACAAGCTGATTCATATTCATCCTCTTTCTGGAACAGATTATTCAAACCGTGAAGCAAAGTTACCCTGGTAGAGAGGAAGCTCCACTATAAGAAAATGGGAAATGCTAGACTAGTCCGTGCCAAATATTCACAAGCCAAGAGAGACACCAAAGCAAACCAGCCTTGACTCATGAAGCCCAGAGAGGTTACTTAAGTAAACTCTAAGGTACAGCAGTCCATACAATTAAATATCAACTCTCCAAAACAATTAAAGCCAAACTTGTGCTGACCAGCTTCCTTTGTACAACTTAAAGACATTTCAGAGGAGTAGTAGACTCTTGCACGGATCCACACAGCTTAAAGCTACAGGATGCTTCACCTTTATTTTAAACTATAATAATAGTGGATACGGTATCAAATTCAGGCTGAATTGGCTTCAGGTATGGCCAGCTGTCGCCATGATGTTAGAGTGGCATATAATGGATAGTTGGCGTACAGAACAATGCCGCTTTAATTAATGGCCAGATGTCAGCCTGGGACTGCCTTTGTGAAGACAAAAGAAGAGGCGACACCAGTTCACGACCAGGCATGCAGCGCACAGTAGCACCTATGAGGAAGGAGGTAGGAAATTTCTAGAACAGTCACTCATTCATCCGACTGCAAAAGGCTGCGCATCCTCAAGGAGCTTGTATTCTTTATTATAAGCTATCTTATGCTCTGTAGGATTCATATTTGTATATTTAACACCACAGGAAACTCTGACATATATAACGTTATTCAGGTGTTTTAAAACATCTGGCCCGGCTGGCGTCCGCCGGATGTCTGAACACTCACAGAGTCATTCAACAAAGATAATAAATGATAGAGCAGCAAACACAGCTTCACAGGCTAAACACTGACATTAAAAATATAAAAATAAAAAGCCTGCACAGTTACACACTCGACTCACCGACTCCATTGTTTTAAACACAGAACAGTGAAGATGGTACCTTGTTAGCTAGCGTTAGCAGACACGCTAAAGATACTAAACCGACATTGAACGCCCCACAGCGGAGATGTGGATGGAGAGGAGGTGAAGACCCCGTACCCCGTACCCCCCGTACCCCGCCACCCCCCAGGACCGCCGCTTCCTCGTACCATGCAGGGCTCCTTGTGAATGTGCCGAGTTGACGTTTTCAGCCGGTCGTCTTCTCTTTCTTTGGGTTTCAAGAGGAGCTGTGACACCCGTCAAACAATGCTGCCTCTCCCCTTATAGGCACCCGTACAGCTCCACGCCCCACACGTGTAACACACCCGTGACGCTGTGGGTCACACAGCTTGCTTTATCTGCAGGAAGAGGATATATCTTTGTGTTAGGGTCTTTTTTTTTTAACTTAAAACAACGAATAATTTACACCTAAACTGTATCAACTTTATGTGAATCAAATAATGATGGCTCCTCTAAAACATCATACAACTTTTATAGAGTTTTGCCTCTCCGTTATAGGTTATTGTTTAACTGGAGAGAGTTATACAACCTGCCAACTACACCACTGCATAGAGTATCAAATAAAAGGTCTAATTAAGCTTAGGGAGTCTGCTCCAGCACAGCAACCACCAATGGATATCAATTAACCTGAAATAGCCCAACACAGTCACATAGAAACTACTTGAAACCCTTTGACTGATTACACTTCTAATCAGATTTTAGGGTGACGCTTGTAATCTGGAATAATCTAGAAACTGCCAACTGCTGCCTCTTCGAAGAAGAATAATAATAATAATAGTTGAATAATAGATTTTTTCAAAGGCTTTGTGAATAATAATGCCTATAACAAGGTTATGTATACTCTTGGTTTTGCAAGCATGGGTAGCAACAGCTCCCAGTTAGGTAAACTATGAGGATCACATTCAGAGCCCAAACAATCCATATTTAATCTTAATAAGGTATGCATACTACTACTACTACTAATAATAACAATAATAATAATAATAATAATAGTATTATTATCATTATTATTGTTTTAATGTAATACGACATCATGCACAACATAACAATGATACAGAAGTAGTAGTCACCAGTTCCTCAATAAAGTTTCTTTCCGTCTGCAGCTGGCCTCATTAACAAGGCCACTGACACTGACTCTTAAACCCACCCTGTATATATGCATTACATTAATGCCCCGTTGGTTTTGGTTGTAAATATCTTTCCTGTACAGCTTTAGATCTTCCTATCTTTATCTTTATTTATTTATATTTTAAAAAGCACTTGATTTTTGTGTGATTTTTATGCACCACTGCACCAAGGCAAATTCCTTCTACGTGGAAAATCTTACTTGGCAATAAACCCAATTCTGATTCTGATTCTGATTCTGAAGTAATAATATGACTGTAATCCTAATAATCATAATAGTAATTCAGCAGTCAGATGAGAATAAGGTTAATATGGTTGACTTTCAACAAAACACCCCGCAAGGCAGGGAGGGAAACAGTAAATTTCCACTCACTCCTCTACACCGACAGAAATCTTGGAAATTTCCATTTCACTGAAAACTACATTTCCCAGCAGCCCGTTTGTGTTGCGTGTTTGTGGAGCGACGAGAAAAAACGACAGCGCCAAAGTTTAAGCTGGTAGTCTGAATTCATTAGTTTGATATTTATTTCCCCTATCCGCGTTTCCTTTATTATGATTGTAAAGATCACGTGTTTTTAACTAGCGACCGTCGCGCCTTCAGATGCGTGTTACAGTGTTACTGTGGGCTGTTGCTACTTCTGACCCGTTCATTTCACCCATTTAATAACCCCTGTTAATGGCAGAGATCAGATTAAGAGGAAACTGATCATGGAAATGATATAGGTTAGTAATGAGAGAGGAACATTTTAATTATCAATTTAACCAATTTTTACTTTGTCCTGTTGATTGATGGAAAGATCAACGGATAGTATACAGGGTATACAAGATGTAAGCAAAGACATAAACACAGACTCACATACATCCAGCCAATATACCCGCACTAATTTATCTTGGTTAACACAAAAATTATATAAAAGCCCATTCATTTTAGTATATATTATTTGAATCCTCTTTTTTCAAGCTTTTGAATTCTGACAAAGAATAAAAGTATAAAAGTTAATAGATAAAAACAACTTCTGCACTTTTTAGTACCTATGTTTTTTGTTTTTTTTTACTTGTTTTTAAAAGACAATAGTGCACAAAATTAATAAATAAAAGCCTTGTTATTAAAATGGTGTTCTGTATGATAAGCCATGGTAGAGTCATATACATTATTATAAACTGTGATAATCACAACACATTTATTCTTTCTTGTCTGGTGTTTATTAAACATGTCTCCATCCCATTCTGGCCAAAGCAATCTCACATAATACAGCTGTCATAATGCAAAAATACCATAATACAATTATTACAAATACAAGGTAAAGAGAGAGGTAAAGAAGAAGATGACATGTCAAACAACAGTAAATTGTTTGTGTGTAACATTGAACTGTACATATTTTATTTTAAAATCTCAACATCATTTAACAACCATTAAAACAATCAAACAATTGGACACATTGCACAAGTATTTAAAATACACTTGGTATAGGTATATTCAGTATCTCTGTGGTGATACACGTTTTAATCAACCACATTTAAGTCTGTTAAAATAATAAAGCTTTACAGTACAAACTCAAACTAATACAATGGATATCTTTACAATTAAATAGCAATCTTCAGCACCTTTGTCAATGAGCACTCCGAGGGGAAAGCCAATGGTTTCCCATCATGCATTAAGGTTTGATTTTGTAAGATTATTGTTGGCCATATCAGCATGATGCGACCGAGTGTCATGCATTGTGCAGTAAGAAATTGATCTTGTGATGATAATGATTTGAGAAGACGCTGTTTACTTTAACCAGGTTTTGCCTCTTCATCCCGGTCATAAGACACACAGCATCAGGGCTCAACAGCTGTGAAAATTCATGACAAATTGCCAGATTGGTTTAACTGTGCTGCAGGTTCATGTTGAAGCAACTCTGCTGTAGATTTGGAACAAACGTAACAATAGACTCTGTGAGAGTTTGAACACTTGAGCACTGGAAATGACCAAATGTTATTGGCAACTTGGCAGCTACAGTACAATACAGGACAATGTTCAGTTACTACATCACTGTATCTGACTGTGACTGATTAGATCATATCAGATTTGAAAGCCTAATAAACTCTATCATGTTCAGGACTGTGAGAAAGTTTGCACTACATGTCAAAACTTGTTTTAGAACCACAAAAAGATCAGATTCCTCACACCTAGGTGAGATTTGTAGGGTCAATGTACAGTAGTATATCTAAATTTAACACACTTTGACCACTAATTAGCAGTTTATTTAAGTCTTTTATTGGCCATGCTTATTGTGGCAATTGACAGTTTCTCTAAGTGTTAGAGTTCACAACCTTCTTTGTTCCTTCATTAGTCTTCATTTAGCTTCATGGGGAAAAAGGCCGCAAAGCCACAGCTCTGCTCTCTGCTGCCAGCAAACAGAAGAATCTAGAACAAGAGGAATAGGAGCTGGCAGGTTAGCCTATTTTCAGCGGTCTCCTTTCTCTAATCCCTTATCTTGTCAATGTGGTGTGTGACTCTGCTCAGACATTAAACAGAACAATGTAGCAGAATGTAACATCTACACAATCATTAAGTTACATAACCAATGCCTTATTCTATTTTTAGAAAAATCTCATTAATGTAAATTTGGGTCAAATATATTTAAATTTATACCCTATATACATTTAAATGTTTTTCACTTCTGATATTACAATGTTGTCTTTAAAAAAACTCAGTGAATCCCCACAAAGTTATTTATGGACAAACTTCAGGAGGACAAGGGCTCATGTACAGGGAAAAACCTTGCTCTCTTCTATGATGTAGGTCACCCTGCTTTGGTGTTAGTGCCAATACTGCATGTGTGAGACAAATATTAGACAAAATATCCACTGAAAGCTCTGCCTCTGGCAGTTGTCTACAACTCATAAAACCATGGTTACATCTGTAAATCATTTTTTCACTCTATCTATGGATCAGCTGATTGAACTAGTTTTCCCCTCTGGTTCAAGTTCTCCTAATGATTAGAATTCTTTATTCTTTTAAAGAATTTTTATTAATATTATTGCATAAACTCTGTATACTGTAATTGAAAACTGCCGCATCATAGTTGTAATGAGTTTCTCAATGCGTATGCTAGAATCTTGGAAAAAGTTGGAAAATCAATATGCACTCAGAGTGTATATTTCTGCAAAAGCTGCACAATTCTCTACATTTCTATTTATTTATCTATCTATCTTTTAATCTTCTTCTGAATCTTCATATATATCCAAATACACATGATGGACAATCATGCTATTTTGTTGAGAATACCTAAATCTTAGGTTTTAATGAATTGCGCAAAATATCAGGGTAGTTAGATCTATGACCACTGAGATTTGTCTCTTTGAATGTACCATGTTGCAGTAGAGCCACCTACAGGCAAAATGGCACAGAAGTCTGCAGGATCACTTGGAGTGTTTATATATTCAGATGTCTTCTGAATTTTAGTTGAAATTGCACAGTGCATTTAAGACTTATGGTAGTTTATATCAAGTAGCAAACATCTACAGGAATTTAGAAATCAGTTGTAGGCAAATAAAGAAGCTCTTCATTCCAGTTCTTCCTTGGACAAAAGTCTTTCCATCAAATATAATTAAAATCTGTTTGTGTGATATGTCTTTAACTGATAGACAAACAGACAAACAGGGGGAAAACAATCCCCTTGGCGGAGGTAACAATAAACCCATTGTTTCCCCCTCCCCCTTGCCCAACTTGGTAGTGGCTGATTAGAAACACCAGTCTACTGTTATACAGCACTCTCCATGTGTACAGTATACACAGGACCATAGCTCCCCCTTTTTGTCACGTTAGTTATAGACAGGCTACCTTTGATTTAGCTGAATTCACACACACACACACACACACACACACACACACACACACACACACACACACACACACACACACACACAGTGAACCTGGGGCTGTATATCCAGTGATTGTGTGTGTAACCCAGAATTCTCCAAACCAGCAATGAGCTTCTTTAAGTAGCATTTGCAACAAATAGTCCAGTCACATCAGGTGTAGTGCAAATAGAAAACATAAGAGCTTATAGCTACAAAGGCTGTGCAGTATTATATATTATATATACTAATTAATATATTAGAGCTGTGTACAAGAATGAAAAAAATGAAATTGAAAAGACATAGATATGATTACTGAATATACACAGAAATAACAGCACTGTGGACACATACTTTCCAATACTGGGTTTTTTTCACTCTGTCTATATATAGCTTTTCTATTATAAGACATACTTTCCATTAGTAAATACTGTCTCTGAGTCTATAAAAAGATTTTCTATTATAACAGTGGGCTCATGTTTCCTGGTGCTGCGTGGATAAATTAAGTTTGAAAGACTAAGGAATAGCTGCCTACGCATTGTTAGAAGCTATTTAACAAAAGGCCTGTAAATGCTGCAAATGTCTATTGTATGTAATAGACTGTCAGAAGTTTTACTTACTGCTTTGTAATGATGTACCTCTATGAGCATTCAGTCTGTTATCCAACATGATCTTATTGAGTACTTGTTTGGTACTTGTCACTTTCAATTACAGGCAAACTTGTTAAAATAAACAGTGAAACACTATGATGTCATCAAATCATAAGAAAACATCTCATACAAAGTTTTATTAGTATAGGGGCTAGTGTAATTTCCAAATCCAATAAAAGGCAAATGCTTCAAACACTATAAACAACTTCAGATCTCCTTACACTGAACGTTCAGAACAGGAAGGGCAGAACGTGTGGGTGAAGACTCACAATAAAGACTGACCTCTGGTTGACTTCAGTCCTGACTCACATCATCAAAGTATGCCATGAGTTGTCACAAGAGGTGATTGTATTTGTCTGTTTGTAATTGAATATGTTGTACAAAATACTAAAAGGTAATAAAAGTTGGATGGAAAGTGTTAGCATTCCCTTTCCCCAGGATGATGGTTGATGTACAAAGAATGGCTTCTTGGCAAAAGGGTGAGAATTTTACTCAGTGTAAAGCATTAAGTTCAACCTTGTGACATCCAGGAATTCAATTGCATTGTTTGTTTATGCTATACACTTAGCACCAGGAAGTAACAATATTCAAACGTGTTCCTGTAGTTCACACCTCTCCCTAATTTCCTCACAGGCTCCCATTGGCTACATACAAAGAAAGCATGTCCTCCTATAAGATTGTTGCTGATTTAGTTTGAACACCTGGATGTTGTTGCTATTCAATATTCTGTTTTCTGTATTCAGAATCAGAATCAGAATCAGAAATACTTTAATAATCCCAGGGGGAAATGATTTAAACTCATGCTAAATATTCCATTACAAGTATTCAGGTTTTCAGGAACACAGCTGTGCTATGTCAGGACATCTTTAAAATGATTCATTTGTATTGATACTTTAAACATAAATCACTCGTATTGACCACATAATCTGAGTGTTGGCAGTTGGGCAGTTGTAGATGGTAATAATAATAATAATAATAATACAGGAGCGCCATCTAGAGACACAAACTAACTGTACACTGTACAATCTGTGATCTGACTAAAGGAGTTATAACCAAAACCTCAGTTGAGAGTGTATCATTGTCAGAACCAATACATTTGACATTGTTATTCAAAACTATAGGAATGCAGAACAGGACTAAACACTGGACAGTATGTTACAGGAACAAGAAGATTCATTATGTGAGGATAGTGCTGTACTAATGTGATGCATAATATGCAGTATTTCACTCAAATTAGAAATAATAAAAACATAAAAAAACATTTTGACTTGTCTTAGAAGGACAGATAGCCAGTACAATATCAGGACCCTTAGTAATTATTAGGTCATTATTAATTATTTATGTTATTAATTACTAATTACACAGTCTCTTCTTGCTATGACATGTTTGTCATGAAAATAGTTATAGGAATCCAGACTAAACTAAATGTTTTCTCTTTTCAAGGTGCAGAAAGAGAAAAAATAGGGAGATTTCTGGTAAAAAATAAACAAATAGATGTCATACTATAACTGTATTTGGTGACTACAGAAATTATAAAATGTGCAGAGTCAAAACAACTGAACTGGACTTCCAGACTTATAATCTACAAAATTATTCTTATTAACTCCTGAAATAAGTTTGTTATGACCTTGTTTTGGCCACTGATACTATGGGTGGATAAAAAAAAAAAAAAACTTGGTCAGTCACAGTACCTGCACACACATGGTAAACCCACACATGTGATTTGAATTATTCCTGTTAAGACCAGCAGATTTAGTGGCATCTAGTAGTGAAGTTGCAGATTGCAACTAACTCAACACATTTAAGGTTCTGTTGCATTAAATGTAGCAGAGCATCTCCTGTTTGACCTCGGTTTGACAGAGCCTTAATTAGAATAATTGGTAACGCAACTGGTTTTTATCCTACTATTTAATCTGAAAATGGCTGCTATGAAATCTCAATCTCCTGGACGTAGCTTTATTACACATGTATACTTCTTATTAGTACTGTATGTTTAAAAATATATAGGATTATATTGGAATGTGGAATATCCTTACTCAAGTACTATACTTAAGTACAATTTGGAGACACTTCTACTTTACTTGAATATTTCATTTTTGTGCTACTTTATAGCCTATTCCACTACATTTCAAAGGAAAATATTGTTCTTTTTTCTCTACTACATTTACTTTACATATAAAACATATAATCAGGTTATGTGATACAATGCTTTACTTTAGATGAATCTATGCAACAGTGTATAAATAGTAAATAGAGTTAGTTTCACTGGGCAACTACAACAGTAAAAAGCTGCTCAGACACCAATGCATCAGTAATAATAGTCCAATAGATATAATGTATAATAGTGTAACACTGAAATATGTCATTGTGTTCTTTAATTAGTGCTTGGAGCGGTAAACTATATTTTGCTGCTGATATTTGAGTGAGTTACATTTTTTGTTGTTTCTGGCGGCCCATGTGGACAAAAGCGGTAGTGTTTTGTATTGGTACATTATCCGGTATTGGTGGGGGTTTTTATTTAGCAGCACAGGTGCTTTTCATGCTATGACATGTAGAAATATCTGCCTAATTTCATTGTATGTATTTAAAGTTATTGTATGTTGTATAATACGTCACACAATAATCCCTTAATTACCTATATCGAAACAAAACTAGACGATATCAAAACATTAATTTTTTTTTATTATTTGCAGTAACAAAATAAACAAATAAAATTCTGGCTAAGGTTGTTTTGTCATAGACTGCGTGGTTGCATTATTGTTAAATATCTGGCAGTGAGGTGATAGGTTTGTAAACACTGTACATCCTGGACTATACCAAAGCCTGAGGGCAGTGAGTTCACAGTCATGTGTACATTTGCGTTTAAAAGCTGCTCGGAAGAACTGGTTTATTTTCGCTCTGGGCGAGAATTTAGTCTAATTTCTTTTTCTCGTGTGCTGACTTTTCGACTTCGGTTTTAAAGAGCAAACATCTCCTTTACCGTATGAAATATTCCCGCCCCACCCCCCTCTCTCTATCAGAAAGTGAAGCGTCCGGCTGCGTCCGGCTGCGTCCAGCTCTGATTCAGCAGAGTTTGAGGATCCCGCCCCGTTGTGACTGTAACCCTCTGGGGATGATTAGTGACACTCACTCCTCCTCTGGACAAACAAAAGGGGTTTGCTACTTGTTTCCTCTGAAGCAATGATAGCGTGAATTGTGCACCATGAGGACCGGGCTGTCGCCTCTCCGAGTCGGACCACTTTGAAGCGACTGTGCTCCGGCGCGTCTCGAGCTCGTTTCTCAGCTGGTGAGTCACTGATGCACCTGATGGCTAGCTTATCTTGTTTATGCTTTTAGCTGTTTGCTCTGATGCTTATATGCTGTCTCTTTACAGCAGTAGTATCACACTTGCTGATTTATTATATTAACGTTACTTAAAGGTTACGTTTTTTTTTTTTTTTTTAGCTAGCTAAGTTATATTTAACGCTACGAATTTCCCCCTTGTTCGGTTTTAGTAGCTAATGACGAAAATGTGTTTCAGCTAGCTGTGCACAAACATATTAGACTAACGTTAGCCCACCTGGTTCTTAGTCTTGGAGGCAGTGATATCATAATCCAGTGTGTGATCTGAGGTCGTGCAGTTATATAATATACTCAGCAGTAGGCTCGACTGATGCTACAGTATACTCACAGGCCAAAAGCTGCAGCAGACAGCTGTCATTTGGCCACAGTTTAGTTATTTTCCTCTGCAATTTGACAGCTAAACACAGTGAGATTACAGCCTGTGGTGGTGGTGGTGTCAGTCAGGTGACACAGACCATCAGTGCAGCTTGTTGTGTGCCATAGTGCGTGTGTCCACCCTCAAAGCACACACACACACACACACTCCTCACATTAGCCTGTAGAAATGAATGCTTTTATCGCACTTGCTGGTTTGCTGATACATACAATGAGGAAGTGAGAATGCACTTTTAGTTCTGCTTGGCCTGCGCAATTTGATTATCTAGCTGTCACCTGTGATTAAACTGTTTTTTAGGATCCTCATTTGCTTGAAGGTTGCACACAAATAAGTTTTCTGTTTGCAGGAAGAATTATGGGCCATCTAAGGAGCAAACATCTGAAGTGGATCTGTGTAGAATAGCAACACCTAGATTGTGTGTATATATATATATACACATATATATATATATATATATGTAGCGTTTAATCCACTGGTAACAGGGTTGTAGCCAGGATTTTCCAAATACTGCAGTCACGGGTCCTGCATGTGGCTTTTAGGGATTAGAAGTGTTTTGATGTCATTAGTCTGTTTTCGTTAAATATGACTAACCAGTTGGAATATTTCACTCATTTATAACAACGCTGACATGGTTTTAACAGGGTTTTCTTTTCTTATCTCAGCTCTTTTTTTTTTTAATTTGTGTTGTAGTTGTTTAAAGTTGTTACTGATACAAATGTCCTGTGAAGTTCACCATGTGAAATGTGTTATAATGTTATATTTGCTGTTATTGTAACAACCAGCTGCACAATTACCTGTTAGGTACATTTGTTGGATCAGAATTAATTGTGGCGATAGTATGAAAGCGTAATCAGTTCATGGAAGGACTCTGGAGATGAGAGAGTTATCGCTCCTGTTTTCTCCACAAGAAATAAACCTCTACTACTGTCTCATTGCCGTGGGTTGAGATCTGGGTTAGCCTTTTTTCCTTTATTATCGCACTGAAGATCAGCTGTTGGCAGTATGATGCTTCCCCTAATACCAGTTATTATTTTCATTGTAGATTAACCTTAACAAATTCATTGATTTGACATTTATTTATTACTTGCTACATATGTAAAATGTCACAAAAAAATCAATTCACTAGAGTGATGTCTCCATATCGTTATTATTTTGATTGAGCAACGGAAAAAACCACAGTATTTGAAGATGGAAGATATTAGTACATCAGCAACAATTTTCACATTTTTAAAACATAAACCAGCAAATGTTGGGTGTAATTTAATTCCCATTGATTATTTGTCTGTCAATAGGCTGACAATACAAAGCCGCCCTTAGCACGTGTTGTTGGGTTTGTCCATGATGGTAAAGCCCCTCTCAGCTCAGGCACAGGGAGTCCAGATGTCTGTGCTCCTCTAATCCTGCCCTCCTACTCCCCCACCCGACTTTCTGTTTAGCTTCGTTCAAATACACTACATGCACACAGACACACACACACTCACACACACCACTGCCTATGCCATGTGCTTGAAAGCAGAAAGTTACTTTTCTCTTTCTGTCGTATATTTAGCAGTGGTGACCTTCTGAGTGTTGGGTTTTTTGCCTCTGTGGCCTATAATAAGATTTTCTTTAAAAAAAAAAGCTCTACAGACCTTTTTAACATCTTTCAGCTCACTTTACTGATTGGTTCAGTCTCATCACTCTGATTAACCTCGTTTCAAGCCCCACAGCAGGCAGTTATTTTCAGTGATAAAAGCTGAACAATACCTGCCTAGTACCAAACAGCAGACAGACAAAGTTAGCATATGTCAGTGAACGTAGTGGCGCTTTTAGTTGCCACTACGTTGTGTTTGTGCCCAGTCTATGACTTGTTTTTCTCTGGAAGTGCATGCAGGGCCACACAGTTTGTGTTAGAAAGACTCCTCCCTCTTCAGACTGAGAGACAGGTCAATAAGACAAACCCTGACCAGTCATGAATGAGGACATTTGTCTCCACAGCCTCGCAGCTTGTGTATATCAGTGAACAGCGCTAATTGGCTAATTTTATTTGCCATAAACAAGCCTCAGAGTCAGAGGGATATAAAGCAGGTTGCAGACAGACAGAGACTATCCTGTAACTGATTGCTCTTGTGAGTGTGATAAACGTACTGCCTCTTTCTCTTACAAACTCTTGTTTGTCTCATCTCTTGTCCAGAAATATTGTGCTGAACATGCTGGTATCAGACTGATGTATCATGGATCCTGAGGAGTTAGAACTGCAGAATGACTACCGTTACCGTAGCTATGCGGCGGTCATTGAGAAGGCGCTGCGAAACTTTGAGTCTTCAAGTGAATGGGCAGATCTCATCTCCTGCCTGGGCAAGCTTAATAAGGTATGATTTTACAGTGGTTTTAATGCCATATAAATACTGCTGTTCTACTGTGATATATTTATCTAAATATCTCAACATCCTAAGTCATTCAGTGTCATGATGATCTGTGATCTGTTGTCTTATGTAGTCTTTTCTTTTCTGGTGTCTGCATTTTGCGGGTTTCAACTTCTCAGCTGCTTTGTGTGTTTCAGTTCTCAGTACTTATGAGGAAGTTCTTGTTTCTTAGTGAGACTCTCTCTCTCTTTTACAACCATACTCCTCAAGTCTTCTGGCCATTTATTTTAGGCAATAAATGTGCCACTCGCAGAGCAGATATTTACTTTGGAGTGTCTGTGTGTTGATTCACACAGAATGGAATCCTTAAAGCACACAGGGAACATGAGACCAAGAACATTTTCATCTGTTAAACATGAAACTGTGCTATGACAATATGCACAGTGTTTTTCCTTTCTTCTGTCTTTTTCTTTCAGGCCCTGCAGAGTAACCTTCGCTACTCGCTACTGCCCAAAAGGCTGATCATAGGGAAGCGTCTCGCCCAGTGCCTGCACCCAGCTCTGCCGAGCGGAGTACACCTCAAGGCTCTGGAGACCTACGAGGTCATTTTCAAGATCATTGGAACAAAATGGTTGGCCAAGGATCTGTTTATTTACAGGTGATGAAACTGGCAGAAATTTTTTACTGCTTTAAGGAGAGTGCTGGCCAGATTACGTGTGCAGCTTTTTAATGATTAAACTTGTGGGTGTGTGTCTCTTACTGGTTTCCAGTTCAGGATTGTTCCCGCTGTTGGGCCACGCAGCCATGGCAGTGAAGCCTGTGTTGCTGACACTTTACGAGCGCTACTATCTCCCACTGCAGAAGGCTCTGCTGCCCAGTCTTCAGGCCTTCATAACAGGACTACTTCCAGGCCTGGAGGAGGGACTGGGGGTTTACGACAGGTAAAGACTGTGTTTGTCAGGAGAAAGAAAGAAATGATCTCAAACTGTGTTTTTATTTGTGTTTTTTAATTTTAAGAAGAAGGCTGATAATATTCTATATTTTCTAGTCGTCATCAAATTATGAAAAAGACTAAAACCAACAAGCGAGTTGCTCCTGCTAACAAGCATTGTCTGTGTAGACGAAGCCTGATATAGTTAATTCCTCTGAGCAATAGAGCTCCAGCGTCCAAAAACTATTAAAAACACATCAGTGAGCCACACTATTGCACTGGATGACATGTTCCTTCATTATGGTTAACATGAACACTGTAGTGAGTTGGAAGCAAATGAGATACATATTCCTAAATTATTAGAATCAGATCATTAATATCATGTATAAAATATAATTTATATTGTTTATAATATATTATGATTGTGTATTCTTGCCAGATTAGCTTGTGAAAAAATAGAACCAATGGCGAATCACTGCCGATCATGAGCCGCTGTGCACTCTGTCTGAAAACCTAAGGAAGTGGACAATGCTTCCTGGCACTTCTGCCTCCAAACAGCTCTCAATGTGCAGATAGACATGAGAGAGAGTGCACATATAAAGCACTCTGATAAAAGCACTCAGTAAAGTGATTCAAAGAAAAATATAGAGACAATTCTATCAAAGACAAATCAAGAGACATTTAATATTTACATTATAGACACTATCGCTGACCATACACAGTCCAGTCATATACAAGGTTTTGACCTGGTGTTGTTTTCAAATAAAGTATACATTACATTGACTCATTACAGAAGGAACAGATGGGTTTGGGGCTGAGAGCCACAGATAGGGTCTGAAGTGGGAAAGCATTAAGAGATGGTTTTTTTTTTTATAACAATATAATCCTTATCTATTCATAATCCGTCAAACTTTCACTGTTTATGTATGTTTGTATTCAGGAGGCTACACTTGGTATCAAAGAGTAAATTAGGAAGTGCTAAACCAAAAATTCCAGTGTAACAGCAGCAAAGTGGATAGAGAAAAAACAGTATAAATTAAGAGCAAGAGTAGGGAAATAATAAAAACACTGTACAAGAGAAAAAACTGTAAGAATCCACAACAACAGATAACACAGATAACACAAAATAGTAGCAGCAGTTGCACATGGGCAATAGATTGCACAGTAATTATTGCTTATTATTATTATTATTATTATTATTATTATTATTGATGCCGAGATGGGGGGGGTGTTACTGGGAGCAGTGCTGGTTGTTAAACAGTCTGACAGCAGCAGGAAGGAAAGACCTATGATATCTCTCCTTAACACATTTGTGGTGAAGGAGTCTGTCAGGGCTGAACATGAGTTTGGATTTACAACTTTGACCCCTTAGGATTGTACACTGCCTAAATAGTACTTTTATACTGAAACACCGTACAGTTCTGATCAGGATTGATTGGTATCACCAACCATAAGGTCAGCCTGACACTCTGGAGTATAGATTTATAAGTGGATGTATTCATGAACCTCATGTCAATGGGTTTTTATCCATTTTGTCCAGGACTGATGCACTACTGCTCAAGTTGTCACTGCTGGTGGGTCAGCAGGTCTTCTATGGTGCCCTGTGGGGCACTATGCTCATCAGCCCCATGGTGCGACTACCCGCCTCCGTCTTTATAGTCACACATTTTGACCGCAGTGAGTCCCTGCGCGAGCAAACACACATGCTAGGCTACGATCACCAACTGGTGGTGAGTTTCTGTGTTTGTCTGTTGTATGTATATACTGCACACATATGGTATGAAGCACATTTAATAATGAAGATCTACACTTATAAAGATATTTTTGTATTGTTGTACAGTCTCCTCCATCACTATCTTTTGTCATCTGTCTGAACATAAGAGCTTCTTGGTTTCTGTTTGTCTTCAGGTAAAGTCAGTTTGTCTTTCTCTGCAAGATTCAAATGTCCTGGTGCAGAGGAATATGCTTGAAATCCTGCTCTACTTTTTCCCCTTTGCTGAATGCATGGTAGGTACATTTCTAATCACCGTCACTTCCTGTCTTTCTGGACAACATCTTTGAGGTGTTTCTCCTTTTCTATTCCTGAAATCACTCAATCAACATCACTAGATTTAGGTTATTTAGGAAACAAAAACAGGAATTACAGAATTGTTGCATCCTCTGATGGCTATCACTGCTATTGTTAGCTATCTAATATTTTCTTTTGTTTATTCTGAGCAACCACTGTTGAATATTGTGTATTACTTTTGTGAGTTACCTCCAATACTACTTCTCTACCATTTCCATTGAACACAGGGACTGTACTGTCATTACACTCCCATGCTTTCTTGTTGTTCCTCAACCAACTGTTGCTATGCGTGTTGTTGGTTTAGGACCCAGCGGAGGCCAGTATTGCCATGAGTGTCAAAGACATGACCACAGTGGTGTCTGCAGCCTCGCTTACACTCCTCCGCAGAGACATGTCTCTCAACAGACGCCTCTACGCATGGCTTCTAGGTGCTGGTCATTTAATTACACTTCAGTAATGAATTACCAACTTCTATGTTTCTCAGTTAACTCAGTATTGTTTGCCTCTCTCTATGTGTTTTCAGGGACTAACATAAAAGGAGGAATGGTGGCACCACACCCCACCCTCTCCACTACTACAGAGGAACATACATCCTACTATTTTAACACCTACTCTAGAGATTACCTTGTGCAGGTGTGTTAGCACTCACATATTAGCACACAAACACACCACAAAGCCTAAAAAAGAGAGTATAACCTGTTTTGTCAGTGTTGTTAAAGAGTTTGACATTTTGGGAAATATGCTTATTCACTTTCTTGCCTAAAGTTAGGTAAGAAAATCAATACCACTCATGTCTGTATGGTGATTAGTAATGTGGTTATAGAGGGGGTTATGTATCAGACTATTTCTTGGCTGAGAGCAGTAACTTGTCTGTTATCACAGTGAGGTTCCAGGCAACCTGCAGAGATTCCAGAAAGTGACTGCGCCGGCCAAGTATTCCCATAATAACTAACATATTTCCCAAAATGTCTTAACTAAACTAAACTAAGAAAATATGTGCAGTAAACAATTCCTTAAAGATAATTCCTAATTTACATGTCACATCTTGGTCAGGTGTGTTTGAACACTACCAATGTATCTTTGCCACCTGTGTTTCTTATTCTTATGTGTTTGTTTCTTTCATTTCAGGCTCTGATTAACATCCTCAAACAGAAGGGTGTGGAGAATGACCGGGAGAAGGTGATTGAATACCTCCGGCCTTTTCGCATCATCATCAGTCTGCTGGATAAACCGGAGATAGGTAGGCAGCACTGAGCATTACAGTACACAAATACATAAATATGCTGAATTACTTGATCCACCACTCTTGTTGTCAATATGTCAGCTTTACTCTAAGCCTGTTTAACTGTCATAATGACAATGCTCCTGCACAGGTCCAGTGGTGTTGAGCAGCGTGTTGTTGGAGGTGGTCCGAGCCTTCAACAACTACTGTCGAGAGATGCTGGGGGAGGAAATGATCACTAGCTCAGGGCTCTCGGGCAACCAGCTAGCCAGGTGAGAGTGATAGATGATTGGACAGATGCAAGGATGTTCATTGCTGAATACATATTTAACTGAACATGTAACAAAATTGCAAATGACAACCACAAACAAATTATGCTTTTCTTATGTTTTCTTCTTAACAGTAAGATAAAAGAGAATAAGAATGCATCAGAGATTATAAAGACGGTGAACATGCTCGTGAGCTCCATGAACAGTGAATACCTGTGGGAGTACATGACCCGACGCTTGTGCACGTCTCTCAGGTATGGTGGGCATGAGGGTAAACCTAATTACCTGTCAGGTGTTGACTACACAGTATATGATGCAAACTTTAAAAAATGCGAGATTATAGGAAGAGGCATTTACATAGAATGCAGTATTAGAGCAGTATCAACTGTCAAGGATCACCATTTTTATTTCTGTCTTTGCTGTAGTGACAAAGATGATCCACCAATGCCTCCTCAGCAGGACCGCTGTCATCCTCCTCCTTCTGTGACGGAGATGTCCAATCTTATAATTTTTCTGCTTGACGTTCTTCCTCTGGTAAATAACTTGCGCACTTGCACGCATCTGTTCCCTCCCTTGTGAAACAAAATTGATGCCGTGAAACTTACACTGGAAGGGGGGTCTTTTTTAGACCCAGAACAAATACTAGAAAGGCAAACTGGTGTTATTTTGACAAAATAAACAAAAATTGATCTTTTTTGCACACCTGGTATTCACTCAGGTTAGGTTCAAACAAATATTGATTATTACTCAGCATGAGTTGACTCAAGTCTAACTAACACAAACACCTAAAGAAATTTCTGTATGCAAACAGTGTGTTTTACATGTATTTTTCCACACAGGAGCTCCATGCTGACATCCAATCACAGTTCCTCCCTGAGATGCTGAGCACCATGCTTTGCACTCTGCGCAGCCATATGGACACTGTTAGCCTGGAAGATGTCACACAGGGTCTACGTGCTTGCTTCAAGGTCCTGAGTAAGATCCAGATGCCTGTAGCTGATATGGATTCGGAGGCAGGGGAACACACAGAGAACATGGAGTTACAATCACCAGAGGAGGAAAGCAAAAAGACTCAGGTTAGGCATTTTGCCGCTAAATCCTACACACTGGTCCTTCAAATGATATTTCTGATGTTTAACTGTGCCTGATATTATTAATTATACTCTATCTAGGATATAGAAATCGAGGGAAAAAAAGATGGTGGTGTTAGTCAGGTTAATGGTCACCATGGAGATGAAGAGCTGAACCGAGAAAGAGGAGATGAGGCAGAAGCTGCAGATGGTGTTTACCCGACACTCAGGTCTGAAGACAGTGGACTGGGCATCAGCGCCTCACCATCAGAGCAACATCTCCCACCAGGGATGGGGTTGCAGGCCGAAGGAAATGGAATTTGCAAAGAAGGCGAGGGAGTGTGGAGGAAGGGAGGCAGTGTAGACACCATGAGCCAGTGTCTGCAGGACATCCTGGCGTTCATAACCACTAGGTAAACTACTCAGACATGAAATTAGCTGTAACCTACATGGACCTCTTTTTTTTTTTAACTGTGATTTCTAAATATTTGGCCTCCTTGTCTGTTTCAGATACCTGCTAGTGCAGGTGGAGGATGTCAGGGGACAGGAGGAAGCACCCCAGCCTGAGCTAACGGTTGCTTTGGTGGAACAGAAGTCTTTGATGTCGAATAAAGGGGGACAGGAAATTAAAGACAAACTGACTGAACTGTTCACTCCTAAGCTTAAAGCCCGGCCTACGTCTGACGCCCAGCTCTCAGCAGCCCCCATAGAGAAGAAAAAGGAGCGTGGGCATTTAGGACTGGACTGGGCAGCTGGCTACATGCCCCGGGGCAAGGCAGAGATCTCTGAGGCATGTCGACAGGCCTTCACCGCCACCTGCCACCTGCTGCTGGAGTGCACCACCTTCCCTGTCTACCTAAGTGAAGAGGAGACTCTGGCTCTTCACAACGACATGTTTGGTCACACAGGTCAGCACACAAATGGATTGTAATCTTCTAACAACACTGTGACCACCTTCTCAGTTACATAGAGTACTCTAGCACTTATATATTAAACATAATTAAAACGTTTTGTTTTCCATAGGCAGTGACATGGACAGCCTGCCAGTGTGGTTGAGGTCCTTGATGACACTGTGCTGCCTGTCCAGAGACTACAACATCCAGCACACTGCAGTGGCCTCCCTGCTGGAACTCATCAACCACTCCCAGTCCCTAGCACTGGTCATCCAGGACAAGCACAGCCGCTATCAGACATGCGAGTCCAACCCTCTGAGTGGGCAGCTGCAGATGGTCACCGTGCCACCCATCTATCCTGCTCTGCTTCGTGCCATAGAGGAGCACACAGATTTCTTTCAGGTGAGGTTATAGAATCGAAAAATGTAACTTAAAGCGATAATATGAATTTGGTATTTTAAGATTTTCTTTTATTTGGTGTGACCCAGAGGCTGTCCCAGGTACTGTGGAGCCAGCTGGACACAGAGCGGAGAGAGCAGCACATTTCCTGTGTGGAACTCTTTTACAGGCTTCACTGTTTGGCTCCATCAGCGTCCATCTGTGAGGACATAATCTGCCAGGCGCTATTGCACAAAGACAAGGTGAGTATACCTTAACACATGCTGAACCACAATTTGTTCACACATTTTAATTTCTCAGAGCATCTTCTAAATGTGTCAGTTTAATTAGGACACACAAACGGACCTACTACGAAATGTGACAAGTTGAGTAAAAAAAGCCAATGGTTTGTCTTGTGTTTGTCTTCCCCAGGCTGGTAGGCTGGAAGCACTACACCGCTTCACAGTTCTATGGCATCTGACGCGGGAGATCCAGAGCAATAGGACCATGTCTCTCAATCGCTCTTTTGACCGGTAAGTACATAGTGGAAAAGCAGTGCAGACTTCAGGCAAATGGAGTGTATTGTCTTTTTATTTTTGTCTATATTTATCTTTATCCCTGTGTCTTTGTGTAATTCTTGAATACTGTATATTCTGTCTAAGTAGTGATTTTATATGTCTTGCATCCTCAACATACTGTGTGTGTCAGGCTCTTCTGATACCTGAACCTGTCATACAAGGAGGCATTAGTGCACTTTATGCAAATATCCAACATTGAGCGCAGTGAAACCTGCAGAAGTTGAAAACAGCAAAAAGTCCCATTGAGTATGTGAACGTGCTAAATCTCATCTCGAAATCAAAAAAAAAAAATTAGACCAGACATGCCAATTTTGGAAAATGACAACTATGCATTATGTAAACTCTTTAAGGTAACAGTGCTACCTTCAGGCTAAAATTGTGTTTCCCCACTGGTGGCAAGAAATTAAGGATAGGAAATGTGTCTCTTCTTTATGTTTTCCAGTTTGTATTAACATTACATTGCATTCAGGCAGCTTCAGACTGGGAACCCTGAACCCCATCAAGCTTTCTATTGACACGTGTGTTTCTCTCTCAGGTCTCTGTGTGTTGTGGTGGACAGTCTCAGTTGTACAGATGGTTCCATAAGTGCAGCGGCTCAGCGCTGGCTGGTCAGGGCTCTTTCCCTCAATGACGTTATTCGGATCCTGGAGCCTATTCTGTTGTTGCTGCTTTACCCCTCCACTCAGCGCTGCTCCATTCTGAGAGTCAAACAAAATCTCACTGTTGGTAAGTGCTGTTGTTGGTATACGTTGCATATGTTGTGCAAGTGAATACAATTTCAGTTGGATGAAAATCTTTGGTTCTTTGGTTCTTTAAGGTAACCTAAAGGTTCTAAGCAGCAGAAGTCGAAGCTCCACCAAAACGTCTGGGACGTCAGCGGATGCCATGGCAACAGAGGTCACCACATTAAATCTCATGAACATTGTGGACCGGGAATCCCTGTGGGCAGAGTTAGACAGTGGCACAGAGTTGGCTAAACTACCAGACACTTTAGTGATGTCTAGGAGTGAGAGTGATGAGACAGAAGAGGAAGAGGCTAGAGAGGAGGTGGAGGAGGAGGAGGCAGAGAGTGAACACACTGAGTCAGCTGACACAAGTGGTGCCCAGGCGTCCACTGAGAACTCCAGCTCAGGATCTGTCCCCTACCGCAGCATTGAGGAAGGAGGTGTGGTCAACGGCCTGCGGAGGGCAGAGTCCGAGCACACGCAGGCATCTGATTCACTGTCAAGTGAGGATGAGGAGGATTTAGAGCTGGAAGCCATGGCCAGGTCTCGTCTGCTAAAACAGGAACGTGAGAAGAGAGAAGCCATCGACTCTCTGTTCCGCCACGTGCTGCTCTATCCTGTGGCGGGCGGCTGGCGCCATCTGCTCCAAGGCTTGGCACTGCTAGATAGCCTGCTGAGGAGCAGTGCTGAGTGCCCTCTGGTGGATGCCCTCTCCTCCACCTCTCTGGACACAAGCTCTGCTGCACATTTAAATCTGGTCTCCAACCTCCTGCAGCGCCACCAACAGGCTCAGGATGGTCATGGCTTCTACGGCTGCCTGCTTTCCCCTTCCTCCTCCCCCTCTGTGCCCCCGTCCCTGCTCATTGAGCTGCTGGTGTCCTTGTGTCTTCGATTCCTGCGCTCTCATTACCCTTCCTATCTGAGCCTGGGTCCTCTTGACATGCAGGGAAACAGGGAGGTTCAGGTGAAAAGTGTGGAGGTTCTGACTCGGATTGTCAACCAGCTTGGCTGCATGGCACGGGGACAAGAGAGCAATGGGGCCAGTCTGGAGCCTGTCCGCAGACTCCTCTCAGGGTGTAAAGTGCAGCAATATGCTCTGCTTACACTTTCTGCGTCCATGTATGTCAGCCAGAGGGGAACGGACAAGGGGCCACCCAAATGTGTGGAGCTGCTGGATGAACAGGGAGGAGGCCTGTCAGAGGAGAGTCTGGTGAATCTTGGAGCAGGAGGGGGGCAGGAACAGTACCCCTTACAGATGGAATTACTGAAACTCCTCCAGGCTCTCATAGTCCTGGAGTACCACGTGGGGCCTGGTGGTGCTGTCTCAGCAGCTGGGTCCAGTGGGGCATCTGGCCAGCCCGGGGAGCCTCGGGAATCCCCAACGGCCAGCACCCCCCTGGCTCGTGAGTGGCAAACTGCAATTCTTTTCCAGCAGTCCATCAAGGCAGCTCAGTATGTCCCAAGCCACCCCATCACAGCCCAAGGAATGTTTGTGTCTGCCGCAGCCAGGGCTCTGCAGCCACAGTACGGCTATACCATGCACCCACACTGGGTGTCACTGCTGTGTTCCTCTCTGCCATACTTGGGTCGTTCGTTAGGCATCATTGTGGCTCCACTCATCAGTCAGATCTGCAAGAACTTGGACGAGCTGGTCAAGCTTTACGAGCATGAGGGAGGAAAGACAAATCAGAGGTAGGCTGAGTGGCACTGAATATGTAATCCCACTGTTACAATCTGACAACTTTAAGTTAGTCTTTTTTCATGTTTAGGGGTGCCAGCCAGGTCAACCAATAGTCAAACACACAAAGGGCCAATGACTAATACCCATATAAAAAAGTAAAGGCAAGCAAACCAACCAAAGGAAGAATATTTTCTACTTGACAAGCACCATTATAAAACAGTACAAAAACAAACTGCTTAGTTTGCCAATTTGTTAATTGAAGCAGATAATCAGTTTAAGTAGGTATGTATGCTAGTGCATATCATAGTAAATGTGCAAGAACCAGTTCAAGTAGCCAACTGATTATTTGCAAAAGAAGGAAAAGAAAACAATAGTCCCTAAATTGCAGATAAAGTTGTAGAATTCAGCCACTGATATTTTTTTATCTTTACTTCTAGAAGCTTATTTGATATATTCAAAAATACAGTGAGGACATTTTTAGGTTTTAAATAAAATTATTTATGTATGTTTCTGTTTTCAGCCTGAGTGGTAGGAGGGAAAACATTGCCCCTGACTACCCTCTGACTCTGCTTGAAGGCCTGACCACCATAACACACTATTGTCTACTGGACAACAAGAGGGTGAGGGATGAATCACACAAACACACACACAAACACACACACACACACACACACACACACACACACACACACACACACACACATACATACACAGATGTACTTCTTCTATCAATGATATGACATTTTCCTCTCTCTTTCTCTTCCTGTCAGTCCTTGGTTGCCTGTGATCCTGTGGATGTCCGTAACGCACGCAGCGCCGTGATCGAGGCACTACCGCACATGCTCAGTAGTATGGCATTGTTATGGGGGGTGGTCATGAGGGAAGAGTTTCAGAGGCGTGCATCTGACTCCGCTCAGAGCACCAGACACACTTCTACCTCTGTCTACTTTAAAAGCACCAAGGTGTGTGGTACACAAACATATATAATGACACATATCGTTATGCTGTTTGTGTTTGCTCCCATACTTTATCCTATTTATCCATGTGCATGTGTTATGGGGCGTTCTATTTGTCCACCGAACTCGATCTGCGAGTCGGTTTCCTGAGTTATGAACAGGAAGTTGCAAACAGAACGCCCCGAGGTCGTATATATGACCCGTCAAGTCGTCTGAACTCAGAGGACCCTGAATTCAGTTACCAAGATGGCTACTCCGAGCATCACACTAAGTAAACATTGTGGTTTTCTACTATTTTAAGCACTTTTGTCTTTGTTGTAACCAAATGAAGAAGTCGTACATATAGCACTGTATACTGTTACCTATAGGCATGTCGCTACAGTCTTATTATGTGTTAAATCCCGCCTAATTAGTTATTTTGTAGCTTGTGCAGCTGAAATTGGCTGGAGACGCTCCATGTTGCTATGACAACAATGCCAAGTCTTGAGCAGAAAGCAGAGCAGTAGCCTAACGTTAACGTTAATCAAAACGGAATATTCAGATATCAGTTATATGTAATGAACATGTGAAATCCCCAGTGGGTGCACCGTAAACGAGATAATCACTATAACCGTTACGAAACGTCCAAACAACTATTGCAACTAAGCTCGTCGTGTTGTGTGCCAAACAGAACGCAAAAACCCACAGTTATTCGTTTTCCAACACGGATGTGACATCCCTCTCGAGCTGCAAGTCACGATTACAAGACAAAACGAACAATCCGTTATTATGGAGAATTTCATCCATTCACGTTGTGTTCATGTTTAGATCTTACGGCAGCGGATAGTGGAGTTCCTGGTCCCTCTAACTGGGCAGTATGGGGTTCAACTCATGGCCTCACTTGGAGAAGTGTGGAGCAGAAGAAAGACTAAAAGGAGACATAAAAACAAAGTAAGAACTACAGTAAGTCTAGAAACAAACAAAGGACACAGTCACACCTATCTCACTGAAAGGCTTTACATTCATTACACTCCGTCTTCTTCAGGTTTTACCTGTGGCCAGTGAGTCTCGTCTAACCATTGTGGATCTGGTGAAATCCTTGAACACGTTGCCCACAGATACCATCCTACAACTAGTCAAGGAGGTGGTGAAAAAACCACATCAGATCAAAGGAGAACAGGTACACAAACATACATGCATGCAAGAAATGTGTATTCTGGAAGTTTCTGAAGCCAAATTTGCTAAATTTTTGTAGCATTTACTACTTTTCTGTAAATTAGAAGTCAAGCCTGGTCGATATCCCCATGCTACAGTTCAGCTACGCCTATATCCAGAGGTAAATAGGAACAACATACAACACCATTCCTAAGTTTAGGTTTAATAAGACGTTTATAATAATCTGTGTTTCTGTATTCAGTATTTCAGCTCAGGCTCTGCAAGAGAATGTTGCTCCTCTCCTCAGTCTGTTACGGGAGTCTGTTCAACTCAACCTGGCCCCACCTGGACACTTCTTACTGCTGGGGTCAGTTTTAACACATTCAGTACTTATTCTGCACTCTGATTGGTAGTAGTTGTACTTCTATATTACCAAATACCATTAGGCAGTGATTACATAGACTGTATCGGGGCATACAGACCAAACCAAAAAATAAAAAACCAGACCAGACAAACAGCCATAATGATCAAAATCCATGTTGTGACACTGATAACAAGTCTGCTTAATTTATTCAGATTGTTGGAAAATATAATATTCATTAACGATTTCTGTCTTGCAGAATTCTCAATGACTTCGTCAATAGGCTCCTTAATCTGGACAACAAGAAGGACAGCAGAGACCTGCAGGTATGATGTTGTATTGCTGTGATTGAGATACCGAGCAAGTGCGTGTGAGGTACTGTGGTGATATTGATGGCGATACTGTCGTGCAGGAGGTGACTCAGCGGATCCTCGAGGCAGTGGGTGGGATCGCAGGGTCATCTCTGGAGCAGACTAGTTGGCTCAGCCGCAGCCTTGAGGTCAAAGTTCAGCCACAGGTGTGCCCTGAGGCAGACGAGGCTGATGACGCAGACATGGATGGTGACCATTACGGTAACTTTACCTCACATGGTACATGCATGCATGACCTCATCTGCAATTTCTAACCACTGGTTGAGAAAATTAACCCAGGGGATCAATATAGCCCTCTGTCAGATTGGACTTAGTAGAGCTTACAGATCACTACTGTTGCCATGGAAACACTGATCTTTCCGTAGTTCACTTGAGGTTAGTAATCCATGGATGGGCACGACTTTTTTACTCTCTTTTGAAATTTGACCTAAAAGTAAAGATCTGCCCCCGTGTCCATGGAACCCAACTGCTCCAGGTACCACCTGGAAACAGCCTTAATAAGGGGTAACACTGGGAGAGGCACAGTGGGCAGCTTTAAGCTATAATATTATAAATAAGGAGAAGCTTTCAAATTTAAGTTTATTGTTATTCCATATACAGATGGGTGTCAGATTAAATGCAAACCCTGAATAACCGTGTGGAGAGACAATGTTGTCCAGAGCTTGATGGCAAGAGGAAAATAACTCATTTATTTTATTAAATTCAGTGTTCATTATTGGGGCTCGGATAGCAGGATCTGTATTCATAAAGAATACTTAAGTGACATCTGCATTTAGATCTAATGGAACAGTACGGATTGGGCACTTGACTGTCTGGGGCATTTTCCTGGCATAGTTTAGGGGTATTTATCTCCTTAGAGGGAAGGGTAACTTAAAATCAGATTAAAGTTATTCTGAGGAATCACTTTTTTTCTATGATGAAACATTTCTATCCTATTTATCACCTATCTGCATTTGCACTTGTTGCTCTTATTACAAGCATCACAAGTGAACTCACTCTACTTTTTCTCCTTGTCTCCCGATCAGAGTCAATGGCTCAAGCTAGCACTATGGTTTCGTCTTCAGCTCCCTCCATTTACAGCGTGCAAGCTCTTGTACTCCTGGCTGAGGTAGGACTTTTGAAGTATTATTCATGGTGAGAGAATGAATGGGTTAATCTTTGTGTCTTTCTATTGCCTAACACATTTTCTCACCGTGTAGATCTTGGCACCACTTCTGGACATGGTATACCGCAGTGATGAGAAGGAGAAAGCTGTTCCTCTCATTTCTCGACTCATGTACTATGTTTTCCCCTACCTGAAGAACCACAGGTAACTACTGTTGCAGGGCTGTTAATGCTAACAGCTTTGGTCTTAATACACTTCGTCTAACTTGGGCCTGCTCTACTCTAGTGCCTACAACATGCCCAGCTTTGAAGCGGGTGCTCAGCTGCTTAGCAGTCTAAGTGGGTATGCCTATACCAAAAGGGCCTGGAAGAAAGAGGTCTTTGAGCTCTTCATGGACCCCCTCTTCTTCACCATGGATGCCTCCTGTGCTTCCAGGTTAGTAGGTGTGTTTGTTGGATGGAAATGTATTTAAACACAATTATTCACCAACCTTCTACAACCAGGAACTTATATTGCTTATACAATATATACAGTGGATGGCATCATATTAAACCCCAACATACAGGACTACACCCAGAGGGATGATCTTTACTGGATATGGACTAGTCAAATGATTGTATGCCCTTACACTTTTACCCACTTCATGATGCCATTACGCAAGGAAAATTACTAGTTAGAGACATGAAAACATTGTCACTTGAACTGTCTACCACAGAGGACACCTGCCTTTCTTGTTTTTGGATACAGATAAAGGTGTTTTTGAGAGAGTAAACTCTATGTCCTTTGCTCATAATAACACTGTCTTTGTTACAGTGAACTTCTGAAGAAAGGGGGATCGGACCAAATAACATATAGTTCTTGGGAAAGAACATCTTCTCTGTTTCTCACTTGGAAAGAAACTGTTTATCACCAAACAGGTTTTGAACAGCCAAATGGCCTCAGTCCCGTGTAGATGGGGCCTTTTACATTTTTTATGAATTTCGTGGCCACCATAGTTCCTTCTACAGGGGGAGGGCATTGTAAATTACAGCGCTAGATGCTACTATTCCTATATCCTACGCACTGGACATTTAAGTTGCAGTGTGTATTTTGACCCCCAGAATGTACTCCAATACATGTCATTACTCAGTTCCAGACAGGTTGTTTGAGTCTTCAGGAGATGTCGGTCGGAAGTTGTTGTTAAGTGTGTGAGGTTTTAGTTTTTTTGAGAAGAACTTACAGAAGGATAAATGAATAATGCTAGATTACTGTATCGTATTACTGGATTAAGTTTAATAGGTTAATCCTGCAGATGTGTTTTATCAGGGTTTTTGACACACGCTTTTTTCTTACTTCACTCTCATCTTTGGTAAAACTTTCATATGACAATATAAAACCAAAGGTATTATTGTAAAGAGTGCATACCGTGTGTGTGTGTGTGTGTGTGTGTGTGTGTGTGTGTGTGTGTGTGTGTGTGTGTGTGTGTGTGTGTGTGTGTGTGTGTGTGTGTGTGTGTGTGTGTGTGTGTGTGTGTGTGTGTGTGTGTGTGTGTGTGTGTGTGTGTGTGTAATAAAACAGTGAAAGGAACAATTTCTCCAATAGGGGATTAATAAAGTATATATTTTCTAATGTTATTACATTAATGAATTGAAGATCGCCAGTGTCTAATGTCCTCTGCCTGACTCCACTGTGTTCTCTACAGTTGGAAATCCATTGTTGACCACCTCCTGACTCATGAGAAGACCATGTTTAAAGACCTCATGAGTGAGTACAGCCTTTAGGAAATGTGTGTGGTGCTGTAAAGATAACTGTATTCAAATGTGAGAAGAAATCTGTGGGATAAAATCATTTATTAAAAAAAAAGAACAGAGGTAAATCCCTTCAGGTTTTCAAAGATGAGCAGGTTGAGTTCAGGTTTCAAACCAGTGCAGTCCATATGTCATATGTATATTGCTGTATTTATTTGTGCTTTAGGCATGCAGAGTGGGTCCCTGAAACTGTTTGCTAATGTAGACCAGAAACCGATGCTGTTGAAGCGCCAGGCCTTTGCCATGTTCAGCGGAGAACTGGACCAGTATCATCTGTATCTGCCCCTCATCCAAGGTATGGTACTGGATATTTACATGGATCTTTATGTAACAGTGTTCAGTTTAATGGTAGAAGCAGACATTCATATTGACTTTGTTCACGTCACTCCTCCTTTCAGAGCGTCTCACTGAGGCTTTGCGTATGAACCCTAGCCCTGCTGTTTCAGCCCAGATGTTACTGATGTTTCGTGTTCTCCTGTTGCGGATTTCATCTCAGCACCTCACATCTCTTTGGCCAATCATGGTCACAGAGCTGGTAAGATCCCATCTGTTGAGATGCTGGCTTTACACACAGGCCCAATACTGTAAAACTACATCTACATCTACATCTACTTGTTTTTCAGATTCGCATATTTGTACGTCTAGAGAAAGCTCTGCAGGCAGATAAAGACGTCTCAAAGTGAGTTGCTTCTTTTATTCGCAAATTCAGATTTCATTGACACTCTATTGATGCAAATAAAATATTTTACCTTATTTTCTTGTCTTCTTGTGTGCCACCTAGATTGGCTAAAGTGGTGCGTGGAGCCCTTGACAAAAATGGACCAGTGAATTTCTCTCAGACAGAGTTGGACATGTACCTGTCAGCATGCAAGTTTTTGGACACGTCCCTGGCCTTTCCTCCAGAGAGGCTACCTCTCTTTCAGATGTAAGAACCCAATTCAAAAGTTGTGGTGTTGAATTATTTTGTCTGCATATTATTTCACCTTTCCTGTGTAACTATCTGTTCCCTGTGCAGGTATCGTTGGGCATTTGTCCCTGAGGTGGATGTGAACTGCTACAGTGGCCCAGAGACTGCGCTGATCGAAGGCGAGCAGGAATGCATACCCCATGTTGTCAGAGTACTGGAGGGGATACAGCAGCGATATGGGGTAATGTTTCTGTGTTTTCAAACAGTAAATTTCAGACTTGTAGATTGTTATTCCCATTTAAAAGTCTAGACTCCTAAATTGTCATTTTTATGAGATACTTAGAATTACTGTTAGTTATAATATGCCCATGGAAAATACTTGTTTTTGATCAGGAGACACCTTAAACTTCCTTTAAGTCAGTTTAATCACAAATTTAGTTTTCACTGAAAAAACTATTAAAATAATAATGATGATGATAATGATAATAATAAACAAACATGTTTTCTTAAACCATAAACAAGATTTGTAGGCAAGGGACATTTACCTTTATCAAAAGCACCACTTCTATGTTTCCAGCAAAATCTCAGTGGTGAAACTAATCTAATCATTTTTGCCTTCCTTATTTCCTTTGATAACTGACTGTATAGTGTGGAATAAGCACAATAATGCAATCGGAGGTGTCCAGATATAGAATATAAAGGACATTAGTAGTTTCCACAAAACAAAGCAGTGTGGCATTTTCCCCATGTCAATTGTTTTCTTATACTGGGACACTTGGTTATGAATAGTCACACCATTTTTGATGATAATGTCACATAATCTGGGTCAGTTTTGGCGCAGGAGGTTCAGGAAGCTGATGTGTTATTGTGAAAATGGCATCATTTTAATGAATATCCCAGTGTCAACGCTGATAAACTTCAGCTTAAACCGAACTTTGTTTATATTGTCTTACAAGCAATCATACAAAGTCCAAAATTCATATTCATTCAGGCTTTGTTTTGTGAAATGACCACATCTCCCTCTGATTATGATGTCCTGTCCTGTTATTCCAGACACTGAATGGGCTGAGTGAGGAATCTTCCACAGAGCCTTTGGAGTTCCCCCTCCTGACTCAGCGCTCCCTGTCCTCCATCACCCAGCTGTTGCCATTCCTTCGCACCCTTTGCTGTTCCTTCCAGGGCCCTCCCCCCTACAACCACCCTACGTCCCACTTCCCAGTAGCAAACTACCCAGCAGCTAGTTCAGAAACTGTCCTGAAGAAGCTGGAGTTCATCACTGAAGATGAGTTCCTGGACTCCATGGAGAGTTAGAACCCACACATGAAGCTTTCATAAACTAAGTCTTCTTCTCAAGCTTTCTGACCTGCAGCCATACGAGTGGGATGCATAAAAATAGGCACAACTGGTGATAATATTGTATCGTGAACTAGAAAAAAAGGAATGTTTTGAATTCTGTTTTTTAATGTCTTAACTGTCTCATCTCCACATGAATTTGTGTACCTCTGAGGTGCTCTCACACTGAATCTGTATAGGAAAAACAAAGGGACCTTTGTTGTAGTAATTTAAATGGGTTTTTTGGATATCTGATAAAACATAGAAGTATTCATTACAAATTCCCAATGACTGCTTTTGAGTATCATCTCAGCTGCAAAACATCTCCACATGTAGATTATGTCAGTGTCTACTCTTTTTGCTTTCTATGGTTTTAGGCAAAAACAATGTTATTATGTAAACCAACGTCAAATGATTAACTTATTGTTATTATTAAGCATGCAGCTTATAATAACAGTAGTTGCAGTAAATATTTTTTGTTTGACCTCAAATAGCAGATTCACTGTGAAGAACCTTATTAAGTATTGTTAATATGTTCTTTTAACTTCTTCATAACCTCTGGTTAACCATACTCTCTAATACGTGCATACATTATGTCTGTTTGACTGAGAATGTAGAAACTACAGTATCTGTCTGTAGAGGTACTTCCTCTTTTATTGTTATTGGATACATTATGGGACCTCACAAGCTTTTTGCTAAGATTTATGTTAAGAGTTTTATGAGTAAGTTACTGAACGTGATTTGTGTTTTGAAATATCATTGGGTGTACCTCGCTACAATACGTGCTTACCATTTGTGGTGTTTAAGGGAAATCAGCCTTTCTTTGTAGTTGTTCATGGATAGTTTTTACATCTGCCTGTTGTCTTTTTTTCCACAGTGCTGAATGCTTAAGTAATTTATTTTGGATGTTTAAAGGACCATGTCAAGTTTTGAATTAACAGAAAGACGACTCATTAAATTAAATATTATGTTAAAAAGTGTGTGTCTTCACTTTACAGCTTTAGTTGCTTGTTTTTCTGCCTTTGCATTGGGACTCAAAATGGTGTGTGTGTGGGTGTGTGTGTGTGTGTGGGTGTCTGTGTGTGTGCGTGTGTGTGTGTGTGTGTCTGTGTGTTTGTCTGTGTGCGTGTGTGTGCGTGCGTGTGTGTGTGTGATCCAGTTTTACGACACTGCTGAAAAAATCCCATGCACGTATAGCGTAACTGAAAAACACACACACAGCTTTTATGAACAAAACAAGACGTGAACTCCAAAGAGATCAGTACAGGAAAAAACATCCTGAACACCGTAGGACATAAATTACAATGTAGCCCTTTCATGATCATGGGACAGCCTATCAGAATCATAATCAGAAATACTTTAATAATCCCTGTGGGGAAATTACTTGTTGGGGGGGAGGAAAAGGGGGAGAAAACGAGGAGAGGGGAGGCTATGATGCACACACCACTCAACACCCCCCCACCTCCATTCCCTTCTAACATTTAGCTATTCAAACTGAAAGTACAGCCCTAAATAATTAGTGTTGTTGTGCAAAAACAAAACATTACTCATTGATATGATTGTATTTGCCTCACTGAGTAATTTAATGCTTTGGAGTTTATTTTGTGTGATTACTCTTTCTGTCCTTAGTTGCCTACTTGATATAGCCTATAGCATTTAAGCAGAAATAAAACTACAGCACCCATGAAGCTGTCAAAGGCGGTAAAAGTATGTTTTTTTTATCCATTATTATTATTATCCTAACTTATAACTGGTGTATTTACTGGTTCACCTTCATCAGATGATGATGATTGGTATATAATATAGTATCACAGGAAAAACGTATTAAATTTGAAGATGTAACGCTTTTATTTTGGAAGAACTGGAAATGATCCTAGCTGAGTTAACAGCTTCTAAACAACAATATCGTACAACTATTACATTATTGTAATAACAGTGACAAGTAGTGACCAGCCTTGCCCCTTCTAGAGAAACACTGGCCACACCCTGGGTACCAACCTCACATAAGAAGTATTTCTAGGGGCAGGATATGATTTTAGGAACAAAACCATAGAACAACCCCACAGAAGACTTACCGAACTAAAAAAGTCTAACCTTTTCAGGAGCCTAAAACAGTACTGGAACCAGACCTGTCATGGATCTGGTCTCCCAGCCCAGTTAAAGCACAAGCAAGAATCACCCTCTCCACAAGACAGAGCACAAGCCAGGGTAGACTGCTGTTAGCTTCCTTAAAGGATGTATGTCAAATAGATAGACTTTATTAATCCCCTAAGGGAAATTGAGTTGTCATAGCAGCAAAGTACATTTAAATAAAACAACAACAATAGAATAAAATACTTGAGGTTAGAGATAAATAGGTAGATAGGGTGCAAACAAGTTGTAGTTGCAAGATGGTGGTAATAATACTGATGATATGAAAATAGTGTTATTGTTAATACCAGTATATAATATATAATAATAACAATAAAAATATTATTAATAATAATAATAACAATAATATGTATATATAATATGATGACTGAACAGATATACATGTATACACATAGATATAATACATGAATATTGACATAATGTAGATATGTGTCATATTTATCTGTGCAAGGTGTACATACATACATAATGCAATATATAATATGTACACACATATGTAGGACCTTGTCGTCGACTCATCATTACAAGAGATGCTTTATCCGTCTCTTAATTCAACAGCCATCATATTATTTTGATGCTGTTCCACCAGGAGAGTTTTCAAGGCCTCTTCTTTCCCTTTGACCTTTTTGACCCAGGAGGGGAGGTGAGACTGTAGCGCCGACAGTCTCCTGCACAGAGAGCCTGGTTCTTTTCAGATTCTCCGATGGGATCTCTAGGTATCAATTTGTTTTATCCTCTTTCACAGAACACTGACTCCTCCACAGATCAGAACGACACTCTACACTTTTTGGGGAAACGCTTGTTATTCTACAAAAGATGGGTTGATAATTAAGTGCCTTTTTGATTGTAAATCAGGATTAGATATCCCTGAAATGTGTTTACATCTCTTTTAGTCTGACAGGTTCACGTCCAGAGAGAAACTCCTCTGAAATCCACATCTGGTCTCCTGTTACTCTTTTCCCCCTTTCCTTTAAGGTGATTTATTTATTTTTTTTAAGTATATTTTTTGGGCCTTTGTTATGGTTGGCAGCTGGGGGTGGGGGGCAGGGAGGCGGATGGCACACAGCAAAGGGCTGCAGGTCAGCTTCGAGCCCTGGTGATTTATGAGGTCCATTTGCTAGTGGACATTCCAATAGATAGCAGAAACAGCATTTGCACTGATATAGATTTAGTTCTAATTTAGTACTATTGTAAAATATCATCTTCTCAACATTAACAGATTGCCATCCAGCATGAGAAAGTCGCAAATGTAATGTTTGTCTGATGTTGCTGTCCTCAGGTTGGACTAAGTTACAAAATCATGTGTAAAATGTCTGAATGTTTGATGGAGCCACAGTTCCCCCCCTTTTGGTAAGATTCTGGTATAGCTTAAGGTATCTTCAAAACGGTCTTTGTTTTATAATTGTGTATTATTCCAAATAGTAAATGCCTGACACATGATCTCATTCGTTATTTACTCTCGTTCTTACATTTAATTTCCGTACTTTACTTTACTTCGTTTGCGACACGTGTTGAATTTTTCTTCAAGTTATATATTGCGGCGCTGAAGTACTTTTCAAGTACTGTTATTTTGAAAGCTCAAGACACGCACCAATTTAATTCAAATACTTTTTGGAAAGTTTATATATATATCGTCAAGTATTGTCGCCTTATTCACAGAAGTTGAATTAGTTTGAAATCAAAGCTGAAGACCAATGTTATTAAGACATTTATAATCAGCCAGAAGGACGTCGCAGTAGTTGACTGCTCAAGAACACGTACAAAAGTTTTCAGCCGAACAAAGACATTATTATCCAGCCACCTTGCCCCCAACGCTCACAAGCGCAAAAGCCGCGCTGGGTTTTCGGAACCGGATCTCCTTCCACTGCTAGGCTACCAAGGACGTCAGTTTCTTCAGGCTGATTGGAGCAGTGATGAACCGCAGGAGAGCTGTGAGAGCTGGAGGGAAGCCAAAAGGGCCTGGAATTCATTAATCTCCAAACCAAGTAGGCTGACTCTAGGGTACACGACCAGATTTCACCCACAAAAGAGCTGGTGTCTGTCTGTAAGCTTTGATTCCCATCGTTAAGCTTAGAAGAATTTTTGATTAGGGCCTGGTAGTTTTAAATAAGTAATATTTTAAATCCACTAGCCGCATCGCAAAATCCACCATCTCTCCTGAATCACCCAATATTAATAATTAATTTACTGTCCACATATTCTGTTACTTGTTATTGTTTGTTTGAATTGTCATTTCATGCTATTTATTCTTCATTAATTTAGTTAATAAACATATATAACCATGTAAATGAAATCACCACTTCAGAATATAAGATTGAATATAGATTTTGAAATTGAATAAATTGATTTGAAATTGATTTGATTAGATCTGTGGAATAATTTCCTCTGGATTATTCCAGTAGCTAAACAACGGAGGTGGTGCCCCATTTACGAGTGTATTAATAATCATCAGTGATTAATTACCTTTATTATTAAGTAGTGTAACCCCTACATTATATATATATATATATATATATATATATATATACATGAGATATGAAATGATATATAGCATATGTATAATAGATACTCAACTATACAAGATATACATACAATATATAATATATTATAAATATAAATATGTACCTAGAAATGTGAGAAAAAGATAAGGATATTGTAAATATATTATATATAATATCAACATGGTTTATATTAACACATATCACATATGATATGAAGTCCAGTTCTGTGATTGTGGATCTGACAGAGGCAGATGAGTTATAGGGTCTTATTGCAGTGGGGAGGAGCGATTTTCTGTATCGTTCCAGAGCAGCGGGGTTGAATGAGTCTGTTGCTGAAGCTGCTCTTTAGCTTTTCCAGTGTTGTGTGGAGAGGATGAGAAGGATTGTCCATGATTACCAGCAGTTTTACCAGCATCCTCTCTTCCACCACCTCCTCCAGGGTGACAAGCTTAGAGCCAACAACTGACTTGGCCTTCTTAATGAGTTTGTTCAGTCTGTTGGCGTCCTTTGCCTTGATGCCCGCACCCCAGGACACCGCAGTAAAGAAGATAGTGCTCGCCACAACAGACTGATAAAACATCTGCAACATCCTATTGCAGACATTAAAGGACCTGAGCCTGGCCTCTGAGTTTGTGGACCAGTCCAGTTTGTTGTCCAGTGTGACACCCAGGTACTTATACGCCGACACCATATCCACATCTGCTCCACCAATGCTGACACGAGAGGGCAGGGGCTTGTTCCCCCTAAAATCCACCACCATCTCCTTTGTCTTTGCCACTGAGGAAGAAAATTGCAGCCGGCTCGACTACCCCCTACTGGTTGTGTCCTTTTCACGCTTAAATGTATATTCATACTGTCTCCTGTGGCAGCCGGCTCGGCTCCGCCCCCCCTTACTGGTTGTCTATTCATACTTCCTCCTGTCCCCTTGACCAAACCCCATACCCACCCCTTCTGCCACTGTTAATCACATTTGGTCTGACCACTACCTTTTGTCTTACTTCATTTCAAAACAACAACAACAAAAAAAGTATTTCTGATTCTGATTTTGATTCCCCCTGACTCCGATGTTAATCATGTAACGTCTGGTGACTGCCTGATCAACGAATACCATTTACATATTGTCTATTGTATTGTCCATGTATAAAAGTACCTTGTTTCATTTACTCTGGGTCCACTTACCGACTCAGACTTGTGCTGTGTATGTAAGTCCCTGTACTCAGCCTCCCTCCCACTCTCAACACCCCCCATGATAGCCATGTCATCAGAAAATTTCTGAAGATGACACGACTTAGTGCAGTACTTAAGTCTGCAGTGTAGGTGGTGAAGAGGAAGGGAGACAGTTCCCTGGGGGGCGCCGATGTTACTAATCAGACACACAGTTATTTATCTATTTTTTTAATTAACTTTTTTATTGATTCCATTCAGCATTTTCCCATTAGCATTTAACATCTCACACATATGTTTTACATGTATACAGAGCATACAAATACTTCACAACAGGGATCAAACACATACAGTGGGTACGGAAAGTATTCAGACCCCTTTAAAATTTTCACTCTTTGTTTCATTGCAGCCATTTGCTAAAATCAAAAAGGTTCATTTTATTTCTCATTAATGTACACTCAGCACCCCATCTTGACAGAAAAAAACAGAAATGTAGAAATTTTTGCAAATTTATTAAAAAAGAAAAACTGAAATATCACATGGTCATAAGTATTCAGACCCTTTGCTGTGACACTCATATTTAACTCACATGCTGTCCATTTCTTCTGATCCTCCTTGAGATGGTTCTGCTCCTTCATTGGAGTCTAGCTGTGTTTAATTAAACTGATTGGACTTGATTAGGAAAGGCACACACCTGTCTATATAAGACCTTACAGCTCACAGCGCATGTCAGAGCAAATGAGAATCATGAGGTCGAAGGAACTGCCCAAGGAGCTCAGAGACAGAATTGTGGCAAGGCACAGATCTGGCCAAGGTTACAAAAGAATTTCTGCAGCACTCAAGGTTCCTAAGAGCACAGTGGCCTCCATAATCCTTAAATGGAAGAAGTTTGGGACGACCAGAACTCTTCCTAGACCTGGCCGTCCAGCCAAACTGAGCAATCGTGGGAGAAGAGCCTTGGTGAGAGGTAAAGAAGAACCCAAAGATCACTGTGGCTGAGCTCCAGAGATGCAGTAGGGAGATGGGAGAAAGTTCCACAAAGTCAACTATCACTGCAGCCCTGCACCAGTTGGGGCTTTATGGCAGAGTGGCCCGACGGAAGCCTCTCCTCAGTGCAAGACATATGAAAGCCCGCATAGAGTTTGCCAAAAAACACATGAAGGACTCCCAGACTGAGAAATAAGATTCTCTGGTCTGATGAGACCAAGATTGAACTTTTTGGCGTTAATTCTAAGCGGTATGTGTGGAGAAAACCAGGCACTGCTCATCACCTGCCCAATACAATCCCAACAGTGAAACATGGTGGTGGCAGCATCAGGCTATGGGGATGTTTTTCAGCTGCAGGGACAGGACGACTGGTTGCAATTGAAGGAAAGATGAATGCCACCAAGTACAGAGAGATACTGGAAGAAAACCTCTTCCAGAGTGCTCAGGACCTCAGACTGGGCCGAAGGTTCACCTTCCAACAAGGCAATAACCCCAGCTAAAATAACAAAGGAGTGGCTTCGGAACAACTCCGTGACCATTCTTGACAGGCCCAGCCAGAGCCCTGACCTAAACCCAATTGAGCATCTCTGGAGAGATCTGAAAATGGCTGTCCACCAGAACTGGAGAGTATCTGCAAGGAAGAATGGCAGAGGATCCCCAAATCCAGGTGTGAAAAACTTGTTGCATCATTCCCAAGAGTACTCATGGCTGTACTAGCTCAAAAGGGTGCTTCTACTCAATACTGAGCAAAGGGTCTGAATACTTATGACCATGTGATATTTCAGTTTTTCTTTTTTAATAAATTTGCAAAAATTTCTACATTTCTGTTTTTTTTCTGTCAAGATGGGGTGCTGAGTGTACATTAATGAGAAATAAAATGAACTTTTTTGATTTTAGCAAATGGCTGCAATGAAACAAAGTGAAAATTTTAAAGGGGTCTGAATACTTTCCGTACCCACTCTAAATAGACAAAAATTCACAATCAAACACAAAACTCAGTAGACTCGAAATCAGTAAATTTTTCACTTCAATCCACATTTTCATTCCGTTGTCAATGTCAGCAGGGGCGTGGCGGTTGGGGATGACGAGGGTGGTGTGGGGCAGGAGGTGGTGGGAGTGTCTTGAGGTTCTTCCACAAAGGAGCATTTGAGGGGCTGCCGGGGGTAGGGGAGTTATGGTGCTATCCATTTGTCTTGTAAATCCCCCGCCCGAGTTGGAAAGTGTAAATCTTGCAGCTATCTCGCAACATTTCTCCAAGACACACCCCCGTTTTGTCGGAATTTCCGCCGTCCAGCTCGGTGCTCCTCAGAGTACACCGAGCTAAACAAGGGTGAACCTATTGAAGAATTGGTTCAACTTGTTGGCTCGTTGTTCGTTCCCCCCAGCTGCACCCCCTCCTCTCCTCTGAAAGCCAGCGATCTCTCTCATCCCACTCCACACGTACCTGGTGTTGCTGTTCTCCAGTTTGTCCTCCAGTTTTCTCCTGTAATTGTCCTTGCTCTCACTGATGCTGAGTTTGAGCTCTGTTTGTACGCGTTTGAGTTCTGCTCGGTCCCCTGATCTAAAGACCCTCTTCTTCTCGTTGAGAAGGGACTTCAGGTCGCTAGTTACCCATGGTTTGTTGTTTGGGCCGCAGCGCACCTTTTCAGTGGGGATGGTGTTGTCTATGCAGAACCCAATGCACTCAGAGACACAGTCAGTAAGGTCATCAATGTCTTCACCATGTGGCTCATACAGAGCATCCCAGTCAGTGGCCTCCAACTCTCGGCGCAGTGTTTCCATGGCCTCAGGAGACTATTTTCTCACTGTCCTCACTGTGACTGCTGAACCACAGGCTTGTATGATGGTGAGAGCCGGACTAGTTGTGGTCTGACCTGCCCAGTGGAGGCAGGGCAGTGGAGCTGTACGCATCTTTAACATTTGCATACAGCAGGTCCAAGCTCTTATTGTATCTGGTGGTGCATGTGACAAACTGGTAGAAGGTTGGGAGTGTGGATGACAGAGAAACATGGTTGAAGTCCCCTGTGATTATGATGAAGGCCCCAGGGTGCTTTTATAGCGTATGATACATTTTATAGAGGGACTATAGGTTCAAAGCCAGGATACATTGCAGTGTGGAAGAAACCCTTCAACTGGGCCAGATGTCTTTGCGTCCTCTCACACACATACACACACACACACACACTGCTTAATTCTTTTTCAATATTGCGAGGGCAGTATATTCAATAAAACACTTTGGGTTGATTAGAGTTTAATGCAATATAGATTTACTGGAAGTTTCAAAAGCAGATTACAGGTAAACTGAGCTGGTCCATGGAGCAGCTAACCTATCTCTGGTGTGTCTTTGCTTCCATCCCATTGCACACTCCTCCTGTTGTGGGCTTTAGGTTAAGACCCACCTATCCTGATCCTATTCTATCTTCTTTTGACGCCATTATTTATATAAGTAACAGTCCGATATAGCAGGTGTGTTTGTGTGTTAAAGATGCCTTTTATTTATTTTAAAGGGATTTAAAGAGTGCTCTACACTCCGGAGCAGAGGGGGCGGGAATGCACCAATAAGCTTGATGCGCACTGCCGTAAAACAAGGAGAAGAAGAAGAAGTAGCCCTCACCTCCTCGGCTTCGCCCCGCCGCTCCACGGATCGGTATTTACGCAGCGATGGCAGCGCCAGGTGACCGCGGGGTCCCGCTCAGTACAGTGAGTTCAATTTACTCTTTTTATTTGGTTTTTAGCCTTTCTTTTTTTTGTTTACTCTGTGACGTCGTTTTAGATCCACACATGACACCAGTTCACGTGAAGTCGTGAGCGGATACCCTCTATTATTGTGGACAATAAGAGTAAATATATTGTTGATACAGACTCCTCACAGCCGTGTGAGCGACTGTAGCGCTGTGTAGATATGTGGTTCATATTGCTAACAGCGTTGTCTTCCTGCAAATCACTTCACATCACGGGTTTGATGATGGTTATAAGGGTGGTTTCCGGTTTTCTTGTTAACTATTAATGTTATTACTCCGCTTAATAACATTTGACAGATAGGGGAGAGTGGGGTAAGATGAGCCATTTTTCATATTTAGGATCACTACATCAAGGCAATCATAGTTTTGTCGCTAACTAATATATCTGCATATATTTCAGGATGTTGTGCATCCCTTCAAACAAACAGAATGAGTGTAAACAAAACTGTTGTGATAATAAAGCAAGACCAAAAAAAGTGGTCTTGTGGCTCAACTTACCCCACTCTCCCCTTCTGTGTGTGCAGTTTGTATTTAAGAAAGAAACGCTGCAAGTTTCAATTATGTCAAAACGAAAGCTAAATGTTTCCCCCAAAGCTGTGAGACTATTTATATTTGTTTTTTCTGTTTATTACACTGTGGGATCAAACAAATGTCTCAAACTTTACATTACGGTACACTTAATTGTGAGTAGTTACTCAGGAGTGAGCGGGACCTGATAATTAATGAATCATTAATGGGTAGTTTGTGAATGGGCAAGTTATATAGTAACGTTAGATAATCATTTACGAGAGAACTCGATTTTTGTGTTTGGCCCTCTAACAGATAAACAGCAGTGTTGTAAACGTGAACTGTCTTTGATGTTGGACTGTGATAGATACAAATGCAGATCCCACTGTGCTGGTTGCATTAAAAACCTTTATGCATAATGGTGTTGTGTTGTTTTATACTAGTCTGTTTTCATAGAATTAGATTTTTTTTTTTTTAAGGCAATATATTGCCTTGTTTACAGAATCATAACCCCTGTATCATGATATGTATCGTATTGCTAGATTCTTGCCAATACACAGCCCTAATAATAATAATAATAATAATAATAATATTAATCAGACAACTCATGAAGAAAGTGGTCAGCACTCGTTACCTGATGTTTTAGTAATATAGTAGCTCCCAGTCAGTTCTCTAGTAAATCACCATTATGTACCAGTCCTCCATTAAAAGTCCATTGGGTTTTTCCTCACTCGTTCCTTAGTAAATATTGACAATTTTTGTGTGCCTGTATTGTAAAGTATTAATGTCAACACACAATATCACAAAAGAGTCAATGCTGCACTGTTGTTGTCACATTAATGTCTCTGTCCAGACCCTGTAACACATGGGCTGTAAGAGGCATGCAAATTTTGATGGGGGACCTTTGACCCGTGACCTTATTTGCATTTCGTCCCACTCTCATTCTTTTCCTCTCCAACATTTTCCGTTTTCGGCCCAAAATAAGAAGCCGCTGTGCATAATGCATTCATTATTACATTGGTAGGACTAAGAAATATAATGTGTGTGTGTGTGTTGTTGTTTTTTTGAAAGCCAACAATAAATAAGAAAAAAAAAGACAAATTAAGCTTATTCTAAAGACTCTTTAGAAAGTTTGCGCCATGTACAGTTGCACATGTACAGTAGTTTTTATAGTTAAAAGAGAAAATATTTTTTAAATTGCACACCATTGTACTTAATACTATAGTACTATTTAGTGTATATATTTTTCAATTATAGTTTTATATTTTCTATTATATTTTGTAATATTCTTATTTGCAAACAAACGGATACAACACACTGATCTGTTGGTGACTAATATCTCTTAAATTATCTGTGTGCTCAGACCGAGTCTTAACACTTAATGTGTATGTATAGCATCTGTTCTCAGCATTTAAATGCACTTAAGACCAAGCACTCCTTGTCTGAACTTGAAGAGATGTAGGTATGAAAATGAGGCCACTTTGGAAAACAAATTGTGTCATTCTGATTTGCTCTATTTGCAGCTTTGTCCCAAGTTTCTTCATACAAACTCCACCAGCCACACCTGGCCCTTCAGTGCAATAGCTGAGCTCATAGGTGAGTCACCACACTGTTGTAATCAGGAAAAGGACTGTATTTACCACATGCTCGTGATGTCCCCGTTTGATTGATTGTCCGCTTGCCCGGGGTAAACAAACTCTGTGTTGGGCAAGTGAACGCCTCATGCAGTTGTTAGATCGGGCAAGTGAAAAGTTAATGTGATATCTTTATCTATTAAGTAATTTCCCCCTGGGATTATTAAAGTATTTCTGATTCTGATTCTGATTCTGATTACCGTTTAAATTTAAGCAGAAGACAGAAAGAGGTGGGGCGGGCAAGCTGGTGCGTGTGGACGAATTACTAGCAAGTTACTAGCTGCACTTTTGGCATTGAAAATAACCGTTGGAATTTAAAAGGAAAAACCTGAACTGAAAAACAAAACAGTCAAACACTTCAGAATGCAAAATTAAATAAGATTGTAAGTGCATGGTTATGAAAGTAAACTTGCATGAAACGTTCATTTATTCACTTATTTTAATTTTAATTTTCCCCCTACAAAATGTTTCCTTTTGACAGACAATGCCTATGATCCAGATGTCAATGCCAAACAGTTCTGGATTGATAAGACTGTGGTCAAAGGACAAGAATGCCTCAGCTTTATGGATAATGGAAATGGACTGGATCATGACACGATGCATAAGATGCTCAGGTACGGACACTGCTTCTTGTTATTTTTTGGGGGGGAAATGATGGAGAAATATGTTTGATAGTTTCTCCACCGTCAGCATTTTTGGAACTGGAACTGTCATTTTTATTTTTAATATTTGTTTGTTATGGCCTCCATAAATAAACAAGGCTCTGTTAGAGACCGAAACATATTAAGGACGCCATCACAAAGATCATGCGGAAAACCCACATGCTTTTCTATTTTTTCTGAAATTAACCCGTCACAAAATCAAACACTCTACATCGTGCTGGGGAAAACAATTTGGGCGAGCCAGATCCTTTCTCCTCTCCCTGATGGATAATTAGTTTCAGGTGTTCTGCTCCCCAGGTAGAGAGAGAGAGAGCATCATAGAGCAAGGCTGAGTGAGAGAGAGAAACAAAACTACCGCTGTGTATGCAGAGCAACACGTATATTTGTTGTTCAGAACTTGTTTGTTGTCCCACAGCCCCCTCGATATTCCACTGCCATTACTCATATACATCATAATGACCACTGCCTTTAAAAATGTGTGACATTTTAAAAAGTCAAATTTTCAACGATGACTTTGTATGAACCGTGATGACGTGATGTGTCACTTACTGACTGCAGAATGTATGTGTTTCCCTCTCAAGCTTTGGATACAGTGATAAGATTGCTGTAAATGGTTTACAGCCGATTGGTATCTATGGCAACGGTTTCAAGTCTGGGTCCATGAGTCTCGGCAAAGATGCCATCGTCTTCTCCAACTCAAAGAGCGTCTCATGCATCGGGATGCTCTCTCAGACGTACCTGGAAAAGATTGAGGCTAAGCAAATAATTGTACCTATTGTTTGCCTTGAACGGAGAGAATCTAACGAGTATATCCTTTTACCTACTGCGTTAAGGCATGTTGCATCATGGAAATTAATAAGATGTAAATATCTTCTTGATTCACTGGCATGATTAAATTATCGTGTTTTTCCAACTGAACTTGGAACAGGAGGACTCAAGTGTTGTTTGGGGGCAACATATTGAAATGATTTGATTCTTCTTTTTTTCGTCGTCGTCTCTTAATGTGAAGTTATTTATTTTTTGAAAGTACTTCATTTGGGCTTGATAAAAATCCTTAACTTGAGCTTTACTCAGTGTAAGAGAGGAGCACAAAGCCAGTCTGGAGGACATCCTACACTATTCCCCTTTCGAGACGCAGGAAGAACTGCTCCTCGAGATCGATGCCATCAGTTCCTCCTGTTCCACACGGAAAACTGGCACACGGATCATCATCTGGAACCTCCGCAGGTCTGTCTAGGCCACACATGCAAAGATGTAGGTTTTATTTCTTGCTGGAACAACAGGATTAGATTTTTCTGTTTTGTTTTCAATAGAACATCTACCGGAACGACAGAGTTTGATTTTGAGAAAGACCGTTACGATATTCAAATTCCATCTGATATCTACGAGGGAATGAACAACCCATCTCGACATCCAGGAGTGACATCATGCATCCCTGAGAGTGATTACTCACTGCGGGTAAGGGGCAGTAATACACACATCTTCATTCTTTATGATTCTGTTAGACCTAAGACGTCATTTTTATGCTTTATCCACACACAGTCACTTGTTAAACGTACATTTCTCTGAGTTTGAACATTGTTGGAAACATTCGGGATAATGTAAGCACACAACTTAACAAAATATGTAACATAAACTAGTGTTTTTAGACAGAACTGTTAAATAAATCTAAAGCAAGTTCCATAATGTTACATATACAGGCATCAAAACCTTACATTACATTACAAGTCCTCCACCACTCAAACAACAACTACAACTTACATGTGTCACAAGTGTTATGTGCAAACTTAAAGCCTCCATTGCACATACACTGAGACATCTTGCAGTTAAACAGCGGTCAAACTTTTTGAAATAAACAATATTTGCACACCCACTGATTCTGTGTTTTTTAATGAGGGCTAAATAGTAGATGTAGTTTTTATAATTTAGCGTTTTTATTAAAAAAAAACATATCAAGCACAAATTATTCCAGGCAGATCGTTTTTGTGCATCTTAAAACAAATCTGAAGTGTGTCTGTAATTAAAAATAGTCTAATCATAGGTTTATTACATATACATATTTCTATATTTTCCTTGTTAGTAAAGATGAACTGCTTATTTTACGTGAAATTGTGGATCTGTGTGTCTCCATGAGAAAAATGCCATATATATTGACTCTCGATTTGACTTCCCATTTGCATGAATCACTACATTGATTGTGTTTAATGGGCGTAGGCATATTGCAGTATACTCTACCTGAAGCCTCGGATGCAGATCATCATACGTGGTCAAAAGGTGAAATCTCAGCTCATTGCTAAGAGTCTGGCCTACATCAGAAAGGACCACTACAAGCCCACTTTCCTGGTATCCTTTCAGGTCCTCTGAAGCATTGCCTTTTGTCTTTAGTTTCAAATATATGTTGAGTATTGGTTATTCATTTAAGACATTTTGTATGTGCACAGAAAGTTTTCCTTAAATGTTATTTCAGAACAAACGTGTTACTATACATTTTGGTTATAATACCAAAAGTAAAGACCAGTATGGCATTATGATGTATCACAAGAATCGGCTCATCAAAGCCTACGAACGTGTGGGCTGCCAGCTTAAGGTGAGTTTCTGTTGTTTTGGTGAGTGTGTTTGTATATTACAGGTAGCGTATTTCTAAAGATCTCTAAATGTTATCATCTGGTGTTGATCTCTTATGAATCTTTGCCTTCCACAGGCCAACAACAAAGGTGTTGGCGTCATTGGGGTCATAGAGTGTAACTTCCTGGATCCTACCCACAACAAGCAGAGCTTTATGGAGACAGATAAGTACAGGTAATGGCACAGATAATGCATTCAGTTTTGATCACATTGGTCTAATTATAGTCCAAATGAGATTGTGTTTGGATATTTCACACTAAATATATGTTTATATTCTTTATTATATTATGATTTATTACACTTGGGGACAGAAATGCAGTTCTTCATGTCTCGGTACAGGAAAACTATCAACAATTTGGGGATCAAATTGGAGGAGTACTGGCAGGAAATCCGCTACAAGAGAAATGCAGAGCATCCGAACAGCGTACCAGTGGAAGATACCATGTCAGTACATTTTGCAGTGACTGGCATGTATCCTACATGTATACTTGTCTATGTATACTCTGACCGTGTTGTTTACATGCTCTAATACGTGTCTCTATGTTCTCAGGAAGCGACCAGATCAAAACTGGGTGCAGTGTGATGACTGTCAGAAGTGGCGCAAACTCCCCGATGGGATCGACAGCAACAAGCTGCCAGATAAATGGTACTGCCGTCTGAACCCAGATCCTCAGTTCAGGTAACCAGCTGATTATTCCTATCCACAAATCTGCAAAACTTGACAGTGAAAGTATTGTAGATCTACACATACATTTGTTACTGTTCTGTAAACACCATCTAAAATGTAGCATCATTTATAACAACGACATGTAAACATAAACAGATACATAAATTCTTGAATTACAATTATTACACATACATATGACTCCCAGAAGTTGAGAACTTGATCTGAAGGTGTAAATTGACTCACAAATACAGATTGAACAAATCCATGGTAAGGCTCTGAAACTGTGTGCTAAAAATATTAAAATACTGTAAATGTGTTTTAACTACATGAAAACAAACTTAAATTCACAGCTATGTATTTTTTAAATGATCCTACAGTTGTGTGTATGATAGATTTCAGAACACAAAAGTCATCTCATATGTAATTTGGATTATCGTGATACAGATAATCAAACAAACTCAACCTGCTCGGCCACTATCGCGTTTAATGGAGTTTCTACTGTAGCCCAGAATAGAGTAACCAAACACTGACTCTAGATAGGGCTGTTTGTGTACTTTGTGGCCACCGTAGTTACTCCTTCTTTATGGAAGGGGAGGGTGAAATGAGGGAGTGGGAATCTGCAACTGCAATGCTCAATGAAACAGCTCGACATGAAATAGGTCACCTGCCTTTTGCACATGTGATCGTCCCTTTAATCATCAATATACGATCTGATTGCCAATCGGCACAAGCCTATCTTATACCAAAGGGACTCATAACTAGTGGCTGTTATATATGTATGGCATATGTTGTATAAGCAGGCCCTGTCATTCTAATGGAAGTCTAACCAAAATGTAGCTCGGACTCAGTGGATGTTTGCTAATGTTTTTAATCTCTACCTTATTTCCACTGCCAGGAGCTGCCAGGTGGATGAAGAGTGCGAGGACTCTGAAGATGAGCAACCATATCAAAAGACCTATAAACAACAGTGAGTCCCATTGCACTTAAAAACACTACTACAACTAGGGTGGGTGGAGGGTGAACCCAGGGAGAAAAGAAAATATAAAAATGTCAGACTTCTCACTTACAGTTAATCTGTGTCCTGCTTGTAACATGCTTTTCAGTTTGCTCAATAAACATATTTAAAAAAATTAAAAAAAAAAAAAAAACACTACTACATTAGCCCAAAAAGGGAATTGATTGATTGCATTAAATAAGAATGCACGTTGTTGTATTAAGCTGCCAAAATGTTAACTGAGCATTATAAATTAAGTGACTTACCTCTGTTATATATATATCTTTTTTTACAGAGAGAGGGAACAAAAAAAGAATCAAGAGAAGAAAAGACAAAAGGTATGGACACATCGACTGCTGTAAATCAACTGCCATTTTTCTCCCTGCTGTTGATGTTCTTGCAACACCTCCTTGCAATTTAGAATAGTTCTGTCTCTAATAGTACTGATCTCAGTTTCTGTTGAGGTTAACTCCTGATTAATACCACTTTTGGGATTTATTTTTCTAGGAAGAGGAGGAGCGAAAGCGCCAGGAGGAGGAGCGTTTGGCTGAACTCCACAAGCAAAACCAGGCCCTTAAACAGAAGCATGAAAATCTGAAACGGCAGCTGCGTAAAAAAGTATATTTTCCACTTGACACCCAGGGAGTGGTAACTAAAGTTAACACTAAATATAATGACGGTGTTAACAGAAGTTTTAATAAATACGTTGCGGCAGGTGGATATCATTTAGGAATCATTACAAATAAAAAAAAAACATATCTCTGTTTTCTTTTTGTTGTTGTTTTTGACAGCCTGCCTCTACCCCCTCCACCCCTACTACACCAAGGAGTAGGTTAAACACTGCTTTAACAAGAAGTAGAATCGCAGGGGATGAATCCTCCACCGTTTCACCAGCAGGTTAGAAAAAATTGCTCTTTCTGTGTGTGAGAGAAAGAACGACCATGTAAAAGGTTGGAGAGATTCAAAAATGTTTGTTTTCTTTCTCTCTAGCTTGCAGCCCCTCCAGTAGCAGTGGTCTTCCAGTTATTTCTGGTGTATGCTCGATGTCACCAGGCCCCCAGAGGTATGAGTTTGTGCTGTTTGTGATCTTAAATATGTACATTTTATATATATAAGCATATTAAGTCTGCTTTGTGTGCACTGCAGGGGGAAAAGAACACAGCATACTACCCCACAAGAAACACCCAAAAGACCTAAAGTCAGTGGTTTAGAAGAGAATAAGTGGTTTCCAGATACATGCCCATCAATGGATGGGAGCTCACTGAGCCCCCCATCAGTGCCTGCTGATGATGATGATGATACTGATGATGACATCTTCATCTTGGAGACTGGCAGTACCCCCAAGCCACAAAAAAGCTTTGATTTGGCTAAAGTGAAGACAGAACAAGAGCAAAGTGACGATGGCTTGCTGTTGGAATGCAGTGACGAAGCTGCTCTGGATGTCGCCTCAAAGACGAACGCTGCAGGAACGGGCTGTGCAGAATCTGCAGCTGTGGGAACAGCTCCCTCCCCAGCGCCCCCCGGAAAGGTGGCCAGCACCACCACCCAGACAGAATTAACCAAAGTGAAGAAGGAAGAGGAGGACCAAAATCAAACTGAAGGGAAGGAGAGAGAAGGGGTGAGTTCAGACATGGACTGTGTTGAGCAAGGAGTCGTTAAGCAAAAGAGCAGTGGAGACAGTCACGGTGAGAATCAAGAAAAGCAGACCTTGCAGAAAAAAGTGACAGATTATCAGGATAGTGAAGACGATTCTGGACCTTCCCGCGTAGGTGCCTTTGGTGCACAAAACTCTCCGCTTCACCACCCGAGTATGATGGAAGTACAGGAACAGCAAGACCAGCTCCTAGAGCTCATGCAGGCTACAGCTCAGGAGAGAGACTCCTTTAAAGAGCAGGTCCATAAACTTACCTGCCAACTTCAAGACGTGCAGAACAGACTGCAGGAGCAGTCTCAGATCAATGTGAAGAAGGAGTGTTATCACCAGGCCTGCCAGACAGAGGAAACCGAAGGTGGGAAGGACTACAAAAGTCTGTTCGAGAAGGCCAAACAGAAAGTCGATGAATTGATTAAGGACAAAGAGTCCCAACTGGTGACCACTGAGACCAAGCCTGGTTCTGCCCCAGATGAGGAAGAGGACATTGATGAGATTGCACTGCAAGTTGACCGACTGGTTCGGCAGGTGGATCGAATTACCAAGGAGAGGGATGAACTGCGCTCACAGGTCAGTGTTCCAGTTGTATTTTGAGCTTAAAGTAAAAGACTGGTGATATTCTGTATTTCTCTAATTGTCAACAAATCTCCCCAAAAAACATGAAAAAAGGTACATTTCCTCAATACTTTTGTGACTTCCCCTGCCTGACGTTGTCTTTCACCCCAAGCCCCGTTCTTACTGAAGATGTACAAAAACAAATTACAAATATATACTTACAAATATATAAAAATAACTGAGCACTGTAGTTTTTAGCTGTTTTTAACACTAAAGCAGGGGTAAATAGTGATTTAGATAGGGACTAGTTTCAGCTGCAGATTTAGTGCTCTAGTGGCAATACCATTTTTTTGGCTTTGAAACTTCAGTGAAAATGACTTCTAACATAACGTCCCTCTGTCTGTGTTTTCTCTGCAAAATGGCTAAAATGGGTCGCTGGGCAGCACGCCCGAGTAAAGTCTATGTGGTATTCTGTATTCAAAACCAGAGCATTTGAATACTGATTTGGACGTTGATTACAGTGGCAACGGTCGAAGCTTTGAAGCATTCAGGTTAGGCCTAGTATCTATGGCAGCAGGACAGTGTATGTGGGATTGAGTCTAAATAATCTTGAGTTTTGAGCAAGGCATCTAGTGGTTGCAGATTGCAAATAACTGAACACCACTTGCGTATGTGGTTGGAGAACTGGGAATGAGAAGTGTGTAGGAGAAACTACGGTGGCTGCAAAAGTTGCAAAAAACGCAAAAGCTCCTGTCTACAGCCATTGTTTGGTTTGTCCATTCTGGGCTACTGTTAAAACATGTTGGTACAACATGGCGGACAATGGACAGAGACCTGCAGATAACATCCTCCTAAATGTTACACACTCCTAGCTTTTCAAAGCTTTTAACCACATTTCATGGTCTGCATCACGAATAGAGCTTGCTCTGGTGTCATCAAATGACCTCATTATGGAGGACAGTGACATTCAGTTAAAAGCACTGAAAAGCTACATAGTGGATTTTTGAGCTAATATATTACAACATTATGATTCTGTACATATATACAGATTTTACATGAATATACCTCCAGAGGGAAAATATGCCCATTTTACCTCGATGTTAGATATTCTGTGGGTACATTCAGCAATTTCTGTCTGTAAATTTTGTTGATTTGTGGGTGCAGCATTCCTAACAGAAGGCACACTGGACCCAAATCCAGTTCTTTATTGAAAACCAAATTTAACTTTGAAAGTGCTTTTACCCTGGTCCATATAGGGAGTACAAAACTAGCAACCTCCTTACTGCATTTAACAGCTTCAACAGATTCTTTGGGTCCATCTTATTTCTGAGTTAATGCGGATGCAGCAACCTGAGTTGTAGTTCCTTTCCTCTGTTACACTTGGATATGTTATTAGCATACTTCCATAGTGTAGGAACCTAAAAAGATTTATAGTCTTTAGTTTATAGTAGCTTATATTTTTTGTTGATCAAATGACATCATTCTGGGCTAAGACTATTTTGTTACATATGGCTTCAAGTCTTCTCCCTCTTTACATCCTCACACTGATTATGATGGATCAAACCTATATGGACAAGAGCTTTATTCCCTACAAATCCAACAAAATCATTGTCTTTTACATCATGCTCTCACTCTCTCTCCATATTATACAGTGTGTGTGTGTATATATATATATATATATATATATATATATATATAGATATATAGATATATAGATATATAGATATATAGATATAGATATATAGATATATAGATATAGATATATAGATATAGATATATAGATATATAGATATATAGATAAAAGATATATAAAACCGCCATAACATTAGGACCATTATTATTACATTATTATTTTGTAGATTTTTGTTAACTTTTGCACCTTTTGTTTTGTTGATGTTGACCTGCCTACCCTTCCCTACCTTTATTCATTGTTGTTGCTCCTGGGATTCACTGTGTGCGACGCCACCAGTTGGACAGTCTAGAGGAGGAAAGGGCAAACCTGGCATCCCAGTGTGAAGAGCTCAGGTTGAGCCTGCAGCAGCAGAGAGAAAATGCACAAAAGGGAAGCACAACTCCACACCGAGCCACTGATTCCACTGTACAAACAGATCCAGTGGAGGCAGGAGAGACAGCGGCCTCTGGCATGGATTCAAGCTCAAATACATCCAGAAGGTTGGATTGTTAGAAAATCTTTTTCCTTTTATGTTGTGTGATTTATCGCTGTCTGACAAAGCCATTTATGAACTCAACAACCCAGCAGAAAAACAGTGTAAATCTGATTTTTACTCTGTGTCTCTCCTCCCCTCAGTTTGATTGAGCTTCGACACAACATCGGGCGCCTTCTCATCTCCTTCGTGCCAGCTCTGGACCTGGGCCAAGTGAATTATGAGTGTAATGTAATTGATGAGATCCTAGAACAGGTTCTGTTCGATGTGGAGTCTGTCGTACCGGTGGGTCGGAGCAATAAATAAATAAACACATCGTGAGATCCTGCACTTAGTGCAGTACCTCACCTGTAAATAATTAACACAGATTCCTGTGAGTGTGGGACATGAAGTCATATTTATTTGAATGTATGTACATGTTTACAGATTGTATATTGATACACATTAAATATTAATGTCTTTATCTTAACAGATGACAAATAATTTAAACAATATAATCACAGTGTACATAAATTAATGTTGTAGGGCCATTCACTTTGCTCTTAAGTTTCCAGGTAGAATCACAGTAATAATATTTTAATCATTGTTTGATCTGTTGTTGATCAGTTCATTCCAGTCACAATTGTGCATTTTGTTGGTTATTTTAAAAAGATCCTGATTCTGCATCTGCTTCTGTTTCTGTTTAACAATATCAACTTATTGTTTCCTCTTTGGTTTGTATTGAAGCATATTTTGTATTGATTGCGTTGAATATATTTTTATATTTCCTGAATTTTCTCTCTGAATAAATACTCTATGGACCATGTTTATTGGTATTCTTTTGGATCTTTCTGATAGGGAAAACGTTATAGAAGATAGAGCTGGCAGCGAGCCTTACAGTCTGTTTCTGAGTGATACAAACAAACTTAACTGAAAGGGTTATCAAGAACCTCCATGAAGTCCTTAAACTGGTTGTGCTTGCTTGTGTAATGTGTAATTGACAGGCATTATACAGGACTGAATTTGCATGGTGTAACTGCAGGCAAATAGTTCCTCCTCTCTGGGCTGAAAGAGTACATTGTCATCTCTATGTAGGAACTATTGCTGTGGGGTTTTACAGGCTTGTAAAGGACACAGTTTGGGGTTGTGATGATGATTGGATTTTTTTAATTTTTAGATTATGTTAATCTTTATTAAGGAAGCCTTATTAAGATCAAGATACAATTTGCAAGAGAGACCTGAGAACAAATTTCCTTTATTTAAGCTCATAACTAGACGAGCAGACACAAAACAACCATCACATGCTAAAACACTCACAAATATTAGTAAGTAGAACTTTAAAGTTGACTTTAAAGTCTGTTGTAATGATTGCTCACTAGGAACTCAGCTAATGGTTGGATGGTGCATATCTTGGCAACTATACTTTAAATGAAAATGTATGTATGAATGTAAAAGAAAATATGTATGTTGGTCAATAGTGAGTGTGATAGTCGTCAAATCGAATGGTGCTTTGTGTTAAGTGTCCATAGTGGCAGCGGCATAAGCATAAAGGATAACAAGTGAAGTCGGGGGAAAATGGCTCTGACTCCCAGACCATCAGCACCGGATCCCCCCAGGGCTGCGTTCTTTCTCCTCTGCTCTTCTCCCTGTATACAAACAGCTGCACCTCCAGTCACCAGTCTGTCAGGCTCCTGAAGTTCGCGGATGACACCTCCCTCACTGGGCTCATCTCTGGTGGAGATGAGTCTGATGAGCCTACAGATAGAAGATTGACCATCTGGTGACCTGGTGCAGCCAGAACAACCTGGAGCTAAATGCTCTAAAAACAGTGGAGATGGTTGTGGACTTTAGAAAGAACCCAGCCCCACCCGCCCCCATCATCCTGTGTGACTCCCCAGTTGACTCTGTGGAGTCCTTCTGCTTCCTGGGTACCATCATCACCCAGGACCTCAAGTGGGAGCTGAACATCAGTTCCCACTCTAAGAAAGCCCAGCAGAGGATGTACCTCTTGAGGCAGTTGAAGAAGTTCAACCTGCCAAAGACAATGATGGTGCACTTCTACACCGCCATCATCGAGTCCATCCTCATCTCATCTATCACCATCTGGTACGCTGCTGCCACTGCCAAGGACAAGGGCAGACTGCAGCGTATCATTCCTTCCGCTGAGAAGGTGATAGGCTGCAACCTCCCATCCCTCCAGGACCTGTACGCCTCCAGGACCCTGAGGTGTGCAGGCAAGATTGTGGCTGACCCCTCCCACTCAAATGTGACACTTAAAAATATCTCCTCAATAAAACAGTTATATAAACTTGACTGCAAACTACATATTGCAATTTTTTTTACTATTGTGTTATTTAATTACTATGTGTGTTATTTAATAAACTATAATTTGTGAATAGAACATTAACCATTAGGACACAAATTGTAACCATTAATTACTTATTAACTAAATGGTTTCTAAGTTACAATTATGTTTTACAAGAGACAGTTGGCCAAATGGCAGAAAGTAGTGAGGGTGAACTAATATTATGTGTTATATTGTTATTCCAAGACTAGTAATCAGCAGTTATATCCAGGGTGTGGATTAGTTCATAGCCATTAGTAAAGCAATAAAATGCATCTCTGAGATTACACTATATTTTACATTCTTAATCCCTTCGCCACTTGCCCGACTATTCAAACTGCTTTCTGCACTTTTTGTCTAATTTTTCAGTTGGAAACTACATTCAAACCTTATGAGATATATTTAAGTTTTTTTATTCCCATTCATAGTTATTAGACTCTTTTCCACTTTTCCAACTACAGTACTCTTTCAGCTACTAATACAAATTAAAGCCAGCAACAGATGAGATCACTTTATTGTCTTCAGAATGACCACGCCCCATTTTGGGTGAAACAAGCTGTAAAATTGCATCACATCTTGCATATCAGACAATATAAAACCCAGGTTATGACTTTCTTCACTTCCCCCAAAGACCAAAGGGCAGTAAAAGAAGAGCTCTGTGGCTTTAGGCCTAAACTGGTAAAGACCTCAGAATTGATATGTAAAGGTTTCACTCTTTACAGGGTGGCGGGGCTTGAAGCAAGGCCGAAGTACCCAGATGGGCTGCTCTCATCTATTCAGTTTAGCATCAGCTTTTCATCAAACCCTAAAATCACCTTTTACAGATCATTTATACTAGGTAACTTTTACAGCCACCGGTTTAGTTTAGTGTCAGCTTTTCAACAAATCTTCAAATATCTTTCACACAATTTGAGAGGGTAGTGGAAAGGTAAATGTTTAAATTAAACTTTGTTTACATAAACCATTAATGTATGATGACATCTGTAAATGTTAATGCAGACTGACTGAACATGAACAAATAAAATAAACAATTTAGTCACAAACAAATAAATTATTTTCTTGATTTTATGAATGATAACTTTTATTTTTATATTTCAATCTAACATCTTAATGCTTTGGCAATAGTGTGTTTTCTACACTAAATGTAATCAATGTGTTTTCCACTGTAATGTGATTACTCCTACAAGTTTGACTAAAAGTGAACGTGCCAAAAAAAGGGGGCAAGAACGTGACGACACAAAAAGTCTCCTCTCTTCCGGGTTTGCGTCCAATCACTGCAGCCTGCTCAACCGGAAGTTTTGAACGAATCGTACGCGGGAAATTATTGCTCGCTTCAGCTGGACAACGAAGAAGGTAACACACACTCTAAGCTACTTCGATATAACTTCAGTTCAAAGCATAAACTGATAAAACTCGGTTGTATTTGCAGCGAACATAGTTGTGAGCGAACAGTGGCTCACGTATACACATACATGTTGTTGTCGTTCGTCCATAACTTTAGCCACAAATCACACCAACAGAGCCGCTAAGTTCACTGCTAAGGGTGTTAGCTGGTTGTAGCAGTCCCAGTGACTGTGTCGCATAATTAGCAATTGTTTCTTACCTTACTTTACTCTGCATTCCTTTATACAGGGTCCATATTGTCCAACATGTAGAGATATACGACTGTGCTAGCTGCCGAGCAAATATCAACCCATTTAAATTTGTCTGAAGTAGAGCTGCACAATTATTTTAAATATTATCGACATTGCAATATGGCCAAGTGCAATATGTAAATCAACAGAATAACAGTATTATCATGAAGCACTGTAGTGCTGCAGAGATGCTCTGGCCTACAAATGTTGTTCTTGATGTAAGAAAACAGGTTTGTTACAGATTCAGACAAATATAACGTCATCATGATTTTAAAAAAAAAATTCCCAATAAAAATTGTGATGCAAAAACTATAATTCCCACTAATCATGAATTCTACTGCAATCGTAATATCTGTCAACATAACTATGTATGATTTTTTACCATATATTGTGCAGCCCCAGTCTGAAGTATCATATGTTTTCTTTCCTGAGGTTATACAAAATGAAGTTGGTAACGTGTGAGATCGCATGGCACAACAAGGAGCCAGTCTACAGTCTGGACTTCCAGCACAGCTCAGATGGACGCATTCATCGGCTGGCCACAGCTGGAGTGGACACCACAGTCAGAGTGAGTGGAGATAGAGAAATTATTGCATCTGGTTAGTAATGCAGTGATGAACCAACAGTTTTGTAAAATGTAAATCTGTGCATGCACGGATTTATCACACAAAGTAAATGTTACTTTACCATAAAAGCAAACTTAATGGTTGCCGGTGTAAGGGCAAATGTGCAGGTCCAAAAGAATGGGGTTTGCGCTATTTGTTGAAGAAAACGTCACGTAATATCAATATATATCAAATAAATAATTTTCATTCTGATATACTTAATAGGACATAATTAGGGCCTTTCCCAGGACCTCAAATGGGTGAATGTGTCTCACACAGGATTCCCCAAACAACATTTAATCAGATTTGTACACATTTAACCTGTTAGAAATACATCAATAGGTATGAAAAAAGCAGTAAAAATAGTCTTCTTTTTGTACATTTGTAATCAAATTGCAGTATACCGTAAGACAAGTCATCCTCAAGCCGCCATATTTTACAATGGAGTTGTATGATTGATATGCAAATTACTAGCAAAACACACCTTACATATGTTTACAAAATATTACTTTGAGTAAAAATTAGTAAATAATCGGTTTATATTTACCTTTAGCTGTGGTATGTAAGCTGTTTAATGACCATTTACCCTGATGTTGATGCAGCTGTGGCGGGTAGACACGGGCCCAGACGGGAAGGCAGTGGTGGAGTTTCTGTCTAATCTGGCTAGACATACCAAGGCTGTCAACGTAGTGCGCTTCAGCCCTAATGGAGAGCTGCTTGCTTCAGGAGGAGATGGTATGTCACATATAACACACAGATGCAAGGTAAAATCTGTGCTATGTAAAGTCTTAAGGGTCACTATTAAGGTACCACTAAGGCATTGGGGATGTTATTGTCAAAACAGAAATTATACTTTAATACTACGGCTAAAATACAAAATACAATAGCCTTTAGTAATTGTGTGGTTTTTATTTGGTTTCAGATGCAGCGATTTTGCTGTGGAAGCTCAATGACTCTAAGGAGCCTGAGCAGACCCCCATCTTCCAGGAGGATGAAGATGCTCAGCTCAACAAGGAGAGCTGGTCTGTGGTCAAGACACTAAGGTACACAATTCTGCCAGGCCAGTCAAGAATTTAAGACAATTTCTACCTCTAACAACCCTCAGGCTGTGGCCCTGTGTGGTTAGTGTTACTTTGTTGTTGTTACTACTGTTCACCTTGCAGTTGTCCAGGCAGGATAAAATAATTCACACTAGGGATGACCTGATCCAATCTCAAAGGTCGGTATCGGCTATATTGAGCTGTTTCAACCCAATGGTTTTATGCCAGCTGTCACACAGCTGTTTTTATTTGTGGAGCTTTCATGCACGGTGCAGCCATTGTCAGATCTGTGTGCTGTCTGCCTCTCCATTGTGCTGAGCTCTGTGAGAGCACGGAGAGCCCCGCCCATGGTGAAACAGTGAAAAGAGAGACAGACAGTGGTAGAGAGCCGACACAACCACACTGACCACGCCACTCAAAGTGCAACAAGAGCCCCATGAACAAAAAGCTAATAAGGGTAATTAATTAATGTAATTCGCACAAAAGCTGTAGAGATGACAGAAATAAATACTCATCAGAATACAGACAGTTCATTCAGGTAACTTGAGCAAAGGCTGCACCGAATGCATCAAACACTGGAGAAAATCCCTCCAGACAGCAACATATTTTCTACTTTAGTCTATTGTCAAGTCAATTGTTAAACCATATATATTGGATTGATTTTAATAACTTAAATGTTCTTTAAGTGTGCACTGTGCCCCTGTATTATCTTAAAGTATCGGATCAGGACTCTGTATCGGCAGGTACTCAATGTTAAATGACTCGGACCGGATCAGCAAAAAAAAACTAATTCACCCTAATTCACACCTTGAGGATATTTGAAGTTGTAAAATCCTGCCCTGACGTATTATAGTCCACAGTGAGTGCAGTGATTTTGTATGGTCATATTTTATCTTCTCACTGGTGTCTCCCAGTTTAGCTTCCTTTGCAAAACTGACTGTCACATGTCAGACATTTTCAATGTCAGCACTTAAAATCACTGAGACAGACAAGTGGGAGAGATAAGAGATGTCCATTTTGCAATTTGCTATTTTAATGATCTAAATTTGTTTTTGTCTTTTGTTTAGGGGACACATAGAGGATGTTTATGACATCTGCTGGACACGAGATGGAAATTTCATGGTGTCTGGGTCTGTTGACAACACTGCTGTTATGTGGGACATCAACAAAGGTTTGCTTAGATTCATAGATATCTATGTATATTCCACTGATTCAGTTTAATCTGTTATAAAGTATTTTAGTAATGCAAATTCGATTATTTTGGCTTTGTATAAATTACATTGGTTCCAACTGTTTTTGTGTTTTTAGGACAGAAGCTATGTATCTTGAATGACCATAAGAGCTATGTCCAGGGGGTGACCTGGGATCCTCTGGGGCAATATGTAGCCACTCTCAGCTGTGACAGGTAGAAAAACACAGACACCCTTTTTCAAACAACATATGGCCTGCCTAATGGGTCTAACCTTTCTCTTTCTGTTTCGTATTTGCTGTTGCTTAGCCAGTCACTGACAGTGTGGTTTCAGCAACCCTTGATGCTTGAGGTGTTTTTATTTTTTCTCTCTTTCAGAGTGATGCGTGTGTACAGTACTCACACCAAGAAGAAGGCCTTCTGTATCAGTAAAATGAGCTCTGGGCCGCTTGCAGAGGGAGAGGTCAGTAGAAACTTTTGATTACTCTCAGTTGAGTCACCCTATTGAGTTTTTTAGATGAGATTATTCTACATGAAACTCTATTCTCACTCCTGTTGCTGTTTTTGCCACCTGTTGGCTAAAACTTGTTCATGAGACTTCTTAGTATTTGTCTTATAATTCCCTATTTGGGAATTTGGTCTTGAAATAAAAAAATCTATCTGCTTTGCTGTCAGGTGAGTGAGACATGTAACATATATACCTTTTCTTTTAATCTTTGCAGGTCAAGCAGTACCGAATGTTCCATGATGACAGTATGAGGTCATTTTTTCGACGTCTTTCATTCACACCAGATGGGTCTTTCCTGCTCGCCCCAGGTACCTACACAGCATGCTCAAAATATGAGTTTTACTTGGCATTTATCTGGTGAGGTTTAGTGTATAATATCCTAGTAATGATAATTTATATACCAAGTTCTATCTTCTGCTGTCACCCCTTTTAACCTCAGCTGGATGTGTGGAGATAGGAGAAAATGTCATAAATACTACCTACATCTTTTCCAGGAAGAGCCTCAAGAGGTAACTTTTGTGACATGCTGTGATATTTATAGTTTTTCAAAGTCAGTGTTGGATATATTGACGCTGTTATTGATGCACAAATCCCTGTGTGTGTGTTTTAGGCCTATTGCCCACTTACCATGCCCATCTAAAGCTACACTGGCTGTGCGCTGCTGCCCCATCTACTTTGAACTGAGAACCAAAAAAGGAGAAGGCAAGGATGATAATGAAGTCCTCCCTTTTTTTATTGTCTGCACCCTTTAAGTCCCTTCTGTTTTACTTGTATGTGCTCCTCATTTTCTTCTCTTTCTTCTCTACAGATGGTTCTATACAGACTCTTCCCAATGTATTCCAGTTGCCGTACCGCATGGTGTTTGCTGTGGCATCTGAGGACTCCATCTTTCTGTATGACACACAGCAGACTCTTCCTTTCGGCCTGGTGTCCAACGTCCACTACCACACACTCAGCGACCTTACATGGTAAAGTCTTGCATAGCTAAAAACCTTTTTGAATAATCTTTGTGGGAGTGAATTGTGGTGTGTGTCCTGGTAGGTACACACATAAGATTGTTTCATGTATGTATAAAAATAATTTTAACTACCTTAACAAAACAGAAGGGGTCTCAACTTTACTAACACAATACACAACGAAATAGAAAAGAAACACATCCACATACACGACTGGGATGACATAAATACATTTGAATTACTCAATATGTTGTTGTCAGATCCAATATTGTCAATTACATCGCACAAAGTTCAGACCAGAGGGGTCCACCGTGTCTAATATTGGCTGACATATCTTAATAAATCCATCAACATTGTCACAGAGAGTCAGCTTTTCTAGAGGGAGTGGTAATATTAATTTTATGGGACAAATATATTGGGTTTTTTTATGATGATTTTCTATGTTTATTTTGCTACTTTAATGGTCTGCCTCCAAAGAACCAGTGAGGACAGCTGCTTTGTTTAATAACAAATGTAGGAGTAAGAATAGAATCAGAAGAGTTCAGATGTCTTGAACCAGACTAGGACCGAGGCCTTTTAGCATTTAAAAAAACAATCTTATTTGCATTTATTAAAATGTAGACAGTACATTATGCCAATTCAGTTTTTTCTTTTTCTTAGTTTTTAGTGTCTGTCATAGTTTCTACTCTCCATTCCAGCCATAAGGAAATTGCTTCCTAATGCAATTCCGTTGTATGTGATGGGGAACAAAATCCACACGTTTTCTATTATATCCTCTTTAGGTCTCGTGATGGTTCCTTCCTAGCTGTGTCCTCTACAGACGGTTATTGCTCCTTCCTGTCCTTCTCTCCTGGGGAGCTGGGCACCCCACTGAAGGAGCCCCCCACCCTGGAGGTCTTTGCCCCAAACAGTGGTGTTGAGAAAAGGGGCAAGAAATCGGCCAGGACCTCATCTCCTGTGACCCAGCCACCAAGCTCAGCCCCGACTCCCACATCCCAAACCAGCCATGGCAAAGATGTCCCCTCTGTCACCCCTCCAGAAGAGAAGAAGAGCACCCCCAGTGCCAAGTCTAAACCTCAGCCCCGTAGGATCACCCTCAATACCCTGGAGGGCTGGGGAAAGCCCTCCACCCCTAAAGCCACAGCTCCTTCAGCACCTCAGACTCCAACATCAGCAAGCACAAGTGCACCCTCTACTCCCCAACCATGTGTTGCTCCTCTCACCCCTACCAACTCCTCCAAAACACAGCCACGCATCACCCCCCTCACTCCCTCCACCCCAAAAGTCCACAACAGTGCAAATACTCCAGGGCCCACTACGCCTAAGGGTACAACCACCCCAAAGGGGCCCACCCCAAGGTAAATGCATATCGAGTGATCATGTTTTATTCTGTCACAGTGAGTAAAAGGCAAAGCGTGAGTTACTTTATTATTAAAGTGTGAAGCTCTGTATAAAGGCACAGCAATGCTTTGATTGTTGGCATGTAGGTATTTCAGTGCATATGAGGGAAGGTGAGAGTTAATGATAATGATTATTACATTGTTAATTAATAATTGAATGTATCATATTTTAGAAACTTTGTTTTATTTTGTTATGGCAGTATTCAGATAGGTGATTTGGATGCTTTTGTCTCCAAGTTACTGACCCCTGTGAAGAATGTCCACACTGCCAAAATCACTTGTTATTTATGTGAGGATTTTATGTTATGTAATTGACATAATTTTATAAGTAAAACTTTATATAGCACTTTTCAAAATCAGGGTTACAAAGTGCTTCACAGTTGCAAAAAAAATGATAAAAGCATCTTAAAAGCTATTTAAATAGTGAGATCAGTTTTCTGACTAGGTCAACAAAAGCTTAGTCATTAATAGTCTTAAACTTTGTCTATGGTGGAGCTAAATTGTATAACACCTCAAAAGTAGCCTGAAGGGTTTTGAATTTAATCCTAAATGTGTCAGGAAGCCAGTATAGTGAAACCATCACTGGGGGTCATAATGGGGTCGCTGTGAAATTTTAGTTAGTAATCGTGCAGCAAGATTAAGGTAATTTAAATGTTCTCTTGCATTACGGGTATTTAAAACAGTGTTTATATGTACTGTAGGCAGTGTGAAGAAAGCACGTGCTGCCTCACACAAGCGTACATATGGTAATTTATGGAAATAACTTGAACTATTCAAATAAGTTGTGAGTCAGACTGAGGAAGTAACTACACAGAGCATACTGCATCCACCTCCCTCCCCCACTAATGATTAAAGTAACTAAGATGGTTATATTTAAAGATTCAGTTTACAGAGATGAATACTAAAATGTGTAAAAGGAGTATTTTTTTATGTTTTTCTACTAATTCAGGAAAAATATAAATAGCTGTAATGGGATGTTTTTTTGGTGTGCATGTGCTTAGTACTGGCAGTGAGAACAAAGCCCTGTCTGGTATGAGGGATTCGTTGGACCCCCCACTGACGATAAAATAATAATCACTCTGACAGACTGTGTGTAGACAATGGCAGGTCTGCACAAGCTTTTGTTTTTGCCTCGTATCTGTAACTTGGAACGTTTGCCTTGGCTAGTCTTGACTAGTTTTACTAGTATGCAACAACTGAATCCAGAGAACAAAAACAGGGAATTAATTAAGTAGAAGAGTCCAGTTATTGTCCTATTATATGCCTGTGTGTTTTCTGTTGGTCTTTACCATTCGTGCTTTTTGTCTTTGTTTACAGGAGAGTATCTTTGACTCCCGTTGCATCAAGAATTCCAGCTGTTAGTTCACTGTTCCGCACTCCCTCCTCCACTGAGAAGGCCAAACATGGTTAGTGAGAGCAACTACTTTGGCTGCAAATATCACAACAGAAATTGAATGATTCAAAATCATGTACGATGCTGCCTTCTTTGGCAGCCTTAGTCCCCGCAGTCGGTTATGATTAGCGATGCATCAATCCAACTCTTCTCACCTGATACCGAATGGAATAAGAGTATCCGACTATACACTTTTCCCCAAATTTTAAATCTGTATTCTTCACTGCATCAAACTCCTTGTAGGCATTCTTATGTAAGGTAACGTGAGGCCAGGGGTTGCCATTGCGCTAAAAGGTCCATTCAATCAGGCCAGAACCGGACTGGTGCATCCTTAGTTGTGATCAGTGTATTTATAAAGAAACTGTGCTCTTGTTGTGCCTCGATATACAATATTATTATAAGTCCAGGCACTTAAATGACATCTGCTGTATGTATTATTCTTTATAGTTTGGCAGAAAAGCAAGAGCGTAAAAACTCGAACGATTTTACTATTTACATTTTGGGGCTTATTTTTATAGTTTTGACCATCATTTCCAGTGGGTATCATAAACTTGTAGTAAACTTGTGCTGAAATCTAGGAACACTGTGACATTGTTACACTGAAGTCCAATGGAGCAAGAAACACAAGCTATGAGACAATCGGACAAATAAACTAATAGCATAGCCTGATAACCCAAACCACGTTGTTTAGAGGTAAAGGAAAAGTTAGCACACTCAAACAGTAATAATCCTTCATTGTGTGTGTTTGTGTGCTATGGCAAGCATGGTAGGCCAAAGGCCAGGGTGTGGGTCTGTAAACTGTAAGGTATTTGCCTTGTAGAGATATAGTGCATAAATGTTGTCCTGAGCTGAGAATGAGCTGAGTGACTGAATCTGCTGTTTTTCTCATCTACGTCGGTGAATTAAAGTTTTATTTTGAACAAACCAGAGTTGGTGACTGTAGAAAGACTAACAAAGACAGTTTTAGTGAGTTTTATTTTGTTTGTCCACTTTGAATGAAGTTGCAATGTTTTTATTGAGTCTGGTGGCCAGCAATTGCGATACTGTGGCTTTTCCTGGTTAAACAAAAGGGCCAAATCTGTAGGGATTACTTCTAGTGGCTTTGACGGGCGTATTTGTCTCCAACATTGGCTCATGTTGCAGCCAATGCAGCCCTTTTGCCTGATATTTTCTCATCTAACTCTGTGAATTAAGGGTTTGTATTGACAAAAACAGTATTGGTGATTGTTAGAAATACTAAAAGACTGGTGAGTTTTTATTTCCGTTGCATTGTTCTGGTCTAGCTGCTGGTGCTCTAGTGCAACATCCAGTTGCAAGTGAATTTTGTATATATAACCTTTAAAGCTTGTATGTTCATTTTAACTGCTCATGTTTCTTGCTCAGTCGGACTTCTTTTGACTTTTTACTGCCAGGTTCACAGATCTCAAAATAATAACTAACTATAGTTCCATACGGTTTCTTACATCACAGCAGAGGACCATAGTCTACACAGAAACAGGCTATAATGTGTAACCCTTCTGTCACTGATTTGTCTTCATTTCTATTTCTCCAGAGCGTCCTTCTCCTCCCACAGATCCAGTGTGCCAGCCTCCAGAGTCCAAACGGCCCAAGACCAGCGAACCCCCAGCAAACACCAGTGTCACCCAGGCTTAGTGTTTACTGGGAACAGCGCAGTGCTATGATATCAGAAAAGAGTACATATAGCAGAGGGGGACAGTTAAAAGTCCAGTGTGTAACATTTAAGAGGATCTATCGGCAAAAATTGAATATATTATACATAACTAGGTTTTTATTAGCGTATAATCACCTGAAAATAAGAATAGTTGTTGTTGTTTCCTTAGAATGAGCTGTTTTTATCTACAGACATCCTGTGTCGGCATCCACGGAGGTTGCCATGTTAAACCAGCATGTTTCTACAGTAGCCGTAGCAGAACGGACAAACACTGGCTCTACATAGTGATGTTTTTTGCAGCCATCATAGTTCCTCCTACACACTTTGAAGGGGAAGAAGTTGCAATCTTCATCTTCATTGCTAGATGCCACTGAATCTTACACACTGGTCCTTTAAAGAAGCCTCAGTACAAAACCACTGAGGCTCCCCGTGGATGTAACATAGTACAAAAGCATTGTGTGTTTGGCTGATATTGTCTGTACTTGATGTTAGTAGATGAAGCTTGAACCTCAGATAATGTACTCAGTTATACAACAAACTGCATTGCAGTAAGTGTCCTTGAACTAACTTTTATTTTAGTCGTGTGTGTTTTGTATCATACAGTTTTGAGGTAATTGTATTATATTTGATTTTTGTTTTTACATTCAGATGCTTAAGTGCTGTTGTAAAAAAAGGAAAGTTCTGTCATCTCTTTTCACTAATATGTGATTGTAAAAAAAATTGCCCTTGAAAGCCTGAGAAAGAAAAAAGAAAAGCGATTCAGGTTTTATTTCCTTGTGACACCTTTGTATAGTCTTTATCTTAAGACTGTTGACCAACAACTTGAATGAAAAACTCAACATTGTCAAGCATTTAAGAGTCATTTTCTCATTGTCTAATAAAGGATGTTTCATATATGGGGCATTTTTAAGCGGTTTGCAGAAAATGGCTGTGGGATGATTCATGCTTCCTTAACAAGCAGCTGGTAGTTATGTAAAAGGTTATTTTCTATTTGGAAAATGATCATTCATAGGCTGTCTGTGTTAAAGCTGAATGGATTAGAAGGCTTACACCTCCTGAGACATATTTACAGGAATACAGGAATGTAGAATTAATGCTACAAAGTTTTTAAGTAGATGTGCATGGCTGTTTGTCTCCATGAATTCAGGTCTAGCCAGGATTTTAAAAATCCTCAGGTCAGAAGTTTTTGACTGCAAAGGAAAAGCAGGTCTATTTTTTCTTATTTGTGGTTTCCAGTTATATGTTACATGTAACTGTTATATTTTCTATTGATTTTAATTCTCTACGTCATCTAAATGTTCTCCATACTGCCAGGAAAATGCTGGTAGAGAAACAATGAATACTTCACTTTCTAATTGTCACAAAATAAATCAAATTTAAACCTAATGACACTTGAATACAGGGATCATCCAGTAAGTTACCCAGCACATGTATGTTTTAATACTCCAAGGCTGATAAATCCTCCAAATACAGAGGATGTGTCCTGTGTCTTCGATGGTGGCCCTGACTGTATTTAAAGTATTGTATGATTGATTTGGCTCAGGTTTCACTTTGCAAACCTTTTAATACAAACAACCAACAAGAGTTGGTAAATTCTTACCTTGAAACACAAAATGCCGACCTAATATACAAAGAGTAAAACTAAATCTTACACCTCTCATATACGTTTCAATGCTTATAATTACATGTACAGATTGTGCAGCATGTGTTTGCAAGCATTTCTCCTTATTTTAATATTGCCATAATAATTGCTAATAGAGTTCACCGCTGTGGCAATGCTGGAAAGAAATAGAGGAATATTGGTTTGTTCTGTAGTGTAAATTGTGTTTTAATATTATATCCTTTGATTTTTGCTCGCTGCATTTGACATGAAAACTGTAAACTGAATAGTGACTCAAAAACAAGGTTTGGTGTCCTTAAATTAAAACCAAAACAGATGAACATCCCAGTCCTCATTTTGTTTTGTATGAATGTAGGATGTACTGTGGGTATCTGTATTAACAAAGGTGCAGCATAATCAATTACTCGACATCTCTCTTCACAAATTGCCAATTTCTTCTCGAATAGTCTTTTAATTTACCATTTCTTTGTTTTAATGACAATTATCTACTGTTTGACAGCAGTATTCTATAATAACTTGTTTTAATGCAACAAGGATTAAATACGAATTAATTCAGTAATGAACATACAATGTTGTGATGTTGACAGTGTATTTATTTGATACAGATGTTTTCATTTTCTGTTCTGTGTGAGGTTATCAGGCTAAAATAATTTGTAGGTTTGAATTTGGTGTTTTGAGATTTGAAGATTATTTTGTGAAATTGGACCCAAAACAATTATATTACTGAAATACTGTATTAGAATATTTGTAACAGACATTAACATGATAGTGACAGCTAACATTTTAAAGTCTAAAATAATGTGATGGTATTTGCTCTACCTAAATAATGTCAGGTCATTTTCTTCAGAGGATAAAAAACTCGACAACGTTGACATCCTATATTTAGAAAGAAAGGTGTATCATCTTTAACTTGACTGGGCAGCAAGTGAAGCAAATACTAGAATGCTGGCGTCGTGTGCGAACAACCTACCTTGCTAGGAATGGTAAAAAACTAACTTGAGTGACAGCTCCATCGTCCAATCACATTTCGTCTTGCAGAGGCTCTTTAAAGCTTCTGCTAATGGCCTTTGTCTGAAGGCGGGGGGAAGACTAGGCTCAGTTAGGCTGCTGATTAGCAACAAACAGAAGGTTACGAGTTTAAAAAATTGGACTATTTGACCGCCAGACTGGATTTGCGGCAGCGAGAGAGGAATGAACTATGTCGGGTGTCTAACCGGAGCTTGTTGGGTCGCTTTTGAGGGGACCCGGCGGTGATTTGTAACATTTCGGGCTGTTAGCGGAGGCAACCTCGCTGTTAGGTCGTTGAAGTGGCGATGCTGAGCTGATAGCTGCGTCATCATGTTGCTTCCGACTCGAGTTGGCGAAAAGAAATCTCAAGTTAACGCCAGCGGCGAGGCTGTCCGCCGTCCCCCAGCCCCGGAGGCCACTCCCGGCCCCTGAAATAGATGGAAGACGGACGGTTGGTGAGCGGTTGGTGAGCGGTTAGCGGTGAAGCCTGTTTACGTGGTCGCCGTGAAAGTGGCGACTTTACATCACTTGGCTCGGCGTTTGTTGGCGCGATACTCCTCCTGGCTGCATTTATTATCCACACTTGGATGGAGAAGTCAAGAACATTTTCGTGTGGATGTTGTTGCGTAGCGTTACAAAAAAAAAAAAAAAATTAGTACAGAAATATGAGCCAATGTTTTTTTTTCCCGAACAGAAAGTGGAACTATGTTGATATTTTAGGGATGTTAGCAGAAAGTGTTTGGATAGAGAGAAGTGATGATGCCCTCACTGACAGCTAGGGTACAAAGCAGGAGCCTCCAGTGAAATGCTGCTGACTCCCATCTGATGGTGACTTTCTTCCGTATCCCCAGAAAAGAGAAAATGTTTTTATAAGCCACAATGAGAGACGTTACGGTTCATTTTAGCTAAGTGGCTTTGTAGCCGTCCACTGGGATACGCCGGTCTGTTAGCAGGGTGTCTACAGAGAGTGTGTTGGGACTTATTGTTAGGTCGGTGGTCTGTTTGCTGTCACCGTATCCACGTGGACTTTGTTTCAGGTCGGTGGGTAAAGTTTGGCTCGCAGCTCTCCGCCGGGAAAAGCGCCAAGGGTTAGCGACCCAGCCGGAGCTAGAGAGAGATTTTTTGGTGTTGTTACTTCAAAGAGGAAGAAGCTGTGGTCTCTTTCAGCCTGGACAAAGTTACTTTTCACACCAGAATATAAAACCGGTTAAAATGGCCGGCGACTGCACCCACACCAGCGCTCATTACGCGAAAGCAGAGACGTTTTGTCCGTCCAAACCCGGGTCGGATGGAGACAGAGAGGGAGCCGGAGGGATGGAGTCAGCCGGGATCTCGAAAGGGTGTGGACCATCGGCACGGTGGGCGCCTAACTTTGAGATGATAGACGGGATGCTGTACCGCAAGAAGCTGGAGAGGGGCTTCATCAACTACCGGGAGGTTCTGGATGAGGACCGGAGACATGAGGCCATCTCCACCTTTCACCGGCGGCGGCCTGGTCAGCGCCATCTCTCCCTGGAGGAGACCTACAAATGCGTGGCTGAAAACTACTGGTGGGAAGGTATGAACATCACCGCCTGCCTTACATCTCACAGGACAGCACACTGTAAACTAACTTCTGTCTTCTTACTGGTTATCTTGACTGTTTTTATTTAGAGGGGTTTTATTTATTTACTAATGATCGACTCAATCAAAGAAACTTACCCAAACCTGAATGACAGCTGTTAACTATGCTCCTGGTCTGTGAGATGACACATTTCAGCTCCTGGCTTTTATCAGGAGCAAAAGGCAATACTGCAAATGTCTGTGGAGTTGTGGCATTTTGAGATTATTGTCCTTCTCAAGGAGTCTTTGAAGTTGTACCACAGAATGAAGTCTTCTTTGCCATATATAGTCTGATGTTTGCATTAATGTTTTCTTCACAGGGATGTACTTCCAGATCAGAGATTTCGTCCTGGGCTGTGTAGAGTGTCAGCGCACCAAGAAAACAGAGGTAAATCGCAGCCCAGAGTCAAAGAGGGTGTTGTAATCCGATAAGTAAAACTATCCTGAGGTAATTTTCCTCAAACCTTCAGCCCCCTCTTTGTTTTTATCCGTTCCTCATCTTCTTCCTCCTCCTTGCACATTTTAAATCTCATGTTCTCGCTCTCGTTCTCACTTAATCCTGCTCTCACACTTTTTATGTGCTTTCTCACACGTTACATTCCTGTAATGATGCCTCTCTATCTGCTTCTGGGCTCCTGTCTTTGCCTCTCAGGAACTGGGCGGAAGAGAATGTGTCACAAAGACGATGGAGTCGCACAGCGCTGACATGCTGAGCAAGCTGAGGAGTCAGCGGGAGGCGGGGCTGTTCTGTGACATTACCCTGCGCACCAACGGGCGACCCTACTTGGCCCACAGAGCTGTTCTGGCGGCCGTCAGCGATCACTTTCAGGAAATTTTCACAGAAATGGACTCGAGCATGAAAGCAGACATAGATCTCACTGGTAAGAACAGATGGCTTGAGGCCAAAGTGACACTAGAAAACATCACTGCTTTAGCTCTGCGTCAGTTTAGGGGATGGATCTGGACATAAAGACCTGATTGAGCCTGCACCATGTCCTCAGATGAGTCAGTCAAGCTTCAGAGACAACAAAATGAAGCATCTGTGCATTAAAGTGTTCTTCTTTAAGTGTACCTAGTTATTAATAGGACTGCAACTGCGGATTAAAGTGCCAGTTGGGTCGGCTGCTTCCAAAATTGTTTGCAACTTTCAGTAATCGACAAGCAGTTGGCAAGATGTGTGGGGATGAAAATGAAATTGGGGTTTGAACGTCTCAAAACACGTTCTTTTAAACAGAACGTGGACTTTTGTCAATTAGTTAATATCCAGAATATTTGATTGTTTACTCTATAAAATGAAATATAAAAAAATATATAATTTCCCGGAGCCTAGGGTGATGTACTCAAATTACTTACTAACTTTACAGTCCAAATGCGAAGATATTTCTATGACTACGTGTGACACCCTTGCATTTGAGAAGTTGGTACCAGCGAATGTTTGGCATTTTGCTTTAATAATGATTGAAACAACTATTTTATTGTCAATCATTTATTTAATCAGCTAATCGACTAACTCTAGTTAATGATACATTTAAATATAAACATCAGTGTTTCTGTATTGTCCTTTTTGATTAACATGTCCAGGCAAGAACAAACAGAGGGGATAATGCCATTATTTAGCTCTCTCCCATTGGTCTAGTAGTTCATTCACCAGTGACTGATGAATGAAGTCACATGACAATTCCTCACTTGAGTTTACAAGGTTAATTTCTCATAATCATTCAAACACCCACCAGGTTTTTAGGAAACAGAGCTGCAAACAATACGCTGGTCATTCAGGCAAAAAGGAGGCTGCATTTCAAAGTCCTTTTGAAAATGGTCTGGCTTATCAGTTTGTCGTGCCGTATTTGGTCAAGAAATCCGGAGTTGAAGGATCCAGACCCTGAATTGGGACACAGCCATAGTCTGTCTTCTCATTTACTTATGTCTTTTGATGTGTGTTGTCAGATTGGAGCAGAAGTGGCCCTGATTAAAGCAGTTGTTATATTGTCTCCCGTCATATTTATACGTTGCTCCCACTCTGCCTGCTGTCTCTCTGATCCTCTGTTTACACTGAGTCACTTTCATCTCACGCATCTCACTCACTGATTGACCAGGGTTCAGCATATCTAATTAAAGGCTCTTTTTTTTTTTTGTCCCCCTCAGGTTTCAGTGAGGATAGCCTTCTGTCTCTGCTGGATTTCTCCTACTCCTCCACTCTGTGTGTTCGCCAGGAGGACCTACCTGAAGTCATCGCCATGGCCCGTCATCTGGGCATGTGGCCTGCCGTGGAAGCCTGCTCGGCTCTCATGAAAGAGCAGGAACAGCGACTCTATCCTGGCAAGGGCTTTACCTCAGCTTGTGCAGGTGCATGTCATGAGCGTCACTGCCAGCGGAGGGAAATCAAAAGGAAAAGGGTTTTGGGATTAGAGCACAGTATAACCAACAGTTTCAGTGTATCGCTGGATACATCAGATGAGTCTTTAGAAGGAAGTCCAAGACGCAATTTGCGCAGGACGCCGAAACCCCAAGGCCATAATGGCCTCCCTCTGAGTCCCTCACACAGGATGAAGCTCATGGACTTCAAATCTCCCTCTTCAAAGAAAGCTACTGCATCTCGACACGCCATGGCTACCCCACAGTCACAGAATTACTCGCCCATAACACCATCAAACACCCGTCTTCTCCGCTCCACTCCTGGTGCTGCCAAGGAGGTTCAGAGATTGCTTCCCAAGCTAGAGACCCCTCGGAGAAACAAAAAACCTCACTCTGTCACCCGGCTCTCGTGCAACTCCAGATTGAGGCCTAGCGCTGTGTGTAGCCCTGTGAGAGTGAAGCAAGAAGTTGAGGAAGTTGGAGAGGATGAGGAAGATTATGCGAGAGCACAGGAGAAGTACAAGCTGATGAATGTTCTTGGGTTACAGAGGACCGCCCTCCTCCCCAGACCAGAAGATTTGATCGGCTGGAGACAAAAGAAACGACTGAGGAAGCTGAAGGCCAACAACTATTCCTTGACCAAGCGGCGGAAACCACGTTCCACTTCTCCAGGGCTACCATTTACTGATGTGACACTGTCACTTCCCCTCTGTAACCCTGTTAACACTCGTCTCCTCAACAAGTCGGTAAAGACCAAGCCTCTGGGTCCAGTCAGCAAGGAGCAGATGAAAACAAAGAGGCCAAAGACTGTCCCGCGACATGTCCCTCCAAGTGACAGGAGCATGCGAAGTCAAGGTGTGTTACCAGACATATTTGCACCATCCTTCGGGGGGAGGGAACTGAGGCGGTCAGTGAGGAAGGGTGACCGTGCCCATCATCCTGTCCAGCAGGCTCTACGACACAACACCAACAAATCTCTGATGAGAAACAGAGTCCGGATCAAATCAGAACCAGCTGAATACTCTATCTCAGGTCTCCCTCTTCCATCAAACAATCACCACGGCCACACACCCCACGATTCAGCACCCTCAGAGTGGACACAGACCAAAAACAAAGCCACTATAGAGGCGGTCAAAGCGCTGCGTTACAACAGCAGCCGACCAGCAACAAAGGGCAAGCTTAGGCGGGGCTCCACAAGAGAGGTGGAGAAGACAAAGTGTAAGCCCAGAGAGGTGGAGAAGACAAAGTGTAAGCCCAGAGAGGAGGGGAGGAAGGTGGGAACCCAGGGGGTCAGGGGGGTCATGGACACTAAACCGAGAGTGAAGGTTAATGAACCTGGTGGGCTCCAGTTCTCAGAGCAGGCACCTCCTCAGTCTATCTACAACCACCCTCTGTACAAAGTCATCAAAGAGGAGCCAGCAGAACCTGTGCCAGTCGGACAGTTCTCTGATCCTCCCTCACCAGACCTGGGCAAGCGCCAGAGCAAGCCCCCCATCAAATTACTGGACTCAGGCTTTCTGTTCAGCTTTTGTCGGCCAGCAGGGGGTGCGATGGCGGCACTGAAGAAAGAGGAGGAGAGCGTGGATATCTGCTTAACACGCTCTGTGTCACAAGTTGGGGAGAAATTTGGAACGGAGGAGTCCCCCCACAGGGCCCTGAGAGCCAGAGGGACACCCACCCTGCCTGTAGTGAAGAGGGAGAGGGAGGAGAGGAGCGTGAGCCAAAGCAAGGTTCAGAGACTAAGGTCAAACTCCCGAAACAACACTCTTCACCTGGCCAAATCTGCAGGTTCAAAAGCCCCAAGGACTGTGCCAAAGGTAAATTAAAGAGAGGGTAGTGATTTATGATGACTGCGGTGATTCCTTGAGGGAACATAGTAAACCATATAGGAAAAATGCAGTAAAGGAACAACACTGTAGAAAATCACTGTAATATAATCAGGAATCTGTACTTCTTACTTTCCTTTTTATCTAATAATTAGATTTTGCATGTATATACATATTCAAAATTTTAGTTAACTCATCTATACCTGTTCCCTCCCTGTCTTTTTCCTGCATCTCCAGCAGCAAGTTAGACGCCCTCTGAGCACCAGGAGCTGTGTCATGCAGGATGCTGTACGACGTGCAAGGCTAAAGCAGCTTCGAGGGCCTCGTAGTCAAGCTCCCAAAGTCCCAAAGGCGGCCCATGCCTGTCTTCAGTGCCCAGCCTCCTACAAGGACTGTGATGCTCTAATCATGCATCGCCTCAGGCACATCGAGGGCAAGCACTGGCCATGTCTGGTAAGCCCTGGCTTCCTCAAACCTTAACAATCCAGAACCACATGACTCTAAGGGATAGAAAATTATGACCCAGAGCACCGAAACACTGCACATTTTATTCCCGCTATGCAGTAAACTATGTGATTTAGAGTGAAATACAGTTGTGTAGTGAGATACACGATTGGTTGTTTAAAAAAAAAAAAGGAGCAGACTTTTATAACACATGGTTGCCAACTCATGGTCCTAGGCACTGTGGTGCAGTAGTGTAAAATAATGAACATGAATTACCATTATGAAGTACTTGGCTTCTCCATTTAATGCCACTTTACGCTTGGATATATTGTACTTTGTTATACTTTATACAGATTAAGCCAACAAGACAACTGGTAGTTGAATTCTTTCAGACAGAAATGCACTAACTCTGTCTCCAGCCTTTATGCTAAGCAAAGCTAACCAGCCACTGGCAGTAGCTTCATATTTGTCGTACAAACTTCAGATGGTCATTGAGCTTCTCACCTAAGTCTCATCAAGAAAGACATGCTCTCAAAATGTCAAACTATTCCTTTTTAAAGGGAGACTTAGAACCTGTTTTGTATTATTATAATGTGGGTAGTATATGCAAAGGAGCATGTTACCTGCACTCAGAGCTCCCCGCTTATTTCCGCAACATCTGGCAGACTTTTGCCCGTTCCAGGTGTGTTGTTCAAACTACAGGTTGTACTTCTACGTTTTTACATGCCTGCCTCCTCAGACAGTCTGATTGAAAGAGGGGTTTTATAAAAAAGTGATTCCCCCAACACCCTGTTCTCACTAGGCTACTACCTTAATGTAAAGAGTCATTTCTTATTACTTCCTATGATAAGCAAGCATACTACATCACAGAAAGTGCTGGGAATATTTAAGTTCTCATCTTGTTTTATTTCAGACCATAATAAACACATGGCTCAAACTTACAAAACATTGATGAGTCAAACAAGTTCTGTAGCTTTACAAAGGGAATATGCTACAACTTCTGTAAAAATGAATAAATAAAATATAAAAAAATAAAATGTGTGCTTCCTGTTTAACAGAGGTAGCTATACAAAACAGACATCTTCTGTTAAAATAAGTGCTTCCAATGCACAAAGTGCAATCTCTTACTGTAACGTAAATTTACATACTACTAATGTACTTACAACTGTAAGGTTTTTGAAACAAGTATGATTTAACCCACTGGTAACAAAAAAGTGCAATCTTACAACTGTAAAGTTGCACTCCTGAATGAAACTACAACAGTCCACTGTGAAAATGAAAACTATAACTATATAATTACATCACTTCATAACGTTCCCATGGCAACAGGGGAAAATGGCTGCTCTTGTGTGAAGTAAACGCAACATTTTTCAACTTTCTGTTAAGATATGTGACTTTTTTGCAACGAAAATGCGGGGATTATGAAATCATGCAAGCCCCGCATATTTTGCGCAGAAATCGGCAATTTATGTGGCAAAAGTGCGGCATATTTGAAAAAATGCGGCCCCCGCATAAATATGCAGACTTTGGCTGATTATGCCTTTAATTATGCGATCGCATAATTGCGTTTTTCTGGAGGGACTGATAAAGATTCTGTAACTAGTCTATTTCTTGCCTCAAATGTTTTCAGAAACATATTTTAGTGTTCTGTTTCTGCTGTAATACAAGAAAGTTTGTGACCAGACCGCCCATTTTTTCCTGCTTGAAAATGTGTTTTAGGTTTTCTACCTTTTATGAGCAAGAGGCATTCTTAATTTGTGTCTTTCTACTGCATAGACAACAAAGTTTTATGGAAAGACAATTTTTTCAGCTGTGAAATCATATTTCCTCATCCGTTGCTATGGTGTCTCATAGGGATGTCACGAGAACCGATACTTCAGTACCAAGCAGTCTTAAGACATGACAGTACTGTTTAATGTCACAACTGCGCAAGTGTTTGTACTCACAAAGCTTTCGTGCCCAGTACAACTCGTCGTCCACTCTCAACACTGTCTCTCCACTCGGCTGTGCTGTGTGCGTGTGTGCAGAAGTTCAACCCCACCCACCGCGGGGGGTACCTGAGCTGCTGTTTGGTGGAGAGAGACGGACAGCAGTGGAGAACACATCACTGCAAGTGAGACAAAAGCCAAAAAGAGTAATTTAATAATCTAATCTGCACAAAAGATGCACGGACGAGGAAAATAAACGCTCAGCACAATACAGTTCATTCAGGTAACTCAGGCAAAGGCTGCACTGAAGTAACAAACACTGCAGGACACTAGGATTACAGAGCGGATTGTTAAGCTATTTTATAGCAAAGCTTGTTATTTAGTGAAGTATAAAAAAACATTAAGGAACAACTTGGATGCAGGCATTTTTTTCTTAATGCAGTGAAGACCTTTTCACCTGTATTATCAAGTATTGGATGAGGACTCTGTATCAATAGATACACTCAATATTAAATGGGGATCCATGGCAAACATTTTTACTGTTGTATCAAATCTTTACAGAGTATCATGGAATTTCACTGGTATTTGTATTTACTACAAATTTTCTGGTATTGTGACATCCCTAGTGTCTCATTTGTAGGGTTGGGGTCAATCACAAAGCTTCTCCGTTGTCCTCTTCTGTTCATTCCTGTGCCATTGACCCTTTGTCTTACCCTCTCTGCTGTGTAGCTCTGCAGCAAGACGTTCTTTCGTCTGAGGAATGTACGGAACCACATCCGCACCCACGACCCCAAGTTGTACAAATGCCGGAGCTGCATTGTTGCCGGTTCCTGAGGCAGCTGGAGGGTCTGCTCTAGCAGCGAGACTGAGGTGGGTGAAAGTGACACCTTTCAAGGCTGAGCTACACTTAACCAAATAGCTGAGATGCTTCATTCTTGGTTTGCACATCTGTTATCTTGTGCGACGCTGTCTGCAAGTGAAGCTCCATTTGTTGAGGGCGTGCAGATGATTCTTCTCACTCTTCAGACTTGTTGCAGAAGCTGTCAATACACCCCTGTGCATTGTGATCAACATCCACATTGATTTTCTTTGGAGTACCTCTTCTGTTCCTTAACACTCGTGTTTATTTTCCAGGATGAAGGCTGTCAGTGTCTGACACCAGCGAACAGACTGAAGCCAGAGGCACATGATCGATCAGCAGCTTGTACATAATGCATCTGTCACACACAAGCACAACGGTCTGTGGAAAGGCATAATTACTCTATTTCTAATCATTGCTGTTGTCAATGATTGCTAATGTTATTTAAATAACCAAACCAAGGTTGCTGGTCCTGTTTGCTTTTCCGTAGCTACAGAAGGTTAAACTTGAACATTACACTCAGGGGGCGGGGAATGTGATGCCACGGTATAAAGTGATTTAACGTCACAGTTGTGTATAAAATGAAATGTAAAGTGATTGTTATAACTATTACTGCTACTTATTGTTATCATTATTTTTCTATGTATAGATGAATTTTGAGTGCACTTATATCATGGCTTATGTTGTAAACCTAAGAAGTGGTAATGAAATTGAAGGTTTCCACGGAGGGAATACTTGAAGTGATGCGAGTGCTGGAGGGAATACTTGAAGTTAGAGGGAGTCTTAGGAGTGAGACTGTCCTTTTTGGGTGTTTCAGTGGGTCTTTGTCCTTTGGTGTGCTAACTTGACTAGTTTGCCCCTCCTTTCGTATTGATCTGCTCGTCTCTCATAGCCCATGAGTCGGGATTTGACAATGGGCTTTTATGGTGACACCACTGCATGTGTATTTGCAGGCTGTTTGTAGTCCACTGTCTTTTCTAAGGCTGCCAATTTTAAAAAGGGAAACGTGTCTGGTTTTTAATGTGAATTTCTCAATATTAATCAACACAACTGTGTCATTACAGATGTTTTATTGATCTCTTCTTCCACTTCAATCCAAGACACTCGTCTTGTTCTACTTCAAATTCCCCTCCTACTGAGTCAATGCAATGTGTTCACATGAAGAGATGTTTATGTTTCACAAATTGATTTTAGAAATAAATGAGCTGTCTCTTGCTATCTGTTAAAAGACTGAATAAATTTTTGCTTTTTATATCTTGTTATTCTTGCTTTGATTGCGGGGTTTTATATATACTGTACACTGAAACTGAAAGAGACACAATTATCTGGAGTTGGGAGTTATGTTTGGAGTTTGAGGAGGATTGCTGAAACAATTAGTCGATTAACTACTATTAATCAGCTATTTAGATTGATTAATTGTAAAATAATTTTAGTATTTGCTTTTTTTGTCTTCTGTAATATTAAATTTAATATATTTAGGTTTTTTACTGAAATAACAAGGGGTTGTTTTGGGCTTTAGGAATTTTTTCTTTAATTAAAAAAAAATGAATTTAGAAAATAATTAGCACATTAAGAGAAACAAAGTAATTGTTACATGCCGTCTTGGGAGAGAAAACATTTCCATACAAAATATGAACTGTATGACATTGTTCTACTGCATACACAAATATAGTGGTGGTGAATAGACACTGGATTGTTGGATGCATCTGCAGTGGGTTATGCATTTCTGAGCGCTGCGTTTATCCAGGCGGGAGGAGGATGAGGAGTTTTGTCTGGGGAGGTCATGATCCAGGAAGAATGAAGAAGAGCGTTAGGCATGTATCACACATCTTTGCATCCTTTCTTACTGACTCATCTGCAGCTAAAATAGAGGTCTTTATATTATCACGTGCAGCTGGATGAGATGAAATACAGACTTGTGTTCAATTAAGTTAAAATGAAACTCATGATCCCTCTGGAGGACATTTGGCCACTACAACAACAGACTGGGATAGGAAATACACAGCAAGGATGGGTAGAAGCAAATAATAGTTCTAGGAGACAAGGAAGGCATATTGAGGTGTGGAATGAAGCAGCAGGAGTTCACAGCAACTGTAGAAATTAAGGCTGCTGAATAAATTAAAGGACTAGTGTCTAGGATTTTAGGGTAGCGTGTCGGAGAAACTGTATGTGGCTGCAAAAGACACCAAAGGCTCTTTGTAGAAACATGGCGGTTCAACATGGCAGCCTCCATGAAAGAGGACTCACTCCCTCTGTAGTTAAATTCAGGTGATTACACACAAATGAAAACATGCCAATGAATATTATATTCCAATTCTGCCAATAGATCCTCCTAAATGTCACACACTGGACCTCTAAATGAAATATATACTGTATAAATATACTGAATGTCCAAACATATACATGAATTTGGGGAAAGGTATGTGTGCAGCATTACTCGCCTAAACCAAATGTATTCTGACTGCAGATGTAAATCAAAACGACAGAACAGAAAGTTACAAATTTGCATTTTGTCCCGTTCTCATTAATATTAGCATAATAAGAAAGCACTGAAGGATGGAGAGGCATATGCAGGGAAATTGCACTGCTTAACAAAAAAGATATGCAGATAAAAACAGATCACTAGTGCAATAAAACCAACAACATTGTTAAGATAAATCCCAGCATGGAAAAAGTAATCCAGGATGGATCGTGTGGACAGTGCAGACATCCGAAGCTGTGTGATTAGGGAGGATTTGATGTGCTGTCAGTACAAAAGAGCATCTAAAGTAAGGGTGAGCCGCAAGCTGAAGGTGCTGCAAGGAGTAATAGCTCATTATAGAAGGTGGGAGGTGCTCTCTTAGATGGAGTTTAATCTCATCCTCCCTTAGTAGCTGTCTCTGCAGTCTTTTCTCATTTGTTTATCTCACCTCCTTCTCGGTGTAGTCAAACTAGTCTCAGCACTGGTGATAGGTCTGTGATTCATGAATAAATAAACGTCCAGTATTCTACATGTAGTATGCAAAGCCAACGTGAAGTTCATCATTCTAACAGCGTCCCCCTTTTGAATGTTTAAAACGATTTTTATTGTGGGATAGATCAACAAATTAAATGAAATGAAATCAAAGCTATTGTTGCAGTGTTGAAATATCACCTTTTTTCCCTTCAATTAAAATAACTTTTTAGATATCTTTTTCTTTTTTTTATTTACAGATGATCACACAACAGTTTGATATTGTATTTAGAGTTTTGAAACGCTTTAATCATCCTGTAATCCACAAATGCAGGTTGTGTTTGAGTGCTGGTGCCTCTGTAGATATATGTCAACTTTTTAGACATTTGTATGCACAGGAAGAAGGTTGAGTCCTTGCTGCAGCGGCCCAGGGTTCGCTGATGTGCGGCCCTTTGCTGCAAGTCATCCTCTCTCTCCCCCCTTTCCCTGTCACTCTTCAGCTGTCACTGTCAATTAAAGGCAATAAAACCCCTAAAAAATCTAATATTGTCAGATATACTTCCTTTAGGCTGTCAATACATACATGGAATACTTGACAGATATTTAATTGGGTCATATTTGTCTGTGGATATGAGAATGCATTCACAGCCTGTTATACATTGCACTAATCGCCCCCCCCCCCCCATACGTCCCCCTATTTCGAGTACAGGACATAAGTTAAAGGCTCAGCATTTGCACAAGTGTCTTTGAGGCAAGTTGCTGAAACCCGAACTGCTCTGCTGCTGAATCTCTCACAAGCTGTGAAGTGGGACGAGTCAAAAGAGAATTTTTCAGCAAAGAAATCTCACTGGTATATGTGCTGTAACGAAAATGTTCATCAAACCAGACAGACAGAGGAAGCAGGGACTTCTTTGTTCGCTCTCTGTCGGACTCAGCAAAAAGCACCACGATTCCCATTCATATTTCTTTCTCCTTTAAGTGTATCACTTCCCATTTTTTGGATTAATCAGGTTTCACTGCCAGTGTCTCCACCAGCAGAACCGCAAACATATAATTGTTTCTGTTATTCTATCTCTGATTTCAAGTGAATTAATTGTCCTTTTTGCTACAATATTGCACAGGTTTTGAAGTGGCACTTATTCAACTCCTTAAACCAACAGTACCCAAACCTGACACTAGATGACAGCCTACACTAGTGGATAACAATGGCTGCTTGACAACAATAAGTCTACAATGCAAAATGGTTCCAGCCATATCAACCACTACTTCTGGAAACCTCCTGACACCCCCAATGTGTAGTATCTGAGAGTGAGGGAGAGAATTATAAGTCAAATCAATTTATTCCTAGAGCACATTTAAAAACAAGTTCTAGAATGATGACACCCTTCAATGACTTCTGGCTAGACATAAAAAATGCATTGCGTTGACACGGAGTAACCCTGCTTGTGAGTTGTGACTTTGAATAAACTGTCTTTGATTGCAGGAGAGGACAGAGCAGTACACAAAGGTGACATTACTAGTGTGACACCACTAATGAGAGTGTGTTAATGTGTGCATTAATGAATTTAAAAGGCCGAAAAGAAAGTATGTTGACGTTAACCCCGCAATACCATTAGCCTCAGTATCTGTTGCAGCTTATTATAGAGTGAAACTCTCAGTGCCTTCACGCTGCAGCATTATTCGGGGGCCTCGGTATACTTTTTCAGACTCATAACCAACAGGGCTTACTTGGGTTACCCTTGTCCCACCAGCGACTGCATATGTGGGCTTATGTGAGTTTAGGGAGCCATGGAGAGTACGCCCAGGAACAGCTGACAATTTATGCTAGTGGGGCCCCAACATTCTCAGAGAGAGAGAGAGAGAGAGAGAGAAGGGGGGGAGGGAGGCATGGGGGAGAAGGAGAGAGAGAGGACAGGAGAGAGGAGGAAAAAGAAGGGGGGATGGAGAGGGGAAGGAGAGAGGACGGCTTGGAGCAGAGCAGACCTAGGTTGAAGGGTTGAGAGAAAGCGAAAGAGAGAGAGAGAGAAAAAAAAGGGGAGAGAGGGAAAGGGAGGCTGTCTTGTTTGTAGCTTGTCAGCAATTGCTTGAGACAAGCTTCCCCTCCATGTGTGAAAGCTACTTGGCAGGAATGCTTGGGCTGTACCAAGTGCAGCCAGGCGAGCGGGGGTTCCATAAGAGGAACAGACCCGGATTGAGGAGCCAGTGTGTGGCTGAAGTAATCCTTCGGCGGTGTCGGCTCTTTGATGTTGTATCTTTGTGGATGTGTGTGTATGTGTGTGTGTGTGTGTGTGTGTGTGTGTGTGTGTGTGTGTGTGTGTGTGTGTGTGTGTGTGTGTGTGTGTGTGTGTATGTATGTGTGTGGGGGAGAGGAGAAGAGGGAGGGAGCGGTGTGTGGGTGTGAATGGGGCTGGAGAGAGCGTTCTGTATGGATATGTGCTCTCTCTCTCCCCAGCAGCAACAAAAGAGAGGGAATGAGACACCCCCCCTCCTCCCCTCGCTCCCTCCCTCCCCGGCTCTCAAGAGAAAGAAAGCAAAAAAAAAGGAAAAGAAGATGATGAAACCTGAAGTGGTCCTGCAGTGTGAATTGTGTGTGTGTGTGTGTGTGTGTGTGTGTGTGTGTGTGTGTGTGTGTGTGTGTGTGTGTGTGCATATACACACAGATACACACAGATGCTCCTATGTGCATTTGCATATTTGTCTGTGTGTGTGTCTCTGCATGCATGCCTGTGTGAATAGCTTCTTCAATTTAATCTGTTTACTAACAATCTGTGTGTATCCTGTGTGTGCTATTTATGTGTTTGTCTGTGTGTGTGTGTGTGTGTGTGTGTGTGTGTGTGTGTGTGTGTGTGTGTGTGTGTGTGTGTGTGTGTGTGTGTGAAGCCCAATCTGTGTGTGGGTTTCTGCATGCAATTGTCCCTGTGTGTCTGAGTGGTGTGGTCATGTTATATGTTTTCTCCCCAGTAGAGGCTGTTATTGTCCTAAGAATGTGTGTTTGTGTGTGTGTGTGTGTGTGTGTGTGTGTGTGTGTGTGTGTGTGCGTGCGTGCGTGCGTGCGTGCGTGCGCGCGCACAGGGTCAATCTCCAGTAGCCTGTTGCTTTCTGCTCCTGACTGCTCTCAGCTCTACATCAGGAGGAATGCCGACTGAGATGGATTCCTGCAGGATTCCTCTTCTCTGGCTTCATTATTCCCACTGCCACCGCTGAGCAAACACGCACAAAAACACACACATTTCGTCTGGTTTGCTGACACAAACAGGAATATCCTACAACCTCAATTGATTGGTCTTAATGATGAACACACAGCAAGAGTTTACTTCTTTTTCTCTGAAACACTTGAACAACTTTCTACTTAAAATAACTGAACTACAGCTCTCCTGCTCCTATTTTCTTCTGTTTCACTCCCCCCCCCATCTCTCTCACTCATATTCTCACAAATGCTCGCTCTGCTATTGGCAGTTACAGGGTTTTATTTCCACACTCATCCTTTGTGTGTGTGTGTATGTGTGTGTGTGTGTGTGTGTGTGTGTGTGTGTGTGTGTGTGTGTGTGTGTGTGTGTGTGTGTGTGTGTGTGTGTGTGGAAAAGCAGTAAAGTTTGAGAATGTCCAGTCAGCAGCAGTAGGCTACCGAAGAGCAGCAGCCTCTATTACACAAGGATCTGAAAGCTCCTCTCATCCCCTCACCCCTACTCATCATCTGTTTCCAGGGCTTGTGGTACAAAAAAAAGAAGGGAAAAAAAAAAAAGGAGGCCAAGAAATGGGATGCAATTTTAAATGAATTAGGCCGTGAAAAATTTTCAGGATGTCAAAATGTATTGGGGTGAAGGCGTTTATGTAATTGGAGCACTTGGTTCACTGGTATACAGCTCAAGAGAGGAAATTCTTTATTAGGACTGGAACGCACCACACACACGCAACCCCGTAATGAACACATACACAAATCCATAGACTTTAATTTGTGCACATATGCGTTGGTGCACACCTACGCTCACACCTGAGTGATGCGGATGATGTACTCGACTGCGCTGACCTCATTTACATGTCCTCTTGAGGAGGTGTACTGTAAAGAATGGAGGGGACAAGGCAGAAAGAAGAGAGAGAGAGAGGAGAGAGTATAGGACAGGAGGGGAGAGGAAAGTGGAGAGAGGAGAGGGAGACAAACAGAGGGTAGAAAAGAAGAAAGGAGGGAGGAGAGAAAAGGACAGGAGAGGAGAAGGTGGGGGGGAAAGAAAGGAGAGAGAGGAGAGGGGACAGTAGGAGACAAAAGGAGAGGTGAGGAGGGGAGAGGTAAGGAGGATAGAGGGGAGGAGAGGAGAAGCAAGAAGAGAGAAGAGGAAAGGGGTATAGAAGATGTAAGGGCAGAAGGAGAGAGGAGAGGAAAGGAGAGGAGAGAAATGTTTAGTGAAGAGGTGATGATAAAAGAAGACGAGTTGTGCAATGTAACGTGAAATGAAGGGGAGAAAGGGCTGAGATGTGAGGAGAGGAGCGGTGAGGAAAGGAGAGAGGAGATGAGAAGACGAAAAGAAGAGGAGTAAGAGATAAAAACGAAGGGGAGGAAAGGCTAAAGGAAGAGGGAGGGAAGGATAAGGAAATAAGGCAGGGAAAGAGGAAGCGAGGGAGGGCGTTTGGGGAGGAGAAAAAGATGGGGTGTAAAAGGGTAGATGAAAGCGAGGGAAAGTTGAAAGGTAAAGGGGGCGGAGAAATGAATGAAGACTGTGGCGAAGGAAGGCAGGGATGGAGAGAGGGAGGGAGGGAGGGAGGTTGGCGGAAGAGGAAGGGAGGGAGTGAAGGGAAAGGGAGGAGGGTTGATCTCTGGGGTTTGAAGCACATTAGTATTCATGGGGAAGAGGAGGCCACAGACAGCAGAGAAACAGAGGGACCAGACTGAGAGCAGCATACCACACACACAAACATAAATACACTCACACTGCATGTAAGCAAGCACTCACACATCTCTCTGTATATGTGCCCACACACACACACACACACACACACACACACACACACATACACAGAGCCTATGTATCATGTGGATTTAGATGCTTCAGAGGGCCTAACCACTCCTTGTGCTGAAAACAGAGACAATTGCACTCCATCTCTTTTAATATCTCCAGGTTGCACACATTAATGTGCATACAGGCCCTGAAAATATTCTCCCAAGAGATGGTTTAGAGGTTCAGGCTTTCCGAAAACCGCACGCACCCCTGCTGGCCTCGGATCGAATCCCGCTTCAGAAGCATCTCTCCTGTGCTTTCACCGCTTCGCATCACCTTCCTCCCTCGTTGCTCTGTCAATAAAAGCAGAACATACCGGAGGGCTGTAGATGACGTCTGCTTGCTTTACTTTTCCTTTTTTAAAAAGAAGACCTCGACCGCTAGTGTATATCTACAGAAGCTGAGGGGAGCGAATGAGTGCAGGTGACTCATTTCACTGTGGGAGAGAAAGGGGCTGGGTTGAGCTCTGGGGAAAGGGTGGAAGACAGAAAAGATTCCTATCGTGTTGGAGGCCACTTGCAAAACACCGCTGACGGTGGCAGGAGGAGAGCAGGGAGAGGGAAGAGGAGGTGGAGGGAGAAACAGCAACACTCTCTGGGTGTTCTATTCTTAGTCTCTTTTCCTCAGACTTTGGGTGTACGTGTGTGTGCGCGCGTGTGTGTGTGTGGGCAGGCAGGTGGTGTACAGCTGACAGTTGATTTGCTGTGACACCAGACACACTGGCTGCCTTGGACTCCCGTGGCCTAGATATCAGAGTCTCCTGGAAGCCCCTCACACTCTATTTCACACACACACACACACACACACACACACACACACACACACACACACACACTCAATCACATGCACACACTCATCTGTGTCACTATCTTTTCTCTCTTTTTTTGCCCCTCTCTCTCTCTTAGACCTATATCATTTTCTGATTGGCAAGCAGGTGGTCTCTACTGTATGTCCTTAAGGGTTTGGAGCAGAAAAAACTTAGCCTAGTAAAGATAACACCGGCAGCAAGGCAGCAAGGCGAGAGGAGCCAGAAGAAGAAAAGGGAGCTTGAGACAGAGGAGTATAGGGGAATTGTGACAAGAGAAAGACAAATAGTGAGTGAGAAACAGGAAAAAAAAGAAAAAAGAGAAAGAGAGGAGTGATAGAGTGCAGGAAGCTGATCGAGAGAGCGATGGAGTGAGAGGGAAGAAGAGACTGAGATCCCATCATGTAAACAGTCTGAAGCACCGCATAGAGATGGAGGAGGCTGTTGCCATGGCGGCAGAGGCTGCATCCTTTTGTTAAAGATGTCACTCAGGGGGAATCAGGGCTAATGAGGAAGGACTTTGCGCCTGCGCGTGCATGTGTGCGTGCAGTTGTTTAGTCAATGTGTATCTGAGCAACACGGTCTGCTGGTATTCTTGGCGGTATAAATGGTTCTCACTTCAGGAAATAAAAAAAAAAATGTAATGGTTGATAGGGGAAAATACAGTGGAGAGTACAAGAATGAGTGGGGAATTAAAAATAGAGGAGAGCTGAAGTCAAGCAGGGGTGACACAGTCCATGTGGAGAAATGTCAATGTCATTGGTGAGAAGGGTGTGAGGCAGTGAACTACAGATGAATGTAGTGTGTGTGTGTGTGTGTGTGTGTGTGTGTGTCAGCGTGCACGAGTGAACTGAGACTTAAGCAAGTGATGTGTGTGTGTGGTTTGGTGTGGCGCTGTGCTGCGTAGGTGGTTTGTTCTCTGTGCTCTTCATCTCAGTGCAAATTAGTGAAGAATCAAAGGGAAACAGGTTTCATTTAATCCTACCCTCTCTGTCTCTCTCCGTCTTTCTTTCTTTTTCTCTTTTCCCTCTCTTGTCTCTCCGTCCTCGGCAAACAGCCTTGAGCCTCCCACAGAGTGAATGCAGACATCTGCCTGCACTTTCTCTCTCTCTCTCTCTCTCCCCCTCTCCATCTCTCCCTCGTTTTCTGTCTTAGAACCGGCACACAAATGCGCGCGCGCACACGCACACACACACACACACACACACAGTGTATTTGTTTTGCTGTCACCACCGTCATCAAAGAGAGTGAGAGAGGTCTTCGCGCCATTCTTCCATTCTACTCCATTCTCCTCTCCTCACTCATTTTCCCCTTCTGTTCCCCTCTACCAGCCCTCTTTTTCCTGATCTTCCGCTCTTTCCCTCTCTTCCTCTGCCTTTATAGACAGGGATAAATAATTTGATCTGGAGGGTTTTTAAATTCCACCACTCTGAGAGGCGTGACGTTAATCTTTTATTATCTGCTCTCTCATTCTTCCTCTCCCTTTCTCTTCCATTCCTTTTTCTCCTTATCTCTCCACCAGACCCTCCCTCCCCCCCCAACCCTCCTGCCTCTACCCCCAGCCCGTCCTTGCAGTATTCTAATGATTCATATTTCACATCCACTGCCTTTTCATTTAGCCTGTCTACACCGCTTCAGGGACAGCTACTCACGATCTTAATTGACTGAGGAGATAGAGGGGCTGGGTAGGTGGCAGAGGTAGACCCACCATCCAACCCCCCTGCCGCGCACAAACAAGGGTGAAACAGAGAAAGATGCAAGCACATGTATTGCCTCCTCTCTCCACCATCCTGAACAAAAACACATCAATGCACGGGCAGGCATGCAGATTTGCACGCTGTGGTAATTAAGCTGTCGATTTTTCTTAGGGTCAGGGGAGTGACGCAGGAGAGCAGAGCAGAAATGATGATGTGAAGGAAAGGATGCTCAGATGAGGAGAAATGAGAGGACTCACTCCCTCCCTTTCTCACCTCTCTCTCCATCTCTGCCTCTCTCCTCCTCTCTCTGTCTCTGTACCCCCCCCACCACCCCCCACGCACACCCAGCCCACCCCCAACCCATCTCTCTGTCTGTCTGTGCCTCTCTTTGATCTCAGCCTCTGTCCCACACTGCATATTAAGATGCCCGGGCCCCTGTTTGGTATTCTGAGGCGGGCACCGGGATGCCAGTCTCCATATCCTCTCCTCGCTTCTCTCTGAAAGAGAGCAAAAACCCCTCTGTCTGTCTCAAGATGCTTATCCCGCTAAATGGGTCTGAAATAGCTGGAGAAAAGGGCGGGGGAGCAGTGGTGGCGGCAGGGTAGAGAAGAAGAGAGATGCATGGAGGGGGAGAGGGCGGTAAGGGGAAGTATTAGACACACCACAGACGGGTGGCGGGGGAGGAGGGGAGCGGGAATGAGTGGGAAGTGAAGGGAAGCGGGGTAAGGGAAGAGAAGCAGAGTGATGGGGCTGATTTTAGCTGAGAGGATAATTAAACGCTATTATCACAATAGGCCAGTAATACAGCTAGCTTGTACATAGAGAAGCCAGCCCTCCCATGTTTGCCTCACTGAAAGGAGGGAGGAAGGAATGAGGGAGGAGGGAGAGGAGAAGCACAGATTAATAGGCGGAGGAAGAGCATGAGAAACAGAGAGAGGAAGACAGAGAGGCATGGAGGGGGGGAGAGTGAGGGAGAGTAAGGAAAATAGGCAAACAGAATTAGAATGGGAGAGTGAGTGGGAGAGTTTAGTGGTGGGGTGATTGCTCAGTGTTTGGGATTAGCATGACTCTCTCTCTCTCTTTCTCTCTCTCTCTCTCCATATATCTCCCTCTTTCGTTCTCTCCCTTTCCTTCTATAAGCCCTGGGGATGGCACAGCTTTAGTTAAACTGCTCTATTAAACGGCGCCTGCTGAGAAAATCAAATTATAACTTCCTTTAATCAGCGAGTATCAGTGGCCCACACAGGAGCAGCCGGCTCTGACAGCACAGAGAGAGAGAGAGAGAGAGAGAGAGAGAGAGAGAGAGAGAGAGAGAGAGAGAGAGAGAGAGAAGGAGACTGTGACTGGAGACCTGAGGGAGGCCGATATGAACCTGTCTCCCGTCTGCTTTGGTTCCCATGGCAACAAGATAGAGTGAGGGGGAATATGGGTTGTGGAATGTCTGCATCTATCGTTTCCTCTCGGTAAGCATTCATACAAAAAGATAGGAGAGAGGAAGGGAGTACGCTCAGTGAGTCAGGGTGTTATTCTGTTTGGGTGGTGTTTGAAGGTGGGTACACGCACTCGCAGCTATTGTCATCTATGTCCCCATTTCTGCTAGCCCCTGTGAGACCTGAGCAGTGGTGAAAAGTACATTTACTCAAATACTTTACTAGTATTTCCATTGTCTTCCATTTCTACTTCTATATATATATACTTCTATATTCCCTTTTTTACTCCACTACCACATGTATCAACAGCTTTAGTTACAAGTTTTATGTTCCATTAAAAACATATGATAAGATTACAGAATCATACATTGGTCCCTTTTTGACTTGTGACCACTTATCAAGAAAAAAACTGTTTACTTGGAGTTTCTCCCATTGGCTGTTGCTCTTTCAAAATGAATAGGAACACAAGTCCTCAATTACATCCTCAGGGGTTTTTACAGCAGTTCACTGACTGCCGCTCTTTCCAAATGTCTCACATGCTAAGAACAAAATATTCTGCTGGTTTTGGAGACTAATCTGAGGACTGCTTCATTAGAAGTTCTCTTTCAAATCAAACATCTTAAGATATGAGTGGAAAGCATTGTTCTTGCAATGGCATGTCTAACATTTTTTTTGACTCGAACATAGCTTAACCATGTCATGTGATATGCTACTTCAGTACACTTTACTAACAGATTCTACAGTGACCACTTCAGAAAATTGAAGATGAACATTTAATATTGTTATTCATATTATAGAGTGACTGTCCATGCAATAATTCAACCATAATTTAGCACATATACAAGGTCACATACAAGGTTTCAACCTACTCTTGTTTTTTGAGTGAATGGAGTGTTACATTTAAGTGGAGGTGCACGGACCAGAGACCCGGGTTTGAATCCTGAGTCCTGACTGTGGTTTGGTTTAGGCAACAGATGCACTTTGCTCAAGGTTAGGGAAAGTTTGTGGTTTGGGTTAAATGTTACCTATCACGTTGTGTCTCATGATTCTAGTCACTGTAGACTTTTTCTGTATTAAACTAGACCATGATCTTTTCCTGACCTTATTGAAGTGATGCTTAAACATAACCATTACGTAGTTTAATAATGCTCTATTCACTACTAGCAGATATTGTATTGCAAGATCTGATATTCCGGCGGAAAACACATTAAATATTTTGTCAGTGAATATTTTACTGATACATTCAATATCAACATTTTTGTGACTTGCCACATTTGTTAACAGCATTTCCAGCATGAACATATTTGGTCTTGCAAATTAGTTGTATATAAATGTAATTTCTAGGAGACATGGCTGCACATTTCAGAAGTCTGTGAGTTATTAGTAGTTCCAACAAAAAGACATTTCCAACCACAACTTCTCAAATGGTTTAACTGAAATAACTGTTCGAGGCCCAAATAGATCTCGAACAGAACAGAAAAGTCCAAAGCAACCAAATGTGTGTAACAGGACTTGGTTGAAAGAAGCTCCATCTTGACAAGTAAAATGTTTCCAAATCATTGATTCATCAGTATTAACAATCTAATAATGTAATAATATATCAGTCTGTACATTTAGCTGATTACACTTGTGTTCTTTTACAGAACTAGGATTAGATTTAGATTAAGACGATTTACTTTTAGTGGAGTATTTTTACATTGTTATATTGGTACACATCCTCCAGCACTGGAGCTCAGTTCCTCACTGTAAAGGCCTCAGCCATATAGGCATAATAGAGTCGTGCAATCATAAATCTTTCTCGTTAGGAGGCGATCTAATCGCTCTTGCCTCTGATTAGTCATTAACAGTCCAGTTAGTGAAATGGTGAGACGCAGGTGGGTGGGCAAGTGCTTAGATCTCCGGGGTCTGCCTTGACTCGTTAATGATCGGTTAATTAACATTGTTTCAGTCCTCTGGCTTGTTTACACTCACCTGCCACGGGGAAGAGTCAGAAAACACTGCTGCGGGGGACAGTAAACAAGAGGAGAAGAGGAAAGGGATGGCAGGACAGAAGGGAGGAAATGTGGGGATATGATGAGGAAACTTATAATTTAATTCAATTTTTATATCTGAAATGTAAGTTTGGCTTCAGCAAGACCGATACAAAGAGAAGATGTGAGACTGTCTACAAAAGAACAGGACTGCTGGGGAAAGTGAGGCGAATACAATAGAATAGACTAAGCCAAGTGGTAGCATCTCAGTGCATCAACCATCATTAGGGATCTGCAAGGCAGTGCTTGTCTCTGTTACTCATAGCAACACTGCATACCATGATAATAGGCTGACTGATGATTGGTCAGGCTGCCACACTCCGGTAAGTGACCTCACCGCTGTGTGAGTGAGCTCACTGTCTCAGTATTTTGATAACCCAGCCGTTCTTCGCAGCAACGCGCCACCAAGCCTGTTAATGAACAACAAACCTGAATACGACCAGCCTATCCTGCTGTAAGCCAACACAGGAGCCCTGAGGATACAGTACACACCCTCGATCCCTGAACCCACCATGCATCCCAGTCTCCCCACAGCCACTGATCAGAGGCCAGCTGTGTGTCTGTTTTTTGTTAATATTCTGCATGTTAATTTATCAGTTTCTGTCTTTATAAATAAAATGTATCACACCTCCAACCCACCTCATCCCTCCTCTGCGTCTACAGTGTGTCTCTCCAGCATAAGACTGTTTATCGAAGCTTTAAATAATGCAGATGGTAATATGATAAGTGAACAGTCAATGTTGGTGTCCTGCTTAAACACACACGCTCACACTGATGATGCACACACACACACACACACACACACACACACACACACACACACACACACACACACACACACACACACACACGCATGCAGGCAGACAGATGGGCAAACACACACACAAAGTGCTCACAGAACAATAAATACGATTCAGTTTTTCTCCAGTTGTTTTAATGTAACATTGGGCAGAATCTGGATTCTGTTTTCCAAAGTATTCTGGGTTAGTCATGCCAGAGAGTTGCAGCGCTGGAGAGCCAGAACATCGACCTGAAGAGCTTTGCTAGTGTGCATGTCTAATGCAACCCAGTCTGGGAATACTGCCAGTCTACTGTTACTCCACCAGTGGGGTTTATAATACACACATGCACACACCCACACACTTACACACACAGAACCAGAGAGGGAGGCAGTGTATGTATGTAAGTGTGTGTGTGTGTGTGTGTGTGTGTGTGTGAGAGAGAGAAAGCGCGAGAGCGAGCTAGGGAGAGCAAAAGAGTGTGAGAGAGAGAGAGAGAGAGAGAGAGAGAGAGAGAGAGCTTTGTGGTGTGTCACTGATCTCTGCTAGCATGCACAAACATGTCCCACGTAGCCATGGCCTGCTTGTCAAAAGTCACAAATATGCAGCTCTCATCCCATGATTTTGTGTCCTACGTACAGTATTTCATCCCACAATGCTCACTGCCGTAAAAGGCTTCAGCATTGCTGATGCTCCACAGCCATGTATGATATATGCAAAGACTGTTTTGTCAGGTGTGTTAACATATGTTAACATATGTTAACACACACCTGACAAGACAAACAAAGTTTCAGTGGTTTCAAACAAACCAAATAACTAATTAGGTTCGCATAGATTTACTTAAAGATTTACTCAAGAGTTACTTGAATAGGTAGTAATGAGAAATTAGTGTTTAAGTAATCTTTTAAGCAACAATACAGAAATCCCAGCCTCTAAAATGTGAGTATGGTGTGAATGAGAGTGAGTTGGTTTTCTTAGTCTTCTATGACTGTAAACCCACTGGTTTTGGACTATTAGTCGGACAAAACAAACAATTTAAATAAGGTGACTTGGGCTTTGGGAAATTACAATGGATGTTTTACACAATTTTCTTTTATATTTTATAGACCAAACGATTAATCAAGAGATAATCAATGCCATGTTTAGTCAAAAAAAGAATAGAAACATTAGTTGCAGCTCTAAGTATTGAGCACAAAAGAAGCAAACCAAACAACTTTTGAGCATGCCAAGTCCAATTTTCTGTGTGTTCAGTTACAACTATTCTTCTACTATGGGCCAGCTAAGTTGAACATTGCGAGCAAAAGAAGCCCTGTTGGTAATTCATATTTATTGATGCAACTCTGGTTAAAAATTCAAAAGAGACAATCCACTCCTGATTCTGTCCTTGTACATTTAAACTGTCGTGCACACATAAAACTGAGCCCTCAGCCTCTTGAACAAAAACGTTCTCAGTTTGCAAAAACATCTTCACTTTGAGTGTCTAAATCAGTTCTCTGAGAACCACAGGAACTGATGCGCACACACACACACACACACACACACACACACACACACACACACACACACACACACACACACACACACACAATCAGGTCAGCTAATAATGTGTGCACTTAAACACCAATTCATTCAATCCCCATGCCATGATTACACATTTGGGTTAGATTTGAAATGTATCTTGATTAAATATTGAGGAGGACCACTCTCACATTGCATGTCCTTAATGTTTCACTCTTCCTTTGAGGCTTGTGATATTCTGATGTGTGTGTGTGTGTGTGTGTGTGTGTGTGTGTGTGTCTTCTTGTAACATTAAATGGGTAAACCATGTGCCTCATCAATGACGAACACATGGTTGGATTTGTATGGTTATATACACTGTATGTAAATCTGTATAGGTGTGTTTGTAAAAAATACATTTATCATGATGACTTGATGCTTACTTCTCTGCATTAAATACACTTCTTCTTTCTTTCTCTGACCATTCTTGTTTTTGTTTAAATTAATTTACTTTAATGGTTTATTTTGCTCATTACAACCACAACTGTCGAGATCTGATGATTCGGGGATCACAAACCTAGAATTGACTAATATATTGACTAATTTGTAGTAGTACAAAATTAAAAACTGATGTGTTTGTAAGTGTCTTAAGGGGGGGACACCACCGATGTTACGTGATGACATTAAAGGTCAGTTTATTTGTCATGAGGAGTACTACTCAGCAACACTTCTATAACATCTTCTGAGACTCTGAAAGGGACTTTGTCGAGTCTGAAAGAAAAAAAACCCTAATGATGTCATCAGGGTATCTCAGTGTGTAGGGTACAAATTTAACACAGAAAACATGAGTCACAAACTGGAGGTTCGGAGTTTGAAAGACATGGGCATTTGCCTGGCACGGAGCATCTAATGAAAATGAGTTTCACTATGGGAGAAGTACTGTGAGCCAAAAAAACAACAAAACAAAAACATGGATACATTTTGCAGTCTTTTATGCTTTAATTGTGTCTTTCTCTTGTGAGTCTCCCAACTTTATGGAAGTAGAATATTAAATGGCTGCACTCCTTTTAATATAAATGCAGATGTAGCTAAGTAAGTGCCAAGACACTTTAATACAGCTGCTGCTAAACTGACAGCTTCATTAAGGGGGAAAACATCTGGACAAAAAAAAATACAACCAGAATGTTAATTCCATAAATGGCTAACTACCAGCAATGACAGTAACACCAGACGTCAACTACCAATAATTCATTATAGATTCATCTGCTAATTATTTTATGGATCAGCTGATTAATAATTTCGTTCCGCAAAATGCCGATTACAAACTCCTAACAAAACAACTAGTATCACATAAGACAAAGAAAAGCAGAAACGTGTCAGTATAGAGAAGCAGGAACTAGAGATATTTTACATTTTGGTTGTAAAATTACCAAATTTAGGTAAAAATAGTTGTCAATTATTATAATTCCCATCAACTAATCAATGAATTGACTAATCGTGTCATCGCTAAGCACTACATTTGCTTTTTTTTTTTTAAATTACGCTTGATTCTACCGATAATGACATAAAGGGTGTATTTGCACTTAAAAACATCCTGCGAGGAGTTCCACAAGTTTGATGCTTTACTACTTCTGAAGTTGTTTCACGTGGGGAAGCTCGATGAAGACGAGGGTATAACACCGCTAAATAAATAAAAAATCTATAAAAAAAAAAAAAACTACAAAATGTTTAAACCACAGTTTATGTGTGTTTTTATGCCTCTGTGTGTTTGTATGTGTAGTGTTTACCGTGTTACGTTGAACGGACAGTGGTGTCTCGCTGCTGTCCGACAGTAACATTCTCACTGGCACACAGACCTGACCTAGAATTGCTACTTAGAATTCGGACTAAACCATCGCGCTGGAGCGGAGGGGTGTGTGTGTGTGTGTGTGTGTGTGTGTGTGTGTGTGTGTGTGTGTGTGTGTGTGTGTGTGTGTGTGTGTGTGTGTGTGTGTGTGTGTGTGGGGGGGGGTGGGGGTGGGGGGTAGAGAGAGACGACAGGAAATCTTGACTGGGATGTAATGGAGTAGGACCACTGGAAAGCTCGGGCGAAAGGGGGGGAGACACATTTCTATTTTATAATGTTACCGTGATAATGTTGTGATTTGATAAGTGTACGGTATGAATCCGTCGGTCGAGGAAAACGGAAATTAAGCAAACATTCCAGGTGAGTGTTCTTTTCTTCAAATCCAGGTGGAAAGTGTCGGTACCAGAGCTCGCCTCCTGGCAACGGGCACACGCGGGTCCTCCTCCCGGGGACATCTCACTCCGGTATCCGTTCTTCTCTGCCTCTGTCCCCGAAGGCTGGCTAGCAAAACCCACGTCGTGTCTGGCCTGGCAGACAGTGAGCACCCTTTCAACCGTGAATGCCGATTTTTTTCTCCCCCCAGCGCACCAAAAAGCGGATTATTCACGATGTTTTCAGCATGGTGTAAAACCCGCGGAGAAATATTGGTTTTTACCCCATTATACTGGAGGACCGCCCGTGCTTCGTGAAAATGAAAAAAGGATACAATGCAGCATGCATGTTCTGCATTCTTCGGGAGTACCACACCGCTGGTATTGTATTTCCTTTATTAAAAATGTGTGTGATATGATTTATAAACGCGTAGCGAGATTATAGGCCTCGGCTGCTGCTGATTGTGTCGGCCAGCCCTATCATCTGCCGAGCGATTTAATTGTTACATTGTTAACGGAGCTAGCACAACTTGAAAATGAACGTTTGCCCGAGGAGGGCCTGAATTGTTTTATTAACAACCAAAGCCGTGAAATGAATCTCATTTTATGTGTGTGTGTGTGTGTGTGTTTTTGTGTCTGTGCTTGTGGCCGACGTCGTTGTTCTCGCTCTCAGCCGCCGTCCAGTGCCTCCCTCTTCGGGGAAGACTTTGTTTGCGCTGGCCGACGCTCCATGAATGCAAGTGCTGAAGTCCTCCCTTCCCCCCCAGTTCTCTGGCGAAACAGGAACAACTTCTTTTAGGAAAAAGAAAAAAAAAAAAAAGTTCCTGGAGTTTCAAGCGCCATGGAATTACTTTGTCCGCCAAGAGTTGTCCAGTGAGGCGCTGAGATTTCAGTGGTGGGGGGGAGAGGAAGTCTTAGTCTCTTGTAGTTGTTGTGTGCTTTACGTTTATTTGCAGAGTTTTAGGTTTGTAGATGTCTGTGTGTATTTCAGGACGACTTCCTCGAGTAGGCCCGTTTGTGAGTAAGTTGTGTGGCATTGTGCTGTGTTACCTTGGCCAAGACCAAGAGAGCTAAACATAGCAAAGAATGTGTTTCAGTCTTTTTTTTTTTTTTTTTTTTTTTAGTTTTCTTTTCAACCAGGCTTTTTTAAACTTGTGAGTGAAAATAATCCACAGGTCCTGTTGTTGTGTGAAAATGTTTAGTAAAAAAAAAAAAAAGACATCTGATACCTGGGGGAATTCTGTGAACCTACTCCTCTGTTAAATGAAGTCTTAACTTGTAACATTTTCACCAGTTTATGAAACATTTTTTTTTTTTTTGCAAAAGGGCTCACATGAAATATTTCAATATATTTGTATCCAGCATCATTTTAGCCTTAATGCTACTGCTGTTTTCTCCCCCATATAATTACAAAGAGGGCAATCTCAGCGGCTTTTGTGCTTTTGTTGCAGTTTGCCTTCTAGCCCTTAAACTGATGCTGTTATCCAGAGCGACTTCTGAGTTGGCAGGTAGGGGATCAGTGTCTCGTTCAAGGACCGTTTTGAAGCGTACCTGCCAGTCGCTGAGATTGAACTGCAGACCTTCCTTTTACAGGACTCTGGTCTCTTCAATTGCTAGGCAACACTGCTGACTGCCATCAACATGCATCTGTTGCATAGTCTTAAGGGTGTTTTAATATTTATCACTTTTTTTATACTTATTTTTTCTTCTGCGTTGTTGAGGTGAGGCGGAAAGTCACTTTTTTTCCTGCTCCCTGCAGTTGATATTTGAAAGTCCTCTTGGATGCAAAGAAGCAAGGAGACTCTTGATAGAGTATCATATGCTGTCTTGTAGTCCCTTATGTGTACACTGGTCGATAACTGAAATATAAATGAGTGTCTGGGTTAAAAAGGCGAGTGTACACTGCTCTTGTAGCCCCTAATGACCTAAGCTTTGCGCTGGTTATGTGTTTGCTACACGCTGGTCTTGTCAACATGAGCGACTGAGTGCTTTTCCTTGCCATTTGCTTGTTTGTGTTTCACCCGATGAGCAAAGTTCTTCTCCCTCTGTTCCAGGTGTGAATGACTTGTGGCTGTAGGGTGTCGTGAGTGGCCCAGGTTCCTGCACAGCCTCCGTGGCTGACTGGGAGGAGTCGAGTGGAGAGCAGACATCAGTGCCCAGGGGACCTGAGACCTGGTTCTCCATATGAGGCCCTGCTGAAAGGGCAGGGGGGCTTCTGAGGTAACCCAGCTCCACTCTGTTTCTCCCTCTTTTTTTAAATTTATTTATTTTTGTGTGTCACATCTCGGCTCTTCTCAAAAACATACATCAATGACGGACGTAAATACAGTCCTCTCATCCTAATTGCTTTCTATGAGCATAACTAGAAATGCTAAGAAACAAGTACCATAAGATATGGCAGGAATATATGAGCTGTGTCCAAAATCACTTCCTGTTCACTACATACTGCTCCACATTTACTGTTCGCCATTTTATTAGATTTTTGCCAAATACAGTGAATACATTGCTGCTCTTTGTAGTGCCCTTGAAAAAAAAAATCCCACTATGTAACAAAAAAGCAGTGTCCACGGCATGCACGATACGTTCTCCTTACAATCCCACAATGCAATGTGTCAGTTTCTTTTAAATAGGGAGTAGTGATTTCACACATGGTCATAGTGTAGCAGTAAATTATTTGTTTTACCATAGTTTAGGACTTAGTTAGATTAAAAATGATGAAAGATGCCTGTTTTCCTCACTAGCATTTCATATATTTTCCCGACTATAATTTTGAACAGTTTTTAAGTCAAAGACCAACTTTAGTTACATTATCAAACGCTTTCTTTCTTTCACTCAACGACTAACTTGGTGCCACAACTTGATAGCGTAACGTGGCTCTGATGCAACAGAAACCGGGCGCAGGCTCTTCCTAACATCTGTCACTATCTCTTTGACATTTATCTATGGAGGTGCCCACATTGATAGCTGCATTCTGATGAGAGAGGCCTTGAATTGTAGAGCGGTTCCCCCTGTGCAGCCGCTCTTGATGCTGAGGAAAGCAGCTCGAGCGCAAAAAAAAGGACCTTAGAGTTGCTCTGCTTCGGACTATCTATGCAATGTTTGGTCGTATTCTCTGATCTGCAGATGCCGAGGACACAACACGGTCAGGGTGCTCTTCCTGAGAACGCTGTCCACACTGTTTATTTATCTGCTATCTAATCCGAAGTGTGTTAACCAAAAACCACAGTGAGGTGAAGGACGCAGGGAAATGGATATTGATGTAAAGTGGCAAAGGATTTATTTTCTCCTCTGTGTATTGGCCTCTCATGTTTCCATGCATGTGTTTGCTTCATGGGTTTTCTAATTAAAACTCGCAAGCTGTGTGTGTGTGTATGTGAGAGAGACATGGAAGGATGTGTCGGAGGGGTGGTTTGTCTCATCATCTGTGTAGTGGGTGGCAGTGGGCTCCCCTCCCCATTCATACAGTAGGTTAGACCCAAGTGTGTCTGTTTTTTTTCTATTGCTTGAAATGTTTACTTTCACTCTGTTACAACAATTATGTTTACTTGGACATTCACAGAACATGAAAATATGTTAGTATAATACACAAAAAGACAATTCACAAATTGTATTTGAGGGTATTTTCTCCCTCCTTTTGCAAAATGTGCATTTGTTCCCCAGTTTTCGGAAACTATGGCTTGACAGAAGACATTTCTCATGCTTCAGTTTGAAGTAACATTTCAGGACATAATATGAGCTCTGAAGTTGATGGCAGACGTGGGTTAAAAAAAACACTTTTGTATCTATCGATTTACAGCTTCCTATCAGTAAGTAGTGATCTGATACACTGAATCTGTATCGGCACCTATAGCGACTTTAAATTAAATTGATTGCGTATTGGGACCAATCCCTAAAAATAACAGCTGTATAGCAGTTGTGTAAGGCCAAACAACAAAGCAGAAGTACTCAAGATCAAATGGGAGACGATACATTAAACATTTTATTATAATTTAGAAAGCATACGTAGGGATTGATAATGGATATATAATATTATATTATAGTGGTTTTAAAATAATGCAAACAAATCAGTTTTCAATAAATGCGATCTTGATGTCTTAGTAGTACTAACACCAGCTATTCAAAACCAAAACTAGTGTTAAATGCTTTAAATGACACAAGTACCTATTAATCAATTCATAATTATTCATGCCACACAGCATTTTCAGCAGCTACAGGAATAAGTGCAGCAGTTGTTTTCTTTATTTATACGTTTTGATGAAATTCTACACTAGCCAACATAGAGCAGCCATCACTTAGAAAACCCAGGTATGATAAAGATACAGTATTATAATAAAGGAAATTGAGGGCTGGAGGATGTCATTTAAAAACATTTATTTTAGGACTCTAAGCTTCAAGTAGTAACTCATTTATAGCTTAGTTCTCCTTTCCAAACAGTCACAGCTATAAATATGAATGTGTTTTTCTAATAGCTGCATTTCATATCTTTTTTAGTGTAGGAGGTCTCAGTCTCACATTTGTGGATATGTGGTGGAATTGTTGCCCATACAGGATCCTCTGGGATGTTTTCTGGCTGGGTCAGAATGTACCTATAATTCTGCTTTCATGTTTCTCTGCTCTGATTGACAGTTATTGCACTGAGGGCCTGCTCCTCCTGCCACGAGTGGAGGGGTCCTCTCAAACAGAGCTGCTCTCAGGTTGAACCTGGGGGCTGCAATAACCAGCAGTCAATTTAACTACCCATGCTAAATGCTGCCAGCCAGGCTAAGGTCCTGTCCTGCTGACCTATTGACTGTGACTAGTTTGTCTATGACACAGTACTAACCAGTGACTAGTTTGCCCATGACACAATGCTAACCAGCAGAGGTTTAGAGAGCAAGGCATGTTTTTAAAAGTTCACACAGGCCACTAAACTAGAGACAAGCACTGGACAGTGATGACACTCAGGAATAATCCTTATCTGTTCACCGCAATCATCAGGCTGAAGTGTTTGAAGTTGAGATTTTGGCCACTACACCTCCTGAGTTTTTTTCTTTATTTGATATTTTTCTTTGTTTAGTTTTTGTCCATGTGGCTCTCCAACAGGAGGAGGAGGAAATTTCTAATATTCTTTTGTTTGTTAGTTTTCCGTAAAATGTGGTGCTTGTGAGACAATTAAAATGCTTCATCATCAGGGGTTCTTTGATACATGTTCAGGCCTGTAGTACCGGTATGTTAAATCCTTTATGTTCTGAGTTCCTGGTGCTGTGTATGGGTCAGTCTTTAGTAGTCTTTCACATGAGTTTGTGAGAAAATAAGCTAAGCTTTACAAAACTGAATATTGTTTGTATATACCATGCTGTCCGTTTAATATAACTTTTCTCTTTTCAGTGAGAGCGCACCAAGATCTTTGGTGGGATTTTGAAATGTAAACATAGTAAAAATAAAAACAAAATTATAGTAGACTGTATATGATGAGCAACTCAAGACCGGTTCAGTTTGAAACTTTAAAGAAAGAGCTTTGGGCTATTAATGCATTCATGCAATATCATTGAAAATTGGTAGGATGCGACAACCTTCTGTTATTCCAGCTTAATATTTTAGTCCAAAATGGTTTCCTCCATTTTGCCACCACTTAGTTGACATCCCTGTAGTTCTTTCTGCTAAGAGAACTACAAAACGTTATGAATCTGACTTTTTCCCTACTCAGCTGCTCAGTAATTACAGTCTAATCAATATGAAGTGAACAACACAGACATTACATATAGTCGTTTGTTTATCAGTCCTTCACTACTAATGCTAACATGCTACCAGCTATTGTGATTCCTTGAGTACTACAATTCTGTAATGTTTTGGTTTGATAGGACTGTTTTCTGGTTGCTTTTGTAGTATTGGATGAAATTGTTATCACGACAGAACTTACCGGGTTGCGTCTGGAGTTTTTATGAACAGGCAAATCAACAGGTTCCCTCCTTTCTGCTTCTACAGTGTTTAGTTCTGGGTGGTGTTGAGCTGGACTCCGCACCTGCGTGTTGGTTGTTTTACTGCCATTATTGTGGTCTTATCATGATTCACATTTTTTTTTTTTAAATTGTGGCTTAAATCTCATATTCATCTTCCATGTTTTTTTGTCTCTCTCACTGTCTAGTAATTTGAGCTATATGCTTATAAACAAATAAGTGGATGTGTTCAATTGATAAGTTTTACCCACGTTGAATGCAATGAAAAAACAATTATAATGTATGCCTTAAAATACAGTGCAAAAATGTGTATCATATAGCAATTTTAAAAAAGGTGACAAAGAGTGTATAACAACATTATCATCTCCTCCTCCCAGACAAGATACGGTTTTAAGACTAAGGGAGGACGTTTATTGTGTCTGTAATATCAGGATTAATTGGCATCTTTGTGTTTTAAGCCACTTTACCTGGGGGTACATCGGCAATATTATGCAAGGGTTGAACCTATTATCATGTGGGTAATAGCAGGGTAGACATGTGCGGGTGCAGAGCATTCACAGTTTCAGAGGAACGGAAATGAGGCTCAGACAGAAATGCATATAGTAAGCAAGCTCAGACTCATGGGAACAGTAGATGCCACAAACCTGTAGTTTTCAGTGCATCTCAGACATTATTAGGACCGCTAAGTAGTGCCGCATGTGGGTGTCTCTGTGTGCAATGGTATAAATATGTGCACGTATATTGCTCTGTGCCTGTATATTTAATTGGGCAGGTCTTAGCCAGTGTGTTTAAAATTCCATGGGAATGACACACAAGTGCAAACTGGGGTAATTCTGGCTCATATCCTCTCCAGAGTGCTAATTTTGTTGTATGATAGCGGAGAGGAGACGGCACATGTGTTGCGTTTGTGAATGTTCTGCTCAGAGTAAGATATGTTTTTGTTGTCATGCCAGGTCAGTAGAGATGCCTGAACTGTGTCACATGGTCTGACAGGTTGAGATGTCACTTTTTGTTTCTGTTGCGTAGGGATTTGTAATGTACAAAAATAATCTATGGGAAAAATATTTTGAGCAGCAGAATTTAATTCCTTTCCTGCCTAATAATTGGCTGCTGCTTCAAATGTGGGTATTTGATGTTTCTGTGCTGTTTGTTGTGAGACTCTGTATCATGACATTAATGACAGTCATGTGTTTTTACTTGTGGCAAGTGTGTAATGTATTGGCAAGTGGAGGAAAACAAACCCCCTTTACACTTTTACGTCTGCAAGGCCTCTGAAGGGCCTGGCCGTTAGGGTTTCCCACAATGCTTTTAGCCACAGGGAGACGTCCTCCCAGCATGAGCAAGGGAGGAATGTGGCCCGAGTGTGGGAGCGACCGTCGGGATGGAGGGAGGGAGTCACGGACCAGAGAGCATGGTCAAGGGAAGGGAGGAAAGAAGGGGTCTGCACAGAGGGCAGCAGAGTTTCTCTTAAGCAAATGGTGTTTGTGTTTCGCTTTTCATTTGAGCCACAAAGAGAGAAACCTGCTGTATGGAAAAAGGAGTTCTGTATTTGCATATTTGCTTTATGTGTATGCATTTGCCACAGGAGCTTTACTATAAATACTGGTAATGTCACTGTAGCTATTGTTGATTTCGGTGGGCATGGTTAACACTGCACCTTACTCCTTCCCTACATTAGCAGTTTTACTTTGCTCAGAAGGAAGTGCATTTTGTGTTCAAAAGTTTAATCCCATGGAAAACCTTTTAACACAATGTGCATATTTTAATATAAAACGGGGACCCAATCTGAAAGAGAAAAGATTCAGACCCAGTCTGAACTAGACCTGAGGATAATTAGAACTAGATCTGAAATGTGGTTGACCCCAACAGACCCCAAAAGAGACCACAGACAGTTAATTGGTGGTGCAGCATGATCCACTGCCAATCACAGGTAGCCGTAGTTGAAAACAGTAGCAATATGTAATGTTTCACTGTGTTTCAGTTTTCTCTCGCCTCAAAACATTTTCTTCTGCAGTTTGGCACAACCAGATAATCAGCACTGATTGTAAATTTGCTAAGGTCCATTCCTGTATTAGACATATTGATTCATATACTCAAAACCCTACCTGGACGTGACTCAACATAATCCGTACCTGGCCTAACTTGGGACCAGGATTAGGTCTTGCTTAGGTACACCTGTGAAGAGCTCTGCTTTCTACTGGTCAATTATGGGCAGAAAAACCTACTGAGTTCTTGTCAGTGGCCGTGGCTTGTTATATTAACATTTGCTAGTCAGCCCATTCAAGTGTAACCACTTTGTGGGTGCAAAGTTCTAAAAGCAAAGTAATGTTAAGTGAAAGTAAGCATAATTTTTGGTGCCTGACAAAGAAGAAAATCTTCCCTCAAGATTGCACATGTGCAGGTGTTTGTCTTCACAGGTCAGCTTCATCTCGGCTCATGGTTTTTCATTTAGCTTTCATTGCTCCCACTTCCCTGACCAGCGGAGGAGAGCGAGATTAAGAACCTATTTGTTGTATGCTTCTAGAGATAGTGTGGAGAGGGGTGGACTCTCATAAGAGCCCAATGTAACTGTGAAATAGTCTGTCACTATTGTGTTTGGTGTACATTTACAGATATTATGCCTGTTTGAACATGATCGGATGTATGAAATTGAGGAGACACAGGCATGCTGCATTTAAGGAAATTTCAAGTAAATTGTCTATCATTTAAAGCAAAAATACTATTCGATATTTACAGGGAACTATTTAGCCTGGCTCGTAGCTGGTAACTAGCCTTGAAGGATGATAGCAAGACCTTCTGGTGGTGTTCATGAACAGGAACTTTATTTCCTCTGCAAGAGCGAACACAATACACAACCTACTAACAATATTCCACTGCAACCTGAGCATCTAGCCCACCTCTTAGCGCCGTAGCAAATGTTAAACTACCCTTGTGCGGAAAAGAGCCAAACTGAACGTGCCACTCCTATTTTACCGGCAGTGGTAGTAGCGCAATACGAAGGTAAATACATTATTTAAGACGAGATGATAGTTGCATAGTTTGATTTTTTTGTAAAGTAATTGAATTACATTTTGAAAGCCTTGACCCGTGCCTGGTATGAATATTGTTTGTAATTGTATTTTTTGGGTACAAATGTTGCAATATATGCACTACTTTCAGTTGCATATAAACAAGGTGTTTAACTTTAACATTACATATTTGTCCACAGTTGGATACTGGCACATCCCTAATTTGCACCTATGCTTGTTCTATCAGCAGAATAATGGCACATTGTTGCCAGTTACCTAGTCTCTTTGTCTCGTATTGAGTAGAAAGGTGAGAGTGTGCGTGTGTGAGTGTGTAAGTAAAACACACCCACTTAGCCAGAGATTCAGAAACAGTGGGCAGATCGACAGAGATGGAAGTGCAGGGGTGAAGTGTGTGAGACGGAGATCACAGCAGGCCGGAGTGCTGAGTGCCAGTCCTGCTGCTGGAGCTGGCCGCCACACATGGCACTGTGCCCAGGCTACGCCAGCAGATGTGTCACTAGTGAGTCAGCTAGTGAGTGTGCGCGTTTGTGTGTATATGTGTCCGTCTGAGACAGACACAGACACCCAGCCGCACACTCTGTGAAGAGAACGACTTGTGTAATAACCCCCTCCTCTTCCTCCGGGTATATCTGTAATCGCACCCCTTTCCCATCCTCCTGTTTTCATTGCCACTTCCATCATTGTGATGGACACGACGAGGCTTCTGTCACCATGATATGATATGACAAAATGTGACATTACACACATGTCGCCTCCCTGGGGATTGAAGGGGCATCGTCTGCCGACCAGAGTAGAGGAAGGTTGAAGAGTTGAGAGTTGTTATAGAAATGCAGGACAGATACACCAGTGGAGAGACAGCTGATAAAGCGAGTAAAAGTGTGAGTGAGGGGGCTAAAATACACTCATAGAAGAAGAGGACAAAACCTAGATGCCGAAAGATGGAGATGTAGCTTGCGAGCAGTTACTATCTAGGAGAATGTGTAAAAGTTCATTGTAAATATTTGTGTGGCTTGGTTTCAGTAGAAACAGGAGCTCAGTCATACTTATGCGAGTGCCTTTGTTCCTGTCACAGTAGATGCATTATGTCAAATGTTACATGTGCGGCGCCGCAGCTCTATCCTTAGTGACACTCAGCATTCCTAGCATTTTGTATGTACCAAGCGTGAGTCATGAGTGCTATCTGCAGGGTGTGGCATGTTGGGACAGTACTCTCAGAAAGCCACTTCAACAGGTGAGCATGCAGGTGTTTCCTCGGTAAGGGTGCTGCGGGATATCCAACTGATCTTTGCTTGGAGAGCAGAAGAAGTCTTGCTTTTTTTTTGTTGTACCTATTTTTAAGTAGAATTAATGTTGTTTCTTCTGTCTGCAGTTACTGTCTCACTAGCAGCCAAGCAGGTAAGTGTAGGAACAGTAAGGAAACTGGTTATGTACAAGGAAATGCAGTGCTTTTCACTTGATTTAAGACTGCAAAATAAACATTGGATTGATATTGTCATCATAGTAGCCTTTCAGTGATATACTTTTTAGTAAAAAAAAAAATGAAATTGTTACAAAAAGTAAGTTATCACTGTTGGTTTAGGATTAATGCAAAGTAAACAACTTTAGGATCAAGAAGTAGAACTTTTCATTTTATTAACAATGATGAGTTTAATTTAAAAACGGATTAAAGTAAAACCAATCATTATTTGCTAACATGAACTTGATGTTGTCTGTTGTTTTACTGATTTAATGACTCTGCTCTCTGTAAAAAGAAACATTTGAGTTTGGTTTATCACAATAATTACAACAAAGTGCTTATAGGCAGGTAAATCTGATTTAAAACAAAACAACAACAACAAAAAACCTGTGTGAAAGAACCAACATATTTGGCACCTTTTCGTCCATCACTTGTACTCACTGTATTCATGATGTTTCAGTCACTCATCAGGTAAAATTCAGAGTTCATAATGTCAGAAGAGTATTCAGGAAGTAAACATGCTGCAGTATCTCGTGTGAAGACTTTGACTGTTGTTTCCTGCTTTTGGTCCTGTTACACTTGTTCTCAAGACACTGACGACAGCATTAAAGTATTGACTCGGGAGGAATTTTGGAATTTCGAGTACAAAATTGAAATGTGCCATTATCCCACAATTACCACCTGTGGCTGCTTTTCAACAAAAGTTACACGGCTCACTTTAAGATTTGTATTTATTCCATTCTTTTCAGAGATGTTTTTTTTTTTTTAAAATAATTTGACTTAAAATGAATTTGAGACTCTTTACCAATTTATCAGACCCATCAGATTCTATTTTCTCTTTTCATTGAAATTTTATTGCAAAGCTTTGACTTGAGACTTTATGTGTGGTAATTTGATTTGAATGAATATTGGGTACATGTAAGTTGTGGCTGGAAAGGCTTCTCTGTTCAAGAGAGCTTGCTTTTACACACTGCGAGGTCCCTTGCTTATCGTTGTGTGTCTGTATATTCTTGCAGGGGAAAAAAGGAGAGGTGGAAATAATGTTTCTGATATTAGCCTAAACAAATAATGGACTAAAGAAATTCTTGAGATGGAAGCCGAGCAGACGGAGAGCGTAGGGGAGCTAGAGAGCGAGAAAGAGAGAGCAATACTCCATTGTGACTGAACTGCAAAATGGGATTTGCATAAATAAGGCTGAAACATCAGCAGGCCCTTTTACAGCCAACAGCAGGACTGAGATGAGGTGTGTGTGTGTGTGTGTGTGTGTGTGTGTGTGTGTGTGTGTGTGTGTGTGTGTGTGTGTGTGTGTGTGTGTGTGTGTGTGTGTGTGTGTGTGTGTGTGTGTGTGTGTGTGTGTGTGTGTGTGTGTGTGTGTGTGTGTGTGTGTGTGTGTGTGTGTGTGTGTGTGTACTCAAGTGTCTCCCCCCCCCCACCTGCTTTTTAAAATAATGTCTTTATAGCATTGTTGGGTTCAAAATTTCAACCAGTGGATGAGGTTGGCAGCAAGGTCATGGTTCCTGTCATGTTATTGATCCTAGTGGATACTCCAGTGGTATAAAGCCTTCCATCTCCCCTTGAGAGGAATTTGGGTGACGTAGCAGGGAAGGGTCTACTCTCTACCCTGTGCTCAGCCAGCGTACGATAACTGTTACATAAGCATGAAATGAAATGCTCCCTTTTAGTGCCACCCGCATTTGAAAACACAAATCTAATTGAATTGAACTATTTTCTGCCCTCTTTTCATGTGGAACCTCATATTCATATCAGAGGCAAAAAGCTCATTTTTGGAGCCTCATTATACTGTTTTCCCATTAACTTGTATGCACTGCAGCTCCTCGTGTGTGCTATGATAGACAGTTCAGCGTCTTTACTGGAGATAGAGGAAAGGAAATCTCTGTGATTACCTCTTCATTGCTTTGTTGTGTGCACGTGCGGTCGGCTGCAGTGTGCACGCTTGATGTCTGTGTATGTGTGCCAGTGTATTCCTTATGACAGTCATGTCAGCAAGCTCCCCAATTAGTGTCTCGTTAGTGTGCGATTGGAAGGAACAGGTGATTGACAGGTCCTGCTGTTTGTGTCTGTATGCGTGCACATACTGACATTACACGGATTCGTGTATGATTGGGGTTTAGGTTTAGATAACACCCCTTTAGGACATGAATGCTAGTTAGGGCTGAATGAGGTAGGAAGCCGATTCTTTGATATAGTAAAATGAGATCTCCCTTAGCAAACTGAATACATTTTCCAATTTAATCGATTGGCCATCATGTTTCACATTGGCCCCTGTGGTAGATCATCTCAGGCTCTTCTCTGTGCTCGCCCCACAATGAAGCTGGGTCACTTGCTGCACATCCATCTCCAACCACAGTAGGAAACGTGCCTTTTTTTTAACTTGTTGTATGAACTAGTTTGTTTGAAGCATAACCTGGCCTTTATGTACACTTAGCACTTCCCTGACTTTGGTAAAAGCACAAAATCCTGAATGTTATTATTGACAGTGTTTTGGTTCAGAGTGGCTTTCTGGCAGCTCTTTTCTACTGTGACTTATGCAAGCCAGTGCTTCACTTTGATGAGCAAATGGCAGTCAACAGCAAAATCTAACTGCATCTGTGTTTTTTTGCCACACTTTTGTCTAGCCCTCCCTCACACATTGTCTTCCTTCCCTTAACCCAAACTCTGCCCTAACAAAGCCCCAACTACTGATCCGAAGGGGTGACGCCAGTAGAAAATGTACTTGTTTAGATACAGAATTGAAACTATGAGTGTTCCTCATAGGCCTGTAGTTTGAGCAAACTGAATTTCTGTTGATTTCTTTTTGTTGCACATCCCTCCTGCCGAATTACTCGTGTATAATTGTGTGTTGCGGTCTACGTTTCTAAAGTTATGTATGAAAGCGTGTTGTGTCGCAAAATAGAAACATGTCATTTCACTTAGAATAGAGGTCTTTCAAGCTGTTCTGTTGTAAATAAATATAGAGTCAAATCACTAGTTCAGCAATCAATAATCAGCCCAGCACTTCTGGAGAACCTCCACTTCTATGTGACAAAGTGTATTTTTATATTTAAAAGGTTAGTCCAATCAATGTAGTCTGGATACACAAGGCTTCCCCCTTTCTGTCCCTCCCTGTGGAGAAGCCAGCCTCTGTTCGTGTGCAGTCGTGATCTGTGGCCCTGATAGTTGTAAATCACTTCTCCCGTAGACCAGTGAGAGACGAGTGTTGCTGCTGCTGCTGTAGCAGGAGTCGGTGTATTTGTCTGGTTCCCAGTGACGCCCCCCCTCCCCTTAAACCCCCCAAACACTCCACCTCCTTCTCCCCAGGGGAGCTCTGGAGCCAGTTACAATGTTGAGTGTTTTGGAAGAGCTCCTAAATATTTTCAGGATGACAATGTAATCTGACTGACTGGCCGCGCTCTCTCTAACAGGATTCTCATGCAATTCTCATGCTCACACGCACACATACACACAAACAGAAACACACACAGGGGTTGGTTTGGACCACATTACTACCTCACCCACTCCACCACCACCACCACCGCACCTAACTGTTTGCTACAGTTTCAATGCAGTGCTGGTCTTTATATAGTTCATTTTTGGGTGGGGTTACAAGTTAATCGGAATATGGCCAAGTGCAATATGCAAATCACAAGAGCTGTAATGTTTTGATAAAGGTAAAATGTCTGACAAAACGGCATTATAATGAAGTGCTGTAGTACTGCAGAGGTGCCCTGGTCTACAAATCTTGTTTGTGATACGATATGATGCTTTACCATATCGTGCAGCCCTACCAAAATCGTATTTTTAGTATCAAAGCCTAACCTGACTTGCATTGGACATTTTAGGCCAATACCAATAATATTATCTGAGAGATTAAATGTCCGATCAACTTTTTCCATTAACATATAACATAACACATAACACCTTCAATTTCAGTTTTTGAAGAATAACCACAATAATTAAACTTTTCAGTTCTCTCTGGTGGCCAAACTAGGTAATGGTGACAGAACATATTTTCTGGTATTATGGGTTGGCATATACACTAAAGTGACTTATCTGCAATAAGCTATTTTAGCCAATTTATCAGTCTAGCTCAGGAGTCAGCAACCTTTACTATCAAGAGTCTGTCTGGAGCCATACGACATATTTGAACCTTATAATTTTTTGCCGTAGATCAAGCATAGTTTGTGGTAAAAGCAAATAAATCTGTCCACACACTATTAAAATCTCTATTGTCCTCTGAGACTGTCATTTTTTGGGGGGATTTGGAATCCATCTGTAGCCTAGTGAGGAAGACTCAAGACTAGTAGCCACTTCTGTTGATGTTTGGCAAAATGTAGAGGAAAAGGCGCCAGGTCAGGACCTAACGTATGACGCACATTTTAGTTGATGAAATGTTAAAGCTTTTTTTTAATTTGGTGTGTAATGGCTACAGATTTGTACGATTTGAGAATGAAAATCACTTTAAACCTACATATGAAAGATGAAAATGTTAAAAAATAACCTCAGATTTTTTGTGAAAGCCACAGGAGCCACTGGAGAGAGGCCTGCCCCTGGTCGAGCTTCATGAAAGACTAAATGAAGTGGTGAAAGGTGGCCGTTGTTACAAACACTCATATTTTGGTTCATTGCACTTTCCAGTTGTGCCATTAGTTGTTGGCATTGATCAGATATCTTTTATTATTTAACACTTGTGTTTTTCCTACTGGGACAAAATGTTTGCTGTGAAAGAGACCTATTGGAATAATTTCCATGACAAGAATTAAAGCTGACCACAGCCATTGTAAAAGAGAAAATTATCAACTTTCAACAGCCACCTTTCAAGCCTACACTAGTAGATTGATATTAAAAAGATCAGACTATGGCCCTGTTTTCCAGTTTTTTTTAACTGTCTTTTCTCCTCTCTCCTCTCTCCTCTCTCTCCACAGTGTGCCCAAGGGCCGTTGAAAGCCCCCTTGGGGGAGTTTCATAAATACACACAGAACAAGAAAAGACTCCTGGACTATTGTTATTTTTCTACACACTTTCTCACACACGCACACACACACACACACCACATAACCACATATACACACGTGCACACACGCACACACACACACACACACACACACACACACACACACACACACACACACAAGGACATAGAGAGAATGTTGGAGGTCCAAGAGGAGAGGCCAGCGGCGGCAGGTACAGCAGCGACACATTTCAACAAGAAGGAGCGAGGGAAGAAAGAGCGAGAGGAGGCCAAGGACGGTCGGGGAAACCTCTCGAACATCGGGAATCCTGTTCCTGGATCCAGGAACGTGCGCGCAAAAGCGCCCCTCTCACACACAGGCAGTCCTCACCAGCTCATCACTCCACCCTGTTCTGTAGTCCTGGGAGCCCCATCAATGCACTCCAATAGGCTAAAAAACTCCCCGTCCACCAACACACAGAGGTGAGTGGACTCACACACATTGACAACCTGTGGGTCTAGTGCTGTGAAACAGTTATGCAGTGCTGTGATGGTAGTAATAATAAGCAAGAACTGCTTTGTGTATGTATGTGAGATCCTGATGATTGTTTTAACAAGCTAATCAGCCAAACACTGATCTGAATGCTGATTAAAATGATGCATTTAATCCAGACTTTCTATTAACAGCTGCACAACTGCACAGCAAGCAGAAGTAAAATTTCAGCTGCTCCATGTTAAACAGATTGTTTTTATGGCTGCACAACATTGTTGTTGCCAGGAAGTGACACTAAATCTAGTTCTTATCCGAAGCATTGTTGTTATGTTCTACTAACAGCTGATGACTGAAGTACTTAGTTGCATCTTCCCACATCAATAACATATAAACAGGTTTTACTGGAGAGGCGCAATCTTCTGTCCAGTCCATAAACCTGTTTCAAGTAATAAACAAAATCATCACACAATATTAAAAATGAATAAACATTAGTTGTCAGTGTTTATTAACAGTTGCAAAATGAGAATAAATACAAACACTCAACCCTCTGTTTAAAAAAGAATGACGCGTAGAAAACGGCTCTTTATAAAAAAACACAACAGTGAGTGTGCTTGAAGAATATATGAACTCGTCTTCTGTAAAAAATATAGCATTTTGTGCAATTTGGCCAAGTACAGATGCCAATTAAAGCAGTATTTTGGCTGAAGTGATTGGTTGTAGAGTGGTCAGTGCATCCCTCATCCTACTGTTTGGTATGTTGTGAAACTCTCACATCTTACCATTTGCAAGGTGCATAATATGCTGAGTTTTGAATTTTGAAAAAGCTGATCAGGAGCAAGTCACCAGAAAACTTCAGCCACAGCCCTTAAACAGCATTTTTTTTTGGCCATACTTTATTAATCCCTGTGGGGAAATGTGACCAATCCCAACTATTTAAGTAGACTGAGCAAACATTTCTAAGGCCAGTGTCCTGATCAGTAGCACAAGGCTTTATATTACTTAACATGCAAATTTTTTAATTCAGATGACTTGCAGGAAATCATAGACTGTATAAATAAAAATGGACGATGTCTCAGAGATGTCACCCATAGGTTTATGAAGAGCCATTATAAAGCTATGTGTGGTCGGCTATAGCGTTGCCATCGTTGCAGACCTGGCTCCGCCAGTTCCCGGCTAATCCGAAAATGGGCAAAGATGTGGAACGTGCGTGGAGCTCAGGCGGCTGAATGAAGCCTGGTTACTGAAAACAGCCACCTGTTAGGGCACCCACCTGTCACTCAAAGCTACCATGCTCATAATTATGCATAACTTTAACCCTAAATATAATATAAATGGGTGAGTCATATAAAAATTCACCTCATACAATGAATGGGGAATTTTGCTTTAGAGAGCATTTTTTTGTACCGAGCTGTTAATATGTTTGTTTCTGCTGTAAAGTTGGGCATTTTAATATAGGGCCATGATTGATCACTTCTGTAGACAGCCTCAAGTGGCCATTTGAGGAACTGAACTGAATCTTTTGGCACTTCCTTGTTGGCTTCACAGAGTTTGCCACTTGGTGGAAACTGATTTGAAAATTTGAAGAGAACGTACCACACACAAAGGGCCATAGCTGAGGCCTTTTGAGGTTTTAAGGTGCCGGTGTTAACTACCTAGCTATTGTGCAGCTATGGCAAGATTACCAAGCTACCAAGTGTGTGTGTACATGGTATATGATCAATGTCTTGGCAATGTGATTAAGTGGACACAAACCTGAGCATGTCACATTGGCCTTACCCATTCTGTTTAGAGAAGTGTAGGTCAGGTGTAATGCACATCTAAGATCAGCTTCTTGGATCCATTATTTTACCTGAAAGGTCTTGATGTGTGATCCAGAGCTGTTCTAGGGTCAGGGAGTACACTGAGCTTGGAAGTTTTCCCTGCTGACTCATGGTTCTGGAGCCTCTGGAAACGGCTGTCTGGACTGCCAAAATTCTGGCTTTGCCTTCTTTTTTCTACTAGCTGTGTGTCTGTGTGTACGTACATAAAGTGTGCTAGGCTGCGGCTGTGCTTTTTGGACATGTTGGCATTTGTTTCATGCTACTTGTACAAGAGTGCGTGCATGCGTGCATGCGGCGTGCGTGCGAGAGAGCGAGAAAGCGAGAGACAGAGAAAGAGATTAGGGTGTGGTAAGGGAATTCTCTGCCAGTTGGATGTGTCCTGCTTGCCTGAACTGAACTGCTCTCATAACTAGTAAGCAGCAGTCATTTGTAGATGGCCTGTGTCTCTACAGGCTGTTCCTTCAGGTTTAACTGTGCGCATGGAATTCATAACTTGTGCACATAGACATCTATACCAAGTGCAGGATGCCATAATTATGTTTAGCCAGTTGCAATCACATTTTCCTTTCTGTCTCGTGGGCACCATAGTGGAGAACATGGGTACATGTTCTAGTGGGGCGCTGGGGGATATCAGACGTCATGGATAGCCAGCTGCCTGACTATGTACCCCTCTGCTTGTCTGGTTTTTGCCAAATTCTAGATCATGATTACTGGCTAACTTCAAGCCCCAGGCTTTTTGCTTGATATGCACCATTTCCTCCCTGTTGTGTGTTTCATAAGTGAAAACAAGGTCACAAAAAATGTAGGAAGACAACATTTGTTATATAATTGTTTGTTTTGCGCTGTTTTGATAAAATACAAAATATCTTTTGCTCTTCTCTTAATGGACAGTATTAAAAGTATTAATTATACCTATGATCCTTTTCTCTTTCCTTTTGTCTTTCAGCCCTAAACCTAAGACGGAGGCCATGGTACGCTCACCTCCCGTCATGTCCCCCTCCACTGCCTCCCAGATGGACTCTAAAATGCCCAATCAGGGTAAACCTGGGAGCACTGGCAGCCAATCACAGGCCTCACCCTGCGACCCCAAGACCCTGGGTGCCAAAGGGGCTCAGAATGTGGCAGGGGGCATGGGACTGAAGAATGGCCAGGGCTTGACCTCTGGCTCAAGTTCCAAGGTTAAAGTCAAAAGGGAGAGAAGCACCTCAGTGGAGTCATTTGAACAGCCAGAGAGCGGCACACCCACTAGTGAGGAAAAAGGTAAGAACCACCATAGCAAGCACTCATTATTATCAGACCATCTACAGTGTTTCCTCTAGGATTTTTTTTAGCAGCGGCGGCAGGCCTGTCCGAATACCCCCCCCTCTCACGCCGGCAAACGTTTTACGTATGAAACAGAAGTGACACTTCGCTGCGACACAAACAAATATATTTACCGTTTTAATGTTTCCAGATGTTTGATATCAGGACGTTGAGCTGAGAACTGACAAGTTGAACGTTGTCCAATTAAAACGGACCCACCGCGGTGACGTTTTTGGTGGAGCTGTTAGTTTAATAGTCGACTTGGAAGAAAGCGAACGTTTTCACAATAAGCTACATCAACACGACAGTATGTGGAGTTAAACTGGACAGCCCCAATAACCTCTGAATAGTTCTGCTTGTTGTTAAATTGCAATGTGAGCGGCAGCCAACGGGGGTGCATTATGTCGGCAGGATCATTTAAAAGGCAACCGTGACTACATTGTGCGTCTGCCCCATTTCTGATACCGTGGCGGCAGAAATTTAACAGCGGCAGGCCGCCGCTCCAAAATCAACATAGAGGAAACACTGATCTAATTTTCAGCAGGTAGCTGGATGACAAATTGTCAGATCCTTGTGAAGGGCTGCAGTCTTTAAAGTATGAAAAGTATTTATTGAAATATCTGAAACCATTTAAAATGTCGTTTTTATTCTCACCAGAATGATAAAATAGTTGAATTAAGGTAGGTGGGTAAGGTGCACAAGTTTCTTGAGCTTTTTAGTACAAACATTAGTAGCTTTCATTCTTTTGTTACCGAAGTTCTTTCTTTGAACTGCTCAGTATAGATGATAGATATTCCTATAATGCTATGATAAACAATGCCATGTCAGTAGTTCTTGTGTTGTGATCGTTCCTATACATCTGGTAGTTTTACACATCATTTCCCGTAGAGGCAGTTTATCAAATTTATTCAGCACTGATTAATGGAGGAAATGCCACAAACTCTCCCTAATTACAGCCCATGGTTGCTCTGTTGTGTTCCTCTTATCCTTTACCACTGCAGTGCTGTACATATAGTTATTTATTTTTTCTTGGTTATACAACACAATCTGCCCAGAGAAGACATCAGTTGGACATCTTGAAAAAGGTACTTTGCAGTCCCCTTGTCAGTCACACAGATAAATCCAAGCCCACTGATGGCTGTTTGTGTGTGTGTGTGTGTCTGTGTGTGTCTACAGACAGCAGCAGGGTGAAGAGGATGTGTGTGGCAGAAAGGAGGCAGCCGTACAGTGGAGCTGACTGGTGCTCTGGGGGAGAAAGTGACGAAGATGACAAAGGATTCTTCAGTAAGTGTGTTAACGTGTGCATCCAAGCATGTGTAGCAGTCCCTCCTGCTGATCAACTTGACTTATGACAGATCCTCAGTAGAACTACAGTGCCCATAAGCCTGTGCTGGTCCTAAAGCCATGGTCTTCCTTGTTTTCTCCCTGTAGACTGCAACTCCAGTGACGTGAAGCCCCAGGATACGGTCACACATTCTACCTCCAATGCCGGACTCAGTCGTTCCTCCACACCCTCCCACAATACGCTGGGAGGCCAGGGCTCCACAACAGAACCTCCTAGTGGCCAGAAACCAGGCTCAAAACTTGTTTATGTCTTCACCACAGAGATGGCCAACAAGTAAGGAAGCAAAGAGTTAATATTTTTACCTGTTGTGGCTAGTATGTTCCATACTATTGTAGCAGAAATTTCCCTCTCTAGGCATAGTTTGTTATCCAAATTTGTATGTATATGATATATGGTTCATTTATGTGTAGTTTTTTAGTTATGATTAGAATTTATGGTCAAAGCTTATCACTACATGTTTTGAATATTAATGTGTTCAGACAATTAAATCACCATGTCAATACTTGGACCTTTTTTTTTTTTTTTTTGCATAAGCAAAACACACCCACAGAGAAACCCTTTGTGGAATTGCAGTTCAAAATTAAATGGAATTACTAACAATGTCAACTGCCTGAAGTATATCTCTGTGCCCCGTCACCAGTGGTGGTTGTTGTCTTTGATGTTTTTTTTAGCTGTTTGTGTGCATGGTACTAAGATACTTGATTCCCACCCCTTCTCTTCCTTCCCCCAGCTTTCCCAGTTATAGCCTAAATCCATTGTGTGCATCTGCACTATCAAATGTGCTCAGTGGGAGCATACACTTGGCTTAGATTAATACTCTTTTGGGAATTAGAGATCAAAGATGTGGATGCTCGGTAGAAGGTGTGTGTGTGTGCGCAATAGTTTACTTAGTTTGTTGACCTTGGTTTTACCTTCATGGTCCCATCTAGTACTCATTCATCCGCCTCACCGTCCCTCAAATGCGCACACACAGATCCACACATACACACACACACACACACACACACGACACCCACACATACACGCACACACATATTTATTGTGTCTGATGACTGATATCTGACTGTCTGCCTTCTTGTCCTCAGGGCAGCAGATGCAGTTCTAACCGGCCATACAGAAAACATCATTGCCTTCCACATGAAAAACATCTCCAACAGCAAGGACAAAGCTCACCTCCTTCTGGTAAAGACACAGGCAGGCTCTTTTTTTTTATCACATACATATGCATTCATACACCAACATGTTGCATGAGAGTGTCATAACTTTATCCTATTTCCGTCCCTTTCTGTTAAAGAACAATGCAGCAAACGCCCTCCGAAATGACTCCAAGCCTCCCCAGCAACCACCTTCCCATGCCCAAGATCAGAGCCACCAGCCTGGATCCAAGCCGTCCTTACCTGGCATGGCAGAGCCAGCCCCATCCCAGCCTTCAACCCAAGGGAACCAGTCTGGTGTTCTTCCGCAGGAAGGGTCATCCTCTACAGGCATGGAATCCAAAAATCTTCCTGGTAGCAGCCCCAGTAACACTACTGCCCCAGTTGACCAGGCCCCTGTCACCCAACCTGAGGCAGGCCTCAACCCTCCAACATCAGGTGAAGGAGGGCAGGGTGGAGGCTCTGGTGGAGCGGGTCTGACACCCCAGCAGCAGCAACAACAGCAGCAACTGGCCCAGGAGCTGTTGAACATGGAGGCCAACACAGAGGGTCTGTCCCAAGAACAGTTGGAGCATCGCCAGCGCTCTCTGCAAACCTTGAGAGATATTCAGCGTATGCTTTTCCCTGATGACCGTGATGCCCCACCAACTGGACCCCCACAGTCCCATGATGGAGGCCCTGATGGCACACCCCGTAGGTCTGAGCAGGGCCCCCTACAAGCAATGATGGCGCAGTCGCAGAGCCTTGGACCACCAGGTGGGCCAGGAGGACCTCGCCCACAAGGTCCACCCTTTGGCCCATCCCATGGTCCCAGGGACATGCCCCCATTTCCACAAGATGAAATGAGTGCACACATGGGGGGGCCGGGGGGCTGTGGAGACGGAGATCAGATGACACCAGAACAGGTGGCTTGGTTGAAGCTACAGCAGGAGTTTTATGAAGAGAAGAGGAAGAAACAAGAAATGCAACACCGGCCACTTCCTCCAGACATGATGATGCATGCCCATGGTCCACGTGCCATGATGCGAGGGCCCCCGCCTCCCTATCAGATGGGCCCAGGAGAGATGTGGGGAGGACCAGGTGGTCCACCAGACCACTTCCAGGATCGCATGGGCATGGGCCCTGGCCCTGGCCCTGGCCCAAGGGGTATGCCCACACATATGCAGAGGATGCCTGGCTTCTCTGGTATGATGAATGCTGAAATGGAGGGACCCCCAAGGCCTGGAATGGGCTGGCCTGACGACATGCCTCCTCGCATGGGAGATGCACGAGGCTTCCCTGGAGGACCTGGGGGAATGTTTGCTGGACCAGGGGGTCGTGGTGAGCGTTTCCCAAATCCTCAGTCAGTCCAAGAAGCAATGTTCCACCAAGGTATGGGTGGAGAAAAGGTCCTCCCTCCTGGGATGATGATGGACATGCAAAGGATGATGGGGCACCAAAGAGGTGGAATGGAACCTGGTAATGGCATGGGTATATTTCCCAGAATGCCCGGTGATGGTCCTATGAGTCCATCCTCTAGGCTTCAAGGAATGGGGGGCAGGGAAATGGGGCCTGAGTTTGGCATGGGGCCTGGCCCTGGGCCAGGACCTCATATGCACCCTTCCAAACTACGAGATCCCGGCATGAATATGAGTCCTGATGAGATGATGAGAATGAGAGGTGGTGGAGGGCCTCCAATGGAGAATATGGGTCCTCAAGGCAGGCCTATGCAGGGTCCTCCCTTCCCTGAGCAGACACAGCCAGGAGACTTTCCTATGGGGCGGCCCTTTCCAGGTGGTCCTGGAGGAATGAGGGGTCCACATGGAGACCAAGCCTTTGGACCAGAGCACAGAGCTACACCAACAGGAGGTAATGGCCGTATTAACCACCTCCCCTCTGCTGGTGGCCCTTCACAAGGTCAGAGGGGCCGCAAGCCAGCAGATCTGAATGTCCAAGCAGGAGGAGGGAACTCTCCCAGTGTCAACCCACTTAAGTCCCCTCCTCTAAGGCAAGTGCAGTCCCCCATGATGGGCTCTCCCTCTGGAAACCTTAAATCCCCTCAGACACCGTCCCAGCTAGCTGGCATGCTCACTGGTCCCACGGGCCCCAATGCTCCACCAGCTCCTCCATCTTCAGCACCAATGAAGTCGCCCCACTCCATGATGGGATCAGCTGGTGCCTCTCCTGTTCATATGAGGTCTCCTTCTCTTCCTAACCCCTCCCCAGGATGGGCTTCCTCACCAAAACCACCCATGCAGAGTCCCGGTGTACCACCTCAGGGTGGCAAGCCTCCCCTCAGTATCACCTCACCGAACATGATGGGGGGCATGGAGCAAGGTATAACAATCTTACCTCCTTTCTCTTTGTTCATCAGCGCCTGAGCAGCTTCTTTCAATATTTAATTCCCCATCTTGATTCAGTGCACCTTCATTAAATCCCATTCCAGGTGTTGAATGTTATTTGTATTGATTTTTGTAGTCATAATCAGTTATTGTTAATATCACATGTACAATACCTGACTTAGGCTGTCTGACTTGTGCCCTTCTTATCAGAATCAGCTTACAAAACCAAAAACTGAAAATAAAATAGATGGAAGTTAGTGGAAGCTATCAAGTGCATCACTCATTCAAGTTAACACATCTGTATGAGGGGTGGGGTTGGGTGGGTTATGGTCCAGTGGCTCCCTCTTGTGGCTACATAATTTAAGTCTTACTTACACACACTATTGCTATGAATCATCACAGATAAAACAAAGCAGTTGAGACTTCATTCTGTGGCAGATTGTTTTTATCATGTCATCTCTGTCTCATCATGTCAACCTCTAGGTGGAAACGGTCCTCCCTCAGCCCCTCCTTCATCAGGGGCTCCATCTGGCTCTATGTCCCTCCCAGGTAACGTCCAGTCTGGCAGTCCGTACACCATACCCCCTGAGCCAACTTTATCACAGAACCCTCTCTCCATCATGATGTCACGCATGTCCAAGTTTGCAATGCCCAGCTCCACCCCACTCTACCATGATGCCATAAAGACTGTTGCCAGCTCCGATGACGACTCGCCCCCAGCCCGCTCCCCTAACCTGCCATCAGTGAACAATAATGGTAAGACATCTGAAAAGTAATTTTCTTTTTTCTTTTTGTTGTTTAATTTGTCGTCCACCTGTGGCCATATTGATACTAATGTCCCTTTCATCTGCTTTACAAGAGCTTTTACTTAATATATAATCACTTCTTTTGTCTTGCACATACAGGTATGGCAATGAATCACCAAGGCAATCCACGTATGATGGGACCTGGAAATGCTGGACCCATGTCTGCCCTCAGCCCTCTGGGTATGAATCCAATGGGATCCCAGCCCCTCTCCCATGGTATGCCCCCACAGATGCCCTCCCCCAATGCCCCTAATATGGGCCCAGGCATGATGCCTCATGGCATGATGATACCACCAAATCCCCAAGACCCTGGTATGGGAAACCCACAGATGATGCCCCAAGGACGCATGGGTTACCCTCACCGAAGCCAGGCGTACCCCCTCACCCAGTCCCCTTCCCAACAAGGCCCTTTCTCACCGCACAACGGTCCTGGTCCCCAAGGTTTCCCTGGCCATGCCATGGGCTTCCAGGGAGAGGGAGGGCCTATGGGAGGACGCATGGGGAACATGCCTCACGGGGGAGGGGGTGATGGGGGTATGTGTAAGCCTAATACCCCTGGAGGGCCAGAGTTCAACAACATGCAAGGTGGATTCAGTGATGCAGACCTTCATGAGGTGATGCGGCCGGGAGCATCCGGCATTCCTGAGTTTGACCTGTCCAGGATAATCCCGTCAGAAAAGCCCAGCCAGACTCTGTCTTACTTTCCCCGAGGTGGAGGAGACAACCCTGGGGTAAAACCACCACACCCCACTGGCTTCCCCATGCAGGGCATGATGGGCGATGGTCCACCGAGGATGGGGATGTCCATGCAGGGGATGGGGGGGATTGCCAGGGGGCCTGGTGGGGGAATGGGCCCCCAAGACATGCCAATGGGCAACCCTGGCCACAACTCGATGCGGCCACCAGGATTCATGGGCCAAGGCATGATGGGCCCCCAGCACCGGATGATGTCCCCTGGGGGTCCAGGAGGGATGATGCAGGGGAGACAAATGGCCCACCCAGGCCCTGGCGGCTCACCTAACATGATGATGTCACTGCAGGGCATGGGCGGCCCCCCACAGCAGACAATGATGATGGGGGGTCAGATGAGGCCACGTGACATGGACATGGGGTTCAGTCCGGGCCCTGGAATGTTCTAATCCAACAGAAACCTTGTATCTAGAATGTTCTTAGACAGTACGCAAGGATGGAGTCACGGCGTGTGGAGGGTGTTCAGAAAACTCTGATGGACTCAAGTAAAGGAAGTATAATACAAGAGAGGATGTACTCAGAAATGAACAGAATGGAGCTAACCAGTCACCTAGTAATGTCCTGTGGGAACTATTCCAATGGAGACTTGGACAGGCCCAGATTGGAGTACTTTTGCCACAAGAACATTTAATTTTGACTCATGAACTTCAGAATGTATGGGATTGTTGTGCATCAATTTCGCAAAAACTGTTCTTGTGTTTTTTGATTATCTGACTATAAAGATGACTTCAACATCAAAGAGGAATCAACCTAACAAGTCAGCGTGGAGATGCTACAGTATATGTCTACTTTTTTCAAATTTAAAAAACAAATTTGTCATGAAAGTGGTATGGAACAAGAGAAAGGAATAAGAAGAATCTGTGCTTTGTGAAGACTTTAGTGGAACTCCATCTTGTCTCTCGCTCCATTGTTTTGACTGTTTCTGTACAGTATATACGTGTGAGAGTGCGTGTGCGTGCTTGACAGACTGTATGTTTGTGTGGTATGTATGTATGTGTCTGTATGTATAGGCATTCTATCAGTGACCTCTCAACTCCTCTTACCCAACTTTCATTGGGGGGAGGAATGCCCCCTAAAAATACTGTACTGTTTACCATTGGTGGGCTATTCGAATTTTAGTCTATTTTAATTTCCTTTGTAACTCCAGTGTATAACAAACCAAACTATGACCTCATTAAGATAATAGTATTATTAAAAAAGCACAAACATGGACCGTCTGCAGAAAGCGTCTTCTTTCTCTATTTTTACCATTGAGAGCAACACATTAAGTGTGAGGATCCTGGCAGCTTTGCAGCACAATGATAATCCCCAGTCAATTTCAAGTTGTGGATGACATTTGACTCGGTGCTCCAAAACTTTCAGGACTCAACTTTCGCCAGCGTGAATAATATTGCTAATACCCAGATGTGCTATGTGTGTTCTTCTTGTTCCTGTTGTGTTCCTGTTTTGTTTTGACTCTCTTGTTGACTCTGGGTAATAATCATTCCCACAGCAATAATCCCCAAATGGTCAGCAGAATTGGACAGGAGTGGCTGAATGCCACAGCAGGTATGCCAGGTGTTATAGAACTAGAGCTAGGTAGATCTGGTTTAAAAAAAAAAAAAAAAAAAAATTAGTAAGGCAGGTGTGGTGTCCGGAGTGAGACGCACAGAAATGTAAACACGTACTGCTTACCATCCAGTTGACTTCCTCTCTTTTCTCTATTGTATAAGCTTGTCATGTGTTTCTCCATTGGCTTTGGTGCAGAATAGCCTACCAGGGCTGTGGTGATGGACTACAAATAAAAGATATTGTTTTGGTATATACATGTTGTCTATGGAGTGTGTGTGTGCACACGTGTATTTGTCAACGTGGCTCTCGACTATTCACATCTAGTCAATTATGTGGACCAGGTGGTGTCTTTGTCATTCTACACGTCAAACCTGCTTACCAACATTTAGCTACAACAACGAGAGCAAGTCATACTAAGTAGCATTGCAGAGTTGACCTTTTATCAGGTGGTACTTACTGAAGAGCTATTTTCAGAGGACATCACACTTCCAAAATAGACGCAAGCTTGTTGATGCATTTGAACTCGACTAAACTAATTGTGCTTGTCTAACCTGTGTTTTTAAGTTCTACTTGGCTGGGAGGAACAGTACAGAGGCCCTTATGTGAAGAGACACAGAAAGAGACTTGACACTGATCAAAATCTTTATTTATGCCTCACCTCTACAAACCAAACCATTTACATTTTAAGCAGCAGGTCAAGGGAAACTTCCCCCTGATGAAATACGATGCGTGTTATTGTAACACATTAACTCAGGTGCAGGTCTGATGCCATTAACAAATCTCCACAAGTAGGCAACCTATTGTTTCATTCTTCAAACATACTGCAGCAGAATGATTCCCCTTCTGCAGCTTCTACGTGATTATGAAGACATTCACCAACACTTAGACACGCACACTAATATACAATCCACTTCTGCACCCCTTTGTTAGTAAACATCAGATACAGTACATAAAATGAAGTATCCCCCTGAGGAATGAAATTATTGAATATGATCTTTCGATTGAACACAACCAAATGGGCAGAATTATTGCATCAGCAAATACAGGCACTGACGATGCCACATATTTTTTTTCAACACCACCAAAAAAAGCAAAACCAGCAAAAAATTACCTTAAATATTACCGATGTAGGTAAAGCCTGATATAGTTTATTCATCTGTGCCATATACCTCCAGTGTTGTCTAAGAACTATTTAAAAACACATACAGGATCTACACCACTTCACTGGTTGGCATGTTCCTTTATAAGCAATGAACTTGGGCATGGTAGTTTATTGTGAGTCCATTACACATACCATAGACTGTCCTGGTGCTGTAAATTCACTCACTAGAAAACCAAATTTGTATCAATCCACAGCTGAAAAAAGTAGTTGCTGACAGTAAGAAAAACATGGAATATCGCCAGCCTTCATTATGAAACAGACAGATGAAGTGCATGCAAACGGACATCTGTGCACTAAGCATCTGATATCGGGGAAACACTGTATAGGAAGATAGTTTAGTGTGATGTAAACTAAAAGATCTAATCCAAGATCCAAAAAAGTTTCCCCTGGTGTATTCCGACAGTGAGGTATAATGTCTGAGGGTGGTTGGATGGAGTGAACTGAGTACGTCAAAAAATAAAATTAAAACATGATGTGTGGTAACTGTCAGAGTCTAATGTAATGGGTAGCACTGTGTTGAGAGGTGAAGGTTTGTTGAGGGTTCAGGGCTTGGTTAAGCCCTCGACATTGTTGCAAAGAGACTGGTGGAGTTCGGAGCTCAGTGAGTATGCTGAGAGGGCCTGTTTGAACTCCTCCAGGGGGCAGTAGACTCCACTACAGCCTTGTATAAGTTGATCCTGAAAAAAAAAAAAAGCAAGCAATGTATAATAAAACACAAAGGGAAAAAGAAATGCGACAGCTTATTGAATAAACAGACACATTCTCACCCCCTACCTGGCCTATGTATGACACTTTCACGAAGGCCTTGTTGGTCTGCCTGTGTTTGTGCAGCTCCAAAGTGATATCGGCGGCATACGGTGGCCATCTCATGTCAAAAACTCCCAGCGCCATCAGACAGGGGATCAAAGTGGTGTCATGTGCAGAGTACAAAAACAACTTCCTGTATGAGAGAGGATTTCAACAGTGGTTCGTTTAAAGACCACACACAATCAAGTGTGTGCAAGAAATGAGTGTTTCCATCCCCGACGTGTCCCACCTGTCTGGCTCTGATGAGGTACCCTGTAGTTTCTGTTCAATGTTGGCTAACATTGTGTACAGGAGGGGTCCCACACAAAGCTGCAAATTCTCACTGCCAAAAACACAGCAAAACAAAAAAAAATTAAAGATGGCCTGTGGAAAACAAAACAAGTAAAGCCCCCCCACCCTCCTATGCTGACTTGTTTAATCTAACCTCTTGCTGGGTTCGTACACGTGGCAGATCATGTCCACAGCTCTCTGTTCCACTGTATTCCTCCATGTGTCCAGCACTGGTGGGCAGGGCAGGCCGTGTGTCTGTGAATGTGCAGAGACTTGACACGGTCAGTATCAGCTATGCTGCTAAGCAACATAAAGCCTCCAAAGGAAACGTCTTGCATGGCTGAAGGTTTTGTTCACCGTTTTCCAAAGCTATCATTTTATTTTGAGATATTTACCATTTTCCCCTTTATCATAGTTATTTTCTAAAGTGGTGTCTATTTTAAGCCATGACAGCAAAATCTACTGGTAGCTCTATTTTTTTTTTTTTTGTTTCAGTGGATTATCACTGTACTGACTCAAAAATGTGTGGCTGTAATTTGTTAGTTTGAATCCGTTGTAACTGGTAACAGGTAGATCCAAACATGATCAGCGAGAATGTCAGGTAGCTTCAGCTTTGGTTGGTGAGCGGAGAAGATAATTCACCAAAGCCTAATAAAGATGTCCCTTCCGCCTTGTTTCAGATCTCATACTGGCCCCAGTGTGCACATTCAAAAGATGGTTATTTCAACAAAAAATTATATTTCAGTCTCTTGTCTAGAAATGAATTTCTTTCACTGACTGCATTAGAAATCTTTAGATTTGCCATCTGTGCAATTATGAATTAAGTGGGAACATATTTTTAAATATCTTCGGCAATACGTAAATACTATTAATGTAACTCAAATCATGCTTAATCTCTTATTTTAGCTTGTTAATAACTGGATGAACTCTGCTTTAGAGTTTCATCTTACATAACTAGCAGCTTACTAGGTTTACGCCTCTGGCCAGGCTAAGTCTTGATAATAATGGTATGTATTCTGATAGCTTGTGGGGAGACCTAATAAAAGTCATATGAATCATGATGTAGCAGTGTCACCTCTCTGGCAACCATGTCGTCCCTAATGAGGATGAAGTCGACGTGCTGGTGAGAAGCAATGCCCAACGCACTCTGGATGCTCTGCAGGTCTGCTGCAATGTCTGGCAGAGTGGACGACTCTGCCCAGCGGTGGCTGCACAGAACACACAGTGTCAGCCACAAAACACAGACACACCATGACAACCTGTCAGAGGCATCTCAACTCGGCTTATAATTTTGCACAACACGTTATTCGAGAATCCAGTTTTGGGTGGCGAGTTTATTGGATATTTGAGTGCTTGGTGCGACCTGGTATGAAAATGTACTCCACGTACCTGCCAAAGATTTTGAGCATCTTGCATCCGTTGTAGTTAGGATACAGGATTTCAGATTCTGCATCCGTTGTTAATATAGGCACAATTTCTTCAAGTGGAACAGAAAATTACAAAAAGCAGTTTAGATGAGATCCAGAATAGAATAAGTAACATTGTGCACATGTGAATTTCTACCCTACCTTTTTGTTTTTGTTGGAAGAGTCCTGCTACCAGACACTTGGCAGATTCAATGGTCCTCACAATGTTAGTGGAGCGCACACTAAAAATGGAAAAAATAGGTCATGGAGGGCGGCCAACTTCAAAATAGCAAAGCATTTAGGCTGAAATCCTTTGTACTGCACTCATAACACAATGTATCAAAACTGAACAGTACATTCGAGTGTTCATGCTCTCACTACCTGTCATGATTTGCAACACTTACTAGACTTCAGCTGGGTTAAAGGTGGAGCTGAGGAAATGACTCTCCTCAATGTATTTCCTCCTCAGCCTCTTGCCCAGCTCATACACCTGCTGCATGCCCACTGCGGTCAGCTGACCGGGGAATGTGCCACCCTGCAACAAACAAGGTCAAGTTTTACACACAGATGTGGCCTAACAGACACACACCTGCGATGGCATGCAGGAATCCAGAGGGAATGTGGTACAAGGATGGCAGGAGTCCATATTGTGGGATTTAGTTTTTCTAAGCTAAATCCAGCGCAGTAAACCTCTTTAGCAAAGCAGCTGACTCAGCACAAGAAACTATCATTTCCATTGACACTGGCAAACAGGGCATACTATCTCACTGAGGTGGGAAGCTCTACACACAGTTCAGGAGTATTACAGAGAGTGAATGAACCTGCTTTAACGTCATCTGTACGGCTTTGTAATGAATCCTAGTTGCCACTAGAGGGAGAAAGGCTAACACAACACAGGTTATTTTATAACATATAAAACAACAGTCCTTTACCACAGAAGATATTAATTAGTCATAGCATAAAAACACACAGATTTAACTAACACTACTGGTGACTCTTGTCCCAGTAAATGTGCCAGATTGCACAATTTCAGGGCTGTGGCACAGGCACACCTACATGGAATGGCATTGTGTTACTTATTACACCTGTGCCTTTATAACAAACGTTATCACATAAATGTCTGCAGTGAAAACCTGTATTTAACCATCTCCTTCCTGAGAGCAGCGGCTGAATTCGGTCATTCAGCTCTTTTCGTGTCTGACTGCATTCACACTACAAAACACACCTACTCACGGTCAGTATGTTTTTCCGATAGCTGTCTTCTACAGGAGCTGGGGGCTTGGGGCCACCTTGAAGATCCGTCACTACATAGTTGATGTGCGTGTGTGCAGGAGGCTCCAAGAGTGTTGGAACCCATTGGGCCTTTAACGAGACATTAAAGAATGATGTTGTTATATACAGATATTACGTGAGATTACATCTTTTAGAGAGAGAAAAAGGTTTACCTCCATCACATCAGGTATTGACTTAAGTGGGGTTCGAGCACCGTGCCGGAACAGGACTTGGACCAATTTTAGTTCGTAGGGGGAACTGGGATTTGTGTCTGTAGAGGTGTAATGGGAAGCAGTCTGGTCCGGTTCTGTCTTCTTCTGTGACCACAGCATTGAACCAAAAGCCATGGACACCGAACCTAAAACACCTGCTTTGGTCCAAAAAGTCCTCATGGCTGTGCTGTGAACGAAACAGACCATTTGGTTTAGTGTATGTGAATTATCAACACATGCATTAAGGTTAAAAGTAAGAGGAAGAACAAAAAGACATGAAAGTAATGTTAACACAGCAGTCTTGCAACACAAGCTCAAGCTTCCTCTGTACTCCGTAAAACAGCAACTAATGATTACTATTCACTATTTCACTATCAAATAATCTGAAATTAAATTATTAATTGTTTGACCTATTCATGCTGCTTATTTGGCCTTACCAGCAGTCCAGATCTCAGAGATATAAGACTACAAGAACCAGTAACATATTCACTTTGGAGAAAGATTTTTAGCATTTCTGCTTAACAAAATAACACACAGTACATGTATTGATTAATCTGTAAAATAGGTTAATCTCTCAACTAGTGGGAGAAAATGCTCATCAAATTGTACCCAAGGGGGCGTCTTCAGGTTTCTTGTTGTGTCCACAAACAGTCCAAAAGATGAAGAAACCTCCTCTTCACACTTACGAAGCTGTAACATTTATTTTGGCATTTTGACTTAAACGATAACGTCTGACAATTATATCTATTGTTTTGTTGATCGACTACCATGTTGTTTTAGCTCTACTTTACCATATATTGTGTACTAACCTGCGTTAACTGATACAATTAAACTTCCTGGTAAGTCCACGATGATGATGATGATGATGATGATGCAGTAGCAGCAACTTGACGTTAGCTAACTACGTTAACTGTACTAGCTGAAGTAAGGCAGAGTTAAGGTCGATAAACAAATAAATATTTTAACACATTTACGTTAGATATAACCTGCTGTAGCACTGGCTGGTGTAACGAGCTCTTCAGGGGGCGTAACGGCGTTTCTACTCATACCTTTCCTCGTCCATTAAATATTTAAGGTTCATATAACGCTAACGTAACAGTTGTGCAATAAAAACCCAAATACTGTAAGATTAGGACTGTTCGCGGAGTTAGCGAACAAACATTGCTTAACTCGTTTCAACACTCGTCGAAGAAGCACGTTAGGAAAACATCACTTGGCACAATGCTAACGTTAACTCTTTCAAAACTAGCTAACGTTAGTTGCAACACAACACGATAGCATGAAGTTTAACCGCCGTCTCAACGGTCGGCCTAGCTAACTGTGCCATGGCAACGAAGCTCACTCTTCTCACGGGTACAACTAACGTTACTTACTTACTGAAATGTAGTTCTTGTGCTGTCCTGGGTAGAAAACACAGCGTTCAGTCAATGATAAATTCACTTGTCATTCGGCGACTATAGCCACCGGTTGAACCAAATGAGATGTCGGGAACTGTAGGGTAGCAGACGCCACTCTACAATAAAAGTAAAGGTGATAGTTAGGAGGATAAAACTACATTTCCCAACCTCCGGTCTGGCGTGACGTTTTTCTTCTTCTTCTGTTAAAAGATGGTGGAGGAGATGCGTCAGAATGTGCTGCTGCCCTCTGCAGGACGTAAGGTGTATCTGCACATCACAGTGCTCTAGTATTTTAAAGTTTGCTATCACAAACAGGACCAAGCGCGGAGCTCCAGACCCAAATGTTTGCTCAGACGAATCTTTTAGGGTCTGAGGAGTGAGAAAGAGAGAAGAAAATGAAGAGGGATAGAGAAGGTGAGGAAAAGAATAAAGGAAAGAATAAATAAGATTTGAAATGTGAAAACTTAATGATAACAGGTGAAGGGGAAGAGGGACAAGAGAAGGGTACAGAAAGAGGGATAAAGGAGGTTAACAGGGATAACATATATTTGTATTTTTTTAAACTTTATGATCAGAAATCTTCATAGTTTGTTTGTTTTATATTTTTTTCACTCAGTGGAAATTTCCAGGGTTAAATGAGTGGAGCTGAGAGAATGAGAGAAGTTTAAAAGAAAAGAGGAGGAAAAAATAGCGACCAGGGTTAGATCATATAAGGTATATATAACAATATGTTTATCCTACTTTGCTCTAAAGAAATTAATTATAAGATAAAGTAATATAATCTGAGTAAATGTTCTTCTGTTGGCCTGATATTGAATTCACATTATTGACTTTGCAATGTAGGGAATCCTTAATTTGCAGGTTATATATAGGTTTCATGATTAGTAATACTGTTTACACTGAATTCCTACACCTATGTTATGTAACTTAGAAATAATAACAAAAATAACATAACATTTTTGTCCTCTTTAGGTAGCAGGACTTACAATTAGTCATCCTCAACATTTGTAAAGAAATTTGTACAAAAAACCCAGCTTCAATGGTTATGTCTCTTACACTTTGTCATTTTGAATTTCATCCTACATCCTACTATTTATATTATTTATAAATATATATAATACTTTTTATTTATACCCATTTTACAGGAATGACATTCAAATAATATACAGTGAAAGAACTTATACTTTTTATTATACTCAAGGTAAGTTTTGATTACCTTTTCAATTCAGTTCCCTTTTAATTGATTGTCATTATACCAGTTCAGTATTGACAAAATCTGAATAATACTCACCTTGTATCCTGAAAATAAATCTCATACAGGTTTACGCCATACTGTCCAAAAAAGAAAAAGCCTGACGACTGAAATCTGAGATGCATATATGAATGTCTTGAATGGTACATTTTTTAAGAAATAAGAAGCCAACAACAAATACCCACACAAGTGCATAAGAACATCCCCTCAGCCTTGCCTTTGAGTGATTTACAGAGAGATGATTTTATTGAATAGCAACGTGCAGCTTTCAACCCAGTCTCAGATTGTGACAGACCAAGCTGGATATTACCGCTCAGCTTCCTGGCAGAGATGACTAGACAGTCTTTGTTTGTGTAAATACTGTACATCTTCCCCAGTCTGTCTCCTTCAGGCCCCTTCTGCTGACTGAAAAATGCAAACGGTGATAAGATACTGATCTACAAATGCAGGGAACTCTTCATCAATGTATTTCCTTCACCAGTACATAGCTGGTAGTTCTTTATTTCCGCTTGTATTTTAACTTACAGCATTTCTGTATTGACCACCATGATTTCTGATGTGGTACAAGTTGATGTATTCTCTCTGATTTTCTGAGCTCAGTGTAAGATATTCAGTGTGTACATCTACATTTATATCATTTAGTAACGTATATGCGTCTGTATATGTTGATGTTGCATGAAGATCTAAGAATGCTTACATAAATCACTGACTTGAGGACAACAGAGCAGATTGTACAGCTGATGATTTATTAGTTTGTGATGGGTTAGTGATGATCTTTATTGCATAAAGGTTTGTGTGAAAGAACCAAAAACTGCAGTGAATGTACAGCAAGCTGAATGTTTGCTGTGGGAAATATGTAGGAATAATCTTCAAGTTGCAGTCAGTGTTCATTTAGAAACTGCTGTCGTACACAGCCTGTACAAATATCCTGCAAACTTTAAGAGCAAGACACTAGAAAATGAAATAAAATACATTCAAAGACATCAACGGAAACATATATTGCATAGGGACAAATTCACTATTTACACAACGGCTCCAGGAGAGCAGCTGAAGGACTTAAGTGCAATGTTGCCACCCAGTGGTCGGATCTTCTCTTAACAGCGTCCGAGCAGGACCTCTTCTTTTTCTTCTTTCTTGGATCCCTCTCGAAAGGAAACTCCTAAAACAGGCTACATTCTCTTATCACTTGTGCACACCAAGGCTCCAGTCAAATGTATAACTGATGAATGAGTTTTACTCACACTATTTTTAACTTTAAAGTGATCTGTTTGTTGGCCTGTGGATGAAGTGCAATCAGGTTAGCAAGTCAACATATGGCTTAATTTAAATGTACAGTCTTTGTCATGGATTTGCAAAAATATATATAGAAAACATGTTTTATGGAAATAGATATATTTTTACACTTTTTAAGGCACTTAACCTTGTTAATTGAAAATATGCTGCATAAAAATACCCAATTTATATACTGCTTGTATAAGCTTCACAGTTTATTGCATATTAAAGTCCTTGTTTTCTCTTAATGTATCTTTTATTTTTTGCTGCAAGAGAAAGAAACTGTTGGTTGTGGCTATTAAAGTTACCTAATCTTAATTGTATAGTTGAGATGTGTGTCATATTATGGATTATAATGAAAGGATTCTCACACCAATACAGTTACCCTGTTCTCGATTCAAAATTATTTTTCTTTTGCAGTTTGGTTGTCAGTTTTTTAAGCTCTGGGACAGATTGGTTCACAAACACTATCTGCTCACAGAGTTCACACATGTCAAGTTTACACAGTCCACTCACGGATCTCAGTGTCACTCTCTAAAGTCTCGTCCATCCTCTATAGTCAAGTGTCAGGCTTCAGTGTCAGAGTTTGCATAAGTAGCCTGTGCTCACGTCGTGACCCCTTCACTCAGACTCCTCTTGTCTGTGTCTTCCTAAACTGATCTTTCTGTCCCTTCTCTTTGGCTCTGAAGGTCAAACCCGTCCTCTCCTCCTGATCAACCACTTGTGAATCTATACTGCCAGGTCATCTTGGCGAGCCCGGCTGCTGCCCCCACTGGTCTTGCTCAGGCGGCGTTTGTCCTTCATGTAGCCGGAGTGCATCAGAGGCGATGGGGAGCAGCTGTTGGTCAGCTCTGTTGGGGCTTGGTCATATCTCATCCTCAGGAAGTCTTCCCCATCCTCCATGTTGTCGCAGCTATGATGCCGCTCGGTGGCCAAGTTGACTGAGTTCTGCTGCAGCGCCATCCTGTTGTTGAAGGGGTGAGAGGCCATAGAGGTCATGGCGTTCAAGGAGCTCGGGGCTGCCAGGCACTGGCTGAAGTCAGGGGGTGGGGTGCAGGAGGCCGAGGGCCGGGGTGGGCTGTTGGGCTCCAAGGCTGTGGACACGGCCACTGTCACAGCTCTCTGGTTGCTCCTCTGTAACGCCCTCTCGCGTACACACCTCCTTGCACTCTTCCATCCAAGGTGGTAGAGCTCCAACACGGAGAGCAGCAGAGACACACCGGCCACCACCAGCATGAAGACAATGAAGACGTTCTTCTCTGTGGGTCGGGACATGTAGCAATTGACGGGGTTGGGGCAGGGCCAGGCCTTGCACAGGTACAAAGCCTTGAGGAACACCCCATAGATCAGGTACTGCACCACAACAAATGTCACCTCCATCACTGTACGGATCATGATGCTCAGCATGTAAGTCTGCAGCAGTGCTCCTCTGAGGCGAACATGTCCAGTCCCATCAGATGTCATAATTTTTCCGCCCTCCTTCTGCTGGAGGTACTCCTTCTCCCCCTCCAGGTCTCCTCCGCCTTCCCCTCTCGCCTCCTTCTCCTCCTGCTCCCTCCTCCGCTGCTTCTCCTCCCTGCGCACCGTGTGCATGGCGTGGCCCATGTAGATGAGGGATGGTGTGGAGACAAAAACAATCTGCAGCACCCAGTAGCGGATGTGGGCAATGGGGAAGGCACTGTCATAACACACATTGGTGCAACCGGGCTGCTGAGTGTCACACAGGAAATCGCTCTGCTCATCGCCCCAGGAGGACTCAGCTGCCGTGCCCAGCACCAGGATGCGGAAGATGAAGAGGACGGTGAGCCAGACTTTTCCGACTGAGGTGGAGTGTTCCTGGACCTCCTCTAGGAAATTCCCCAGGAGACTCCAGTCCCCCATCACTGCTCACAGGCCGAACACACACCTGAGACACAAAGACTGGAGAAGGAGGAGAGAAAGGGCGGAAAGAGGGTGCACTAGAGGTGAAAAGGTGTCACTGAGGTGGAGAAGTGAAGGAAGGACAGAGCAGAGAGGAAGGTACAAAAGGAGAAAAGAGAAATACAGATAATCAGTTACAGTCAGCTGTAGGTCCTCTATACGCTGCTGATGAAATGACCTGGGCGTGTGTGTGGCATTATAGGCATAAAAATAGCCTGTGAATTGCTTGAGGACTGGACACTGGCATGAGAACAACCATTTTCCCATGAAAGAAAGAGAGAGACGAACAGATAGAGGAAGGAAGAGGAAGTTTGGGAGTCATGTAAAAGTAAATAATGAGGTTGTTTTAAGAAAAATAATTAAATATTATTTTGTGTGTGTTTACATTCCCCCTGTGCAATCCAAAATTATGTATGACATTGAAACCACAGGGCACCACAGGGCAAATTAAAGCTAGGAGACTTTGTCCTTTTAATGCTGTGACCCAGCCTGAGCCACACAGTCCCCATCTTGCCTGTGGACCATGACCAGCAGATTCACTCACAACAGACAGAACGGCAGCTTTGATGTCCTCTGAGCAAAAATGAATTCCTCCTACACGCTGCAATCTGGATCTATCTGAGAGCGTCAATCAGATCTCTCCAACTATTCGCTGTGCATGTATGCTTTCACCCCTTGACTCCAGCATTAGTAAGAGTTTGGGTAAGACCCAAACATGGCAGTGACAGGCTGGCAAGTCTCACTGGAGAATGACCCTATAAGGCAGTTCACCGGACAGCTTTAAGGGGACAATAAATGACCCCGTCTTTGAGGGGTTAGGAAAACCCATCAAACTCCATCAAGGGGTGACCTCTGACATCTATATGCACTATGTATGTATGCCTACTGCCAGCTTTTACTGTGCAATTAGAGATCAAAGACAGATGAGCTATAACATATAAAATGAGGGCTGAAAGTAACAGTTTGACAGGTTTTTCCGACACGTCACATATCTGAAGTTACTGCCCTACTTGGCAAGGTTATAGAAAACGTACACATTCTTCAAAAGCTTTGTGTTAAGACTAACTGTTATTCTAATGGTGTGCCAGGTAGAATATACAGTATAATCACCATAACCACAGAGGGTGAAAAAAGCCAAACAGGGAGTTAATATCCTCTCTTACCCCTCCTCTCCACGAGCAGTTGCTTCCATAATAAGTTTCTCCCATTGTGTAGTCCACTGTGCAGGGCTTTGAACTGCCTGGCTGACACTGACACTGGTTATGTGTGTGAGAGAGATGGTCTAAATGACCATGACCATCTGTCCCTCTGTCTGTCTCTCCCCCTCCCTCTGTGTCTCTATGAGGTATATATATGGCAATAAGATGGAAAATCAGAGCGTGCTCTTTATCTCTAAAGCAGAGAGAGGCGGGAAACAAAACACCCCCAATAGAACATGTGGGAGAGGAAATGTTCAAACTATTCACGCACAAGGCTGATTCGCAAATGCATACCATAGGAAAGCTTGGGGTCTGACACACTGTTTTCCAGCATGCAACTAATACCCGCTAACGTCAGACAGACTGGTCACAGTTGGAGACCAGTGGGATCATCAGTTAGTTAGGTCCTCGTCCCACTCAGGGAACTGGCTCAAAGCCTTCCTTGGATTAAGTTGATGATCTTTACTGGAAGTAAATCACAAACAGGCAGAGAGTTGGAGGAGGAAGGGAGTGAGAGTCCAGCCAGCACAATAACAGGAGGTGCACAGAACAACGACCGTGTTCTTATCAGCTAATACTGACAACAGGCTTTCCTCACCTGTGCAGACCCTGCTAACAATAAATCTAGACTTCAAAGCTATCCTTTGTGATAGTTTTTAATCGCACCATGACAGGCCTCTACATGTATTGCATCAAGTACAAAATACAATCTTTAAAATCTAAGTGGTCTAGTTATAGGAGACAACAAAAATGCTGTTGTTAAACAATGTCTTCCTATTCCATCTATTCCTTGAGTCGTAAAACGTGAACATGTTAAAAGAAGTGAGGGTTTACTGTCACTGGTGTGGTAGGCCTACAATGATATTCAGATACTTTAGTAGCAATACTCCTTTGTAAAAATATTCCGCTACACGTAAAAGTCCCTATAATGAAAAATGTAGTCAACAAACACCATATAAGTATCAAAATGAAAACTACTAATTTTAAATGAAAAAGAAAAAAAAAGAATGGTCCCTTGAAGGTGGCCAAATGTCATTATATTATCGGATTACAGTATTATCACTTATCACTGATGCCTTAACATGTACGCAGCATTTTAATGTTGTAGCTGGTCAACTTCATATAGTGTTAGTTAGCTTAATCTAAACAGGACTAGTCTCCAGCCATCCTCCATCCAGCATCTCTGTGACGATGTAGATTTAGCTCAAAGCCCCTGCTAGCATGCTAACATGCTAAATAGGTATAATGTTTACTCTGCTCACCATCTTAGTTTAGTGTGTGAGCAGGATAGTATTTGCTAATTATTACTAAACAGTACAGTTGAGGCTGATATTTGGTCACAAACTGAAGTATAATAGAACAATAAACATTTTGGCTGGATGTCAACTTAAGGGATCACCAAAGTAATAACAATTTATCCTGAGGGAAATATGAATGTCTGTACCTAATTTCATGGCACATCCATCCAACAGTTCTCTCAAAGGCACCCACAGTACACACACTACTATTCATACACTGTCATGGGAATGGGAGCTTTCTTTTCCTGAGAAAAGTAAAAGTGGAATTCAGATCAGCTGGGGAGAGGAGTATAGTCTCTTTGTCCTTCCCTCAACTACCTCTTCCTGTTCTCAGAGGAAGCAATCCCAAACAATATGATTTCCGAAGGACAAAAGAAACAAGGTATTAAAAAGAGTGGGAGGCCGAGGGGCAGAAAGGTTAGAGCCAAGCTAACTTCTCTGCTGTAAAAGCACCTTTTACTGCAGACTGTCTATCATACCTGTGCTCCTGTTGGCTCTCTGGAAGCCTGGCAATAACCATGGATTTACTGTCATACACTGGGCCCTTTGCGGAGCGGTCTGGTTTGCCTGTAGACCATCATGGCTGTCATATTTGTTTATAATCTCTGTGGCAGAGTAATGGAGAAGTAATGGACAATCTGGTTATAAGGTATTTGGAACGGTGAACTGCGCAAATGAATGTATTATGCACCTCTGAGTTATTTCTCTTTGACGTAGATCAAAGCGTCAGCAGAGATCTCTGAGTCTCTCCACGGGGGTTTTATATGCGTCCTTTACTGAGGAAGAGTGTTTGTGAGTTCCATGGAAAAAAAAGAGTCTAGGATAGGTGTGCGAGAGATATTATGATAAACTAAGTGAGAAAGTAGACTGTATGATCTGTCGCCAAAAACTACAGCCATTTCACCATTTCAATGTCAACTCAAACTTAAACTGGACTAACAGGCTATATTTAAACTTCCAGTCAAATGTGCATGAACTAACACTGAGTGGGTCTGGATAGGCACCAGGCAGCTTCGAGAGAAATAGCAGCTACTACACTGCATCACTGTGAAGTGACGGCTGCCGCTGTGACTCGCTGCAGAGCAACAGGCATAAATATTGGGTATTTTCTCTACTCTGCAAGACAACAATAAATCTTGCGGCCTGTTGGACCAGCCACACTGTTGCCTTAGAGGGCAGTGACTCTGGGCTGTGGCAGCAACTCAGCCTGGAGAAAACCCCTGGATGGAAGTTTTAGGATATCATAGCATTAGAGTGCGGAGATAAACAGCATTTCTCTGTTGTTGTCTTTCATTTTTAACTCTCTGAATGTAAAAATAATCAATAAAGTTTGTGATGAGTTTAAAAACTGAACTCTTTGCCATCTCTCTTCCAGTCTGTTCCCATATTATCTCCCAACACTAGCTGGTTCCCCTTCAGGCCGCAGTGTATCCACTGGCCAGGAACAACAGGGGGCAGGGTTGATTTAAACATTCCTTCAGTGATCTGCAGCTTTCAGAACTAAGCCCTGTTTGACAGACTGCGGATCCTCATAGAGGACCATGATACACTGCCTGCTCTACGCTGTCCTCATAAACAGACAGGCAATTAGATGGTGGGGTATACATTTTCTCGGCCTGCTTCCCTTTAATTGGACATGTTTAGACTAACATCACTGGAGGAAAAAGTATTTACACGGTGTTGTGCATTAAGTACGATTGTGTTATTATGTATGTCTGGGGGGATTTGCTGGAGATGAAGTCAATCTTTAAGCAAGGATCCCAACGCGCTGGCTTAACAACCACATAACCTGACAAAGTCATTTATCGTTTTGATTAGAAAGTAAAACACACTCAAGAAAACTCATATTTTTCCTAGAATAGTGTCTACAGTATTTGATATATCCTAGAGGGACAAATTAGGCCACACAGTCTCACATTGGAGGGACCCGATTCTAAAAAATATTGTGAAGAGACAAATTTGGCCGGCTGGAGTATGATGTCTTTATAACTACATGGCTCTACTATTTGTTCCAGATCACAAAGACGTCAAATATTTGGACTTAATGGCCTCGTTATGTCTGTAAATAGATCATTCCATATCTGAACATTTAATCTTGAGAATTGTATTACCTGACACCTTAGTGTATGTATTACCTTAGTGTTTTCGTAGTTTTTCAAAATAAAAGTAAAACCTCCCATTAAGGTTTCACTACCTCTTTTCAAGAAAGTCCTCAGTGTTTATTTGACAGAAGAAGAAAGAAGACAATATTAAAGTCATATAAAAATGTTTGCCACTCAATGGTTACTGCTGAGAATAATTGATGCATCATTGCGTTCAGTATCAGGAAGTTGGATGGACTTTCTTGTTGACATAAATTAATAATAATCTATAGCACTCTACTGTAAAGCTTCCAAATGTCTCTCACTTAAATCTTACAATCGTACAAGATCCGATAGATACTTTGTACATATTCCATATCCATGTGCTAATCTTTATCAGGTATTATCAACCTTTTAAATAGGATGGACTGCAAACTCTCCTCAAGATTCCTTCATTCCCGTTAGAGATATTAAAGCTTTATTATCCTGAAATTTTTAGGACTCTTGTAATTGCTTTCTTTAATTCTGTTTGTCACTTGATTGTTGTTTATCTGACTTTTTATTTCCTGTTTGCTGGTTGTGTGGTTGTCTGACTATCAGTGTTATTTGTTCCCAGTTCTCCTTTGAGAAAAGAGACTTCCTCACTGAGTAAAGTTACCAAGGCAGATAAACTCTACATTACAGCTCTTATTAAATGACCCCAAATGAAAAGCCTCTGCCGGGAGCTCTATATACAAAATATCTTTGCCGGTAGTGGTTCACTGTGCAGTGTTGTGACAGCTCAGCAACGTTTCAGCGGAACAGCCGCAGCAGAGCACGAGGAAAATGTCAGACCAACCACACAACTGCTCTGCGCTAACACATTCATATACAAGTTTCATCAGTCTCGTTTGACATCAACAGACATGCCAAACATACCCAGGCTGCAGTTATTCAGCTCAGTGATTATTATTTTTACCCTCCAATGAAAGCTCTTTCATGAGGTTATTTAGGTATAATAAAGGAAATAAATAAGGATTATTTATTTTATGTGACATTTTAGAGATTTTATTAGATTTATTGCACCTGTGTGTCAAAGTTGAAGCTTAAAAGGCATGAAGTATATATGAAGCATGGCTTTTAAACTTGGATTTTAACACGTCTAGAGGGTCAATCTCAGTATGCTTTACAGCAGCTGCAGGACTGCATGGGTGGCGTGCGTATCACTCCCATGAGTGCTGGGATTACGATCAAGGATGAGCATGTTTAAGTTTAGCTGTTTTGGCTTTGTGGAGGGGTGAGTTAAGGATAGTTTGACCTACAAAGTGGATCTGATGCGGGATGCGGGATGTAAGTCACCTGTTGCCACCGCTTACAGGCCGGCGTGGATCTGGGCTGCCATATATCAGTCACACCAGCAGAAGCCAGCGGGCCGATGTGCTGCCTGCTACCCTACATGGCTGTCTGGCTCTTCATCTGCCCACTACTGTACACAGACCCACAGCCCTGTTATGATCTATTGTTCAGCTGCATATGGCATTACACTGGAACCCACAGGCCAGACAGCGGCAAGGTGTTTCATGGAGGAAAATTCTGACTAACACACTCCTGATTGAAATTCCTGGTTAGCTGCTATTTCTGGGGGGATGACAGATTAGATGTTTGGCTGGTTTCGATCTTATGTTTATTTTGTTTTTTATGTCTTTTTTATTTTGGAGATTCTGTAATGTAAATCGATCCTTGAATGTACACAAATCTCACCTGCTGTTTGGCTTGTTATGTTCCACTGAGTCTTTTTTATGACCGTGCTGGGAGCCGGGGTGTCACAGTGCTGGTTATTTTTCAGACCACAGACCCAGGCTGAATAACTTGATGTTACTTTGTCTGATGGTGTATGAAATAGATTTGTTTTGTGGATACTCATTTAAGTGACGGCACTTTTTTTTTTACTTTATTCAAAATCTCATCTTAGAGTCATAAATATATTTTGTGATGAAGACTATAATAAACTACATTTAGTCAAGCACTGAATTGCCCTTAAATACAGTCCTGCGGTACTTTACTTTCTTTACTTTACTTTAAAATTTCATTATTTACTTACTAAGTACTTTAACTTTTATACTATACTAGTACAAATTGCTTCTGCTAGTGCCTCTGTACTTTTAATGAAGTAACATTTTGATCACAAGACATTTACTTATAATGAAGTATATTTACTCTATTATTATATATATTTAATATAGCAGACTTATCAGATTTATTTGTTTAATGTCTACCTGTAAGCCAGCACCTCTCTAAAATAAGTGCGCATTTTCCTACAGTTCACAGTTCTCTAGCATTAATTTACGTGTATTTTGTCAATTCGAATTAATGAACAGCTATATGAAAGCTAGTTTAGTTCACCTAATCAAAACAGGAAACTTGCAACTCACATATTTTTAGTCATTTCTGTGTAGAGACAAGAAACCTTCATGGGAAATTTGTGATAGCATTCAAACAGAATTTCATCTTGAGACACCACAGAGATAATAACTCCTCAAAATCTTCATACCGTATGTACACATACAGTATGAGCACATACAGTACAGTATGTGGCTCTATCTTTTGAGGTCTCCAGTGCTGCACTTTGTTTGAATATATTGTCTCTTTTGAGAGTTATGAGCAGAGAGGAGGTACAGAGACAGACAGAGTGCGATGAAAAGAGTGAGAGCGAGTAGGGTGATAACTACCTGCCAGGGAGGACAGGGATCCTTTAAACCCACTGGCCCTCTCACCCCATCTCACCCCATTGCCCCAACACTACCAAGATATCATCTCTTTCTCAGAGACCTCATCGCTAAGTCCACTGCTGTAGTTTTTTTAGTCAGATGCTTAAAGCATTTTCCCAAATGTCTTCTAGTCTTTTACCTGAGTTTTATGTTACTTCTGATGTTCATTTCGTCACTTACCTGCTGTAGGATAGCGGTCTGGAAGGCTGTTTCTGATCAAGCAGAGGCTCCTTATCTGTCCCCTGGTGAGACAAGTCTTCCTTCAACTCAGTGGCCAAATAGCAGGTGATGGTGCAGACATGAGCAGGCTTGGCGCAGCGGTGGGACTACCTTCTTCTTCTTGTGAATATCAACAGGAGCTGGCTCTTGAGGACGGCGTCTGAGCTTCGTGTCGTCTCACCACCAAACTGTTAGTCCACACAGGGGGGCATGAGAAGAAAAGCAGGGGCATCATGAGAGAGTGTTTCCCCCCATGGCCCTCCCTTCTGTCTCTCCTCCTCCATCTCCCCCTCCTCCTCTTCCTCCCCCCCTCTGCTCCCCCTTTCTTCTTACATCCCTGGTACTCTATTTTTTGCTGGGAAGCATTCTTCGGCAACAGGAGGGGAAGTGGAATTGTTTTCTGGGATCAATGGCAATTCCACTCAACTTCCAGAGTGCTCTTGTTTACTATGTGGTCCCTTAGGTTTACAGCTCTGCTGTCTGTGCTGTGTTCAGTCCCAGGCACAGTGAAAGTCCTATAATGCAAGATTAAAAAACAACAACAAAGTATTCACAGTAATTTAGCTTTTTCTGTGAAGGTAGTAGTAAGTTAGAAGTAAGAAGTAAAAACAAAAATCACAAAAATGTGATTTTAGCTTTATTTTGGTGATCCACAGTTCACCTAAATGTGGGTTTAAAGAAGTTAAAAACAAACCAGTGGACACAGAAGAAACAGTCACGAAGTCAGGTCTTACCTTACAGGCTTTGGTGAAAATACTGTATCTACTTTGTTCATTTGTGTGTCTCTGTCTCTCTGGCCTCACTCCTCCGCTCAGAGCTCGTGCTGGTCTGAAACCACTTGCTGAACTTTGGGATGTGAACAAAGAGTCATAGACAAAACTCAAAGAACTCATCCTCTTTCTTTCGTTCCACCTCTTTTTCTTGTTTGTCATACAATGTGCAAGCTCTAGCCTATGTCGCTCTGCTCTGCAGCCTGCCTGGGGATACATGCTGCATTATATAATGGGAATCTTTTAGGTTTGATTCCTCCTTGCTGAAGGGGCAACGTGCATTCAAATAGCTGTAATTATACAGTGAGGGCATACAGTTCGTATAAGCACTCACTCATGGACAGACAATTCTAATGTCCTTTCACCAACAGATGTGACTTTAATCCTACATTTGCATTATTCTTTGACATGTTAACATGACATCTATCATCTCCTCTTTCTTCCTGTTCTCTTCCTTTGGGAAATACACTACCGCAGAATCTGGTTAGTTTAACTCCAGGAAGACTCCAGAAAGTATCAGCACCCAGCCAAGAAATAGTTTGGCAAATGACCCTGTAAAACTACAACACTGTCGTATTATGACAAATGAGATATAACATGTTAATTACTGAGCTTCAGAGGTGTTGGTATCGTTGGAATTTAAAAAACTGTCCTCCCAGGAAAATTAGAGCAACAGTCGTGTAGGAAAATGCCTAAAAACAGGACTTTAACATGGGAGATTGCTGCTAGTTTCCCAGTTCCTTCCAACAATCAACAGTGGTTCTTTTCATCATGATTTGTCCATTATCCTAATCAAGTGCCAAAGGCCCTGAACCTCAGCAAAGTAGTACTTAGTGTTAACCAAAAACAAAATGTTTCCCTATTACAAAAATAGCTATTTAAGTAGTATAAGTTCAAGTCATTTTTTAAACCCAAAACCAAGTTGTTTTTGTGTCTAACCCATACCAAACCTTTAGTATGCACTATGGATGTATTTTGTTGTTTAGTTTGAAGACTTGCTGGGATTTTGCTACCTTTGAACAGAGTTCAGTCTTTGTGCTAAGCTAAGCTAAGCTAAGCTAACTGGCTTCTGGTGGTAGCTGCATTTTTAAATGTACACATGTGATTCATACTCATTTAACTCTCAGCAAGAAAATGAATAAGGGTAGGTGCGTAACATTCGGAAGGATCAATTGGTAGAAATAGAATATAATATTTAAGGTATGTTTTCATTAGTGTATAATCAACTGAAAATAAGAATCGTTTTGTTTTCCTTAGAGTAGCCCAGAATGGATAAAACCAAACACTGACTCTTAATAGAGCCTTTCCTATATGTTTAGAAGGTATGGCCAATTTTTTTTTGCAGGATGGCAAAGTCATGACCATCCAACTCTGCCTCTGATCGGCTAGTACTCCTTGCTTTCAATGATTTGGTTGGTTAAATTTAGGCCAGAGGAGTGAGATTAGTTAGGATAAGATTGTCAGGGTTAGTCAGTCAGAGGCAGAGAGGGGCAGGTCATGACTTCGCCATCCTGGGAGAAAAAAAACATGGTAAACAGGAGGGTGAGGCGAGGACTTTGTATTCTGCAACTATACTGCAATAGATTCCACTTAATCTCACACCGGTTCTTTAAAGTAAATTGGCACTTTATTTGAATATTTGAATACTTCTACTCAGTTTTCACCTCTCTGCAAATGTCACAGTCCATTCAGTGCTCTGAATGGCCAAATTTTCTTCTCCAACAAGTGCGCCTTTCACCACGGAGCAGAAAAAATGCTATTGCATGTATAAATAGCAGGAGAAACCAAGTGATTAGGATCTCATGACAATCCTTGCCAAACCTCTGGCCAGTAGCTGTGGCCCTGTCTGTTGTACTTGTACTTGTACTCAGTGGTATTCATTTTAATATTTCATAACGGTCAGGGGTTACCTCAACTTGGAAAAACAGTAAGGCTGAAGCACCTTTTTCCTTAAGTATCTTAAAGGTTGCCGGTCGTCGGAAAGAATTGGCTGTGATTTCCGAGTTTTCTTAAACAAAAGCCCACGGAGCACCTAACATTGCTTCAGGCCTCAGTCAGTTAAACTCCACTGTTCAATGGAGCGTTTGAAGGGATGGAAAAGCTGTTGCTAATTCCTAATTACGCAGCTTTCCTTAGTTTAAAATCTACTCTGACGTTTCCATTGTGCTGCTCATCAGGGCGGATTTAGAAGTGGAACAGCATTCACACAGCATAACAGCATGGAGTGATTTGTAACAAAGAAGTGATGTTCCACGACTTCACTTAATCTCATCACTTACAGCTTCTCAGCAGTGCCAGGATGAGGTCTGAATGCTAGTGTGTTACAGAGAGATCAAGAGCAAGAAAAGGGAGACAACAACTGCATGTGTTTATGTGTGCCCCTGTGTGTGAACATAGTGTATGTGTACTTGAATGTTTGATGGAAACAGCCCACACTGCCAGGATGCATTAGTGTAACCCACCCCACCCACCCACTAGCCTGACCCCAGCCTGCTATTCTGCTTGTGACACAAACCTATTTCAGCCCTGCCTCACCCGCGTCCGAGGGAAGCCAGGCTTGATGGACACGGGCTCCTGAATGGCCATCCGAACCTCATATACACCCTCATACACTCATCTCTGTAACCCACTAGTGGCTGCCTGGGATAAGGTTATTTATTTTCCTTTGTACATTATTCCTCTTTTCCCTTTTTAATAAATATTAATTTGTTGTATTAATGAAATGCTGATATATGCTTGCGTGGAAAACAAAGAAAAACAATAAATTGGGGGAAAAAACAAATCAGTTTTCTTTGTCAGTAGAGACTTCAGTTTCCTTGTTGTTGTTTTAACTTTACGTTTATTAAAATCAGTTATTGTATCTAAATGCTTTATGAACTGTTACTAAATCATTTATTAATGATTCATAAATCAATACTAAGCCATCTATAAGGGCAACTGCAACTCTTATTGCGCTCTAAATCAACATTTCTAATGGACAGTTGGATCATGTGCAAAGCCGCAGTGCATCTGGAGCAAAAATCATTTCTTCACATCGTATTAACATGTATAACTGTGGGCTGTGGATAGATTATTATTAGAAAGTGAGTGAACTAGAAAGTCCAAGTTCAAGTTCAAGCCTATTATTTGTCCCAGGGGGGCAATTGGTGCTGCAGCAGTAAAAACCACACAAAGGGAGGCACACAACATAAAAATATCCAACATACATAACCGCACATAACATGGAGAGGGTTAACTGTCCATTAGAGGGGCCTTCCTAAAAATGTGTCAATCTATCTCTTGGCCCTGAACCTATTTATTGTTACTAAGAAAAAATCTTATTAAGAATTGGTCACAAATTTAAACTTAGGAATAAACTATATGAGGCTTTGACCAGAGAAGCAATACTTGTTAGTAAGATTAATTCATTGTCAACATTAAATCCAATGCTGCTCTTACAAATTGCTTTTATTTATTTATCTATTCATAATGCATTACTAAATTATGTATTAACAATAAATAAATCATTTTATTACTACATATAAACTCCAGTAGTATTGAACTGGGTCACAGTTCACTCAGTTTAGCGCAAGACATATCCAAGTAACACAAACTGTGTTTATTTGGTCTCAGTGTGAAATAATGTACAACACCATCAATCCTCACTCTCAACTCATCAGCATCTTTACCATTAAAACCAGGTTATTATTAAACCAGTGCAGAGAAGAGAGCACATGGTTACGGGCAGTAAGTGTTTATCCATGCTGTTTGCTCATTATAGGCTGGCAAATCTTTGAGCCAACAGGTGAGGGATTGCGAGAAGCTGACATGGTGGACGGTCAATCGTTCATCGGGTATTTTAGACTCCTGTCACTTAGGACTCCATCTGTTTCCAACACTGTTTGAGTGTACATATTTAGACTGATGCTATTCTTACCAGCTTGTCTCTGACCGTGATGAAATGCTGTCTGGAAGCATTGATGATGGATAGCTTATGAATGCATATATGGGTCACACAGGCATTATCATGTGTGTCAAGGATGGCTGTTTTGGTTCTTGTTTATCTCTGTTTTTCCATCAGCCCCATGCGTCTGTGTGTGACTTCTTGTCTGGACACAATTTCTTTAGAAGAGGACATTTTCTTGAGTCACTCTAAATACATTATTGCTATACCATCTGACTGAGTGTAGAAGGACCACAATCAGCAAACAACAAATGTATTTATTTATTTATTTTATTTGTTTTTGTTTCACTTTTGTGATAAATCCATTTAAATGTTTATCTCTGACATTACAGAGTCATCAGCCAACAAAGAGACTTCAGTAGTTACATCATTATCTGTCTTTAATTGGCTATCATTACCTAACCATAGCCACCAAAAGCTATGGTCATACTAGACCAAGTAAGACTGTTGCAGCATAATCCTTTGCGATTAATTGATAAAGAGTCTTTTCTACTGCTTTAATGTTATTTAGAGTCACTCAAAATCTGCTTGTAGCATGAATTAAATCAAAAACACAGAATGAGATTTTTTTTTAAAAGTGAGCTAAACCATTGATTTCAAACTCAAATTGGCTTAAGCCACTGCTGGTATTGTCATAGGAGGGCCACTTCGATGTACAAGTACTACAAGAAAGCACAATATTAAAAATTAAACAATTTTTATTACCAACATCACACTTAACAAAAACAAATACAAACAGCAGTTTCTTTCCTTTTTTATATCATCATTTTATATAATTTTTGTTGTTTCGCTGCCAAACAACAAATTAAGTCCGACATCTGCTCTTTTCCTTTGACCTTTGCCATTATTTTGTGCCAAATGAAATACATTTCATTAAATAGAATTGTGTTTTTTCTTAATTGTATATATCAAGGGGTAGTTTAATTAAATTAATATGAAACAACTAGAATATAACAATAAAATAACAACTATAAATAATAATTTCCGTACAGATTGTAATCTAATATTAATATAATATCTATTTTTCTAATCTAATCTAATGCAATCCAATACAACTATACTATACTATACTTTTTTTTTGTGATCAATCTTTTATTGAAAAATGTACAATATATATATTCACATTGTCATGGCTCTGCTCCCCTCCTGCTCCCTTTGCTCCTCCTCCTTCCCTGTGTGCCTGATGAGGGTGCAGCCTCCATTCTCCTCACCTGCTGTCTCACCTGCTCTCAATCATTCATCATGCCTCAGCCTTCAAGAACCCGGTTTTCCTCCAACTCATCGGCAGATTGTTTCAGCCAACTTAGTGGTAACTTTCGTGGCTCCTTTCAGTGTCTAGCTTTCCACTACATGTCCACCCGTGATTCTCCTGCTCCAGCTCCCTTGTCTAACCATTTCTCTCCTGGCTTCAGGAACCCTAGTGTGCAGTTCAGTTCCCAGAGTCAGTCTCCTGTGCCTCCGTGTCTCCGGTCTCCCTTGTCATTTCACCTGCCTGTTCCTGCTGCGGCCGCCCCTCTTCCCCCCCCCAGTGTGTGTGTGCGGAATAAAAACCCTTAAACCGTCCATCTTGTCTGTGTGTCTGCTCCTGGGTTCAGTAAACTACCCCTGTCAGAACAATCTGGCCAACATGGACCCAGCGGACCCAGACTCCGTCCGAAGCGCACTGGCCTACCAAGGACAACGAGTGGGCCAACACGAGGAGGTTCTGGACGAGATCATGGCAGCCATCCAAGACCTTCGCTGCAGTGTGGCCTCCCTTGGATCCAAGCTCGATCAGGTCTCCACCCCTCCCACAGCTCCTACCACCGCCACTGAAGCAGCTACTCCCTCTGCCTCCCCAGCCATGCCGCATGCAGCTTCTCCTCCCCCCCGCCCCGGGAACCACACGTTCCTACACCTGAACGGTATGCTGGGGATTTGGGGGCTTGTGGGCGGTTTCTGCTTCAGTGCTCGCTAGTTTTCCAACAACAGCCGTTTACCTACAGCTCTGATAGCGCCCAAGTGGCTTTTGTGATTAGCCTATTGTCAGGGAAAGCAGCTCAGTGGGCAACCGCCCTGTGGGAGAAGCACTCCCCTATTTGTGATTCCTTCCAGCGATTTTCTGAGGAACTAAGAGAGGTTTTTGATCATCCTGTGCAAGGCAAAGAGGCAGCTAAGCGTTTACTGAATCTTCGTCAGGGATCAGGTTCAGTAGCTGAGTTCTCCGTCGAGTTTAGAGTTTTAGCGGCCGAGAGTGGTTGGGATGAAGAGGCGTTACAGACTGTTTTCGTGCATGGGCTGTCCGAGGTTATGAAAGACGAGTTAGCGGCTAGGGATAGCGCTGCTAGCCTCGATGAGCTAATCTCACTAGCGATTAGGCTTGACAATCGTCTTCGTGAGAGACGGCGTGAGAAGTGGGGGCGCCCACAAGCCTCTCCTTTCCATGCCCTACCCAGAGCCACCATCTCGGTAGGTCCCCAGTTAGCAGCCCCATCCAAACGCCCCTCGAGCCAGGTACCCCCCGAGCCCGTAGAAGAGCCGATGCAATTGGGCCGCACCCGCCTCACTCAGGCAGAACGCCAACGCCGGATTAGGTCCGGTTTATGCATTTATTGTGGCCAGCTCGGTCACTTCTTGGCTGCCTGCCCCCAGCTGCCAAAAGATTAGGCTCACCAGAGAATGGTGGTACTCTTGTGAGCCAAGTCGCCACTTCCACCTCAGCCCCTCTTACTCGCATGCAATTAAATGCGTCCCTTCGCTGGCAGTTAAACTCCATTCCCCTCACAGCTCTGGTCGACTCGGGTGCCGAGGAGAGTTTCATTGACTCAGCATTCGTGCTTCAGGCAAGAATCCCCACTGTCAAACTCCCAGACAACCAACCCGTTAATGCCTTAGACGGAAAACATCTAGCCAACATTACTCGACAATCCTCTCACTCTTATCCTTTCTGGTAATCACCGTGAGGAGATTAGTTTGCTGGTCATTTCTTCACCCAACGCTCCCGTAGTATTAGGTTTTCCCTGGCTTAAACTTCACAACCCCCAATTTGACTGGTCTACAGGTTCACTCTCTAGTTGGAGCGCCCACTGTCATTCACATTGTCTCCAGTCCGCCAGTGTTTTGTCATCTCCCACTGTTTCCAAACCTCCCGAGCCCCCCGATCTATCCGCTGTCCCTGTAGAATACCATGACCTAGGGAGGTTTTCAGTAAACATCGAGCCGTCATATTACCTCCTCATAGGCCATATGATTGCGCTATTGAGCTGCTTCCTGGTTCCACTCTGCCAACTAGTCGCCTGTATAACCTTTCCAGACCAGAACGCGAGGCCATGGAGAAATATATAGGTGACTCACTAGCAGGGCTAATTCGACCCTCTTCGTCTACGGTAGGGGCTGGTTTCTTCTTCGTGACCAAGAAAGACCAGACCCTCCGCCCTTGCATCGACTATCGAGGGCTTAACGACATCACCATTAAGAATAAGTACCCTCTCCCTCTCTTTGATCCGGCATTTGAACCCCTTCATAAGGCCCAAGTGTTCACGAAATTAGACCTCCGAAACGCATACCATCTTGTCAGGATCAGAGAGGGAGACGAGTGGAAAACTGCCTTTAACACCCCCTTAGGCCACTTTGAATATCTGGTGATGCCGTTTGGCTTGACCAACGCGCCAGCTGTGTTCCAGGCTTTAGTCAATGACGTGCTGAGGGACATGCTGAACAGGTTCCTATTTGTTTATTTAGATGACATACTCATCTTTTCCCAGTCTCAGGAGGAACACGTTCAGCATGTTCGGCAGGTCCTTCGAAGACTCCTTGAGAACAAGCTCTTTGTGAAAGCTGAGAAATGTGAGTTTCACGTGACATCCGTGTCTTTCCTGGGGTTTATTATTGAGCGGGGGCAGGTTAAAGCAGACCCAGCCAAGATTCAGGCCGTGGCTGATTGGCCTAGTCCAACCACTCACAAACAGCTGCAGCGCTTCCTGGGGTTCGCTAACTTTTACCGTCGCTTTATTAGAAATTATAGCAAGGTAGCTGCCCCCCTGACTAAACTCACCTCAGTGAAAGTACCGTTTGCCTGGTCCCCTGAAGCAGAAAACGCTTTTCTAGCCCTGAAAGAACTGTTTACTTCTGCCCCGGTGCTGCATCACCCAGACCCCTCTCTCCAGTTCGTGGTGGAGGTGGGCCTTATTCCTGGATCGTTTTGTTTTCACCCTCACCTACCGACCTGGGTCCCGCAATGCCAAGCCCGATGCCCTATCACGCCAAGCTGACCCCGAAACGCAGGAGACTGAACCAGAGACCATCCTCCCGGCTTCTCGTGTGGTGGCAGTAGTAAACTGGCGGATAGAGGCTCTGGTGAAGCAGGCACAACGCTCACAACCCGACCCAGGTAACGGCCCCCCTAACTGGCTTTTTGTTCCAGACTCTACCAGGTCCTTCAGTGGGCTCATGCCTCAAAGATCTCTTGCCATCCTGGTTACCAGCGGACACTGGACTTCCTTCGGCGGAAGTTTTGGTGGCCTTCCATGGCGAGAGACACAAGCTTTTGTGGCCGCCTGTTCTGTCTGTGCCCACGGAAAATCCTCCCACCAGCCTCCAGCTGGACGATTACACCCCTTGCCCGTTCCACGTCGCCCTTGGTCCTACATCGCTGTGGACTTTGTTACCGGACTGCCTACCTCTGAAGGTAATGACACTATTCTCACCATTGTTGATCGTTTTTCTAAGTCTGTCCATTTCGTGCCTCTGCCCAAGCTCCCCTCGTCTCTGGAAACTGCCAAACTCCTGGTCACCCACGTGTTCCGCCTACATGGAATCCCTCAGGACATTGTTTCAGACCGTGGTCCACAATTCGCCTCCCAGGTTTGGCGAGCCTTCTGCCAGGCCTTGGGCGCTTCAGTCAGTCTCTCCTCAGGGTACCACCCACAATCCAATGGCCAGACAGAACGGGCTAACCAACAATTGGAGGCTGCCTTGCGCTGTGTCGCTGCCCGACATCCGGTCTCCTGGTGCACATTTCTTCCATGGATTGAATATGCTCATAACTCCCTCACCTGCGCTGCCACAGGTATGTCCCTGTTCATGGCAGCTTATGGTTTTCAACCTCCATTGTTCCCATCTCAGGAAGGGGAGGTGGCCGTCCCGTCAGTACAGGACCACCTGCGCCGCTGTCGCCGGATTTGGACTGAGGCTCGTGCAGCCCTGCTACGGACAGCGGCTAGAAACCAACGCCTGGCAGACCGCCACAGACTTCCTGCCCCCGATTACACTCCTGGTCAGAAGGTATCTTCTCAAGACCTGCCATTGCAGGTAGAGTCTCGAAAGCTGGCTCCACGATTTATTGGACCTTTTGAAGTGGACAAAATCATCAATCCTGTGGCGGTGAGGTTAAAACTCCCTCCGTCATTACATGTGCATCCTGTGTTTCACGTATCTCTCCTGAAGCCTGTCTCCTCCAGCCCTCTGTGCCCTCCGGCCGACCCCCCCTCCGCCCCCCCGGCTCATTGACGACCACCCAGCCTACACAGTTCGCCAGATCCTGGACGTCCGACGGCGGGGCCGGGGTTTCCAGTACCTGGTGGACTGGGAAGGGTACGGGCCGGAGGAGCGTTCTTGGATTCCCCGGCACTTCATCCTGGACTCCTCCCTTCTTTCGGACTTCTACCGATCCCATCCTGACAAGCCCGGTAGACCGCCAGGAGGCGTCCATTGAGGGGGGGGTACTGTCATGGCTCTGCTCCCCTCCTGCTCCCTTTGCTCCTCCTCCTTCCCTGTGTGCCTGATGACGGTGCGGCCTCCATTCTCCTCACCTGCTGTCTCACCTGCTCTCAATCATTCATCATGCCTCAGCCTTCAAGAACCCGGTTTTCCTCCCACTCATCGCCAGATTGTTTCAGCCAACTTAGTGGTAACTTTCGTGGCTCCTTTCAGTGTCTAGCTTTCCACTACATGTCCACCCGTGATTCTCCTGCTCCAGCTCCCTTGTCTAACCACTTCTCTCCTGGCTCCAGGAACCCTAGTGTGCAGTTCAGTTCCCAGAGTCAGTCTCCTGTGCCTCCGTGTCTCCGGTCTCCCTTGTCATTTCACCTGCCTGTTCCTGCCGCGGCCGCCCCTCTTCCCCCCCCAGTGTGTGTGTGTGTGTGTGTGTGTGTGTGTGTGTGTGTGTGTGTGTGTGTGTGTGTGTGTGTGTGTGTGTGTGTGTGTGTGCGCAGAATAAAAACCCTTAAACCGTCCATCTTGTCTGTGTGTCTGCTCCTGGGTTCAGTAAACTGGCAGTTGCCACCTAAGGGCCAGCATCTTCTTGGCTGCTGTGGGACTGGCACATAGAATACGTTTATGTTGCAGGGACAGATTTAAAGAGGAGTCGTCATTAAGCAGAAGTAAGGCTGGGGAGACTGGGATCCTGATCTTAAGAATGTCACTTAAAGTGAGAGATATTTCCTTCCAGAATCTAACCATGCCGGGGCACTCCCAATAAACATGCAAGAAAGACCCCTGGGCATTAAGTGGGCAGAGATCACAGTTTGGAGACGTGGTGATCTTAATAGAATAACACCTTCTGGGAGTGAGGTACATCCTATGAACATACTTATAGTGTATTAATTGATGGTTGGGGTTTTGTATGTACCACTGAGATTTTTCCACACTATGTCCCAGCAAATCTCTCTATCATTTACTTCATTTAAATCTCTATTCCAGATACCCTTTACTGGTAAGGATTTATAGGGTCCAGAAATGAATTTGTAAAGTTTAGAAACCATCCCACGTGTAGGTCCTACTGAAGCAAGTAACTTACGTAGAGAAAGTGTAGGGAGAGCTGTTCCTCACGGGACACCGTATGCCCGCAGAGCTGATCTTAACTGCATATAGAAGAAAAAAGATGATCCTGGAATCTCAAATTCAGCTTGTAGATCGTTAAAAGCTCGTAAACCATGGACACCATACAAATCTTTTAATACATTCACTCCCCTATTCTTCCAATGTGGAAATGAAAAGGGCACATTACCAGTAAGTAGTGAGAAGTTATTAAAAAGTGGTGTGTGATTATGCCATTTTTAATCTGTGCCAACACGCTTCATGCAGTGCGGTAAAATGTGAGTAGAAATGAAATAACAGGGCCTAGACGTAATTTGGCTTTTTTCAATGGTATGTTAGCATACACCAGGTCTTGCAACCTGTGAGGTAATGCAGTATTCTCCTCAATTGGTCTCCAAGAAACAGAGGAACTAGGGTTGAACCATGTAGATAGAGGGCGTAGCACATAAGACCAGAAGTAAATTTTAAAATCTGGCAGAGCTAGCCCCCCTAATGTTTTGTCTCACTGGAGAGCTGTGAGTTTTAGGCGCGGTCTCTTTCCTTTCCATATGAATTTAGAAACTAATGACTAATGAGTTTATCCCAATATCCCAAAAGGGGAGCAAGAGGGATCATAGAAGAGAAAAAGTTAACACAAGGAAGTATATCCATTTTAACTATTGCTATTGAGGCTTGAAGTGAATTTGGAAGATTTGACCAGTGCTCAAAGTCCTTCTCTATCTGACTGTATATACCTTGAAAGTTTTTTATTGTAATGGACGACGTGGAGGGAAAAATTTCAACTCCAAGATATCTAAAGCTTTTAACTACTGGTATATGAGAGGGCAGGGGAACTTGAAGTGCAGCTGAGTTTAAATGTATCAGCGCTGACTTTGACCAGTTAATTTTGTATCCTGAGAGTGAGCTGAATGTATCAAAAGAGGAAAGCAAATGTGGGATCGAGGAACCAGCACTGCCTACATAAAGAAGGATGTCATCAGCGTACAAGGATATACGATGTTGCGTGTTACAAAAAGTGATGGGTTGTACTGATGGATGTTGTCTTATTATCTGCGCCAGTGGCTCGAGGGAAAGAGCAAAAAGTAAGGGTGAAAGGGGGCAGCCCTGGCGAGTGCCCCTTGATATTGGGAACTGGGCAGAGCAGATGTGGCCTGTGCAAACCATTGCTGAGGGATTTGCGTATAAAACCCTAATCATATTAACAAAATGCATACCTAGCCCAAATTTGTCCAACGTTGTCCAGAGATATTCCCATTCTAATCGGTCAAGTGCTTTTTCTTTTTTTGGCTGTATTAATCATATCCAATAGTGGTTTGCCCAGTACATCCCAGAAAGTAAGGTATATCTCAGGAGGAATTCCATCCCACCCAGGGGATTTGCCCTCTTTCATATTAACAAGAGCCTTTCTCAACTCTTCTAGAGAAATGGGGGTATTGAGTCGCTCTGATTCGTTGTCAGACAAAGAAGTTAGATAAAATCCTGAAAAAAATCTGCACGCGCCTCCGTATCAAGGGAAATCTCCGATTTGTAAAGAGATGAATAGAAAGATTTAAATTCAGAATTGATATCAAGTGGGTTGCTCAGGGTCAGAGATGTGTTTTAATGGCTGTAATGTTTGAATATTTTTAATGATTTTTCAATTTTAGAGCTAAAATATACTATACTATACTATATACTTCTGCCAACACTACAATAAAATGAGGAGGACACAAAATTAGACACCTCTTCATATAATGTAGTTCAGCACAACACCGCCTTTAACTATGACATTAAATATACAAATATAACAGAATTCACAGTGCCTTGCAAAAGTATTCAACCCTCTTGGCTTTTTACCTAATTTGTTACATTACAGCCTTTAGTTAAATTTTTTTTTAATCTGAATTTTATGTGATAGATCAGAACACAATAGTCTAAGTTGGTGAAGTGAAATGAGAAAAATATATACATAAAACTATTTTTTAGAAATAAAAAACTGAAAATTGGCATGTGCATATGTATTCACCCCCTTTGTTATGAAGCCCATAAAAAGCTCTGGTGCAACCAATTACCTTCAGAAGTCACATAATCACATGATCTGTCAGTACATATACACACCTTTTCTGAAAGGCCTCAGAGGCTGCAACACCTAAGCAAGAGGCACCACTAACCAAACATTGCCATGAAGACCAAGAAACGCTCCAAAAAACAAAATGGCCCGTTTTGAGTTTGCGAAAAGGCATGTTGGAGACTCCCAAAATGTATGGAGGAAGATACTCTGGTCTGATGAGACTATGAACTTTTCGGCCATCAAAGAAAATGCTATGTCAGGCGCAAACCCAACACATCACATCACCCAAAGAACATCCCCACAGCATGATGCTGCCACCACCATGTTTCACTGTGGGGATGTTTTTCAGCAGCCGGGACTGGGAAACTGGTCAGAGTTGAGGGAAAGATGGATGGTGCTAGATGCAGGGATATTCTTGAGCAAAACCTGTATCACTCTGTGCGTGATTTGAGGCTAGGACAGGGGTTCACCTTCCAGCAGGACAATGACCCCAAACACACTGGTAAAGCAACACTTGAGTGGTTTAAGGGGAAACATGTTAATGTGTTGGAATGGCCTAGTCAAAGCCCAGACCTCAATCCAATAGAAAATCTGTGGTCAGACTTAAAGCTTGCAAACCATCCAACTTGAAGGAGCTGGAGCAGTTTTGCAAGGAGGAATGGGCAAAAATCCCAGTGGTAAGATGTGGCAAGCTCATAGAGACTTATCCAAAGCGACTTGGAGCTGTGATTGCCACAAAAGGTGGCTCTACAAAGTATTGACATTAGGGGGGTAAATAGTTATGCACATTGACTTTTTCTGTTATTTTGTCCCGTTTGTTGTTTGCTTCACAATAATAATAAAAAAACATCTTCAAAGTTGTGGGCATGTAATGTAAATTAAATGATGCAAATCCTCAAACAATCCATGTTAATTCTAGGTTGTGAGGAAGCAAAACACGAAAAATGCCAAGGGGGTGAATACTTTTGCAAGGCACTGTACACATTTCCAACAATATCAACAAAAACTGAAATTTGAAAACCTGTATTAAGGTAGAATACAGTATATGACTGAGCTGTTGTATTGAATGGCATTAGATTGTACAGGTCTACCTACAAAAAGTGACCACTATTGTCCCAGAAAGGCTTTAATTTAGTGCAACTCCAGAAAACAAACAAAACAGTCTGTTCTTGATCTGGTAGCACTGTGTTATGCACATTTTGTACCAATCCTCATCTAAAGTTTCAATATCTAGCTCCCATTTGTTTTTGTTTTTTTTTATACATAGCATTTAGCTTCCTCTGCAGCTGAGATGACTGGTGGTCCGTCCCAGTTATATGCAGCTAATGAATGGCTGAATTTCCTTTAGCTGCTTCAGTTTTGTGGTATTGGATCATTGTCACACTGTCATGACTTACTAGGAAAAAATAGAGACACTGCTAATCTTATTTGTACCACCTGTGTTTTTCCTACAGTCACTGAATAAAATATCTGCTGTGAAAATACCCTGCCGGCCTCAAATATCCAGCATCGGTCAACGTGTTGTTAAAACCTTCTATCAATGTTTTTTTTTCAAAAGTTTTTATAAGATACAGTAACTGTTTGTTTTTTTGGTCAAAACTCATGCAGTGGACCTTGTCAGTTCCTCCTCCGCCCTACTAAAGAACAAGGTTATCAAGATATGGAGAGAGCTGGAGGAAACATGGACTCTTAATGCCATTATCCCCCCCCCAACCATCACAACTGTGGAGTTCCAGCATCCCTGTGTGCAGCCACAGAGAAGGAGCGGCCTAACAAATGCAGGAAGAGGGATATCTACAAGACCCCTCACCCAAGACAACCAACTAACTCAGACATGAGGACAGACGGGAGTTGTGTGTGCGCATGCATGTGTGTGTGTGTGTGAACAGATTGACTTTGTCCAACGTATGTTTTATGTTAGTATGATGACTGAAGACAGATGAGGGGTGTATGTATGTTTATGTGCCCACAATACATCCCTCAAAACAAACAATGTATGAAAGGACGGTATTGTTCATCAGGTTCGGCCGACATGCGACGTGCAGTGACCAGCCAAAGGCAACGAAGGGGCCATTCAGGCTTTCACTAAAGCCTCTTCCTCCCTGCTCAACCTTTTGACTGGACTTATTTTAAATCAAATAAATAACAATCAGTCAGTCTTACAGCTAATTTGACAAATTGAATAAAATCATGTATGGTCGTTGTGGAATTTTGCGGGAGCTTAGTATGTTCTGGGTCTTTACTATGGCAATGTTTTATGACTTCCTGTTTGTCCTGGTCATTGTTAAAGGAACTCGGCTGCATTTGAGGAAAAACATTAAATTATAAATCATTTTTCTTACCCACTGAATGTGTGTGAGAAACTCTTGTGAGTGTTTGCCGGTGGATGGTTGACCATGTGTGCTGGCCCTCCTATCCGTAGATAACATTGTGTTGGGCGGCTGGCTCACTGAGGGGACCTGGAGGCATGAAATCATCCTGTGTCGGGTCATGTGTTCCCTGATAGAGACAGAGAGGGTGTTACCCTCCTCTGAAATCTACCTCCAGCCCTTCAGGCAGCTCTTCCTGTCCTGAGCGATACACACGCCCACATCGTTCCATCTTACACTGCATTTCTCAGGGACCTTAGTCACCCTTCATGCACTTTTATCAAAAACCTCTCAGTTACTTTCATCCTCCTTTTGTTTTGTTTCCTTGCAAGTTTATGAGTCCATTAACACCTGACCGATTCCCAGGCCCAGTGTAGTGACCACCAAAGAGTAATAAAGTTTATCCTATATCATATCATACATATCACATTTATTATATTTATCATCATAAGATTCATGATATGTTTAAATCAGTATCCCTTTATTGATTATCCACATGTTAGCAGAATTGTTACAGTAAATTTTAGCTATTAAACTGTATGAAAGTTGCTAGCAAGCATGTTATACACAGACATATTTTTCTTCAGTATATGTGAAATTCCACCCACTAATAGAAATATATCTTATTCAATTATAAACCTTTCTTTTTTACTGCATTAGTTTTGAGGATTACTCTACAGATTGATTAGATTGAAGGACAATTTGGGCTTCAGTTCAGTTAATAAACCTAAATCCAGTCTCTGGATGGTCCCTGACCCCTCATAGTGGAGAAAAACCACTGTATGAACCAGCTAAATCCTCCAGTACAGTCTTTAAGCACATATTTAATTATTAAGCCTATATAGTTATTAAGCTTTTTGCCCTTTATGCCGAGGGCACTACTGTCAATAAAATAATAAAAAACAACAACTAATAGGATAATCCTTTATTAATCCTACAACAGGGAACTCTTACAGCAGCAAAGGGGATAGTGCGATCAATAAGAAGAAGCATCAATAAATAAGCAAAATCAAAACACATCCACGAAGATGAAGCAGCATAGCTGAGTGTTTGAGTGTTTAATTCAAATTTAACAATAACATGTTGTTGTGAGGAGCCTGACAGACATATCCCCGCAGGAAAACCACAGATGAAACACATTTTAAGGATGCCTCAGTTCCATTAAGTGTCCCAGTAATCCAGGCCAGAGAGCCAGCATACACAATGGGTCCTGGAAGTAGCTCATCTAAATGGAATGCAGTTTTTAATGTTATCAGCAACACGTGTGCATTTCCTGCTATGTAATGCCAAAATGTCTGCTGTGAAAAATGTTAATTGGTTGATCGATGGATACCTAATGCAATGCAAGGCAAGGCAGCTTTATTTAGCACATTTCAAACACAGGGGCAAGTCAAAGTGCGTTACATAGGCAAAACTATACGAGAATAAGCAATAAAAATATAAATTACATCTATTAAGATAACAAAAACATAATTTCTTTCCTGAACAGCAGCAGTAGCCTGATCTTATTTGTTGGAGATGGTTGTTTGACTGCATGGAAATGTGAGAACATGTGTTCTTGACACCTGCAATAACTTGGGGGCAACAGAAACAAGCTGTAAACACAACACGGACATATTCACCTTTTTAAAATTGACATGGTGAACTTGTTTGCAAGCAGTTGCTTATTTACACACAGAGCAGTACTAGCACTTACTTGTCCATCTAGCTCTTTAGCTGCTAAATGATTAATTATGTTCATTAGCTAGTTTCTAACTTTTGCTAGGAGTGTCTGTAAATGAGAGTCTAAGAGTGAATCAAAACAGTAAACTTCTGGGCTGTAAAACCAAAACAAAGAGCTAAAAGATGATAAAACACTCCATAGCCCAGAGGGGAACTGTAGAGTCTGGTGATTTTAAATTGTGGGTTTGTCACTACGAGCGACCCTTTACAACATCATACATTGTTAACCCTAAGGTAGCTAAAGACTGAAACAGGGAAAGAGGTGCTAAAAACACAATATTTCTGCATTACAGCTGACTGAATCACATCATAGCTGACTGAGTTTCTCTCTTATTTTCTACGCACACATTTACATTAATGAGGTGCTTTGACTGTAAGTGTGTCTGCAGTGTGGCGAAGGGCATTTCGTCAGCCTGTTGGGGCTGAAGCCGCTTTGATGATTAATTGAGACAGGTGTTAGTAATTGGGTCTAATGTGTGTCATGATACCCTGAGGATGTTAAATATTATATTATATATAAATATGCATGTTGGTGTATTTAACTGATGTATTACCATCCACTCGAGGGTTTATTCTTCTGCTTTTTTTATTACTGTCATGAGTTTTGGTTCAGACTTTTATATTTTCTAATGTCAACTTTTTTATCGGAGCCACACACACTTGAAACTAATCAGAAGAGGACAAAGACAAACATGAATACAGAAATATCTCATGTAAAATAATGTAAATTATTCAAATTTTGGTTGAAAATCGTGAGTTCATGTGGGACCCCACCACTCATAGTAAGAAGATAACTGAGATCAAAAGTTTTCAAGTTCTTTAACACTGAATCTAATTTCTCAGTTGTGACTGTTTCCAGCAGTGCTGATGCTGAGGATTTCCTCTCAGTTTGTTGTATATAATTTTGTATAATGAATTATTCAGGGAGAAATTGGTCACATTCATCACAGAAGAGGCTGAGACAACTATGCCATCAACTCTGGCCTTAATATAAAATTAATGGAAGGCAGTCTCAGGTGCATTTGTTGTTACATTTGAGGAAAGGATATGGTCATTACGGGAAACATCCATGAAATCACTGAGTTGATGAGGCAAACTGTGGGAAAGTGGAAACAACACAAAGCCACAATACAATGCTGATATACAGGAGTCCAATAGAGCTGGTCCTTTAACTTCCTGCCTGTCTCCAACCATCATCTCAACTTTCAAAACTCATGACTTCAGTCTCTCATCCCGCCCGTCATATCCAGGCACACACAGCACTTACATCCTCTCCCCATTAACGCCTCCTGTCTGCCCTCAACCTTCCACTTCTCCATTGTATGAGCGTCGATTCTCTTCTCCCTCCCATGGTGCCCGGCGTTGCACAGAGAGGAAGCTGCCCTTCCACTTCCTCGCTTGTGGTGGTGAGAACAATTCATGCCTGGTCTCTCACCCCTGTCTCACTCTCTCTTAAACCCAGACTACATGAAGCTGCCAGGTTACTAGTTTCCTGACAAAGTGTCTGATACTATAAAACTGTAGAGGAATTCAATTACAGGCCTCAGTCTGTGACATATTATAATCCCACAATGACTTGCGACTTGAAAATAGTATAGTATAATTGTATTATATAACATAGTGTTATAATGTGTGAGGCCAACATAGTTGTACAGGTGCGGTTGCCTCTGTTTTGTTTTGTTTTATAGTGAACTTTATTTATAACACTTTTCTGAACGAAATTTCAAGGGGATTTAAGTTGCTTTATAACATAAAGCCTCAAAACAAAGGCAGTTAGAAAGGATGGGAAATGAAATGAAGATAAATAATGAGAGTGTTTTTTAATTTAACTAATTGGAATCATTGAATTGATTAGTTAAGACAATATAAACAAAAAAATCAACAATATGTTAAGGAGACAGCACTGAAATGAATTTTGGCTTGTTTTAATTTTTGTTACTTTCAATTCTTCAAAAAGGCTTTACAAAAAGTTTACAAATTACTTTTTATAGCCACTTCTACTAATGTACATCATTTTCATTGCATGAAGAAATTAAAGCTCACCTGGAAGAAAACATGAATTATCTATCCTATTTAGAACATGGTGCACTGCCTCTTGTGGCCGAAATTAGAATTACAACAACACCTTCACCTGGAAAAACTAATCCCCCCCCAATAATTTAAAGAAACCTAGAAAGATTATCCTGGTAAAAGCTCTTTGTTTTTCACCTGTTCTTAAAGGTCCAGTGTCGATTTAGGAGGATCTATTGACTGACATGGAGTATAATATTCATAGGTATGTTTTCATTAGTGTATGAACACCTGAATAAGAATCATTGTGTTTTTGTTACCTTAGTGAGCCTTTTCTTTACCATCAGGGAAAGCAGGTCCTCTTCTACGGAGGCCGCCATCTTTATCCGCCGCGTTTCTACAGTAGCCCAGAACAGAGAAACCAAAGGCTGGCTCAGACTGTAGATAAGACAGTTTACATTTTTTGTGAGTTTCACCATAGTTTGTTCTACGCTTGAAAGGCTGAGATATGTTCAAATGGTTACAATCCTAAACTTCACCACTAGATGCTGCTAAATCCTACACACTGGTCCTTAGTCATAAAGACAGAAGAGAAAACAATTTAGATCCAGGCACTTAATACCTTTTCCTCCATAATAATAAGATTGTACCAAACAGGTGTACCAGGTTTTTGTAGTTACTGTTTGGGGGTCAAATTTGATGGGGTATAATGTTTCCCAGAAATTGATGTTATAAGCAAAATCAAAACACATGCTCACAACAGACTCATGCACCCAAACATATGCACAAAGACAATAATGGCCCATTTAACAACTGAGTCCCCTCACAGACACAGGAGGAATGTTTGGTTTGTTGTAACAGGACATGGTAGGGGAAACCTTAAGTACAAATGCAGGTAGTGAGTCCAAACAGTCCAATCTTCTCACCATTTAAACACACTGCTCTCTTTTGTAATCTTACTAACGATCAATCTGTATTTAACTTTTCAACAAACTGTCATACAATAGCCGGTGAAAAATATTTACAGAGGAACAAACTTTAATTTTTGAGAACCACTTTTCCTTCTTAATGACGCATTTTAGTTTCTTAGCTCTCAAAATTTTATGTATGTGAGTGTTTCGTGTGCCAGTTCCTCTAGTAAAGTTTGCTCAACAGGCCTGCTTATGCACTTCCAAGATCTAAATGACCCTGTCCCATGAGATTATCGCCTGTGTGAGGAGTTGAGCACAGGAGGGACAGTGGGCTGGTCCAAATTCAACAAATCTGACCTCCTGAACACAATGGCAGAACCTAAGTCCAGCTGGGCGACAAGAACTCTGCCCTCGAAAACACAATGCTATGGCCCGGGACCAGATGTGACACATGTTGCAAGGTCTGTGGGTGTGTTTGTGTTTTTGTGTGTGCAGTTTTGTAGTTTATGTGCGAGTACATATAAGGATGTATTTAAACTCATTCTGACTGAGTGGCATACTCAGTTTAAGTCACAAGGTCAATGTCCTACGCTGCAGTTTTTATTAATCGTCTTACCAGTTTCCGTTCACTAATACGGACGTGAGTGGCTGCATTGTCACCGCTTTTTTATAGTGAATTTTGGATGCCTGTGTTGACGGTTTCAAACTTTCTCACCATTGCAGGAAAGAAATTACTGTTTGGTTCTCAGAGGAAGTGAGAAATTGCTGGAGAAGAATGTTCACAAAGTGAGAGAGGAAGGTTTGTTTAAAAGTGGTTCTATAACAAAGAAATCTGCTGCTGAATTGTTGGTATCTCGACGTCTAATAGCTCCATTCAAAACTAAAGAAGTAGCTCTAAACAGATGACACATGAAAAAAAGAAAAAACTTACAAAGAGGAAAAATGAAGGCTTTGTCACCGAGGCAGTAGGTCACTAAATCACAAAGAGAAATGATGGGACTCACACATATGGGCACAAATATGTATGGACTTACGTTTGGACACTGAACAAACAAATGTTTAGAAACAAGTGGATCTCTATCTTTAAGCATAAGCCTTATGCCATTGAGTTCTTAGTGTTGTGCTATGTCATGGGACTCAGCGCTGCCCCCAGGTCATGTTGTATCTGCGAAGGGCATCGCTGATACCATCTCTTTAAACCCGCAGTGAATGCCTCCTTTCTGTGTATGTGAGACTATGTATGACACAGACAATTCATGTAAAGTTCATGATCTTAAAATAGTGAGGGAGAAAAAAAGACGTAGAATTATCATTAGCTTATATAAAAAGCTTTTTCATCTATATTATGTGTGGTCATCACAGTTTTGAACACTGTAATTAAAAATCAATGACATTTTTGGATGGTTTTATTATAATAATACAATATAATATAGTACAATACAATACAATAAAATATAACATAATGTAATATAATAATTAAGCCAGTTGGCTTAGCACAAAGACTGGAAACAAAGGGAAACAGCTAGCTTGGCTCTATCTAAAAGTAACAAAACTACTAGCACCTCTAAAATTAACTAATAAATGCATTATATCTTATGTTTGTTTAATATGTACAAAAGCTAAAGTGTAAAAAACAACATATTGTTTCCTGTCTTTATGCTAAGCTAAACTAAGCACATGCTGGTTCTAGATTCATAATTATTGGACAGGAGAGTAACACATTCTTCTCATCTAACACTTGGCAAGAAAGCAGGTTTTTACAAGATTAAGCAGCAAAATGGTCCTGTCAGATATGGGAATATTATGACAGAATTGTAATCTTGTAGCTTGCTGCTAAAGCCAATTCTTACTCATTTATATACTGTTGGTTGACAGTATATACAGACCGTTGACAGAACTACGTGTGTCAGATAAACATTGAGGATTAAAAAGTATATTTCCCCCTGAATTGTATTGGAGTAGGTTAAGTACATGGACCTCAAAAATGGGATTCGATGTTATAACAAATTATTTATTTTAATTTCTGTGTAAGCAAGTAAATACAAGAAAAATAAAACTAGGCAGTATTTTATGATATACAGTATGTTCCTGTCACAAAACTTAATTTTGCAGACTAAGGAAAAGCAAGACTTTTCTTTTTTTTTACTGAAAAAGTAAAAAGTGATGAGTATATTTGCTGTATCACACATATTTTCACTGCTGTGCTGGCATTCATTCAGTTGCAGTTCATAGTGTGTGTACTGTAGGCTCCTCACAGCTCTCTGCTCAGAGGATAAGAAGGAATACAAACTTTAATGGAAGGCGAGGAATCACACTGACTTCAGTAATCTCAGTCTTGTTTGTATTTAACTAATATTAACTCTCATTTTGAGAGGGCTCAAAATAATTGCTTGAAGTCTCGGAACTTCCTTTGCGTTAGTGGACAGGCTTAAATCTGCTAGTTAGAAATCTTCTGTAGAGTAAAGGATGCCCCCTATCAGCGTCACAAAATTATTCAAATCAAGTCTAAAGTGTGTAATTCATGAAGACTGGTGTTTCTTATGACTTCAGCATTTACAGTAGACAGCAAAACCTCCAGGCCTTTCACAGTACACCCTAAAAATGTACTGCAGAATTGTAAGATTATGTTTTTCCAGCAGATACAGAGCAACATTAGTGTCCATTCGGAGTCTGTTTCTATTTCCTGATCTATCGAAGTCCACTATTTACTCACCTTTCAGTCCTTCCAGAAAAATGTTGTGAAAAAAGTTTTTTGTGATTGTTACGGGCAAAATCCTTGATTATGCGGCACGTTGTCTTAAAAATTGCAATGGAATATGCAGGATATTTATGCAATTTTATGCGATGAAATTGCAGGAACTTGCAAAAATTGCGAGAACTTGCAAAAACTGCGGTTTGATGAAAAAGAGAGAAAAAAGTTATTCCCCCATCACCCTGTTCTCACTATGCTACAACTTCTGTAAAAATGAATAATAATAAATATAATAAAAATAATAAAATATAAAAAAATAAAATGTGAGCTTCCTGTTTAACAGAGGTAGCTATACAAAACAGACATCTTCTGTTAAAATAAGTGTTCCAATGCACAAAGTGCAATCTCTTACTGTAACGTAAATTTACATACTACTAATGTACTTACAACTGTAAGGTTTTTGAAACAAGTATGATTTAACCCACTGGTAACAAAAAAGTGCAATCTTACAACTGTAAAGTTGCATCAACTCCTGAATGAAACAGTCCACTGTGAAAATGAAAACTATAATTATGTAATTACGTCACTTCATAACGTTCCCATGGCAACAGGGGAAAATGGCTGCTCTTGTGTGAAGTAAACAACATTTTTCAACTTTCTGCTAAGATATGTGACTTTTTTTAAACGAAAATGCGGGGATTATGAAATCATGCAAGCCCTGCATATTTTGGGCGGAAATCTGCAATTTATGTGGCGAAAGTGCGGCGTATTTGAAAGGGCGTAATTCTGGAGGGACTGACCTTTTAGCTTTGTTGTTGTCTCCACCAACGCCTGAGGAAAATATCTTTCTCTTTAGCTGCTGAATGTTCTACAATGTTCACTAGCTGGTCACTAACTTTTTTTTATGTATGGCATTTTATGCTGGGCAGGTTGTCTACAGTTGGTTTTCAGAGCTTTTTTTGAAAACAGAAAATAGCTTCCTGCTGCAAATAACGAGAGAAATGGGAGTGAACCAAAACCGTAAAGTTGGAAGATAGAAACTGAAAACAATGAGCTGAAAGAAGCTAAACTGCATATTATCTTGTTTACACAAGTTAGTAGAAGATCGATCCAATATTGTGCATACAGGATAAAAAATATTATTTTCATCACATTACATCAGGTAATATTGAGAAAATCTTTTATTTTTTGGCTCTCTGCTGTTTAGGTGATCATGTTTTTGCTGTTATTAGTTGTCTTTGATTTTCTACATTGTATTTTGTGGGTTGTACACTTAAGTCTGCTTGTTTTTATATATTGTCTTCTTTGTCTGTTTAGTCTCCTTCTTTTCCTCTTCTTCTTCCTGTAAAGTATGTTGTGACTTCCCTTCTGAAAGGTGCTAGATATAATGTTTGTTTGCTTGCTTGCAGTTTTCGGCTGTGACGACTGCCTGCGCTGCAGTCCTTGTTGCTGATAACTCCCACTGTTGTCCGGTGGAAGAGTGCAGATGGAAGGAGACAGACCAACCATGTGCTGTAACAAGGACACGATCCCTTCATGTGGGCAAACCAGAAACTATGTTGTACCTTGATTATCAGAAAGTATGCATCAGTCATTAAATGCTTGTTTTATGGCACATCAGTAAAGTACATAAAAGAGTGTTTTTCCTCAGGGAGTGGTGTGAGATGTTCATTGTATGGAAAGTAACCAGAAGGCCAAATCAAACCAACCCCCTGCCAACATGTGTCAAATTCACATAATACATATTGTTAGATAAAATATACGTCTTGAATTGGATCACATTGATAAGGTCGTTACAAAAGTAAGATTTCAGTTACTTCCTGTCTTTCAAAGGCCCTGCGAGCAGGAAGCGCGTGGCACCATCGCGCCGTAGGCAGATCGCCGTACGATATGTTTGTTAGCGTGTTAGCATTCTGATTAACGGCCAGTTGGTGCCCTGCTTCAGAGGTCTAATCTGGCCTCACGCCTCACTGCACGTGCTCAATAGAGTCCGCACCCTACATCATGACATCATGTCTTTGTGTGAAATCCCGGTGCCATTCACGGGCCCACCGTAGGGCTTAGCGTGCAAGCGTCCACTATACCAACACACAGCTCTTTAAAGGGAGTCCTCTGGTCCCCTAGCTCAGTGGATACACCCTGATGCCTCCACAGAGCTCTGAACATGGCTTCTATCCTCCGACACAACGGGCTGAGCCCATGTGCCATCCAGAGGAGAGATTTGAGTATTTTGTTGGGGATATTTTTATATGAGAAGATATCACTGCTCCTGGATATTCGAAGGCTAGTTCTAGCTATCCAGTCAGATAGCATACACACTGGTGTTCCCGGACACCATTCAGAGGGAAACTGTAGCAAGTGATTTGGGGACATTTAACACGGCAGGATAGTGCCTCACACTGGTTTTTGCTCTAAGATTACATCATCCATTTGTGAAAAGCTTTGGGATCAGTGAAGCTCAGTGTGGAGGCCAAATCTGCAGCTAACCAACAGATCAGAGAGCAGACATCAAGAGGTGGACTTTCTAGTTCACCAGCCCAGTGATGTCACCTAGGACATCAGGACGCTATTGGTTGAGAGACAGAGAGGGTTGGCCGTAATAAGATGGGCAGAGTGGAGACACATCCACAAAAGGAGTGATGACTTCTGTTTATTAATGATTGTTGATTTTATATAGTAGTATAGTGGTATGAGGTCACTTCCATTGTCCATCTGAGAAATAAATAAAAGTATAGTTAAAATAATTAATAATTATTAAAAAATGTAATTTATATCTTGTTACCTTTCTTATTTATGAATCAAATTAAACTGTCACAATTTTCTGTGCATGAAGTAATTACTTTTAATTTATCACAAAAAAACTGAATGGATGCAGTTTTGCCTTAAGAAGCAGCAAATCTTTTGCATTTAGACTAAATGAAAACATCATTATTTTTATTTTTTTAAATAAAAGATTAAACATAAATATGTTGAATATTAGTGTAAGAATATGCTATAATATAATAAAGGGAAATCTGACTTCAAAGAAAATGACAGTGTTCAAACTTCATTGGGTCCTGGGAATATGAAACAATTATGGAACCTGGAAATTAGATTGTGCAAAGGGAAATGAGTTGTGCAACTCTAAACAAACTGTCTGTTTCAGACCGCCATGTAATTGTTTTGTTCCTTCCTTTAATTTGGCACATCAGTGGCTTACAGGGAGAACGAGTTTTCAACAGTTTAGATAACAGACAAACAAAAGCTTTCTTCAAATAAACTTTTCCAAGTGTGGTTTATAATGAAAGCATGAAATGTTGGCACAAAGAAAACACATTGTTGATATACAACAGGTCTTAGGTTTTCACAATTGTATGGATGCATTTCAGCACAGTGTGTAGTCTTCTAATGTATGGAAAAACAACATCCTGTCCCTGTTTGCTGATAGACTCATATAAAAACATATAGACAATGGAAAACTTAAAATGCGACTGAGCAGAAATTGTCAGTCCCATTTTTCTAGTTTCAGAAACAAACCAGTACAACTATTAAACTTGCACCTGTAAGCCTCCAGTACTCAAACACATGAATATGATTAACAGTCGGTTGTTTTCAGTGATGCTGATGAACAGGTGCATGTACTTATTTTTGTTTTAGCTGAAGAAAAGAGAAATATTTTCAAAGGCAAACTGTATTATATATAATTAAATAATACATATTAATGTATAATTTCTCTCACAACCCTGCAAATGATAAGTGGTATGTAGACAATCAATATATGTAAATTTAGTTCTTTCAAAGTTTTTTCAAACATTTTTCAATCAGTTATTATGAGACTGATTTTGTTTTTAAATATAGGCACAGGAACAAATTAGGCTCATATAAATCTAATTTAATATATGTTGAATGTATTCATATTTGAAAAAAGTAAAATGTGTCATAAATTCAAGAGGTAAAGCTAATCCAGGAGCAATCATTAAGTAGCTCAACTTAATTAGAACTTTTTAATCTTACTAAAACACCCCATTAAAGTGTTAAATGTATTATTGTTTAAATTAATAATTAGTTTAAATTAATACAATAGCTAATTATTATATTATAATGATTATAATTTGCCAAATCAATTGTAACCCCCTAAAAACTATACTACTGTGCTATAAAAGGATCTAGGTGCAATGGAATGATATTGCTGTGATTGTGTGTGTTTATATATTTACACATACAAAACTATGTATTTAAACTGTATATTTAAATATATTTGTCAGGTCCAACATGTCAGTGTGACCCATCATGAAACTGTGGCTGTGCACTTCCAAAGCTATGAATCCAAACTACAGAGTCCGAATCCAAGAAGAAGTCACATTATTCATTTCATTCCTAATATTTTCAGTTGTAGAGAGGTTTATAAAGTTATTAATTGTATTTGTGCAAACCTGGAGCTTATTCCACAATGAGATATTCAAGATATTCAGACAGTGGAAACAAGCCTGGTTGAGCTCTGCGATAGCTTTTCTTCTGTTCAAACATCTGTGGAATAATTTGGAGATCAAAGGTTGCTGCCGAATGTTTTTCTCCCCCGAGCTGTGAAAGTTTGACTAACCTCCCTAATAGAGACATTTCAGTGTGTCCTTTCACTCAGTGGTTCACATTCCTCACATTCCAGCTAAGTGACACAGATATGATGATACACACACACACACACACACACACACACACACACACACACACACACACACAGAAGTAGAATTATTTACAATGTTAAAATTCACCTTCGATGACAACATTTGATACAGAAAATGAAGAATACAGATGCAAAAATGGCACTGTTTTAAAAGCACTACCACAAATTAAAAAACAAAAAAACAACAAAATTAAGAACAAATGTGTAGTAAACAAACGTTTGGCCATGGTCATTGTTACATTTCCTCTTTAGGTGCACAGTTAAAAGCTATTCTTCTTCTTTGGCTAGTTCAGTTGGCAGATACAGTCCCATTTTCATTTGTACTGCACATACTATGCAGGAATGTAAAGCAATGAGCTGGGCTTGAAAATGCATGCATGGCATTCTGGATCTGGCTTATATGAACTGGTGGGGGTCTCGTAAATCCCATATGAAATGGCCAAAGTTGTATGCATTTTAGACAGTTTAGACAGTTTAGACAGTAAAATTAGAAAGAACTGGCCAAAACCTCCTCTAAACCAAATCAGTAAATAATTTCCGAGGCTCAGCGTGCGAGCATTCATCCTATTTAAACCCATAGTTGAAATGAACCTACTGCTGGCTGTACTGAATAGTTAAAACATTAATGTCCAGTTTTAATGCACAAGGGCATATACACTCCCTCATCCCTGCCTGACCCAGTAGTTTGTCACTGACCCACCTCTCTGCTCTAATGTTGGGCATGGCAGTACAGCTGGAGGCACATAAACTGCTGCTGTTGTTTCATCTACTGTATCTGTGCTTCTACATACAGTATATATGTGTGAGGAAGTTGCATACGTGGAGCTGAATGGCTCTGCTGTGGACTCGGTGCCCCGGCCGTACAGTGTCCATGTTGGTGTGGGAGCCTGAGGCCTGCTCCCATACATCCCCGCTCTGGCTCTGTTGATCCTATTGTCTCCTGCGTCACCACACGTCGCCCGGCAAATAAAGGCCGTCTGGCTCCAAGCTTAAATATTGCAGCAAACTAAAAACCAACCATCAGAGCCGATTCATTCACATCTGCTCAGTGGGGCGACAAGGACGGGGCTTTAGGTGGGATAGAGGGCAGAAAAAAGTTCACTTTTCCCTGCCGGGTGCCAAGAGAACGGGACAGGACTCAACTTCGCTGGAGCCGCAGCTGTGGCAAGTTGCCCATTTGATTACATTTAACCTATATCATACCTTACAGATGAGGGGACTATTTGTTATTTTTTGATCTCTCTTTATGGGTTTTTTCTCAGGAGTTATCGTGTGAAATTTTTAAAAGAGATAGAGAGAGAGTTTTTGGTTTGCACCACTGTTAATGTTCAACATAGTTAAAGGTGTTTACACTGGGAACAAACAGACTTCTAAAAGGTTAAATCAATACCTCGATAAAAATTTGAATTTAATATTTGATTCATTATGGGTTTTTTTTTAAATCAAATTATAATCGAAGGCAACTCTTTAGAAGTTTTACATTCATCTAATTCTTTCCTAATATAATCTTGTGGCGTTGCATGAAATTACGAGTTAGGTTTGATTTTTGATGAGATTTCCTTTTTTACATTTCTTACTTTTGGCACTCTATCCCCCTCCCCCTGTCTGTCCTGCCTACCCCACCCTCCCTGTCTGTCTGCACCCTCCATGTTCCTACCTACCCCACCCTTTATTTTTCAGAGCTACGGACCGATCATGGGTGACTGGAGCTTTCTGGGTAATATTTTAGAGGAAGTTAACGAGCACTCTACGGTGATCGGCCGGGTGTGGCTCACAGTGCTCTTCATCTTTCGTATCCTCATCCTGGGTACGGCGGCGGAGTTTGTGTGGGGTGATGAGCAGTCTGACTATGTCTGCAACACGCAGCAGCCCGGTTGTGAGAATGTGTGCTATGATGAGGCCTTCCCCATCTCCCACATCCGCCTGTGGGTGCTGCAGATCATCTTTGTGTCCACACCGTCTCTGGTGTACGTTGGTCACGCTGTGCACCATGTCCACATGGAGGAGAAACGAAAGGAGCGTGAGGAGGCTGAACTTAGCCGGCAGCAGGAGCTGAGCGAGGAGCGACTCCCTCTGGCACCTGACCAGGGAAGTGTCCGCACCACTAAGGAGACCAGCACAAAGGGAAGCAAGAAGTTCAGGCTGGAGGGCACCCTGCTGAGGACCTACATCTGCCACATCATCTTCAAGACACTGTTTGAGGTGGGCTTTGTGGTGGGCCAGTACTTCCTATACGGCTTCCGCATTCTGCCGCTGTACAAATGCAGCCGCTGGCCCTGCCCCAACACTGTGGACTGCTTTGTGTCTCGCCCCACAGAGAAGACCGTCTTCATCATCTTCATGTTGGCTGTGGCCTGTGTCTCACTCTTCCTCAACTTTGTGGAGATCAGTCACCTTGGCCTGAAGAAGATTCGCTTTGTCTTTCGCAAGCCAGCCCCGGCCCCAGCCCAAGGCGAGGGCACGGCCCCCCTGCCACCACAAAAGAGCCTGCCCTCCCTGGCTGTGCCCTCCCTGCATAGAGTGAAAGGTTACAGGCTGCTGGAGGAGGAGAAAGCGCCCCCTATAACTCACCTCTACCCGCTGGCTGAGGTGGGCATGGAGGCTGGTAGAGGGGCCCCACCCTTCCAGGGGCTGGAGGAGAAGGCGGAGGAGGTGCTGCCCATGGAGGACATCTCTAAGGTGTATGACGAGACTCTGCCCTCCTATGCCCAAACCACTGAGACAGCGGGGGTGACATTACACGAGGAGGAGCCTGAGGAGGTGCAGCCGGCAGAGGTGGAAGCAGAGAAGGTGGAGCCGGTTGTGGATGAGGATGTGGAGGTAGAGGAGGTGGTGAATGGGGAAGAGGTAACTCCAGCGGAGGCAGGGATGGAGGCCACGGATACGATAGAAGACACCAGACCGCTGAGTCGACTGAGCAAAGCCAGTAGCAGGGCCAGGTCAGACGATCTCACTGTATGAACCTGTGAGAGAGAGAGCACATGTACACCTGCACACACCAAATGTTCAACATAAGAGAGAGCACACACACACACACACACACACACACCTAACTCAAAACAACGCACACTCTTGAACAGGCAGGTCAAAAAGCAAAGGATGAAAAACAAAATAAACAGGGAGAGATTAAAAACTTTAAAACTGTTCTACAAAGCGACAAAAAATCTGCGTGTTTGTGATAAAAATGAAATATAAAAAGTAGAGGTTAAAGAGGGGAGGAGTAGTTTTTTTATTAAGCGTGTTCTTATATTTAAAAAAAATAATGTGGAAAGGACACATGCAGGGGGGAAATGTTTTTACTTGATGAAAATCCATGTTAAATTTTTAGAAACATCTTTTTCTATTGAAAGAGTTTTAATCATATACAATGGAGGATTAGACATTTTTACATGGGGTTTGAGTAGATAGGGGAAAGAGAGTTATGGTATACTTGTGTGTCTGCAAATCAGTAATTTTGCTGTATTTAGGCACCGACTTTCATTCCCATTCAGACAGCGACATACTGCAAATGCAGCATGTGGCTGCACACTGCGCGGGTGAGAGGGCTCTCGCAAAACACAAATCACACGATAAAGTGCCGGTACATTTAAAGGTATACAGCTCTTTGAGAGGAAGAAGAAAAGTCAATTTTCAGGTTGAGAAGAGCATACCTTTTTTTTTTGCACATTCAGAGGTTTAGACTCTGTGCAAGGCCTTTAACCCTCATAACACCTCATCTATGCATCCATTTACACAGGATTCTTTCAAGTGAAGAGAGATGTGCATCAATTTCAGAGCATTTCTCTCCTTTTCATGTTTATATACCATGTAGCACAGCCAGAGCTGAGTTAGTGAAGAAAAAAAAAAAAAGACCACATGTTGAATGTCTTTTTCAATGTAATTCTCTGCTTTTTAGATTTGCTTATGTTTTGTAGGCTTTAAGTAGAACTGTACTGTGATATCAGTTGTCCATGGAAGAGAGCAGGGCTCATTTGACCCTATCAGAGAATGAACTATAGTAGCGACCTCGGGCCAAATCCTCTCTTTTCGTGCTGTACAAACAGGCGTCCGGGTGATAAAGATCATGCACCATCAGCACAAAGTATTGTTGGAGGCGAGACAATAAAAGAAACCGCGCTCATCAATGAAAACAAGCATCCTTGACCTGGCTGTGAAAAAAAATCTTTCTACTTTATTTTATGTGACCACAGAAGGTTACTTACCCCACAAGAAAACACAATACCCATGACATGCTTTTCAAATTCAGAGAGAAACAAACAACAAGGGGCAACTCCCACTGTACATAATGCCCTATCTCATGTGTGATAATGTACATAATGTGCAGAACAGCTGTTTTTTTTGGTTATTTCACTGTTGAGTAATCACACAAGTTATATTTGTGATCCAAATATTGATTTAATCTCACAAACCCAATAGAGTAAAGAGAAAATGCCAGTGCTGCAGTAATGTGCATCTATTTGGGTAATAATTCATTTAATTGCAATTCATTAGGACATACTTTAATACAAAGTGTGCTAAGCCTTAAAGTATGCTTTAGGTTTATCACAAATCCTCCTCTCACAATCTCTGGCTTTGTTTATTCAAACAGCTACAACTGTATGATTTCCTGTGCCTTATCTGTAAATGTAAATTCTCAAATGTTGTAAGATTGTAGCAAGTGCTTATATTGCTCTGGGACCTATGTGAACTGTGATGTTTTATTTGCTTTTCTTTTTTTCTTTTAAAGTTGAATTTCTGTATGCGACCCCTCAGCACACCCACACCCGCACCCATGCACACACATAAAAACATGCCTCTATTATGCAGCTCAGATGGGTAAATAGCAAGTATTTAAAGTATTAACAACATACGTTAAGAAGATAAAGCTGCATGTTTACAGACATTACAGATAAAGCTCACACATGTGCCTCACAGTGTTGGTTTTGGGGGTATGATCAAATGGCTCTAGAGAAACTCTGAGAGAGAAGGCAGCTTGACCCCTTTGTGACCCCCAGCCATCTCTTCTCCTCCCATAATCCAATGCTGTGGAATCTGAATCAAAGAGAGCCTTCAATAAATCACCAAAATTGTTGAACACATTTAAGCATTTAACAGTGTTACAATCAAAAGCAAGATGCTGGTCCTTGTGTACATCGATATGACTGGTAATGTATGATTTTTTGTATTTTAAGACCGTTGCATTGCCTGTATGTTCGTAAGAAGACGTGATTAATCTTTGAAAAAAAAAAATCCTTTTTACTAACTTGTAGTCTTCTTTACTGATAGATGTGTGGCAGTATCTTCTTTTGGAATGTGAACCAACGCAATAAAAAGTCACACGTGGTCAAGAAGTGTTGTGTCAGTGTTTCTCTGCAAAGCGCAAGCACACGCAGGCATGCACACGTATTCAAACGCGTGCATGCACACACACGTAAACGGTACATGGAGCAGAAGTAAAACTAGCATTGGACTTTATTATCACTCAAGAAAAAAAAAAAAAAAAAAACAATCACAGGTTCCCAATGCTGCATGTTTAGATAACTCACAGACAAATGTGTTTTGTATTAACAAATTAACTAATATTTACTGATATTTACTTTTGTGAATTTTTACAAAGTGATCGAGTCTATATCTTAACCTATAACAATACAATAATATGTAATTGAATAATATATGGATAGATAGATGCATTACTTGATGTACTCATTTATTTGTCTAGTGAAAAGTAACAATTAACTAAAGCTGTCAGATAGATGTAGTGGATAGAAAGTACCATATTTTTCCACTTTCCAGCACTGACTTCTACTAGAACTAGATTTTAGTTCCCCAAATTTGTTTCTATTACAATCTGGAACTGAGACACACCTCACTGACACCGCAACACACACCAAACTCACAACAAAAAATGAAGATGTATGTAGCATGTAGATTATTTTTTTTTACTTTGGACAAAAACTCCCTCTTTCTCTGCTTATACAGGGGGGCTGAAGTGTATTCATGCACTCACTGGACAAGAGGAACGATACATACAATACAATACAAGTCACATTCACATTTAAGGGCGATATATATGCACATTTTCTTATCTGTGTTTTGACTGTGGGAGGAAATTATGAAAAAAAATGGGATTGTTTCAAAAAGGCATTATGATTGATTCCTGGAGAATGATGAAAGGTTGAGAGGGTTATGATAAATTCACCACTAAGGGGCAGTATTGTAAAAGGTATTTGGACCTGGACCAAGCTCTTCCGCCAACAAACAAGGTACAGTATGGAAGGAATGTGTGAACAACGTGAAAAGAACTGATACTGAGTGATTATTTTGAGAAAGCTTCTCATCATAATGACTTACAGGATCCTCACATTGGCAGTAATGGGCTTTGTAGGTGTAGCACGGGGTTGCAGTTGCCACTCCCTAATCAATGCTTTACTAATGTGCCACAATAATGTTTTTTAAGTAAATATCTTCATTTGGGGGCTTTTCCAGGCAAATATTGATATGTGTGATTGTTTGCAATTAAATCAGCATATATTTTTTCTACCTCTTAAAATCTTCTTGCCACAGAATGAGTATTTCGAGCCCCTGCAGCTGTTGCATTCACTTGCACTTGGACAACAGAGTTTTCCTCTGCCCCTGTACTTTCCACTGCATCAACCATAAAAGAAAAAGGTTAAACATAATCTGATAACGTCTGTGCTAAATATACATGCACATCATCAAGGATGTAGGGTTATTTTCAGAAGTTGGGGGAGGGAACAATTATTAAGAAAAAACGAATAATATATGGTGTGATTTCCATTAGGAAAAAAAAGTGTTGTTAATGCATTAACCATACTTACAACAATGTTTCCTTAACAGAGACCTGAAAAGCTACCTTGTTGTTGTTTTTTACCTAAAAATACATGCAATGTTCAATAGGCTAAGTTTTTCAGCCAGAGTTAATTCTGCAGTCTTCCTCCATAACCTCAACACCCTCCATCAAAAGGTGTGTCATACCAGAAATACAGGAAACAGATTAATGTCATTGGCTATTGAATTTCAGCATTTTTCATTTGGTATTTATGGCGGACATCCTATCCTATCATTTTTACGAAACCAGCCTGCATCTACAGGGAGAAGACTAGCAGGAGGAGGATCTTGAGTCAAATACATTCTATGCATGTCAGAGGCAAGTGGAAAAAACGCTGATGTGCTTAAAGCCTTGACAGCTGGTTTAGCAATGATGACATTACAGTCTTGGGTGTTGTACATTTCAATCCTACCCTCTACTATTGATTTGTGACTCCACTTTATTGTGACAATGTTTCCATTATCTAAATTAAAATTAACCATTTAATTTTCATTTGGGCTGACATAATGGCATCTCAAATTCAAATGTAAAAGGCTCAGTTAGCGTTTTAAATTTTCAAGGTGTACAATGTCTGGCAAAATGAAGAAGAAAGGTCCATTTTACATTTCAATTTTCCACAAACCTCTAAGTAAAGATTCACACACACCTACACACACACACACACAAAAAGCACATTACTCATATGGCCACAGACCACCAAAGTTATCGCTATTCACTTCCTGTATGTAAACCATTTCTGGTGTATATGTGGAGCCTGGTCAGGTTTAATCTTAACACTTCAAGTGCATGCAGAAGTTTCAGTCTGAATTTTTATTTTTTATTATCCCCATATATCATTTTAGCTCCTTTTTTGGCTAAATTAAAGCTGCAGTTTAGAGTTAATTTTCTTAGAGCAAGAAACAAGACAAAACAGCAGATACTCACTACCGGTAAGTAGGTGCAGTTACTATATTTACCATACTGTAGCCTATATGGGTTAACAGAGCATGTCATCCTCCTTATGATCCTCTCTGGCACTCTTTTACAACCAAGTGTTTGTTTCATTCTGATCTGGTGACATATTTTGTAGCTTTTGTGTGTATCTGTATTTGTGAATCATTGTTATTGCTGCCAATCGTGGTCATGACTCTCTTGAAATGGAAGACTTTTATCTAAGCGAGGCTTCCCTTTGAGTTAATACCAATAACATTTACAAACTCTATTTTTCAATTTACCACATCGCATACCCACACAAAGTATGTTCACAATAACATCATCTCTTTTTTAAGGTGGAATGGAGGGTCTTGCTAAATATTTGGGCTTCAACAGGACTCTTTCTCTGATATGTTGCACGTTCTGGATTTTCTCACCAACAGGTAAAATTAATTAACAGCAGCTACAAGAATAGTTTGGCATTTTGGATAAGGTGTTTGTTTCCTTGTTGAGAGTTAGGTGAGACGATCGATTCCCCGCTCGTGTCTGTATAGTAAACATGAATCTGAATATGAATATGAATAATACCGCAAAAGGATGTTTTTGCACTTTGGTTTTTGTTCGTATTAAACAAGGAAGATATAAGGTGTCAATGAGTTTAATAAGTGCTCGGACAGTAGTGGGATTTTGTTTCTTCTGGACAGATCCAGTTTAGCAGTTTTGTCTTTATGCTAAGCTAACCAGATGTTGACTGTAGCTCTGATTTCAATATACATGAGAGAGGAATATGAGAGACGAATGAAGAAGGTGTTTGTATCCAATCCAATCCAACTTTATTTGTTAAGCACTTTAAAACAACCAAAGTTGACCAAAGTGCTGTGTCAATAAGGTGTGGCAGATGTAGAGAGAGGATCTCAACCTTACAACGACACTCATCTGTATATCATAGTGAGTTTGAAATTAAAAGAATTATAGCTTTTTCCACCACAATGATAAGTATCAGACATATAAGCAGACAGTAGGCTACACCATATGCGATATGCGAGGGTAATAAAACTGAATTGCAACCCCTGTATCGAGGCCTACAGGCCTACTCACAACAGCATTACCCAGACCAGTGTCTGCGGTTGTGTTTTGACAGAGTCCTTCATTTATGGTTGTCTCACAGGTGTTACATATACATATATACATATATATATATATATATATATATATATATATATATAATCTCAATGTGTGGGTTTTGATTGACGGATCTTCTTCTGAACTCAGATCAGTGTAGTGTGAAGGTGACAGCACTATAGCTAAAACTTTTGAAGTGACTTATATTTTTCAGTGCTAATTTTCTCCCTTTAGTACCTTGATAGCGCTGCCTATGGGCATCAGTGTTCTAAATCTTGGCAAGAAAACAAACACATATGTCTCAAAATATACCAAAGCTATTGCTTAAACTGTAGTGTAGTGTAATGGTGACAACATGGTCACAGTGAAAATAAAATATATAATCTGAAATTTCCCTTTCCACAGAAGGAACCACTATCTCAAAGGTGGTTGGCAACAGAGTGGTCCTGCACTGTGACACGGAGCCCAACAACAAGCTCACTCAGCTGACGTGGAAAATGAACGGGGTCAACCTGTTCAGTTTCAGCCCCAGGAAACCCTTACACACGAGTGACAAGGCTTACAACCTCAGCATAAATATGTCACTAAATAACTCAGAGAGCCCACAATATGCACTGATCATAGAGAGAGTCCAGACGTCTCATTCGGGAAACTACACCTGTGAGAAAACCTCAAATGACGGACCTTACTCAAAGCACTGGGAGCTTATAATTACAGGTGTGGTACTCAGTCCTAAATTATAAGATTAGATAAAACAGAAGTAAGCCCTGTGGCAACAGCAAAGAAAATAGGATGTATAAAGGAACAGGCCTTAAAAAAGAACATTACCAACAATTATGGCTACTGTTGCTATACGGTACGCTGTTCATGCTACCTGCACCTAGACACAGACATACAAAAGCTACATAGCAGCAATAACAGCCTCTGAGGGTATTTTTGTGAGAATTACTACTGACTTCACTCAAACCTCTAAATAGCTTCTCAAATCCAGAGCTTAGAGTATGACTTCATTATGGCACAAAATGTTAGTGGCTTTATTTTGAGAGACCACAGGATATGCGAGTCCCAGCTGGACTTCCTTTATGAAACAATAACAATTCGTCAGCAACAAAGGTTGCCACTTGTCTTTTTCGCACAAAAAAATCACATGACTTAATTTAACTGCATATTAGTTACGAATTACATTAGTGAGAGTGAGTTTGTTACTGTTTTGTTTTTCCCCTAGAGCTTGTGGAAGAAGAGAATTTGTATATGATAGTGATTGCTGTGGCTGTTCCTTGTGTGTGCTTCCTGATCTTTATAATTGTGCTGACCATTCTGCACAGAGTCTGCAAACCGTGTGCAGGGTAAGTTGCATTTGGCTCAAGTCATTCTAACATTTCCAACATCTATTCATAAAGATGTATGACTATTGGCATTATACTGTTAGAACATGGACTAATGTCACTCTCTTTACAGAAATAGCACACATCCTCCCACTACAGCGGTAAATATAATAATATATCTGTTGATTTATGAGGACTGGAGGTTGACGGTGAATTCATTTAATAACAAAGTGAAATAAAGACAATTCATATTACAAAGACACTGAGATCAGACTAAGCTAAAAAAGTCTTTTTTTGGTTTTCTTTTTTTTTCTTTCCACCAGGAAGAGCAAACAGAAGATATTTATGAAAACTGCCTAGAAATGTTTCCTGAACGACGTGGCTATAATCATTCGTGTCATTTCAATCCCTGAGCTCACTGATATGAAGGGCACACCAACACCCTAAAAGGAAAGGGGAATCCAAAGAGTAAGAGAGTACTACGAGTGGGCAACCATCTTTTCTGCAATACAAACTCAACATTGTTTTTTCACATCCTCTGTTGTGAGTTACTTTCACTAATAATCATTACTTTAGCCTTTTTTATATTTTTATATGCAATTTCTAAATAAATGTACTGTATGTGATGAAGAGCATAATCTTTACATATGAATGTTTTTTCTTTGGTGTGTTTGCAAAAACTTACTTATTTTAACATCTGCATTAACTGCCACTACCACTATGAGCGACTTTTCACATTACACAGTGCTTCGATCCATTTGAATAAAATCATTGATGAATGCCAGAACTGTTTCATAGGCGTGGTCAGATCGATCATTTCTGATTATACATATGGATTTTAGTTGCTCGATATTAAAATTAAACAGAGTTTTTGTAATTTAGTGTGCGACATCCTCTGAATAAATCATCATCAGCCTTAGACTTAAAAATCCTAATATACCACCGCAAACTGGAATGACATGACTGTGACTGTATTAGTTGCAGACTTTATGTGGTGATTAATTCAGATTTTAACTGCCTAGTTCTGCGATGTACACTTGACTGTTGCTGGCTGTGCAAGGGGAATTTTGTTTAGTAGTTATAACCTTAGGTTTGAGTTTTTGATTATAGGCCTACTGGTTAAAGATAATGATCTGTGAAATTACAGTTTTCAAAATCAATCATTTGGAAGGAAATTCTACTATGAAATATCAAACAGAGTACACTGCCGCTGCAAGTAGCCTAACTCATGCAGTTAATCAGTTAGAAAAATAAGTACAAACAAAGAAAACTGCAATAAAATGAATGATAAGCAGACAGGAGAGAAAAGTGAGAACCAGCTAAGAGCCAAGACCTCAAGAATATATACGTACAGTAAAGCTCAGATTCTTTATGTAGTCCTGTAAATAGTTTAAAAAACATTTTTACGTACTATCTGTTCTATGGCAAATCGTCGAAATGGCAAATCGTCGAAATTCGAGTGCCACAGGCACAAATAGAACAACTTTTCATCTGCAGTTTTTTTTTTATTTTACTGACCGATTTTGAAATTGATCCGATAAATTCCGTTCAAATATAACACGAAAAATTGCAGAAAATGACTGCAAAATTCTAAATTGCCGTCTTTGACGCCACACCATGCAACAAACACGACCTTCAACGTACAACACTGAGTAAGACTGTCAGTAAACACAACTTTTGTTTGTCTCCAGTTGAGACTCCTTTAAGCCAAGCTGAGATGAACTCTGACAACAATAATCTTTTCCAAATAAAAGTATTGTCGAAGAGCCACATGAGACATTTTGCAACTGTTGACAGGCTGAGCAGTACTCCTTGTGACTAGGACACTGAACTTCATGTGATAGATTTAGGGGAATGCCCGCTATGATTAGCATATTTCAAGCCTGTCTTAATACATTAATTTATATACAGAAGGAGAGGCAGTTCCCATGACTTACAGTCACGGGTTACAACCAAGTTATTCTTTCCTGTTTCGCAAGTGCTCAAATGGGAAAGCTGTTTCCATCCACTTGGTCGTGATCAATTGGAAGTCTTTGGTTTGGTCTGCTACTGTGGCTGCATATTGTTAAGTCGCTATAATGTGCTTTAATGCATCTTGAATCCCTGAAATAATGTCTGAAACACCATGTTGGGAGGGTATGTGTTGAGTGCACATACCACAGAAATACTTGAGGCAAGTTTAATGTTTGTCTATCTTTAATTACAACACGGGGCAAAGGGAAACTACTCTTGGATTAAACGTTTCCAGCAAAAAAAATGTTTTATTAAAAAACAAAGAATGCAAGAGTTTAACATCAAAAAGCACAACAAATAAATGTGTACCAAATACCTTATTATCTCTAAAAATTTTACAGAAAGAAAAAGTAACATAAATGGTAGTAAACAGTCAAATGTTAATCAGTGCACACTATAAAACACACAAAAAAACACAATCTCAAGAAAATAAGCTGCCTCTCTGAAACGTTGTTTTTTTGCATCACACTAATGCTCTGCAAGAAAAAAAAACACAGCTGTTGACCTTAATGTTGCAGCGACTAATTAAACACATTCAGCAATAGAAATAAGCACACATTGTATTTTGGGGTTTATTAGTAATACAATTGACCATTTTTGTGCTATAAGATTTTCCAACAATATGGGAAACTGGCCACTTTAATGTGTGGCGAGTGTGTGAAGGAGGGGTAAGGCACAGGCGAATTATTGCTCCACACTGGAAAAAAATATTATATCTGAAGTTTATTTTGCTTGTACTGTGATTAAAAGGCTTTAAAATGAGTTTTTGAGCACTACAGTACAATGTTCTGATCAGTGGCGTGCACAGACTTTTTGAAGGGCAGGGGCGGAAAGAAAAAAAAAGGGCACATAAAGCGCGTCCTCACCACTGTAGAGGGCACTTTTACATTGCATTTTAACACCATATTAGCACCTCTTTTAGGCAGCCTCTCTACCTAATAATAGAACTTAGAAGAGGACAGTTTAGTGTATTTTGCCAACCAGGAGGGCACTTTAGCACACTTTTTTTGGCCTCCCAATAGGACACTTTAGCGAGTTTTGGCTCCCAATAGGACACTTTAGCACGCATTTTTCAACAATTGGGCCACAAGGGGGGCGACTTTAGTGGCCCCCTAAAGTTTCCTCTGTTAGCAGGTTGATACTGGTTCATAGTGAAATGTCTTGACAATATTTGCAGCATTTGTAACAGAAATTCATTTTGACCATCAATGAACATGGCTGACTTTGAGTTCAGTAAGTTTACCCAAAACATAGAGCTCAAATACAACAACTGCATAACACTAATGTTGGAATGATTAAAACTGCCCAACACAAAACATTACGGATATTTTTATGACCAAAATAAATAAATACCAAAATAAAAACCCCATGTGATAAGTTCGTGGCATACACACTGCTGTAGAGGGAATATAAATATTTTTTTCTCTTGCTTATAAAAGGACACATTCGACAGTAGTTAGAGAATATTTCAGCAGCACAAAGCAACTGTTGTGTGTGTTCATTGGGATCATACATTGAGAGCATGTCAATAGGCTACTAGTCTACTAAAATAAGATGTGATGTTTAGTGATAAAACAAGATAAAAAAAAAAGATATCATCGTTTCTTGGCCATAGGCCTATATACACAAAACTCATGACAAGAGAAAGTATCTCTGTAATAGCACCAGGATGGAAGAAGAACTGAATTTTGAGGGTAAGCAAGTTTCTTGTGTGCATGTAAATATACTTCATAATCGGCTATTGTCAGCAGTTAATGCTGTTGGGCAAACGTACGTATGCCCTCAGTGACTTTGACAGTTAAAGCTGTTGCTGTTAAAAGCAGGTGGTTAAAAGCCACATCCTACAGACAGCTGTCACTAAGGGAAAGGCTGTTAACCTAACTGAAAGCTCTACTTGCAGGCACACATATTTAACTTTGAGGGAGATTAAAAAAAAGAGCCAGAATTCACTGTAACAATTTAAATATTGTATGTTTACTCTACTTCTGCATGTAGACTCACTGCTTCAGCTACGCCGTCTTGACCCCCATCAGCTGCTGCCGGCGTCCTTCTGCTTGTACCTTTTCCCATACTGGAAAAAACAATGAATATACAACAAAGGATTTACATAGTAGGCTATATAAAATGCTTATATACATAGCAGTATGTAAGTGTCTGCAGTACTACTGTGTTTGGTACCTTACCCTGGAAATTTCCCGGATTTATACAGATACCACACTGCAGCAGCAACATTCAGGAAAAGCAAAATACCAAATAAGGTCCAAGCAGCAGTGCAGGACCCTGTAGGGAGACAGGACACAAAAAAGAAGAATACAGGAACAGAAAATACTGATACACACTGGTGGTTTATACATCTAGCTAAATCAAATTTTGTCTGAAACAGCCCTGCAATGAACACCACCTTAAAAAAAGCAACAGGCTTTGTGATCAGTGATTCAATGATAATTGAGTGCTCGTCCAGCTTTGTAGAGATGTTTAAGTTATTTTTTGGCCTTTTAATGCCTTTATTGGATAGACAGCTGAAGATTGACAGGAAAGGTGGGTAGAGACAGGGGATGACACGCAGCAAAGGGCCTCAGGTCGGATTCGAACCCAGTGAAGCAACTCCGTATATGGGTCGTCAGCTCTACCGACTGAGCTAACCGGGAGCCCGCTTTGTAGAGTTTTAGAGTTTGTCCAACTTGGTGACAGCTGCCAGTCAGCATAATTCAGGTGATGGTGGATGATGGAGCAAGACTTTTACTTAATATATTCTTTAAATGCTGACAAACACTTGACCATCCATTAATAAGTTGATGTGCAACAACATTTTAATATTTTATTCACTTAATAACTTAATAACTACTAATAATTCAATACAAATTACAATATGAATATTTTAAAGGAGACATACTGATTTTCAGGTTAATAATTTTATTTTGTGTGTCTATTAGAACAGGTTTACATGTTCTAACACATATTTTTTCTCATACTGCCTATAGCTGCAGCCCCTTTTTTCAGCCTCTGTTTGAAACGCTCTGTTTCAGCTTCTGTCTCTTTAAGGCTCTCATTGGTCAGCTCCGATGAGCTGGTGCAGCTTCCGTCTTCCGCCTCAGTGTTGCCGGTGTTTTAGCAGGCAGTAAAATCACTGTAACCTAGTTTAGCTGCACTTCTAGTGCAAATATTAAATCAATAACTGCTTTGTTTGGAATCACAGACAAATGAACAACATCAACAATCAAGATTACAGCTTTCCATGACAATTTCCTCCGGTAAGTACCACTAATGTTATTTATATCCCTCTATTACATAATGTTAAATTAGTATTTATACCTTAACTATCAAAACCAACACCCTTTTTCTTAACAAGTACAGTAGTGAGAAGTGACCTACAGTCTACACAGCCAAGTGAAGTAAAAATAATTTGTTGTGAAGAGCTAAAGCGGTAATGTGGTAGCATATGCATGTTATATACATATATATGTAAACAGTAATTACCCGGATGCAGGGATGGAAAGTATGATATGAATCAGACGATGTGAAACTGTAATCAAGCAATTGTTTCTAGTTTAGAAAGAACCAGTAAACATACCAAAATAATCACAGTATAGTATAATGATTACTGTAGCCTCTATCTTATATTCTCTTTGTATACATTAGTTTACTGCGACCATGGAGACTTACCGTATTGCCTGGAATACTTTATCCTGTACAACATGTCAACATAACTGAAAGAATTACTGATCTAATGCAGCTCAGCTTAAGTTCAATCGGGAAGACCTTCTCATTATGCCTCATTCATTCTCTTGCTCTCCTTTCTAATCACGGCATTTACGCTTTCTGTTAATCCAATCAGATTTAGCCACAGTCTCCTCCAGCCAATCATGTAGCTGCTGTCACACTTTGAATCTGTTCTCCTCTCTGCTGCTTTCAGCTGTAATTTCAGTGCAAAATCATTGCGACACTCCTCCACCCCTTTCACCTCGAGTTCCTCGTATCCAGTGCCAGGCTGAGCTCATCAGAAGTCTACTCCTCATCATATCCATATCTTCAGAATTTTCTTCATTCCTTCATCACCACCACAACCAGTGTGTGGACTCCATCAGGGGGTTTTAGGGGACTAATGACAGCTTCACTAACCTCTTCAACGACTATGACGTCAAGATGGGGTCTAATTGAGACTATTCACATTTCTCATCTTCATTATGCACATATCAAATATTTGTTCATTGAAAAATGAATGAATAATCATGTTGCTGATGAAGTAAGTTTTATAACTAGGTTCGGGAACAAAGACCACGCCTTGCACTCATCTCATCTCGGCTTAAAACATACTGAAGCACACCTTATCCGTTCACTCCCTCCTTGACTCATTTTCTACATCTCTCCCTCCCAAACCTTTTCTTTTTATCTCCCTCTCTCTTATCCAAATACAGGAACCACCGGGGCTCTCGAAGAGATTAAAAGAGACGGCTCCCCCACTCACGGTCTCATCACCCACACGGTTCCCTCCCAACGTCTCACTAAACTCCTCCATCCATTCATCCACGTACCCACAAACCCATTTTCCTTCCTTCCTTTAACCCTCACCCCTATTTCCCATACCTCTTCATCTCTCAACCCTCGACCCCTTCCCCCATCCCTCGACCCTTACCCCTCCATTCCTTCATCACTTCATCCTTCCATTCCCCCCATCCCTCGACCATTTCCTGATCCATTCATCCCCCCACAGTATAACACATCGGTTCACATTTGTTCATTATGTACAATAAACTTATTTTATTCCATACATTTATTGCCGTGGTTTTTGTTAGTGAACTTGCTTATGTAGTTGAAAAACTGCTCAGTAACCAACTGTTCATGTACTGTACTGAATCCATGTTTCATAGTAAGTAACTTGAAACCTTTTTATTTGTCAGACAATTACAACCAAATGTATGCATCAAAATGTGTTAAAGCTGCAGAATGTCTGTTTGAACCCCTTTCAAAATACTGTAAAATTATACTGAATATTGCATAATTTATATTATCGGTCAACATCATAATAAAGAAACAAATGTGTTGTGTTGCTTACAGTCATTATTTACTACAGGATTAATAGCAAAACTCTTTCACGTTTTCATTTTCAAAGATTACATTTGACGTTATTTATGTAAAACCACCAAAACGTTCCTTAAAAATAAAACATTTGATTCATGTTACATTTAAATTCCAGCTACACAGAAATATAAATTGTGCGTATGATGCAAGTAGCAAAGCCATAACTTTTAAGTAAACTGTGCAGATCATGTCCTCCATCGAGGTAAAGGCTTTCTTGTATATTGAAGCGTCAGCTGCTGATGGAGCTCTGCGGTCAGTGTTCTTCCTGTGGGTACCCAGACTTTCCTGATGCTGCATGTCTAGTCTTTAGGCTGTCACTTAACAGGCATGACAAGCTTCCTCCTCTGATGGGGGACACGTGAGCTTCATTCGTGTCACTTAGATGACCTGTAAAACGGCAGATTCAGTGTTACTTCTAAGACATATAAGAGTATATAATACAGTATAATATAATACAGTATAAGTACAACTAACTACTAAAGGCTGTAAGAGCGCATTGTAACTCAAAGTATTCCTAATTTATAAAATAAAAAAATAAAGCAGGTCCCCTGTTGCAGCTAACTGTAGTGATGTGTTGTTCTGTATGCAGGAAACAGTTTGAGGTTACCAACGTGTAGTTAATGGCAACAGGTACACACAGTGCTATAATGATAACAGGTAATTTATTCACTAACTTTAAATGCAAGCTGAGCGAACGTTAGCACTAGCTGAGCTTATGTTAGCATGTCAGTATAAAGTTATACAAAAAGCAACATGAAAATCAATCACCGGCACACAATGTACTAACTTACTCCCGGTATTTTGTTGGCTTCAAAAGAGGTGTTACCACAGTTTCTGACTCTCCCTCGAGAGTACAACATAAAGTCCGACAGCATGTTAATGCCAAGTCCGACAGGTGAACCTACACAAGAAACAGTAAAGCAACATAAAACAGGGAAAAACTTACAGCTTCCAAGAATGAAGTCGAGTCGCGGACAGACGGTATCAATCCATCATTGAGCTGGTACTCCTTTGAAAAAGTAGTTGTGGGGATATTTCATCAAAAATAAAGTCAACCCGCTGGTTTTTAACTTCCTCAGATGCAGAACATGCAGACTGGTCTGTGCAGCCAACACCAACTAGTGCTGCAGCACTGAGAGCACAGAGAGTCAGTCAAACAGCTCATCTAAATTTATTTAAGTTGGTTTCATGGTTATGAGCTTTTTCTGCCATGGCATGCCCAAAATGTCTGCTATGAAAAAAGGCCTCTTGACATTGTTTTCCAATGAAAGCAGTTACCATAGCTGCCAACTTTTCAAAAACCTTGGAGTGAGATTTTGTTGGGGGTGACCAAAATAATGCCGCGCACACAGCCACACAAGTTGGTGGCTCAGATATCAGAGAATTGGAATTCATTTGATGTTGTACCCATGTTGTACCCTGCATTCTGGTGGTTTGTGGGGAGGCCCAAAGCCGTTGATAGAGGCAGGCTACTGAAGATGGACAATATTGGTTATATTCTGAGAAGCAGACATAGCTGAAGGTCCACCCCCAGGAAATTTTGGATTAAGTAGATGTGATTTCCTGCATTCTGGTGGATTTTTGGGTGGTCTGTTAAAGATGTGCAATACCTGAACTTATTCTGATTCATGTTCGGCATCATGACTCGTAGGGCCTTCTAGACTTGAGCTGAACATTCAACCAGAAAACTATTGTTTTGCCTAAATGATTGCCTGTATAACAATAAAGCCTTATTCATAGACCAGTGTTTAAGATTGGACCTAGGTACCTGTCGGTTGATTGATATTTTGATTAGAATGGTATTAAACTGTGAGTAAATAAAAAATGCAATGAGCTGATATTTTGAGCATGCAGTATACCACCAGGTTAACAATGTGCTCTCCTGCTGCTTGTTATGACAGCTTTCACCACACTAAATCATGTTAACACGCACAAACAAAGAATTTATATCAAGATTTAAAGTTAAAGATACATACCTAGTCTCAGCTCAGATCAAGGATGAAATTTTGATTTCAGAGGTGGGGGGGACAAGTATTTTTTTTTAAGTTATGTTTTGGGCCTTTTTATAGAGACAGCTGTAGGGAGACAGTGATGGTGGGTGGAGAGAGAGGGGATGACATGCAGCAAAGGGCAGCAGGTCGGATTCAAACCCACGCCGCTGCAGCAACTCCATATATGGTTCGCCAGCTCTACCGACTGAGATAACTGGCTCAATAGTACACAATAGTAGTTCTTCTAGTTTTCTATTGCTACTTTTACGTTTACTGTTCCCTTTTTTGGTTTGACTGCTTGTAAAGCATGTAGCAATAAAGCATGTAAATGTAAACATAGAAAAAACATTCTGGACACACGCACGCACGCACATACGCACATGGACACCGACTCAAACATGAATGTAAATGAAACCTCTGATATTACCTGGGCAACTAGAAGACCGGTGTGCAAGCAAGATGGAGTGACAGCAGGGACGGCCAATCACACAAGAAACAGCAGAGCCAATCGAGGAGCTTGTGGGCGGTCTAAACTAAGGGTAACAGGCTTCAGCTTGAGAGGCCGATTCCGCTTGATCCTAGTGCTTGACGAGTCTCTGTTTACTATAGCGTAACATTGTTTTTGGACGGTACAAACTGCAGGGGACCGAAACGGCCCAAGATCAGATTGTTTTGCGTGAGAAATTGGATGTGTAGCGTGAGTGCGTGTGAAAACAGGCAAAAGCGCGTGTCACACGGCGAAAGCGTGAGAGTTGGCAGCTCTGAGTTACCCATGTTTGTGTTTTCAGTCTATATGGTGAAATGTTGTGCCAACATACACTGATGTTTTAAACATCTAGTTTTGTTTTAAAAATTACATTTAGCTGACTAATATTGAGTTCAAACACAAACTAAACCCTTGCTAAACAGTTTTTGCTTTCTTGTCCTGGCAGGTCCTGAATCCCAAACACAACTGAGGGATGAAATTATCATGACCCATATATATATATACTCAGTAGACATTTACTCAGAAATTTTCTTCCATTTGTCTGGGGTGTGGTGTCAAAGGGCTAAGCAGCCACTCCTTTCAGCTGCTTGGCAGATACCAAATGGAATCATCTGCTTGTGTGTTCTGAGTGTGTCCTAGGTTGTCCTTTCAGTTAGAAATCCATTCAATCTCTTTTTTTTCTTTTTAAATTAAAAGACACAAAAAATGACAACAGAATCAACCGACATTCAAAACAGGCCCAAATCTGGGGGGCGCTAGTGAGCAGCGCAGGGAGTAGACGTGCTTTCAGGGGCTCCTCCTTGCCAATATTTAACATTTTTATTTTGACAGTCTTACTAGGTACTTAATTTTATCAGCCTCGGGAAAAACTTTATACACGAAGGGCTTAACCAGTTAAGTTTATGCAACGAAATGCTGAAGTAGTCGTCCAAAAACGTCGACCATCCTCAGCTTCCGCTAACACTAATGCTAACAGTGCTAGCGGTAGCCCGCCAGGTCATGACTCTAGCGACAGCGACGCGGAGCATCTGCCGTTAATCTGGGAGAAAATTTCCGACAAGATCCTTGACCACATCAACGGCTGGTTTGATAAATTAGAGCAGACACTTCAGGTGGTGCAAAGCTCTCAAAGGGAACTATTGGAGAAGGTAGAGTCGGTGGAAGAGGTTTTCAGCACACTGAGTGAGGCAATGACTTTTATGAACACTGACTTAAAGAACTGATCTTGAGACTGTTGTGGTCCCTTGGTGTATAAGTACATAAAGGGCTAATAGCGCTATTTTGATGCTGCTTTTCTCATTTAGAGAACAGTGTTCAACATTTTGAGAGACTGTCAATTTGATTTCTCTGACTTCGGTCAGGTATGCTAGGCAGAGGAGCTGGGCTAAGTTAGCTATCACAGCTTTAACAGCGAGGTTAAAGGTTTGAAAGCGAGTTTCAGTCGTGTGTGTAGCGGTCCCGGGCATGAAGGGATGTCTGTGCTTCATTTGGGGAAGTGCCTGTGGTCGGGTAGGGGTTGTTCTGGCTCATGGGTTTGTTTGAGTGTGTTACCTCAGATTACAATGTAAGTTCTTTATGTGTCTTGTTTTATTGTGTTTTGTGCACTTTTGAGAGGATACCAGATTGCTTTTATTCCAGAGATAATGTCAGTATTCGATAGTATAACACATAGCAGTATAAATGATAAATTTACATTGGTCTCATGGAATGTAAAGGGGTTGGGTCATGTGGTTAAAAGGGGTTGAGTCTTCTCGCATCTCAATCAGAATCAGAATCAGAATCAATCAATTCTTTTTTTTAAATTATTAATCAAGTCATTAAAACCAGACGTAATTTTCCTTCCGGAAACGCACATTAGTGTAAATGAGTAGCGCAGGTTGAGAGCAAATTGGATCTCCCAAGTCTATCAAGCCCCTTTTACCCGCAAGTCTAGGGGGGTTGCTATTCCTTTCGGAAAAAATATACCATTTTGCCTTGATTGTATGACAGCAGACCCATATGGCAGGTATTTGATGATATCTGGGCACATAAACTCCCTTCCAATAACGCTGCTTAACATCTACGGTCCAAATATTGACAATCCCGATTTCTTCCGTAAAGCATTTGATTTGATACCGCCCTCTACCTCTAATGTTATTATTGGAGGTGACTTTAATTGTTATCTTGACCCAGTCCTAGATATACTTTCTACAAAACTACCTCCTGGAATAACCTCTTAATAATTCTGAGTGATTTAATTAAAACAAGGAATATGGTTGAAATATGGCGACTGCAGCACCTCTTCTTGAAGACCAGTCTTTTATTGAGCATATGAATGCACGTATAGCCGAATTTCTTGTTACAAATGATAACGGAGAGGTCTCTTAACTTAACTTAACAGCTGTCGAGGACATTGAAAAAATGTTTCCAGTACTGGAAGAGACCTATAGATTTTCCCTCTCACCCGCTGATTACAATAAGATCTTGAAATTAAAATATGAATACAATACCATTCTTAACAAACGTGTTGGTAGTCTTCTATTGAAAATTCAACATTTTGAAAATGGAGATAAACCGGAGAAACTGTTAGCTAGCCAACTTAGAGGTGAAAGGGCTAAACAGGCCATTCACAGGATAAAGTCCAAATCAGGCAGACTCCTAAACAATCCCAGAGAGATAAATGCTTGTTTCAGGGACTTCTATAAGGAACTGTATTCTAGTAAAGTAAAGGCCACTGAAGCAGATTTCTGTAACTTTTTTGCCAATTTAAATGTTCCCCAATTAGATAGTGAGATGACATGGAGGCCCCAATTTCTAAAACAGACCTTTTGAATGCTATTCAAGCCTTCCCCTCTGGAAAAACATCCGTTCCAGATGGTTTTTTAATTTTTTGGATATGATGGATAAACTAAAAGCTAATATTAGGAACTGGAAGTTGCTCCCTTTGTCAATGATCGGCCGCATCAATGCTGTTAAAATGGTTGCACTTCCAAGGTTTTTGTATCTTTTTCAAAACCTCCCTATTTATTTGTCATTATCTTTTTTTTAACAACTGTATTCAGCCGTCCTGTCATTTGTCTGGGCAGATAATTATGGGAGGAGGGGCTGTCCGGTATACATAAGTGTTCTGTAAACTCTAGATATCGGTTAATTCAATTTAAAGTCATACATGAATCAGTGTCTCCCATGTGTGTTTCTAGGATGGAACAGATTTGCCTTAGCAGAGGGAATGCACCAAACTATTATGAGACAGCGTGGAAGCCATTTTTGGCTTTCCTTGATGAGACCTAAATGACCAACATATGAAACAGGCTGCTATGTATTTGTATGCTTTTGTTTGTATTTTTTCTGTACTGATTAAGGTTTTGATCCTCCTCTCTGGGCTTGTTTTTTTTTTTTTTGTGAGTGTGTGTTTGTTTTGTTTTGTTTTCTATTCATACTCCTGACGGTATCATGAGACAGGAATTGTTGTTGGTAATTGTATATATTCTCATATAGCCTCTGTCTTTCTTTTATTACTTCAATTACTTCATGTAACAATGTCAGGTGCTGTATGCCCATCTTGTATGTAGGTTTTTTCTATTTTTTGTAAAAGTTTAAAAAGTTAAAATAAAATATAAAAAATAAAAAAACTGGCCCAAATCCAAAAACATAGAAGAGAAACAAATGCAAAAAACACAGTGGACAAAAACTCACAGCTAAATTAAACCTGATCTCACCTGAAGTCACATGCACATAGAGCTGACCACGTTTTGATCCATAAGTGTTAGATGCTTCACACTGGTAGAGGCCGTTCAGGTTAGAGGTCATGCTCAGAAACTGTAGCGTTGCATCCTCCATTCTGACAGCAGACTGAGGCCACGAGTTGTCTGATCTGAAACAGGCGAATAAGGCCAAGCATTGAAATGTACGGCTAAATAAGGTTTAATGGAGGTGGGCCTGAAAATATTGCAAACTGTAGAGAGTTGTGTTAAAAGTTGAATTAATTTCAAAGGCTGTTTTTCTGACTCAGTTCTCTGTTTCCTGTGATAGCTGTACTTGTTGCCACACAACTGATAAATGTCAGTAACCCTGTTGCACTCACCCTAGTTTAAATTAGAGCTGTTAGATCCAGGAAGTGGCCAATCAGATTGTAACTCCCTCCGTAGATGAAAACGGCTCACTCTAAAAGGTTACGAAAACACGATTCGATTCTAATTTTCCGGCGATTATACCCCAATGAAAACATACCTATGAACATTATATTCTATTTCTTCCGATACATCCACTGGGGTTCAAAGTTCACCCTTGACCATAGGAACAGTAGCTGAGAAAACAACCCCTTTGTTTTACCAGGACATGATGCTCAGCTTTATTTATGAGACCAGGAGTTTGCACTAGTGGAGATTTATGGCTTCAGTGAGTCAACATAGAGACAGCTTATTACCCCACGTTATACAAGCAAGATGTCATTTTAAGAAGCACAGGATACTAGACCCTCCAATAAAGCTGAACCCTTTCAAAGAGAGAATCTGAGTTTTTACTCTGCACTTAAACTTACGTACATTTTGGCACAACTTTTGGGAGCCATTCGGGGTTTAATATCTTGCCCAAAGACATTTCGACATGCAGACTGGATCGAATCACCAATCCTCTGATCACTGGACGACTGGCTCTGCCCCTAAGCCAAAGTATTGATCCACAGTGTGTTTTCAATCCCAAATGTCCTGTCATTTATTCTTTTCTTCTATACTTTTATTTTCCTTTGCATTTTCATAAAAAGTAGGGACGTAGCACATATTACAACGACAGCAAATGGCAGTGACAGGATCCACAACCATAACAACAGAAACAATGACAACGATAACAAGCCAACAGTGACATAGAGGAGGGGGAAAGTCACACATCAGCACCTGTGCAGATAATTCTAGATAGCTAGAGACAAATAAACACAAATGGTTAGACAGGATAGACGATGGTGTAGGCAGGGAGATTTCAGGTTGATAGAGATATGTTGAATCAGCAAACATACTAAGAGCACAGGTTTTACAGGGAAGAAGTACGTGTGTTCTTTTGAGTGTAGGAAAGAGGATGGGGGTGGTTTACAAACGGTATATAACCGTTGCTACATCTGCAGGAAAGTGTGCAGTTAACTTAAGTTAATTTGGCTAACGACAATAATTTAACCAAGAATGACAAACCAAACAATGCTTCAAGGTAAAAGACAAACATAATATTGTTTGATTAAGAATGTTTCCACTGAAACCGGTTCATTCAAACTACTGTACCTGCTCCAGGTAATGTCTGCATTTGGATTGGCTTCAGTCACACATTCAAATGTGTCTTTGGTTCGTTCACGAATGGTCACTTCCATGGGTGCGACTGTGAGACAAAGGGAGAGAGAAAGGGCTGAAAATGCTAAAAATACATCAGAATATTACTGAACCTCTAAATTTGGATCCAATCCCATCTATATTGATATAACATTATCGGGCTTTCTAAAACACCTCATTTTAGGACTTTTGGACATGTATATATAATAATCATGTGTATAATCATCTGATTATAGGAATTGTGGTTTTGTTTGCTTAGAATGAGGCGTCATTATTTTTGCTCCCATCTGACAAAATTATTGAAACTCAAAAGGCATACTTTATAGTTCTCGCATTTAAGCGTGATCCCTTGAGCATGCAAAAAGAGTCAAATTAACTAAAATTATGAATTATGACAATCATTCTAAAATATTACAATGCAAGATTGTCCTTTGTGAGAAACACATCTGTATCTACACTCAAGAACAGTAATTGGCTCTAGACAAAATACCAAAAGAAGCCCTGTGGGAACGTCTGCTTCTGTGGGTTAAATCGGCTGTGTTGTTAGCGGTCTGAAGGTATTTGGCTCTGTCTCTTTCTGGTGTGACCATGCCCTTTGTCTTTATTCTAGTTTTCTCAACTTTGTTTTGACTCTTGACTCTTTCTTGCCATTTCACAGCCTGTTTGTGAACATGAAGCAACAGTAATGGAGAGTAACACAACAGCAGGGATAATGTCACAATCCCCATTAACAAACAAGATCCACAACTAAAGCTGTTAAGTAGCCTTGTAGACAACAGAAGAAAGACATTATATTACACAAAGCAGTTGGCACAAATGGAACTTGGTTTTGTAATATAAGTAGCATAATTTCAGCGTAACATCACGTCTAAGAGTTACGCCTGCACTGACTCTAAAACACAAATATTCGACCAGATAAATATTTGACTGACATTAAAAGACTGGACTTCATGCAACATACAGTATTCCAACTCCTATCCTAAATGTCACTTTTATTTCTGTGTTCCAAGTTGAATTCACCAAACTCTTAAACCAAGTCCACACAGCATGCGTGAGCATCGCGGAACATATTTTAGCATAACAGGTTACAGCATCCACAATGCTAACGCAAGCCACGTGTCTCGGCTGCAATTGCAGCAACGCCTCAGTCGGGGTCTCGCTTATTTTACTGTGAGCCACATGTGGTTACTGCAATCTGTCCATGAGGTCAAATTAACATTAATGGTACTATCCATTTGTCTCGTAAATCCCCCGCCCGAGTTGCTCTGCCGCGAGAACGTGACGTAATTGCCTGGCTTGTACCACTTATAGCGTTCCAGTTGTCTTTGGGCATTACGAGTCAGAAAGAAGTGCAGCAGCTGTGTTGTTATTGCTTGTGGCTCATCTAAACAAGCTCAATGTGAAATAATATGTTTTTCTACAGAAACACTAACATTTCAAGTAATTCCGTTATTGTAAGTCTTACATTTCAATAATATTTTGCCATTTTTGCCTATTTCAATTTCAACAAGTGCTGTGGCGTTTTTTCTCGAGCCACCAGGGGCCCCCAGGTGCCCCCAGGTACCACCAGGTGCCACCAGGGGCCACCAGGGGCAGTGGCAGGCTAGTGTTACTGTTAGCTACATTAGCCTATTTAGCAAACCAGCTCGAAAACAAAACTTTACATTGTATTGCACGCACAGCAACACTGTGCAATGCATAAATTGGTGACCGGACTAAAGCAGCAATGTAAACAAGTGTGTAGGAGCATTTAAAATCGACATTAAAACGACCAACGTAGTACAAATACAAAGAAAATACATCTCAATATGGGCGCTGCCATCTTTGTTTTTTGCGGGCCGTACATTCGTCCTCGTTTAGCTCGGTGTACTCTGAGGCTGAAATTATGACCAAATGGGGGTGTGTCTCAGTGAAATGTTGCGAGATAGCTGTGAGATTTACACTTTCCAACTCTGGCTGGGGGTTTACGAGACAAATGGATAGCACCATAAGAGCCAAACATGCAGAGAGAGTCACTGAATGAAAATAAATAATAAATAACACAATCATCATCTCTTCAGGCTATAAAAACAAATGTTCCCCTCAAAAGGCACATTATTTACTGTAGGTGTGAGCTAGGTAATTTAATGATGTATGTAAATATTAGTGTACGCACAGTAGACCTGAATGGTGAAGGGCAGGGTTTCTTCTTTCGACAGGGCTGCACTGGTGATGACACAATGGACCAAACGCTGGTTGATTTCTCTGGTTGGTACTCCCAACAGCGAGCTGACTGTGGTGGTCGTATCGTTGTCATGCTTGGTGGAGCTGGTTATTGCATTCACTTTTCCTTCCAGAGGACCAATTACCCACTTCACCTGTGCAGGAGGTTTGGAAGCAGCAGCTGTGCAGGTACCGAGGGAAACCTCCTCTTTACCCAAAGCAGGATGATTATCCTTCAGGCTTGAGACCGGAGGCACTAAGAGAGTCAAGGTACATAAAAAAGTCAACATGCAAGCAAGAAGGTGAAACAAGACTCTCTCTCGTACAATAGTTTAAATTCAATGCATTATACCAAGAATGTTTAGAGGTATCTCTGTGATGTGGTTTCCGCTGGGGAACAAAGTGAAGATACACGTGTAGATGCCTTCATCAAACAAAGTGACATTGGATAGCTGGAGAGATCCATTGAGGTCACTCATGCTCCCAACAAATTTAAATCGAAGATCATGTCCATTGACAAACTTTGGTCCACCTTGTTGTACGATGGTAAAGAAATTTTCATTCAGAGGTTTTGCTTTGGTCTTCCGCTGCCATGAAATCTGATTGAGGTCCTCGGTGGTGTCAGTGAGTTTGCAGGGTAAGACAACGTTCCCTCCTTGGATCACGGCCATGTTTCCTCCAGTCACCCGGAGAGCTGTAAGGGTCAGAAAATCACAGCTCAGAAGGCACGAACACAAGTAAAAACATACATAGATGGAAAGCATTCACACTGGAAGATGTGAGAAAGGACCTAATACTTTGTTTCTATACAGTTGAAGGTCCAGAGTGTAACATTAAGGAGGATCTATTTGTAGAATATGGTATGTTTTCATAAATTTATAGCAGTGTTGGGCAAGTTACTGAAAAATTAGTTACGGTTACTTATCTCAAAAATTACTTCACCAACTACTCCATATAAAAGTAATTAGTTAGCAAGTAGGCTAAAGTAACTTTTGTGTTAGTTTTGAACATCTACTGTTTTGGGCGCCCTGGTAGTCTTCTGCATTTTTGGCAAGCCACCATAGTTTCTCCTACACGCCTTAAACAGGTGATGAGAGGGGATTGCAATTTACAACTTTACTACAGGATATAGAATAACGCTGAGTCACTGGAAACAGTCTAGCTCATGATGTTTAAAGGAATGAATGGAGTTACATACAGAGAAGATATTTATGAACCATTCTGGAGCTCCTTTCTGGCCTTGATAGAGGGAATATCTGATTAATGAACTGTTAGATGTAACTGTAACTATGCTCAAGGCACCTTTTATTTTCACTTATTTGTTTTTTTTTGCAGTTGTTTTCTTTTATTACTATAGTGAGGGAGCTGGAAAAACATCCCTCTCACTAAAGTGAAATCTACAAATGTTACATTTAACACAGTCCTAGTTAAATTGTTACAAAAAATAATAAATACAGGAAGCACTCTCTCATTGAAGTTTATTTCTGTTTCCATGGAGTGCAGACAAGAATGTAGTCAAGACGGTAGGGGTGAGTGGGTAGAGGAAGTATAGGGGTTTAGGTGGGGAAACAGTGTCCGAGTATTGGAGAAACCTCCCTGGCTGCTGGGAATCTGCTGCACCTGTAATTTGTATGTTATTTTCAGCCTGCGATCTCTGTGGAGGGGATTGTGAACTTTGTGTACCCTGCTTTTGAACACAAGTAAAAAATCTAAACATCCTGATTGATTCATCGTGTTTATTTCTGCACTACATTATAAACATGTTTTCATCCTGAGCTTTTCATCATGAAAACCTGACAACTATTATTGTTATTATTGTTATGGATTTTTTGCCTTTTCTGAATGTTTGAATTGTGTTGTCCACGGTTGTATTGAGTATGCAGACTGGGTTAATTTCAGAAAGAATTGTCTATTTGTGGACTTAAGTCTGTTATATGCCACTTTGTTTTGTTTGTTAGGCATTTTCAGTTTAAAAAAAGAGGGGACTGTGAAAATTTGAATTTTAACAATATCGGGTATTATAACATCTGTGATGATCTATTGTCTTGTCAAAAATATCAATAAAGAAAGAATTAGCTGGCTTAATGTTAATGCCTGATAGATGTGTTTTCATTGTAATAAGAGCACTGGGTCGGCACAGAGAGAAGCTGAGCCTGGCTCAACTTGTCCTGCAACACAATGCACCACCTTCCAACCAATCATATAACACAAGCAAACATTAGTATAATAAATTATTAATATAATTATTATTAATAATAATCTGAAATGAGAATTTTTATACCGTTTACCTTGTGTTTGTGGAGGATAAAGTGACTGTGATAAGCTTCATTTGCAACATCAAAGAAAAAGACATACATTAGTAAAAGAGACAAAGATACATGCATTACGTGCATTTGAACTGGGATTAAGCTCCATATCTAATTTTAAGACTGAGTGGTGAACAAAGGAGTGTCAGGCCCCTTCATATCTTAAAGAGCTCATAGTACCCTATTACCCCACTAGAACACTACGTTCTCTGAATGCTGGTCTACTTGTGGTTCCTATAGTCTCTAAAAGTAGAACAGGAGCCAGAGCCTTCAGTTACCAAGCTCCTCTCCTGTGGAACCAGCTTCCAGTTGTGGTTCGGGAGGCAGACACCCTCACCACATTCAAGAGTAGGCTTAAGACATTCCTCTTTGATAAAGCTTATAGTTAGGGCTGGATGACGTGAGTCCTGAACCATCCCTTAGTTATGCTGCTATAGGCCTAGACTATCGGGGGATTTCCCTTGGTGCACTGAGCTCCTCCCTTCCTCTCTTTCTGCACTCATTCATGTTCCATTAATGCATGTTACTAACTTCACTTCTTCCCCGGAGTTCTTGGGCTTTCTCGTCTCGCAGGTTCTTGTCGATCCTGGTGGAGCCTCCTGCCATGGTCCTGCTAGATTGCCATTGCCAATACTGTTGTTGCTGTGCACCTGTCTGTCTTTCTCTCTCTCTCTCTCTCTCTCTCTCTCTCACCCCAACTGGTCGAGACAGACGACCACCCACCTAGAGCTGGAGGACCTGTCCTAGGTTTCTGCCTTTTAACAGGCAGTTTTTCCTTGCCCTTGTCGCCAAGTGCTTGCTCATGGTGGTACTGTTGGGTCTCTGTAATTAATGTTTTAAAGAGTTCGGTCTAGACCTGCTCTATTTGAAAAGTGTCCTGAGATAACTTCTGTTATGAATTGGCGCTATACAAATAAAATTGAATTGAATTGAATTGAATTGAATTAATCGAATTTTGGAACAAAGTTTGTATTCACTATTCAGGAGCTGTTTGGAGCCGGAGGAAATGTAGCGAGTCAGCCCAGATTAGTCTGATTCATAGAGTGTCTCAAGAAGTTGGCCCACAAGATCCTTCGATTTTCATTCGGTGGAGCAGTTTTTGAATTTTTTTTTGTTGTGGACAAACATTTGTACCATTTTGCATAAGAATACTACAGGACACTCATAATCACAAAAGTAAACATCAAAAAAACAAAAGAAGAATTTGTCTACTTGCCCTGAAAGACCTCAGGCAGTGGAAGAAATAAGTTCTTTGTTTTTCATTTGCATTCGTTTTGGGTTTTTTTGCATATAGACCGGTATACTCATGCATATCATAAACCTGTAATAATTAGTTTTCTGGTATAGATAGGGGGAAAAAAACTAATAACTAAGATGGGAGAGGTCACTCATCCTGTGTAATGACCCAAAGTTTAGTCTGCCTTCTAGGTTTTCTCATTTCTCTAATTTGAACCTCCTCATCTCCTCCGCCTCCTGATCGAAATCTTCAAAACAGTTTATCTTTACGGATTATTATTTGCTTCTATTGCTCCAAGTTGTTATAAACACCGTTATGTTGTTTTCAAGTTGTTATAAACACCGTTATGTTCTGACCAGTCCAGGTAGTCTTAAATAAACAATGAACAGATGGTGCAGCTGTGCAGTGAAACCATGAAAGACCTGTTTCAAGCAGCCGAGGTCTTTTTAACACGGATCTGTGTTGGAAATATAACGAACATAAAGGAACTGTTGTTCTCTAGACGGACACCAAAACTCCTCATCACCTCACAAACACTACCCTGTGCTCTGCTGCTCTTTATTTATCTACCTTTATGTGAGTTTCTTAGTGCAATTCATTCCTTTGCGCATTCTTTGGTTCGGCAGCCATTGCGCCAGGTGGTGGTAACAGCTTTTAATTCAGTTGACCTTGCTTGTTCGACTATGTAGGCTACATTATTTACATATACTATATTACAATATATATATGTGTATATTAATATATATATATACACACACACACTATATTAATATATAGAGGATACGGTGTTTTAAAAAAACATTCAGCATACCTTCTGTAACTGTACTCAGGATCACCGCTGACAGCAATAAAAACATAGTGGAGCTCCTGTGTCCATAGCTTGTAGAAGAAATTACACAAAGAAAGGTTCTCCATCCATTACCGCGTGTCTCTCTCGATGTTGATAGCAGTACCACACATCCTCGATGCTGCTGCCGCTGCTCACACAGTAGTACACGTCACCGTGTTACTTTGGGAGCAGTGGGAAATTTGGACTACTCAACATAATGTGTATCATTCCATAAACCATGTGCTGCTGCCTAAAACTAGTATGTCATTAAAACATTTGTGAGACCCCACAGAGTGTTCCACTGTTCTTATTGCAGACTCTCCTAATGCTTATAAACAGCCTACATTTACATCAGTAAATTCTGGAAAGCATAAGTAACTATTCAGGCTACTGGCTCCCAAATTTTGGGAATTTTGGCTCCAAAGTTGTGTTTTGGTTACAATAATACAAATCAAGATTTTTAGATTAATTAGTACCATCTACCTTTATAAATCCACATTTTAATGTCAATGCAAAATGTTAATGACAAACCTGCTTTTTTTAAAGTTATAAAGTCACAAAGATTATGACCTATTTCTCATTGACACGCTGATGTAATTTCTATTTTTACAAATTATATTAATTAGGTTGTGTTGAATACATGCATTTTATTGTTGTGTTCTGTTAAGGGGTTATTTACTACAGCGCACAGTCATTCTACTGCGTATGGAGGATAAGTAGAACAAACTCGAATTATCTTCAGCCTCTTGGCATATTTATTTACCGTTAACTTTAGTGCGTAGACCCATCAGCCCCCCACTGCTTGCCGTCCTGGTAAGTTTGAGGAATGTCACATACTGCTCTATAACAAGAGTCCACGCATGTTTGCAGTTTGTCCACGGTATCCTCAGTCTCAAACTCCTGTAGGTAAGCTGGTTTCTTTCTGATTCTTCTGTTTACAGTATCAGTGACTCTACCTGGCTGTGTGCTCTTAGTCTGTTCAGGTAAAGTCCCAGAAACACCACTCTGCATTTCTTGACCTGGTACATTTTGCATTTTGTCATCAACAACATTTTCTTCACTGTTATTGGCCTTTTGATGTACATCCCTATCACCATATCCTATGTGTGACTCAGATGTTTGTGTTCCTTTTTCATTGGCTGTTTTGGTTGTGAACTTCACCAACCTGTGTTTTTGGACTCTCTGTGCCTGGATAGTACACTAGGTAAGCTGGGCTGTTTTTATCATAGCCAACAAAAATACCTTGCTCACACCTAGAGTCTAACTTCCTTTTCTCTTGCTTGTAAGCAAAACACATTGATCCAAATGTTTGCAGTTTGGATATGTTTGGTACTTTGCCTGTGAACAGCTCGTAGGGTGTTTTCTCTGTGCGCCTGCTGTAGCACCTGTTTCTCACAACTGATTCAATCTGACCACTTTTTTCAGTAACGAGTAATCTAACGCGTTACTATTTCCAAACCGGTAATCAGATTAAAGTTACTTATCCACGTCACTGTGCGCTATGTTTGTCATTTTCCTTAATAAAAATATATTTGCTTTCTTCTTGCGTCTCTGGGATTGAAGTCACGTTTTCAGCATGAGGACAGTTCACGTGTAGGCTACGCAGACACAAACATAAACAACAATGGAGGAGGAGAGAGATGTGCGTCTGCTAGCTTGTTTTGTAAAACCACTCCTTGCTACTCTAATGCTGTGAACAACAGGAACAATGTTCATAAAACATGTGAAAAATAATTTAATAGTTACATTTATAAACAATGTAGATTATAAATAGTAAGTTTTGTCATTACAGTGTTAACAGTTAAATATGTCAGGTCAAGAAAGACTGTCTTTATTTTATTTTTATAAAAACATGTATTTTTTTCAGGAAATATTTTTCAGTTCAACTTAAGTTCAACTTAAAATGTCAGGAGATACATTGTTGACGTTACTGTTAAAAATGCACTTCCAATAAAGTGAGTGTTGGCAAAAGGCTGCGGGGGTGTTGTCGGCAGCTGCTGAATGTAACTAATAAAGTAACTTGTAATCTAACTTAGTTACTTTTAAAATCAAGTAATCTGTAAAGTAACTAATTTACTTTTTAAAGCAATCAGTAATCAGATTGCTTTTTCAAAGTAACTGTGGCGACACTGTTTCTCACATAGGCTGCTGTCTGCACAGCATAGTTCCATAGCTTATTTGGTAACTTACTATCTAACAGTAAGCATTCTGCCCATGTTGTAGAGGGTTCGCCAACCTCTCTCTGCTGTGCCATTTTGGTGGGGTGAATAGGGTTCAGATGTCTCATGTCTAATCCTATTCTTGGTTAACAGTGCCTGGAAGTCTCGGCCTGTAAACTCAGTGCCGTTATCTGAACGAATACACTTGACTTCTCTGTAAGGTGCTACGTCTGCTAAGAACTTTTCAGTAGCCTGCACAGCATCACTTTTTGACTTTAGGAAATACACCAACATGGTACCTGAGTAGTCGTCTGTAAAAGACTGTGCATATTTGTGCCCTTCTATGCTCGTTGTTGGCATGGGACCGGCTAAATCAGTGTGAACCAATTCTAAGGGTTTCTTGGCCTTTGTGTCTGGCTCTCTGTTTCTCGTCTGGGTGAATTTGCCCTGTGTGCACTCTTCACACAACCGATTTGGCCTGACTGCACTTCCTTTTATCTCCATGCCTTTCACTACACCTTGTAGCTTTTGCACATCTTCATAATTACAATGACCCAAAATTTCATGCCAAGTTTGCATGTCATGAAATTGTTTACATTGACCGACATTCAACTGAACCGTTGGCAAGTAATACAAATTTCCACTCTCATGGATGTCAAACCTGCTACCATCCTTGGTAACCATGCGACTGTCTCCTTTTTTGAACATGATTGTGGCTCCTCTGTTTGTTGCTCTTGCCACTGAAAAGATGTCATGTGAGTATGAAGGCATGTACAGTGCATCCCGTAGCTGTGCTCTGTGCTGTCGTCCAGCGCTGTCTAGTAGATCTATCATCGCTGTTCCCCTTCGCTGTGCTATTCCACTGCATTTGGTGCCGTCAGCTAACTCCACTGAATGGGTCTCCGGCTGGAAGGTGTCATCAAAGCTTTTAAACTTTCCTATGTCGTTCACAATGTGGGATGTTGCTCCTCCATCCACCATGATGTCTTTCATTTTTACGTTGTCTGGTGGTCTCTCATTCTTTGTGTGCTTGGCCTTGAAGAGATGATCTTGGTTACCATTTTCTTTCTCTACGACCTTTCTGGCACCGTCTTGTTTTTCTTACACAGGGATTATTGGTGTGTATTATTTTTGCAGTAACTGCACCACACTTTTCTGTAACACTTTCTTGCCTTGTGACCTTTTATTCCACACTTATAGCATGTCACATTGGCATCTTCATCTTTTCTGTAGCCAGCATGCGTTTTAGTGGGACCTCTGCCTTGTCTCACGTCTTCATCACATTATCTGTAGACTCTGCCGTGCTCATTTTCTCCGCCTCTTCATAGACTCACAGTCTACTTTGAAAGTCTGCCAAAGTAACATTATCTTCGTTTTGCATTACATGGACAGCTAGAGGCTTGAAGGACTCCGGGAGCCCGCCTAGAATCATGGCAACAGTTAGTCCATCACTCACGGCCTCGCCTGCTTCTCTCAGGGCCATAATGATGTTCTCTGCTCTTATGAGGTAGTCAGTAACACTCTGCCATGTGCAGCTTGGTCAGCGACATGTACAGATTTATTATCCTTGGCTTACTTTTTCCAGAATAGTGTTCTTTTAATATTTTCAGGGCCTTTCTGCCATCATCAGCTGCTTCATGCCTTATCAACGACAGGATTTTATCATCTATCAGTTTGATTAGCTCAGCATAGCAGTCGGCATTTTTCTTTCTGTGACCGTAAACCTTTCACAATACAGCAGTACAGCATATCAGTCTACCGTAATACAGGGAGTAAGGGCGCCATCAAATTACAACACTTAACATGTTCAATAAAAAAAAAAGTAAATTAAAGCTACAAGCAGCGTTGGGCGGGACCTTCCCATCAACCAACGTCGGGTCCAGCACGGTGGTCGTCCACCGTAGCCATGCCACGCCACGTCACCCCACGTGACCCCACTCCCAAGCCCTCATCACCAGAAGCTGAGGAAGACCGCTCTGGACACGCCCTTCAATGTACAGTCACAAATAGTACAACTTTTAATCAGCAATGTTTTTTGACTGTACTGACCAATTTTGAAGTAGATCCAATAAATTCCCTAGGAGGAGTTCATTCAAATACAAGGCGAAAAGTTCGCCATGTATTGTATTTTTTAGCAAGCCTCAGGGAGCCATGGGCAAGCATCGTACCAAGTTTCATTTTAATCACACGTGCCCATGCGGAGATATAAACTTCTTAATTTTAAAGAGCGCCACCTTGTGGCGATGGCCTGAAATTGTGTACGATGCCTAAGGAAGACATGGGGAACTATGGACCCAAGGTGGTGTCAATAGGACATACCAATGTGGAGCAAAGCCCCACTTCCTGTTTTGACGGAAAATCTACAGGAAGTCCTAATTTTATAGCATGCTTATTTTTCCGAACGTGTGGCTATAAGGTGTTTTGAATGTGCGACAAACTATGCAGAAGTTATTAGCCTAAACACACTTTTCATGATAGTAGCGCCACCTAGTGGCTGACCCGAAAGCAACGCATAGAATATCCAGTTTTTCACCAGGCCTGACAACTTTGCCGAGTTTTCGTATGTGTTCAGGGGGGCAAAAACGCAGTCAAAGGGGCTAAAAATAATAGCTAAGAAGAAGAAACATAGCAAAAAATAAATAAAAAGGGACCCATACTGTGTACTGGGCACTTAAAGGGACAGTTTGCCGTTTTCAAAATTGTTTTGCAAATTTGTGGTAATAAGAGGTATCTTCCAAGTTTTTAGTAGAAAATACAATAATAAATGTGGGACAAGAATGCCCATCTTACTTTAAAGAACATAAAAAAACATACATTCAGTCAGACTCCTTTCTCTAATTTTGTACACATATTTGTATATATGTATGAGTGATACATGAAGACCAAACATATTCCATAAGAGGCTACTGAGTGGTGAGTAAATTATGTTTATCATTAAACAAAACTTTTTGGAGCAGGTGAATAAAGACTTTTCTGGGGTAGACTTTTCCCAAGTATAATTACCCTTAATTGTACTTAGGTGCAATACTTGTTTGTTACACCACTGCAGTTTGGTTTATCTTAAAAAATTGCATCATGCTTACAAAGCACAAATTTATTAAGATTTTAGATTATATGTCAGAGAATTAAAAGGAAGAGGAAGGAAGGAAACTCTTAAAGATAGATATTCCTTTATTTGTCCAACAATGGGGAAATTCCAATAAAAAATAAAAAAAATAAAACAAGCAACTTGATGAGTTTGTCTGAAATATTCATCAAACCTTCAGCAGTCTTAAATATAGGCATTGATTTACTCTTTGCATGACAACCTCCAACCATAAACCTCTAATACAACATCGAACATCCATCTTAAACATGCAAAGCCTAAAAACAGGTGGTCCTGTGTTTTTAAAAACACATTTTTTAACCATCTGCTGGTCACTTAACACATTTCCACATCCTGTATTATATCATAGCACTAACATATTAATCCACAATCATCATATAAATGTATATTAAACAAACATAATTAATATTCAGTTGTTGACACTATCTTCTATTTGTAGAGAAATCAATTAGACTGCTGTCTGTACGACATTACAACAACAAGCTGAGCTGTGTCAACCCTCATGTCATGAAAAGAGATTAAAAAGGAGACAGGATGTGGATCATGAAGTAGATTTGCATAACAGGGATCCTCTTGACAGCACAAAAAATGTAACCAAATATATTCCAATATTAGATAGGGAAGTTGTTATAGCTGCGATAGCACAAACTTTAATGTACATGTCTGTCTGTAGAGCAGTAACACCTCATCTGGCAATACTATCCATCACATTTCAGCTGGGTTCTGTGCCTTTAAGTCCACCCAAAAGCAAACACAGGGTCCATGGAAATGGCTTGTAAATGGAGTCTAGGTGTGGGTAATGGGGCTTGAAGGCAGGAGCAGACATGCTGAAGAGAGAAATGGCTGAAAAAGGTATTTGCTGAAACAACATGTAGGTAGTGGTAAAATTGAGGTTGGACTAAGAACCAAAAAAACCCAGGTTAGAAAAAGCACAGGAAGCAGGGAGAATCACTACCACCTGATTGACAGAACAGTCTGGAGTCTGGTTCTTCAGGCGTTGTTAACTTGATACAGACCAGGTGTGGAGGTTAGTAACATGCTGGGTTAGGAAGCCACACCGTCAACATACACCCACATACAGAGACAACAGCTATCACAGTGAGCCTGTCTGAACACCATGGTGGCAACACATCTGGTCACAGCTAGTCCAGGTAAAAGAATACGACGTAACATCCAGTTCTAACATATTTTCTTGTAACTGTAATTGTAGACATAGTACAATAGTAGGCATATTTATGAGATACAGGATGAGTTCTCAGTTTTCTCTCTGTAGTATAACAAGAAGATGTATTTATCATTGACCCTTCATCTCAGTAAATTATAGGGAAGACAAAGTAACGCAAGTTGAAAATAAAAAGATAGAAATAGGGTGCAGTAGGCGGGATTAAATGTGCCCAAACTGAATCATACAGATGCCTGTGGCAAACAGAAACAAGAAACGCCCTAAGCTTTTCCTTGTTTATTTTTAACAAGACCATCAATCTCTGGGCTGGTTTCATAACATTTTCCATCTAAACAGTCCTCTCTCTTGGACTTTCTGTCCCACATACCGTTTCTCTTATTTCTTATTCAGCTTTAATCTGAACATCATGCTTTTCAGGCCACAGACTGAATTGCACCTACTGAAGAACTGACTCCTCCTGCTTGTGATTTATCCTGTATTCTACACAACTTTGGTATCGAGCAGGTACAACCTGTGGGGACAGAAAGTGGAAATAAACTCACTATATCTTAAAACTGGACATAAGTCAGGGTCCTGCTACTCACTAAGTCCTGGTTTGAGGTAAAATTGTGAGCAACAATACGTCTGCACACTGCACAGCACTTTCCAGTTGTTTCAGACACATTATTATATGAGAATGAGTTGATGCTGTTTACTGGGAGTCTGTGGCAGATCTATAAAATGGAGCAGTGGTTGAAGAAGTACTCAGATGTACTTAATATAAAGTACACATTCTCTGTGTGGTGTGTGTGTGTGTGTGTGTGTGTGTGTGTGTGTGTGTGTGTGTATTATTTATAATGTTATAGGAATTGTTGTGTTAAAATGCTCATGTGCTTATTGCTGCCATAACACAATTAAGTGCATGGTGAAGTATGACCTAACACCATTCAAGTGTGAATGTGGTAAGGGGCATTCCTGAAAAAGAGAAGCTTCCTCCCAGGGAAACTTTTCTGAACAAAGAAAGGTGAGAAGACAAAGAGTGACTGTTGTGAAACTGTAATGATATCTTATCTAAAAGCCTGGGAAAGGGCTAGACCGAATCTGTATCAGCCCACATAGCAACTGTATGAAAACCGTGGCCAGACAAAGAGTGCAAGCATGTGAATGTGCAGCCTTGCTGTCACAGAGTCAAAAGGAGAAGTACAGTAGAGGCGAGTTGTGTTTTCAGAGCCTTGGAGCCACCTTGTCTGTGTTCGGACAAAGCAAGATAAACATGCACCAGTTTGTAGGAGTTTAAGAGACAAATATTGTGTCTGAGTATGAAATGTCTTCTTCAAATGTTTTGTCTAGTCCAACCAACAAACTAAAAACACCAAGATGTTTAGTTTACTATCTCATGGAAAAGCAGAAATCCTCACAATTAAGAAGTTTGGCATTTTGGCTTAAGAAATGATGATTCTAATTACTAAACTGTTCACACTGATGCAACGATTTAGCCTTTTACTGTTTAGCTGGTTCTCTCTCTGTGTCCTTCATTCATCACATTCAGGTTTTTTTTTTTTTTTTTAAGATTGTTTTAAAAAAAGGGCAAAACTGATGCCGCAGATCCAGAGAGTCTTTTTTATTCTAGGCATACTTCTTCCTTGTTAAAACCTGGGGCCTACATTACCCACAATGCAACCCAAAGTAGTTGTTGCTAATGTAGCCCCGAGCTGCTCTCATCAAGCAGAGATGGGGAATGGGCTACCACAGGTCTGGTAAATGCCATGTTAACTTATGTTTTTATTGCATGTTTCACAAACATTACATAAGTACATTCAGTACATTTTCATAGACAATACAATTATTAGGAAAAGCAAAAGGCACGCGCAGGAGACATCCAAACAAAATAATAAATAGTAATAGTAAGTATTAAATAAAATAATGATGATGATAGCAAATCAACAATCCCTACCTACCACCGCTCCCACCTTCTCCCTGTTAGTCTTCCCTTACTCCCCTGTGGAGATTTTGAAGCGCTACAGTGCAGTGTTTTGATGATGATCTTCTGAGGCCTGAGAGAGAGTGAGTTTGTTGGTTTGAGGTGTGTGTTTACTGTCTTGCCATATTTACATTGAGTAAAGGAGATCTACTTATCTACTCTACTCCAAGCCCAGAAAGGGAAGGACAACATTAAACAGACAGGTTTCAGGTTTATGATTGACACTTTATAAATCTAAAAACAGATCTAGAAATGGTGGGGATTTGTTAGTCCACCGCATTCAGGGTCCCCAGCGGATGGACCTGAGTGTCTCTATCCTCGGATTTTATTGCACCCCCATTAGGTTGGAACTTTATGGTCCTCATGATTAACCAAGTAACCTGATAACTTTAGAGGTCCACTAAAGTTTCCTCTAGCGCTATTAGCAGCTCCATACCGGTTCATAGTGATTGTCTTGACAAGAATTTGACTGATTATGATGTTCTTATAAGAATATGCAGTAACAACACTTTGTATTCATTTTAGAAAAAATATTTTTTCTGCAGCATTTGTAACACAGAACTTAATTTTAACCTTTGAACTTTAACATGTCGTCTTATTTTGGCTGACTTTGAGGTCAGTCTGTCTTCAGTAAGTTTACCCAGAACATAGAGCTCAAAATACAAAAGCTGTGTAACACTGATGTTGGAAAGATTAAAACCTGCCCAACACATAACATCAGTTTAGAAGGAATATCAAAATAGAGAATATCATGTCAATATACTTCATAATCCTCTGCTATTATCAGCATCAGAACATTTTGGATATTCCATATTTTAAAGCATCAATGTGATGCATTTTGAGATGCATTTTTTGCCAACCTGGGGAGAGCTGGAGAAACTTAACTTCAGCCATGAGTCAAAAATATTATGGCCTCCTTACTCAGTATTATGCAAGCCATTTCATGCCAGCCTGTCCCTGGGTCTAACATTTACAGTATATGAGGCACAATGTGGTAAAAGCACCACAAATGGCTTAATGCATAACCCCCACAAGAGATGGTGGACATGCTGTAACTTAACTTGTCTACTCTTCCATCATGATTGACAGCCAATACAATGTTATGTCATTCAGATTTTAATACATTTTATTATTTCTTTTTTGTGATTAACTCTTAGCTATACAAGCTAGCAGCTAACTTTAGTAACAATATCTAGCTAATGTTAGGCTAACGTTAACGATAGCGTTAGATAATAATTGTCTACCCTAGCTTTAGCTGGCTAACGTTGCGTTCTCTCCTGCTGTGTTCAATGACTCAATTCATCAAGCTGTAGCTAACGTTAGCTAAGCCTATGTCAACAGAGCTCCTGGGTAACTCTTAGATATACCAGAAAATATTAAAACACGAGCGAAGCGAACTGCTTGTAAACCAATCAGGTGTTGGTATTCCCTCCCCTAACTTCCCAGAAAAAGAAACTGGTGATGCAAGACCCTTCGCGCTAATATTTCCATGCACTCGTGCTCCTACATGCCCCCCTGAATGCAAGATCCTGCAGGACACCTCATATGTAAAACACACCAGCAGGGGGTCGGCCCCGATGTCTGCAGTGGGCAGAGGGGTGTGAAAGCACTTCCTGGAGGGCCAGACCCCTACAGCAGACAAAGGGGTGTGAAAGAGGTGGTCCTCAGGTATAAATGTTTAGATCTCCCCATGTTTGGGGTCTTTCTTCATCTTTGACCGCTCGCGTGTTGATTGACCTTTTCTTTGCAAAGAAAATAAAAACCTTGTCGGACGGCAGAAGTTCTCTATTTCATTCTTCACCAGCAGCAGAGAAATTTCCACAACAACATTACCAAAGTAATGACATTTGATTGAACGGTTGATGACTGCTTCATCTCACTAACCAGCTGAGTGAGGAAGGTTGTTTGATGTGGACCCTGTAAATCAGTCACCTGTGCTCCATCTTGTTGCTTCCAAGGATGTCAAAGAGATTCCTAAGGCAGACAATTCAAAATATTATATTAATTTCAAATGAGTATCAGGATGTCTGCAGATTTCTGAAAGAACATTTACACTTACACACTTTTCAGAAATGCCGGTATGATGTTTGTGTATCAGAGATAGTTGTTATATTTTTTATTAAAGAAGGTTTCAATGCACACAGATTTAACTTTGAGGGAAATAAAAAAAAGAATTCCCTGTAACAACTCACTGCTTGTTCTTCACTTTCCTGATCCCTGCCCGCAGCTTCCGGCGTCCTTTTGCTTGTACCTTTTCCCATACTGGAAAAAAAACAATTAATATACAACAAAGGATTGTAATGGCAATTTTTAAGAACCTACATAACCCTTTTACCTGGTCATTGTAAAACCATACATAACCTTTAACCCTGTTTCTAACTGCACTCTATGTCAAGTAAACAGCGGGATGTTGAGACTTCACTAAGAAGCCAATGACATGATCATCGCACCACACTATCTGTCTGTGTACTGTCCCAGAACTCAGGAACGTGTAACTGTGATATGATACATAAAATGATACTGCTTTCAATTTTGACTCTTTCAGGCTTTCATATACGAGAGTGTGTGACAGTTCATGGACAACTTGAATAAAACTTTACAGAAAGACAAGATCATACTTTGTATGCTTTATTTAACTAATAGCCACCACATGACTTACATAGTATATAAAATGCTTATATACAAAGCAGTAGTATGTAAGTGTCTGCAGTACTACTGTTTTTGGTACCTTTGAAATTTCCCGGATTTATACAGATACCACACTGCAGCAGCAATAGCAGCATTCAGGAAAAGCAAAATACCAAATAAGGTCCAACCAGCAGTGCAGGACTCTGTAGGGAGACAGGACACAATAAAAGAAGAATACAGGAACAGAAAACACTGATACACACTGCCAATTTATACATCTTGATTAATCTCCCACCAGAAAGCCTATCCTTGTCCGTTGGCAGTCAAATGAGATCTGGTTGGTCTGTATCTGAATGGTTACAGTGAATGCTATGTAACACATGATCACAACTGGCTCCAGTTTGATTCTAGCTGGTGACCTTTGTTGCATGTCATACCCCTCTCCCTCATTTTCTGTCTTCCTCTTCATTGTCACTGTCTGTCTTTAGCTTTTAAAGGAGCTCTGGGTTTTAATAGTGGTGGAAACCAGGGAGGAAAAAATACCCAGCTTAAGTTATGACAGCTCAATGTGTTACTGTGTGTCTGACTGGTTTAATGAGCAAAGCAACAGGTGATCAGTGATTTATTGATTAATGAGTGCATGTCCAGCTTTGTAGAATTTAAATGTGCAACTTGGTGATCATAATTCAGTTATTGATGGTGGAGCCAGACTCTTACTGGATACTTAATATATTCTTTAAATGCTTACAAACACTTTATCATCTATTAACAAGTTGATGTGCAACAACATTTTAATATTTTATTCACTTAATAACTTCTAGTATTTCAATCAATTCAAAAATTATAATAGGAATCAATTAATAGTATATATAAAATAATGACAACCTTTTTGAATTTACTTATGAAGGGGAAACAAATGATTTCCATAACAGAGAGTGAGTCAACCAGCTCACCTAAATGGAATGCAGCTGGTTTCAGTGTTACATGCTTTTCCTGCAATGACATGCCTGAAATGTCTGCTGGGAAAAAAGGTCTCTTGACATCATTTACTAATGAAAGCAGTTACCCATGTTTGTGTTTTCAGTCTATATGGTGAAATGTTACGACATGCACAGATGTTTTACATTTTTAGTTTTATATTGCACTTTACGTTTAGCTGATTAATAGTGAGTTCAAACACCAACTGAACCCTTGCTACAAGCTTTTCTGTCCTTGCAGGTCCTGAATTATGAAAGCAACTGAGAGATGAAATTACCATGACCGGAGTACTTCACAAGACAGGACATGCTTTAAGTTTTGAAGTACATTGCAATCATTACCCATATGCATTGGAGAGTGGGCAGTACAACATCTACTCAGCTGCTAGGCGGATACCAAATTAAATTATCTGGACATGGCTGGAAACTTTACAGGAGGCCTAGATGTGTGAGCTTCTCATCGTGTAAGGAGTCCATAGGTATAACTTGCTACAGAAACCCACTCAATCCAACCAACATTCACAACAACCAAATCAAACCTGATCTCACCTGAAGACACATGCACATAGAGGTGTCCAAGTTTTGTTCCATAAGTGTTAGATGCTTCACACTGGTAGAGGCCATTCAGGTTAGAGGTCATGCTCAGAAACTGTAGCGTTGCATCCTCCATTCTGACAGCAGACTGAGGCCACGAGTTGTCAGATCTGAAACAGGCGAATAAGAAGGCAGCCATAATGAAGGCAGAGTTTTAAGATGGGTGTGATCCGAGCCAGAACATCAAGATGTTGACTGGCGTTGCGGCTGGTGACCCCATCACAAGAGGATCTGTAGTTTAGAGATTTTTTGTTCAAGATTAGTTTTTGGCCCTTGATTATGATTAATTGTTAAAATATTAATACTGTTTTATTTGTAGTTTAGTTTGTAGTATTTGTCTTTGTGTTACCACTTTTGTTTCTTTTAGTCTACATAAAATAAATTAGCATAGCCTGAGTTAAGTTCTCCTTATTAGTAGTTTAATTTAGTAGTATTAGTAGTTTAATTTATTCATTCCCAGAGACTGAGTTTGAGAGAATAGGAAATAAAAACATTGTCAATCCTGCATTTGACATACTACCTGTGCTACATCTGCAGGAAACATAATATGACAAACTAAACAATGCTTCAAGGGAAAAGGGAAGCATAATGTTGTTTGATTAAGAATGGTTCATTCAAACTACTGTACCTGCTCCAGGTAATGTCTGCATTTGGATTGGCTTCAGTCACACATTCAAATGTGTCTTTGGTTCGTTCATGAATGATCACTTCCATGGGTGCGACTGTGAGACAAAGGGAGAGAGAAAGGGCTGAAAATGCTAAAAATACATCAGAATATTACTGAACCTCTAAATGTGGATCCAATCCCATCTATATTGATACAACGTTATCTGGCTTTCTAAAACACTTCATTTAAGGACCCTTGGACTTGTGTATACATAATAATCATGTGTATTATCATCTGATTATAGGAATTGTGGTTTTGTTTTCTTAGAATGAGGCATTTACATCTACAGACACCATAGGTTGCCTTCCATGGAGTCTGCCATGTTTCTACAGTAGCCCAGAATGGACAAACCAAACCCTGAGTTTCGCAGCGACCATAGTTTCTCAGCTTCACAGCCCGTTCTCATTCCCAGGTTATCAAACACAGACACCAGCAGTGTTTATTTAAAGCTTGTATTTCTCAAATGAACAAGTATCTACCATTCACAAGAACCTTAAACATTACAGGAGGCAAGAGCTACAGTCGAGCTATTGTCAGACAAAGGCTGACTGTTATATGTTTCACACAGGAATGTTTTAATAACTGACAACAGATCGTTGAAATTGTATGTGGGAGTGTATCAGGGTGCCCTGCAGACAATGATGCATTGTTATCTCTGTCAGTAGAAAAGTGGGTAGGAACAACTGAGTCCACCAGCAACATTCCGGTAGCCTGGGAGTATACATAAATTAAGGCTCCATTGGTGCTTATTCAAAAAGCTGCTTTAAGCATTTGCAATGACTGGTGGACAGTACATACTTTAGAAAGGACCTGTTACCCATATATTTTTTTCTTTTTAGTCTTCTGGTTTGGCAACCAAATGATGGTTATTGCAAAACATGTTTTGTCATTCTCTTCTTCTTTATCAGTCTTTATTTTTCCTTTGTCATTGTCTTTCACACAGTTTCGGTGTCTATATCTGTATAATGTCAGACGAAAAAAAAAAAAGCTCTCTGGTGTTTCTGTGGACAGAATCCATTAATGTTTAACAATTCTACTATTCTATTTATCAAAGGCAAACTCAATGTAGAAAGAAGAGCAGCAGCACAAATGCTCTCTGTGTGGACACCACAGGTGTGTGAGCCTCAGCAGTTCAGCAACGCAGCTGTCACTCAATGCTCATGCATGCTGCGTAGACCTGGTTTAAATTAGAGAATCGTCTCATAAACGTTTTGTTTCAGGCCGATGAATGCAATCTGTCCATAAGGTCAGATTAACAATAAGACCACAACAGCAAAAGCCAAACATGCAGAGAGAGTCACTGAATGCCAATCTTGTTGAGTCTTCTAATCTCACTGTCATAAATAACACAATCATCATCTCTTCAGGCTATAAAAACAAATGTTCCCCTCAAAAGGCACATTATTTACTGTAGGTGTGAGCTAGGTAATTTAATGATGTATGTAAATATTAGTGTACGCACAGTAGACCTGAATGGTGAAGGGCAGGGTTTCTTCTTTCGACAGGGCTGCACTGGTGATGACACAATGGACCAAACGCTGGTTGATTTCTCTGGTTGGTACTCCCAACAGCGAGCTGACTGTGGTGGTCGTATCGTTGTCATGCTTGGTGGAGCTGGTTATTGCATTCACTTTTCCTTCCAGAGGACCAATTACCCACTTCACCTGTGCAGGAGGTTTGGAAGCAGCAGCTGTGCAGGTACCTAGGGAAACCTCCTCTTTACCCAAAGCAGGATGATTATCCTTCAGGCTTGAGACCGGAGGCACTAAGAGAGTCAAGGTACATAAAAAAGTCAACATGCAAGCAAGAAGGTGAAACAAGACTCTCTCTCGTACAATAGTTTAAATTCATTGCATTATACCAAGAACGTTTAGAGGTATCTCTGTGATGTGGTTTCCGCTGGGGAACAAAGTGAAGATACACGTGTAGATGCCTTCGTCCAACAAAGTGACACTGGATAGCTGGAGAGATCCATTGAGGTCACTCATGCTCCCAACAAATTTAAATCGAAGATCCTCTCCATTGACAAACTTTGGTCCAGCTTGTTGTACGATGGTAAAGAAATTTTCATTCCGAGGTCTTTCTTTGGTCTTCCGCTGCCATGAAATCTGATTGAGGTCCTCGGTGGTGTCAGTGAGTTTGCAGGGTAAGACAACGGTCCCTCCTTGGACCACGGTCATGTTTCCTCCAGTCACCTGGAGAGCTGTAAGGCTCAGAAAATCACAGCTCAGAAGGCACGAACACAAGTAAAAACATACATAGATGGAAAGCATTCACACTGGAAGATGTGAAAAAGAACCTAGTACTCTTTTACACATGTTGTATTTCTGTGTAAAAAAAAGAAAAAAGCACCTGTTGGAGGATGTACTGAATTTGTTTCAATACAGTTACATACAGGGAAGATATTTATAAACCATTCTTGAGCTCCTTTCTGGCCTCCGATTAATTAACTGGTAGATGTAACTGTAACTATACTCAAGGCACCCTTTATGTATTTTTTTAAATTATCACTGTCATTTTTTTGCTGTTGTTTTCTGTTTGAATTTCGTTGTCCACAGTGGTATTGAGTATGCAGCCTGGGTTAGAATTGTCTGTTATATGCCACTTTGTTTTGTTTCTTAGGTTGTTGTCTTTGTTTTCAGTTTTAAAAAAGAGGGGACTGTAAACATTTGAATGTTATGAATATCAGGTGTTACAACATCGGTCATGTTCAGTTGTCTTTTCAGAAATATCAAAATAAAAATTTGCTGGCTTAGTATAGTGTAAATTATGTTCAGGTAGAGATGTGTTTTCATTGTAATGAGAGCACTGGATTGGAACAGAGAGAAGCTGAGCCTGGCTCAAACAACACAATGCACCACCATCCAACCAATCACATAACACAAGCAAACATTAGTATAATTAAAGCTGCAAGCAGCATTGGACGGACCTCGCACTTCACGCAACTCGGGGCGTGCTGCGGCCGCGTCACGTGCTGTCGTAACACGTGCGGACCACGACATGAAAATCTCACGTAAATCAGCTAAAAACGCCACGCAGCGGTTGCTTCCTGTTGCCACCATGTGGCGCTATCACTATGTCTGAATATTATCGCATAGACGTGTTCAGGGCGGGACTCTTATCAGACATGTGAAGTTTCGTTGCAGTCGGATCATGTACGCAGAAGTTATGACGAATCCCTCTTTCATGGTGAAGGTTTGAAATTGGATGCCACGGGACGCCACGCCACGGGCACAATGTTGGACGAAAAAAACTGACTGCACTGACCAATTTTGAAGTAGATCCAATAAAACCTGTAGGAGGAGTTAGTTAAAATAGGAGCCCTGAAATGCCAAAAATGACATCACAGTGTGACATTCAAATGGCCAACTTTGACAGCACGCCACGGACACGCCCTTCAACGTACAGTCAAAAAATGAACAGCGTTCATTCAGCACCATGTTTTGACTGTACTGACCAATTTTGAAGCAGATCCTAGAAATTCCCTAGGAGGAGTATGTTCAAATACAAGCCCAAAAGTCAAAATGACCATAAAATGATGAAAATTAAAAATTGAAATTGCAGACTTCCTGTGGGTTTTGGGGCATGGGTCCAAGAGGCCTTTCTGCTTCTTTTATCATGATACACATGCGTAGCAATTTTCGAACATGTCGGACTTACGTGCGCGGGGACAATGTCATATTGGTATTTTAGCTACGTCTGAGTTTTGTGCAAATTTTCATGACATTTTGAGCATGTTGTGGGGGCCAAATATGCGGTCGAAGTCCCAGAGGTATAATAATAATTCCTAGAGGAACAACAGCGTCCTTGCACTTGTTAGTGCTCCGTCCCTAATAATCTGTAATGAGCATTTTTATACTGTTTACCTTGTGTTTGTGGAGGATAAAGTTTCATTTCCAACATCATAGAAATTGTATATATGCACATATATACTGGATAAAAATATATGTGTATACAAACACATATATATAAATCTCCTTGTAAGTTGTTAAAAAAAAAACATTCAGCCTTCATACCTTCTGTAACTGAGCTCAGGATCATCGTTGACATCAATAAAACCATAGTAGAAACACGGTGTCCATAGGTTATCATAGAAATTACACAAATAGTGACCACACCCATTACTACGTTTCTCTTTATGCTGGTATGGACCTTACACGGCCATATGACGCAGCTGCTTTGGATTCACTTGTCCCGTTAGGTCGCTTATTTCCACGATCGCCCACTAGCACTCTCGTCTCAGCCCTTAGTTCAGCTTTCACGGAAGTCTGTCGTCATTTCCATCCAGTCACAATCTCACTACATACAGATCCACATAATGAACAAATAATATAAAGGGTGCCAGTAGAAATTAGTCCTGTGCTTCCTCTGTCGAGCAACGCGAGCTTTCAGGTGATTTCTTTATCTATTCTGTGTTGTATTGATGTAGCCGATGAGTGTTTTCTTACTTTACTGGTGAGGATGCTTTCTGTCACTTTAAACGTTTCCATGCACGCAGTAATGTCACTGCAGAAAATATCATGAAGCAGCTAAACTTAAAAACTGACCGCTGATCCAGCTGTGATCCAGCCGTCGATACTAGTGAGGCTTCAGAGGAAAGGACGTCTCAGGGCACATCCATTGACAGTAAGGGTACATCCAAGTGTGAACTGTCAGGCTTGGCTGTTCTCTCCATTTTACTGTGAATGACGCTGACTCGCTCTGACGTCGTGCACGCGTCGTGCACACGTGGACAAATGAAGCTTTTGCTGAACCACTTGAACCAGTTGTGTCGAAAATGGGTTCATTACTCTAAACTTCACTTACAGTGACCTCTCCTGGCGAAATGTAAGGCTGCAGTCGAATTAGGCGGTTAGTTGGTGGACAGGAGGCTTTTTATTGGTATAGTTTTTAAAGTCTACCTTAAATAAGTTAGAACACAAATCACAACCTATATCTACATACAGTGTTTCCCTTTAATGGGAGTGCATCTTTAGCATTGCCTTCCTTTGCTGCCACCCTCTGTGCATTTCCTAACAATCCCATCTGTTTCTGCCTTTGAAATATAGGAAATAATGTACACTATACATGCGTGAGCACCAACAACAAACTGGATCAATCAATAATAGCATTCCAGCATTTTAATAGTGGTTTGCAGTTTTATTCTTTTTGAACGTCGACATCTTTTCATCTTCTTAAGGTAATTCACAAGTTACATATTTATCAATGAACTGAACTATTTCTTCATCTGTGTTTCATCAATTAACGGGGCATCTTCAATCCAAAAGAGGCAATGGACACCGTAAACCACAGTGCTGTATGACCTATAAAAGTAGTCCCCAATTTTGCAAATTGGATGAGACGAGACATCAAAGACCTGTCTCAAAAAACAATGCCAGCAAAAATCCAATTTTTGCTGCGTTTAGAGGATTGCGGAACAAAAGGTCACATCACATCTGCTCACACAAATCTTCAGTGGTTTTGTTCTACCTTCCCGTTTCAAAATACTAGAAAGAACTTTTCTAGCGCATATCAGCGGAGGAAAACAAACAGAACTATCTGACGGACAGAGGCCAACAGGTCACGCTGTGCTCCCAGACCAAAAAGTTTGGAAATCTCTAATAGGTTTAAGGAAACAATACCCATCAAAGTCTAATGTCTTCACTAAGTTTGAATTTTAACTCCATTTACTTTTGACACCTGCTCAACCTCAGACATTTAGTGTGCAAAAAATATATACACCATCATCGTCCGATCATTAAAATACTGTGACAATGTGAAACGATGCTGTCTTATTTGATGATATGCATTATGTCCTTATTTGCCTGATCAATTTAAGAGGATTATTGCTATTGCATTGCAGTGCTTCCTGACCAATGTCAACAGGCATGAGACAGTTGTCCTGGAACATACAATGTTGCTGTCTGTCATGTAGGAGCCTTTTCGTAACGCCAACATCGACATAAATGTGTGTAATGCTATTTAATGCTGTTCAAAACAAGCCAATTCTGGTGGAATAGGATTAACTGCCAAATTGTTTAATGAACATTCACATCTATTAATCTTACAATGACAACTGTAACAGATCCACACGTTACCTCTAGCTGCATTTAACCACTGACATGGCATTACACAGTCATCATTACATTATGTATATATACACAAAACACCAACACCTTACATGCATTTTAGCTGCAATTATATCTCATTATAATCAGCCCAACAAGTTAAAACCTTACGTCTAAACAGCCCTCTATAGAAAACGCAGCACACAAAATAAAATTGTTCCGATTTGACTTTTGTTCCTGCACTTAGTTTTTATGTTCAGATCTATGATACTTGCAACTTTCTCTCTGCAAAATTATCAATCTGATATTTCCTTATACTCATTTTAACTTATCCAAACCACGCTCTTGGTATCTCCTATTCCTTTCCTTAACTTTCTCCCTATACAACACATTGTTATGATATCTGAACATACTTTGGAAGCGACGTTTGTTTTTCATATACTTTGATAAACAATTTGTCTTTTTCATTGTACTTGTTGTGTCCATTGGACTCTGTTCTTGTACTTTTGGATCTCTTAGATGGTACCGTGTCTCCGACCTTTTGCACAATTGAAAACAAACTTGCTCGTTAACCTGTTGGACACAAACTACTGGCTCGAAATGATTATTTTCACAATGTTTCAAGTATATTCCTCCATTAGATAGTTTAGCTTTACAGCTGTACTTAAGCCATTTTCCATCACTGTACGTAAATATGTCGACTCCAAAAGCATTAGCCGTAGCTTGAATTTCTTTCTTTGTGGCACAAATGCCAACAAAGTTCATCTTTGACTCCTGAATGTAGTCTTTTACTGCTAACTGCATCTTTTCATTACATTGAATCTGCATATACTTAACAGCAGCAAGCCTAATTTTCCTATGGCTCTTTTGAGAACCACTGATAACTTGAGCTACAGCTCTAAAGAAACCATTGCCATCTTCTTTAATTTTATCTGTCTCACATACATGACCTAAAGAGCCAGACACTGCTGACCTGTGTACATCTTGCAGTTCCAAGTCCACATTAAATTTAGTACACAGTCTCTTAGCAACTTTAGGGCACAATGGGTTAAATGTTAATGTATTATTTTGCTGTTCTGTAACATCTTCAATAGCAGACACTTCTTCAACTACACAACCTGAAGTAGGGTTTGTCTTCATTTTAGGCAGACACACAACAGATGGTGTTTCATCCACCTAACAAAAAAAAAAGGGGGGGGGAGGTTAATATATTACATTAACAAAACTGACTGCATTTACAGTGTATATAGTATATACGTTGCTAGTGATATACAATCATTTTGTTCATATTGGCCAAACGCAAACATGCACATCAAATTAAACTAAACTGTTGTGTAAGGTGTACTAACCTCATTTGCAACCACTTCCACAACGGTGGCAAATGTCGACCCGGGAGACACCTCCACAACACCGAGTGTCGCCTTGACCTGTTTACACAAAAACAAAATCATGCATTTACTCATCGTTCTGCAGTGCCAATTGACAAAGTAATGCAACGGTAAAGAAACAATTGCATTATTGGGGCGTGTCATTTGTACAGATAAATATTTATAAAATAAAGACAAACCTGGTGCATTGCATGTCTCCTCTTGCAGGCAACAGGTTTCAGTCCTTGTTCCACGACCGGTTTCTGATAGAACATCACACACACACGTTTATAAACAGATATTGGAGTGTTTTAAGGGAAAAGAACAGTTTTAAAATACCTCAATTAACACATTTGTAATCAAATTACCTCTTTGTCTTGTGGAACGGTTGGGCAGTCGGGGCTAGGAAGAAGCGATGGAACCACAGCATCCATAGCAGCCAACATGGAACTGCTGAACCAGACAGGATTCAGTGGGATGAAACACTCCTTCAACACAACTGGACTTCCATCCACCTGTGAACATTAACAGAAACAGCATATTGGTCACATTTGCACAAAAAAAAAAAAAACGTTACATAGATATACAACCAATAAACATATCCTAACCATTAATGTTCTATTCTACAAACCTGATGCTGAACCAGCCTCCTTTTGGGTGCACTAGAGGGCTGTTCCTCAGATTGGATCCTCTGCAATGACAAATTTTTATTTTATTAAAAGCAGTGCACGTTGAACATTTTTTTTCAAGTAAACTGTTTAGCAAATCTGTCAAAAACACAATTACATTACAAATATTACCTTCTTGCCATTCACCCTTTCCATCCAGACATATGGGTCAGAGGGGGGAGGAGGAACAAAGACCTCTTCCATCACCATCGACCTCCGACCTGAGGGTGATGTTCTGGGAGAATCCTGCTGCACCTCCAGTTGATTATAGGCAGCATCCTGCAGCAACTTAACAAGAACCCCCATGCCCTTCTCATCGCTCAAGTGAACCTGAAAAGGATACAATACATCTACTAAACATTTCATTTGCTTTCAATATGTAAACAGTTAAATTGAACTGAAGACTGTGCATGAAACTTCCCCATTTGCCATGTGAACACAGTATATTCTACTTACACTATCTTTGAACCACAGATCCAGCTGACCCAACGGGAAATGTTCAAATGTGGAGTAGTACGGAATATCTACAAAGGGAAAAATATATATGAATTAATATACTAATTAATGTTATCTTTTGCTAATTAAGAAAGTGTAAAATCAATTTGTAATACATTATCCTATATAACTAGAAAATATGACCCATTAAAAACATGTCACTGGTATTTGAAACATACCCATTGACTTCGCCACAGATTGAAACTCCTGACTGATGAGCTTCTGTAGTTCTGGTGCAACAGACAGCCGCGGAACAAAGTCCAACACAAACACCTAAAAACACAACAACAGCTGTTAATTACAAGACTAGTTGTTTAAAATGACAACCCATTAGAATACATATACGTTAAAATTACAACACCCAATTACTAAACCAAAAAATATATAATGTTATAGAAAATAAAATAACCCACGTTATCCCAACGATCACGTGCACTGATCAGAAGCTCCCGGAACTCTTCTCCGGCCACATCGTGGGTACTGCTGGTCGTCAGGTTGTTCCCGGGGGCCAAAATACACACTGCATCGGGGGTCCGAGGAAGTGTCGCGTTGAGCAACTCGGTCCTCAGGTGAGACGCACTGGCCCCTGGAGTCGACATGACCCCAAAGGAAAGATTTCCCTTTGAAATTCCCACAGTTCCGTCTGCAATGGCGCGCAGATGGGAATCCCCAATGATAAGCACGAACTGGGGGAAAAGATTTGTTTAGACATCACATTTTTTTACTTTTGCTTTTACTTTTTTAATTTGCTTTTGTTAATACATTGGTCAATAATGAATAAATTACCTTCTTATTAGCAGACTCAGCTGGAATAACCAGTTTGAGAGTCTTTCCCGACACAGAAATTGGATATTGTTTCACAGGACTGCGTGTCCCTGTTCCACAACCTATTCATAAACAAACATTACAAGAATTACACAAACAACAACAAACATTTGCCTTCCCCAAATGAAAAGAAAACAAGCAACAAATTGCTTTGGGCTGTCATCATAAAACAATTTCCACTGTACACATACGGGGAACAAAGTCAGGGCAGGGTGGCAGCAGCTCCACGGCCGCTTGTCTTCTGCGGCCTTCCGCTCTCTTCCGAGCAGCCTGAGACCGACGGTAGTTTCTGCCACGTGGCATCTAAAAGTGACATGATTGATTATTGATGATGAGATTTTACAGTTACAGTTATTATTGATACATCATACACACAAACACTCAGTATCTGCTGTGTTTACCTGCGTTAGGTCTGAGCTAGCCAAACACAGTGAGTACATACAGTATTTACTAAACAACAGTACACACATTATCAACTACAACAACAATTTAGACCTCATTCTGACTGTAAATATAAATAAACTCACCGTCAGTCGCTTAGTTCAAATCCTTGAAAAGGGTTGAAATATCTCTCTCACTCTCTCTAAGCCTTACAAAAACAACAACAAAAACAACAACTCTCTGTTCTGCAAAAAAACAAAGCTACATCTACACAGCGAACAAACAATTTATACGTTTAGCGCCAAACAAGTTGAATTCAGCCAATCACAACGCAGTACAGGAAGGGGGCGGGGCATCAACACAAACGTCATAAACGGAAGTTGTGAAAATAATTGTGATCTTAAGTTTATAATACAAACTAATTTTATAATGGCTTAAATTGTAAACTATGAAACCTTAATGCAATTTAGTAACTTTTAATTCATTAATAATAATAATAATAATTTCTCAAACACATTCGTCACAATGATTATATTAGCCTACTTATTATTATAAATAAAAAATACTTCAGAGATGTGTTACTCAATGTTACATTTAAATTTACATTAAAACATATGTTTTTAATAAATTACTTTTTGCTTCTCGCTGTACATTATTAATATCTGTATCAGTTTCACATAAATACAAGTCACACTGCAACGTCATGCACATAACACAAACACACAATTGTTAAATACAATTTATATATAACAATGTACTACAAATAACTACATAAACTCATAAAAGCAGACTCCTGTAACTTTTCGCAGGTCATCCCCATCCCATAACCTGATGTTTGTACAGGAAATACACATTGACCAGTAAAACTACTTTCCATGGACTCATGTGGAAATCTGTGGGTTACTTAGCTTCTTCATGACAATCTGTGGTTGAGTTGATCTTTCTGTTCATCTCATCTTTAATGTACATTTCTGTAATATAAATATATGAGCTAGCAGTCTACCATTTATGTACATGGCATTTACTTTCCTTAAGCTCACCTAGATACAGCACATTAGTGAGTGGAAATACTGCATTGTTCATCACATCAGCAGTACTCCTATATTTCTCTAAACACATGTTGATGTAACTAAATATTTTCATAGACCTTTTATGCTATTCTTCATCAGTATACTGAAGAAATAAATGTTACTGACCATCAGGTTAATAAACCTGCCTTAAAATTATATAACAAGATGGCTGAAAGTGGTTGTCACCAAAAGATGATCAATGCTTACTCCCAAGTGTTGAATTTGTTTGTGAATACCACAGTATTTTCGTATAAATGCACATAATAGCTGCTGTGACTGATTCACAAAGGTTCTGCTTGTTAACAGCCCGTTACACATCCTTTACAACCATGAAGACAGTCCTCACTTAGACAAACAGTTGTGAAACTGTGTATCCTGACTCGTACAAGGTGTGATGAGCGTGGCATTCAGACTGTCTACCTTTCTTTCAAACACAGATTACAATTTATTCACACAGGATTATTGAAACAAGGAGCTTTAGCTGTGTAAATGATTGCGTGTCTGACGTACATCCTTCCTTCATTGACTGAAACAACCATTGAAGCTTCTCAGAGTACTGATGTTAATCTCTTTCCTGTGTTTCCTCCTACAAACTCCACATAGCCACGTCTCTACATATTATAGACAAATCTAATCTAAATAAAACATGAATAGTATGAAGTATGATATACACAACACAACAGAACATGCAAATCTCTTTACACTAAGCTAAGACATCCAGCTGACATGATTCTGTGTTAATAACTATATTCCAAAGACTGAATAAAACTCACACATTAGCTGTAAAGACAAAAAATAAACATGATTCAAGTGAAACATGTCCATTTATAGCTTTTAATTATTGCAATGCCCATTAACTAATATTTCCTGTAGATCAACCTTAATCTTACAGCAAAAAGCACTAACTGATGTTTCTAATGATTTCAAATTAACCTCCAATTTATTAAAAAAAATACTCTTCTACTGATAAAATGATAACTTATGAATGTTTAATCTCTTCAATAGATATTTTTGTATTATTAACCACAACACACTATTTTAGAAAAACTATATATGATTTGTTATATATATATATAATCTCAGGAGTATTACAAAACTCTGGAGTTGGTTTGGTAGCTCTGGCCTTCCTGCAGGTCCACTTGCTGCTCCACCCTCCTGGTTCAGTTCACCCTCCTCCTCTTGCGGCTCTTTCAACATTCCTGTCCTCTCCTTCCAACTGAAACCCAGTTTCCAAGGATGTCAAAGAGATTCCTAAGACAGATAATTCAAAACATTATATTAATTTCAAATGAGTGTCAGGATGTCTGCAGATTTCAAAAAGAACATTTATGATAAACAAGAAAAGCAACAGTAATACTGTAAACAAACACTGTAAAAAAACATCATAAATTTAACTGTTTGAGATAGTTGTTATACTTTATATTAAAAAAGGTTTTGAGGCACACAGATTTAACTTTGAACTGTAACAATTTAAATATTGTATGTTTACTTCTGCACGTAGACTCACTGCTTCAGCTACGCCTTCTTGACCCCTATCTGCTTGTACCTTTTCCCATACTGGAAAAAACAATGAATATACAACAAAGGATTTACATAGTATATGCTTATATACATAGCAGTATGTAAGTGTCTGCAGTACTACTGTTTTTGGTGACATTGGTTGCGTGTCCCTTGCCCTGACCCTTCTCTCTCCCTCATTTCCTGTCTGCCTCTTTACTGTCACTGTCTAATGCTTGTAAAGGAGCTCTGGGTTTTAATAGTGGTAAAAACCAGAGAGAAAAAAATACCTAAATAAGTTGTTGTTATGTAAAAAGTCACACAACTGTTTGGCCACTTTCTCCAGAATTTTTTTGAAACATTCACAACAGGATGAAATCCAAAAACACAGTAGAGGAACAAATGCATAAACCCAGTTCACACAGTGGTGCACAGACAAATATTTACAGCTGAATGTCACAAAAACAAAAGAACTTTTAATTAACACTTCCAGTATCTATCTATCTATCTATCTATCTATCTATCTATCTATCTATCTATCTATCTATCTATCTATCTATCTATCTATCTATCTATCTATCTATCTATTTGATAAAAACCCACAGCTAAATCAAACCTGATCTCACCTGAAGTCACATGCACATAGAGGTGACCACATTTTGATCCATAAGTGTTAGATGCTTCACACTGGTAGAGGCCATTCAGGTTAGAGGTCATGCTCAGAATCTGTAGCGTTGCATCCTCCATTCTGACAGCAGACTGAGGCCACGAGTTGTCTGATCTGAAACAGGCGAATAAGGCCAAGCATTGAAATGTACGGCTGAATAAGGTTTAATGGAGGTGGGCCTGAAAATATTGCAAACTGTAGAGAGTTGTGTTAAAAGTTGAATACATTTCAAAAGCTGTTTTTCTGATTCAGGCCTTATCAACATGTTGCTTCCTGTAATGGCCGCACTTTAAGTGATAAAGTGATAAATGTCAGTAACCCTGCTGCACTCATCCTAGTTTAGAATAAATACATGAGCAGAGCTGTTACATCCAGCGTGGTCAATTAGACTGTTAAAATATTCATACTAATAGACTTACTGTTCTGTTTTGTTTTATTTGTAGTTTAGTTTATAGTATTTGTGTTTGTGTTACTGCTTTTGTTTCCTAAGTGGTCTGATCAGCCATTATATACAGTATGTTCCCTATGTCGTATGTCTACTCAGTTCATGTTGAGTTAGCATAGCTTGAGTCAAGTTCTCCTTATTAGTTTAGTTAATTCATTCCCAGAGAAGGGGTCACATTGATCGGCATTGCAGCTGGTGATCCCATCGCAAGAGGGTCTGTAGTTTAGAGATTTTGTTCATTTCCATTTAGTCAAGATTATTTTTTTGGTTTTATGATTGTTAAACACTTTTTGTAGTTAGTAGTATTTGTCTTTGTGTTACTGCTTTTGTTTCAGAAGTGGTCTGATCAGCCATTACATACAGTATGTTCCTCTTTGTGTTCAGTCTGTTAGGTAAGTTTAGTCCACTTAGTTTAAGCATTCATTAGGTCTTATTTATAGTATTTATTGCATGTCTTCAATTACACATTCATAAAACAAAGTTATGATTTATCAAACATATATCTCTTCAAAATGGCTGGTTTATCTGTTCAGGAAAATGACATGATGCAGAAATAGCAGTGAAAATGGTCAGTAATGTTTATTTATGCTCAAATTTGCTCTTCTCTGTCAATTGGGTCGCCATGGTTTGTCATTTTTAAAAAGTAGGTCCCCAGAAAAAAAAGTTTGGGAAACACTGCTTTGGTGGGTTTGTTTGTTTAGGGCTACTGTAGAAACATGGTGGTTCAACATGGCGACCTCCGTGGAAAAAGACCCGCTCCCTCTGTAGATAAAAACAGCTCATTCCAAGGTAATGAAAACACGATTCTTATTTTCGGGTCATTATACACTAATGAAAACATACCATTGAATATTATATTCTGTTTCTGCCAATAGATCCTCCTAAATGCTACACAGTTGACATTTAAGGACTTGCCTATGTTATCCTAAACACTGGGGTTCAAAGTTCACCCGTAACCATGGGAACAGCAGTTGAGAAAACAACTCCTTCGTTCTAGAAGCGCTGCAGAGAGTGGCAGCTTGCCGCAACAGCTCCCGCTCCGCCTCTTATTTTTTCGCCTTAAATCTTACTAACGTTAGCGCTTTATTCCTTCTTAAACAGCACTGTGTTTATTGTTGTAAACAGACCTCCAGTGTTGGTAGTTATTTTTTTAACTTTTTTAGCCGTAGTTGAATTTAGTTTTTTTTAATATAAACAATGTGTAGGAATGTGGACACAACAACCACCACACAACAAAACACTGGAGGTTAATCACGTGAGGACTTCCTACGGTATCAGGATTTACGTGTCGCATGCCCGAGGGAGATCCCGGTGGAGTTAAGGAGACAAAGGAGAGGAACCAGAGCAGGCACGTTGGTGAGGACCGAGAAGACAGAGAGGCGGTGGAGATACGAGCCATGTCTTCCCTCGGTTGTCATGGGAAACGTACACCCGCTAAACAACAAGATGGACGAGCTCTCGGCCCTGGTCAACGGACAGCGAGAGTATCGGGAGTGCAGCATATTATGTCTGACGGAGACATGTCTGAATGACATTACACCAGACTGTTCAATTCAATTCAATTCAATTCAATTTTATTTGTATAGCGCCAATTCATAACAGAAGTTATCTCAGGACACTTTTCAAATAGAGCAGGTCTAGACCGAACTCTTTAACATTAATTACAGAGACCCAACAGTACCACCATGAGCAAGCACTTGGCGACAAGGGCAAGGAAAAACTGCCTGTTAAAAGGCAGAAACCTAGGACAGATCCTCCGGCTCTAGGTGGGTGGTCGTCTGTCTCGACCAGTTGGGGTGAGAGAGAGAGAGAGAGAGAGAGAGAGAGAGAGAGACGAACAGACAGACAGACAGGTGCACAGCAACAACAGTATTGGCAATGGCAGTCAAGCAGGACCATGGCAGGAGGCTCCACCAGGATCCATGAGAACCTGCGAGACGAGAAAGCACAAGAACTCCGGGGAAGAAGTGGAGTTAGTAACATGCATTAAAGGGACATGAATGAGTGCAGAAAGAGAGAGGAAGAGAGTAGCTCAGTGCGCCATGGGAAATCCCCCGATAGTCTAGGCCTATAGCAGCATAACTAAGGGATGGTTCAGGACTCACCTGATCCAGCCCTAACTATAAGCTTTATCAAAGAGGAATGTCTTAAGCCTACTCTTGAATGTGGAGAGGGTGTCTGCCTCCCGAACCACAACTGGAAGCTGGTTCCACAGGAGAGGAGCTTGGTAACTGAAGGCTCTGGCTCCTGTTCTACTTTTAGAGACTATAGGAACCACAAGTAGCCCAGCATTCAGAGAACGTAGTGTTCTAGTGGGGTAATAGGGTACTATGAGCCCTTTAAGATATGAAGGGGCCTGACCATGAAGAGCTTTATAGGTGAGGAGGAGTATTTTAAATTCAATTCTACATTTTATAGGGAGCCAATGCAGAGTAGCTAGTACAGGAGAGATGTGATCTCTTTTTCTAGTTCCTGTCAGTACTCGTGCTGCAGCGTTCTGAATTAATTGGAGCGTTTTAATGGACTTATTGGGGCAACCTGATAATAAAGAGTTGCAGTAATCCAGCCTTGAAGTAACAAATGCATGGATTAGTTTTTCTGCATCTGTCTGTGATAGTATGTGTCTAATTTTTCTAATATTACGTAAATGAAAGAAGGCAGTCCTAGAGGTCTGCTTTATGTGGGAGTTAAATGACAAATCCTGATCAAAGATAACTCCAAGATTCCTGACAGTGGTGCTAGAGGCCAAGTTAATGCCATCTAGAGTGACTATATCTTTAGACAATGAGTCTCTAAGGTTTTTGGGGCCAAGAACAAGAATTTCGGTTTTTTTCTGAGTTTAACATCAGAAAATTGCAGGTCATCCAGGATTTTATGTCCTTAAGACATGTTTGTAATTTAGATAATTGATTAATTTCATTGGGTTTGATTGATAGATATAACTGCGTATCATCTGCATAACAGTGAAAGTTAATGGAGTGATTCCTAATAATGTTGCCTAAAGGGAGCATATATAAAGTAAATAGTATTGGTCCAAGTACAGAACCTTGTGGAACTCCATGACTAACTTTAGTATTTATGGAGGATTCATCGTTAACATGTACAAACTGAGAACGATCTGATAAGTATGACTTAAACCAGGTTAGGGCAGTTCCTTTAATGCCAATTTGATGCTCAAGTCTCTGTAAAAGAATATCATGGTCAATGGTGTCAAATGCAGCACTAAGATCTAATAATACAAGTACAGAGACAAGTCCATTGTCAGAAGCAGTCAGAAGGTCATTATTAACTTTAACCAGAGCTGTCTCTGTGCTATGATGAACTCTAAATCCTGACTGAAAATCCTCAAATAAACTATTGTTATGTAGAAAGTCACACAACTCTTTGGCGACTACTTTCTCCAGAATCTTAGAGAGGAACGGGAGGTTAGAAATCGGTCTATAGTTGGCTAAAACCCCTGGGTCAAGAGTAGACTTTTTAAGAAGGGGTTTAATTACAGCTACTTTAAAGGACTGTGGTACATATCCTGATAATAAAGAAAGATTAATCATATCCAGTAAAGAAGTGCCAATTAAGGGAACAACTTCTTTAAGCAGCCTAGTTGGGATCGGGTCTAACAGACAGGTTGATGGCTTCGATGAAGAAATGATTGAAGTTAACTGATGAAGATCGATAGCAGAAAAACAGTCTAAATATACATCTAAGTTTACATTGACAGAAGTCCCTGAACTTGGAGAGCCACTGATAACCGTTGATGGCAGTTGGTGATAAATTTTTTCTCTAATAGTAATAATTTTATTATAGAAGAAGCTCATGAAGTCATTGCTACTTAAGTTTACTGTTCAGTGCAACTAGCCAGATTTTCACTAGTTTGGGCAGACAGGAAGAAACAGAGCGGTAAAAAGTCTGGAGGAGGACTCGCTGTAGTTGGGTCCGGCCATGTGGTCGAACAAAGAGATTTTCCAGGAGCCTTGTGGGACCCCCAAAGCCTGTTTCAGGGGCCTTGTTGGAGCCATAAAGCCTGTTTGGGGTGACTGAAAGTCATAAAATGAATGAATGAATGAATTGCTGAATGAATCCTGAGATCGTCTCATCAGAGTCTGATCTCGCTGTGTTGTAGTGGGCATAACTCAGCTCGATATTCTCGGGTGCAGGTCAGAACCTCGGCTCCGGTGCGCAAGCGTTATTCTCACTCTCTCTTTTCCTTTTCTCCCTCTCTTACACACACACGCACGCACACACCTATACACGTGTTCTGATTGGCCAGCCATTTTGCCAGCAGACACGTATTGTAAATCACACATTCCATTTAAACTGACCGCCATTATGGGAAGGCAGCGTAGCGTCATCAGTGAGACTTCGTCATCACTGTAACGTTACCTCCTCCATCTAGGCCGTCACCTCGATACACACCTCCCCTCGCGTGGGTGTGCGTGGGTGTCCCTCGCCTACCTCTCCTGACCCTCTCTCTCTCTCTCTCTCTCACAAGCACAAATACCCCTACACATACACACACACATAGAGACACACACACACACACACACACACATATACACACACACTATATCCAGGCATTCATATTAGCCAATATTTGATTTCTTTAGTAGTGGTTATTGTTGTATACCGATGATAATTTTATGATAACAGTTAATTGATGATTCATTGTTAAATAAACTGCATTATATTTTGATTAGTCGGTTTCTGTGGTCATATCTTCATATGTCTGGTTTCCCCTTTGATTTAAATATTTAGATATTAAAGTAGAATTAAAGTAACCTACATATAATTTTGAGACTGTAAATTGCAAATTTGATTGATTAGCCCCTGGTAACAGGGGGGTGCCCCTAGGAAAATTCTGTAATTAATAAACAAAATATTAATTACTTAATTACCCCAATAATTAATTTTAATTATTACATTTTAATAATTATTTTTGATAATTATTAACATTTTTGCTAATACCCAAATCCTGCCCTCTACTGAGCACGACACTGTCTTTGGTGTAACCCTGGACATGTTGTCAAGAAGGCAGAAATCTGCACACCTGATATTGAACTTCTGGCCATAGGGTTAAGGCCATACTATCTGCCCTGTGAGTTTACGGCCACTATTATCGTCACTGTTTACATTCCTCCATCGACAGTAGCGGCGCACGCCTGTGACGTCATCCACTCCACCGTTGCAGACCTGCAGACACGTCATCCCAGGGAAGCTGAAAGCCATCATGGACATCCCCTGTCATCCTCTCCACGCTGAGCTGAGGCAGCTCAGGAGCATCTTCAGCTACAGACTGACCCAGCCCCGAGCCTCAAAGCAGTTTGGAGGCTCATTTGTACCATCTGCCATCAGACTCCACAACGCCACAGCTCCCAGTTCCTCCAGTTCCTCCAGTTCCTCCAACCCCAGCAGCTAAAGACTGGTTTAGAACTCCTACCTACAACGCACAAAACTTTTGCACTATTTATATTTAATTTCCACTTTAGTAGTTTTAGTTTAGTTTTAGTTTTTTAGTCAAGTTTAATATTTTTGGACTCCATGTCCTACTTGAACAACAAATAGTGTATATACTTTAATTTATAGTTTTTATATCTTCTAATATTAATAATATTAGTAATATTTTTACTGTGATATTCTTTGTTTTCTGTTTTTGCGCTGCTTTGCCCTATTGCTGCTGTGTCAAAATTAATTTCTCCTTAGGGGGATAAATAAAGGAATTATCTTATCTTATCTTTGGACCTCTTAAGAGGGGATATCTGATTAATGAACTCTCAGATGTAACTGTAACTATGCTCAAGGCACCTTTCATTTATTTCTTACGTTTTTTTAATTATCACTATTATTTTTTGCTGTTGTTTTCTGTTTGAATTGTGTTGTCCACGGTCGTATTGAGTATGCAGCCTGGGTTAATTTAAGGGATAATTGTCTGTATGGGGACTTAAGTCTGTTATACGCCACTTTGTTTTGTTTGTTAGGTTGTTGTCTTTGTTCTCAGTTTAAAAAAGAGGGCACTGTGAACATTTGAATGTTATGAATATCAGATATTATTTTTTTGGGAACTTTTTATTTAAACATTTTTATAATTTTACATAACACTTCCTGACAAATGTATAAATGTAATAAATGAATGACATTGGCAGTATAAGTTAAAATAAAATTAAACGTATGAAATGACAATAGAATAGTGAAAATATTAATAATAGTAACAATAGCAATAACAACAACAGGCAGAGGAGCAAATATCTGTAGATAGTGGCTAAGCAAGATTTTCCCAAGACGAATTAAGATAGGCATTCCTTCCCAACAGTACTCCATCACATCATCACATCCATCAAACCCCCAGGTACCTTGAAATACAAGTCAGCTGCAGACTTGCTGTCTTTTCTCTATCATGTATACATTTGTCTCTGGACCCATTGACCTATTGCTGGCGGTTTTACATCCCTCCAGTTCACTGTAATCATTTTCTTTGCAACTAATAAAAGAATCCTCAGTATATTGCTAATCTGCATTATATAGGTCTTTGGGTATAGCTCCCAACAAAAACAACACTGGTTCTGGAGTGACATCTACCTCCAAAATAATTTCAATTTTCTTTCCAACATAATCCCCAAATCCTTGTATTGCTGGACAATCCCACCTTCTAATTTTGCCCATGTAGCCTATGTTAAACAGCGCAACCTCCAAAGGGCTGCGTGAAGGTGAATATAGATCATAGGTGTCGATTATTAAATAGTGTCGAAATAAAAATGTAATTTAATATATTCACTCAATAATTTTGTAAAGGGCATGTATCTCCTTGTAGGCTAAATTGTTAAAAAAAAATTTCATACCTTCATACCTTCTGTAACTGAGCTCAGGATCATCGTTGTCTTCAATAAAAACATAGTGGTGCTGCTGTAGAAACACGTTGTCAACATCTTATCGTAGAAATTACACAAATAATGTGACCAGACGCATCACTGCGTTTCTCTTTATGCTGGTTGTGGACCTTACACAGCCTTTAACGCAGCGGTTTAGGACTAACTTGTCCACAGTTTCACTTTCAACAGGCGAGGAGCAGTTCATCCTGAACGGTGAATTTCTTTCGTCAAGGCTGCTCCCATGTGTCCTCGCTCCTCAGTGCAGAAATAAGCGCTATGGGACAGACTGCTAGATGGCGGGCCACAACAACTCCCGGCTCAAGCGAGGAGACGTCAAATAAGAGATATGAGAGAACAGCTAGAATAAGTGAACCTGTCTGAACACCATGGTGGCAGCACATTTGGTCACAGCTAGTCCAGTTAGTCATCAGGTGACAGAATATCATGTAACATCCAATTATAACATATTGTCTTGTAATTGTAGACATAGTACAATAGTAGGCATATTATGAGATACAGAATTACAGGATGAGTTCTCCAGTTTCCCTCTGTAGTAAAACAAGAAGATCTATTTATCGTTTTCCCACTTGTCTCATAAAATTATAGACAAGACAAAGTAAGGCAAAGTTTATTTGTGTTGGACTTTTACACAACAAGACAATTCAAATGCTGTACATCAAGTATAAAAGGTATTAAGACAAGATGTAAAAGAAACTAATAAAAAAGAAGATAAAAATAAACAGTGAAATAAAAGAAATTACAGTGCAAGATGGGATTAAATGGTCCCAAACTGAATCAAATAATCAACTTTTCTCCATGTTTATTTTTAACAAGACCATCAATCTCTGGTCTGGTTTCACAATATTTTCCATCAAAACAGTCCTCTCTTTGTGTCCCACATATCTCTTATTTCTTATTCGGCTTTAATCTGAACATCATGCTCTACAGACCACAGACTGAATCGAACCTATTGAAGAACTGACTCCTCCTGCTTGTGATTTATCCTGTATTCTACACAACTTTGATATTGAGCAGGAACAACCTGTGGGGACAGAAAGTGGACATAAACTCACTATAACTCCAAGAAAGACAAAAACTATGAAGAAAATAAGAGAGATGACCGAAAAAGTATTTGTGAGACATGAGAACATTTCAGTAATGACAACATTATTCTGACCTCTCCTCCCAACTGAAGGTGAGACTGGGCATAAATCAGGGTCCTGCTACTCACTAAGTCCTGGTTTGGGGTCTTGGTCCAGATTTTTCTGCAAAGATAAAATTGTGAGCAACAATACGTCTGCACAGCACTTTCCAGTTGTTTCAGACACATTATTATATGAGAATGAGTTGATGCTGTTTACTGGGAGTCTGTGGCAGATCTATAACATGGAGCAGTGGTTGAAGAAGTACTCAGATGTACTTAATGTAAAGTATTAAAAGTAAATTACACATTCTCTGTATGGTGTGTGTGTGTGTGTGTGTGTGTGTGTGTGTGTGTATTATTTATAATGTTATGGGAATTGTTGTGTTAAAATGCTCATGTGCTTATTGCTGCCATAACACAATTAAGTGCATGGTGCATTCCTGAAAAAGAGAAGCTTCCTCTCAGGGAAACTTTTCTGAACAAAGAAAGGTGAGGAAAAAAAGAGTGACTGTTGTGAAACTGTAATGATAACATGTAAGGATAAAAGCCTGGAAAAGTACCAGACACCTCCCTGTGTAAGTATCCAGTTTGTATACTTTCTCTAATTTCCTGATCTCTTCCTTCTCTGAGTTTGTCGCCCTCTGCCATTCACTCTGCTCTTTCATTGGGAGTCCAAGAAAAAGAGCACATTCATATTTATTATGTAAAAAGAAGCTGTCAAATGAATGTAGTTCAGTAAAAAGTATTTATATTTCTAAATATTTCTTCTGCACCAACAAAATCAATAAAATGGAAAGTGATATTATATATCATGGCAAAAATATATGCCGGTCAGAGATACTGTGCTCATTATGGGATGGAGGATGGCGACTCGGAAATATATTTATTTGCTAAATAACAAACTGAAGTTAAACCTTATTTAAACATTACTGATTCAAACACAATGTCACCCTGTTTGTTCAACACTCGTCTTACCTGCAGCTCTTTAATAATGTTAAAGCACTGAATGGATCTTCTTCTCATTTTAACAACATATTTAGGTTTCTTGTTAAAACATATAAATTCATCTTATGAGAAAAGAAAAATCGTAAATAGATAGGTAGGTTTGTCGAAATAAAAAGAAACTTCATTTTAAACAATATGTTGATTTTCACATAAATATTTAGGATTCAACATGTTGTTATAACAAGTAGCATGTAGTGATAACAGGAAAATATGTCATTGTAACATGAAAATGAGGAAAATTGGACGGAATCAGATGGAGAAAGACTGAGAAACTGAGCAAATATTTTTTGTCATTGTGGCAGGAACAGACCCTTTTCACGGCAGACATTTTTACTTGTTAAAGCACAACAAGCACAAGTGGAATTAAAAACATTAATGATGGCTGCATTCCATTTAGGTGAGCCAGCTCCAGGGCTGTGGTGTTGTTCGTGTTCACACACTAACATGGCTGACTGGGACACTTTCATTAACGTTATTTATACCTGTGCTTTTTCTGCTGTGAAAAGGGTCTCTATGCTGCAGTAAATGGCATACGTAATCTAAAGCTCCCACAATGCAAGTTTGTTACTGGATTAAAGGTCCAGTAGCATTTAGCGTCATTTAAAAATGAAGTTGCAGATCGCAACCATTTAAACACAGCTCAATCTTTCGAGCATATTGAAGAAACCACAAAAGACCAAAGTTGACTATAGTTTGTGTAGCAACATGGCGGACTCTGTAGAAGAGGACCTGCTCCCTGTGTAGATAAAAACGGCTCATATAACAAAAACACATTTCTTATTTTCAGGTGATTATACACTAATGAAAACATACCTATAAGTGTTTTATTCCATTTCTGCCTAAAGTTACACACTGGACCTTTAACAATTTTATACTGCACAAATTAGATTTAGTAACTTTAGGAAATACGGAAATGTCTGACAATGCAACTAGCCAACGCTTCGGTTACAAACAACAAACAATGTGTGAGGGTGGAGAAAGTCATTGTCAGGCACATGAATTAGTTTGAACTGTTTAAAAATAAAGCACATACAAGATGTACCTAATGATGACAGGCTACAACTTTTGCACACAGATCTAAATGAAAACGATCACTCACCTGCAGAGACAGAGAGCTGGAGCGAAGCCACATAGGAGCAATCCAATTACAGATGTGAGTATGTATAGAAAATACCACGATGAACTGAGTTCTGCAGAAAATCAGACATGAATGAATTTAAGCAGCATGAAGTGGGAGCTTTGAAATGCATTAAGTCTGGTATGGAGATGATTGGGCCTGCTCTGTGCTCTACCTACCTTCAGGTTTCTCAGACACTTCAGACACTGTTAAATTCCACACAACAGAGCTTGGACCATCAATACTAGTTACATTACATATATAAAGTCCTTCGTCATCACACTGAGCATTAATAACATGCAGCTTTGTCGATGAGTTTGAGTCTATTCTCAGTCTGTGAGAGGTGAAATTTGAAAAAGTCTTATTGTTAATGATTGAATAAGTAAAAACAAATCTGCCTTTGGTCCATTTGGTTAGAGTTACATTTGCCATGGATGTGTTGCATGTGAACATGATGGAGTCTCCTCTGAACACCAGTATATCCCAGTAGCGGTTTTCAGGAACCCCTAACAGTGAAGGAAACAATCAATCAATATAAAATGAAATCTGTTATTAAATCTACAACAAAGTATGCATCACAAACACAAATCTCCACTGTACCTGCAAAGACTTGGCACATAAGTGATAGTTGAACGGAGAGCAGAACTGCTTTAAAGCTAAACATGATGACCACCAGACAGAGAAAGTCAGACTGGAACATCAGCATCAGTTTTTAAATGTATTTGTGGAGGAGGTGCACAGGAAAGGAAGTGGTTCATTGGGGTCTAACTGCTCAAAACTAAGATGTGTGTACACTGATGTGTCACAGCTTTTGTAGAACATAAAGTTAAGTCATGTGAGAGTCTAATAGACAACAACTTCATTCAAATTTGAATCTTGAGAATTCAAACTTGGTCCGTCTTGAAAATCATCTGTAAAATAATTTCATTAGCAATCAGCTGAAATATATACGTAGACATATTCAACTGCATGAAAACCACTTCTACACAGAGCTGAACACCCACATAGTGTGACCGTACTTCTGACTGTGCTTTCAGAGCACACCAATTGCTTTTTGGTGTTTAAAAAAAGAATAACAACCAGATCTTGATGCTCAGTAAATTATATATGCATTTTCCCCAGAGGAGTCAACAGCTTCTACTCTGGACTAGTTCACTATCACGTCACATTGTTACAATGACTAAATCTGTTTAAATCCTTGCCTTTACAAAATGGCCTCTCTCGTGGGGAAACTATACTACACAACAAAGAAATTTCACCAATCTCATTTGACAATTTTCTGTGTGGCAGCATAATAAGACTATAAATCTGTGTCCCTTGTCCACTGAGGAAAACAGCAGAGAAACAGACACTCACATTTTTCCTCCGCTGGATTAACTGAAACTAACACTACACTTTACTGTAGCCTCTGAATGTAATTTATTTTGATTGTCATTCCCCCCACAGACCCTAGGGGGCACTGACTCCCAATAGAAGCCTGTTGAGTTGACTTTATTGCCATTACAAGAAACATTGTAAGGAACTTGCCTTGGTGAGCTCATAGTGCATAGTACAATAGTAGGCATATTATGAGATAAAGAATTACAGGGTGAGTTCTCCATTTTCCCTCTGTAGTAAAACAAGAAGATGTATTTATCGTTTAACCTTCAACTCAGAAAATTATAGGCAAGACAAAGTAAGGCAACTTTATTTGTATTGGACTTTTACATAACAAGACAATTCAAATGCTGAATATTAAATATAAAAGGTATTAAGACAAGATGTAAAAGAAACATGAGTGAAATAAAAAAAGAAGATAAAAATAAACAGTGAAATAAAAGAAATTACAGTGCAAGATGGGATTAAATGGTCCCAAACTGAATCAAATAATCAACTTTTCTCCATGTTTATTTTTAACAAGGCCATCAATCTCTGGTCTGGTTTCACAATATTTTCCATCAAAACAATCCTCTCGTTGTGTCCCACATATCTCTTATTTCGTATTCGGCTTTAATCTGAACATCATGCTCTACAGACCACAGACTGAATCGAACCTATTGAAGAACTGACTCCTCCTGCTTGTGATTTATCCTGTATTCTACACAACTTTGATATTGAGCAGGAACAACCTGTGGGGACAGAAAGTGGACATAAACTCACTATAACTCCAAGAAAGACAAAAACTATGAAGAAAATAAGAGAGATGACTGAAAAAGTATTTGTGAGACATGAGAACATTTCAGTAATGACAACATTATTCTGACCTCTCCTCCCAACTGAAGGTGAGACTGGGCATAAATCAGGGTCCTGTTACTCACTAAGTCATGGTTTGGGGTCTTGGTCCAGATTTTTCTGCAAAGACAAAATTGTGAGCAACAATACGTCTGCACAGCACTTTCCAGTTGTTTCAGACACATTATTATATGAGAATGAGTTGATGCTGTTTACTGGGAGTCTGTGGCAGATCTATAACATGGAGCAGTGGTTGAAGAAGTACTCAGATGTACTTAATGTAAAGTATTAAAAGTAAATTACACATTCTCTGTATGGTGTGTGTGTGTGTGTGTGTGTGTGTGTGTGTGTGTGTGTGTGTGTGTGTGTGTGTGTGTATGTGTGTGTGTTATTTATAATGTTATGGGAATTGATGTGTTAAAATGCTCATGTGCTTATTGCTGCCATAACACAATTAAGTGCATGGTGCATTCCTGAAAAAGAGAAGCTTCCTCTCAGGGAAACTTTTCTGAAAAAAGAAAGGTGAGGGAAAAAAAGAATGACTGTTGAGAATCTGTAATGATAACATGTAAGGATAAAAGCCTGGAAAAGTACCAGACACCTCCCTGTGTAAGTATCCAGTTTGTATACTTTCTCTAATTTCCTGATCTCTTCCTTCTGTGAGTTTGTCGCCCTCTGTCTTTCACTCTGCTCTTTCATTGGGAGTCCAAGAAAAAGAGCACATTCATATTTATTATGTAAAAAGAAGCTGTAAAATGAATGTAGTTCAGTAAAAAGTATTTATATTTCTAAATATTTCTATTTGAAATGGAGTAGAAGCATAAATAAGCATTAAATGGAAATACTCAAGTAGTTACCAGTACTTAAGTACGGCACTGGAGGACGTTGGGAGGACGTTCCTGAATTAAAATACATATTGGATCATCTGTCTCTTCTTCTGTTGCTCTCTGTGATTCTGTGTCATCTCTCGCTTTCTCTCTGTTCTTCATCCATCACATTGAGATCTTTATCATCTCATTCATTCTTTCTCTCATTTCCTAATCTCTTCCTCCTGTGAGTTTGTCGCCCTCTGCCTTTCACTCTGCTCTCCTGTTTCATCTCCCTCCATCTCTTCCTCCTGCCCAGGCTGCTGATTTATTTTTTATTTTATTTTTCTGCAAAAAATCTGGAGAAAGCTGCACTTTTACCCTTTCGTAGCATTGTCTATAGAAGGGAAATCCAGCTGCACCAACAAAATCAATAAAATGGAAAGTGATATTATATATCATGGCAAAAATATATGCCGGTCAGAGATACTGTGCTCATTATGGGATGGAGGATGGCGACTCGGAAATATATTTATTTGCTAAATTACAAACTGAAGTTAAACCTAATTTAAACATTACTGTTTCAAACACAATGTCACCCTGTTTGTTCAACACTCGTCTTACCTGCAGCTCTTTAATAATGTTAAAGCACTGAATGGATCTTCTTCTCATTTTAACAACATATGTAGGTTTCTTGTTAAAACATATAAATTCATCATATTATGAGAAAAGAAAAATCGTAAATAGATACGTAGGTTTGTCAAAATAAAAAGAAACTTCATTTTAAACAATATGTTGATTTTCACATAAATATTTGGGATTCAACATGTTGTTACAACAAGTAGCATGTAGTGATAACAGGAAAATATGTCATTGTAACATGAAAATGAGGAACATTGGACAGAATCAGATGGAGAAAGACTGAGAAACTGAGCAAATATTTTTTGTCATTGTGGCAGGAACAGACCCTTTTCACGGCAGACATTTTTACTTGTTAAAGCACAACAAGCACAAGTGGAATTAAAAACATTAATGATGGCTGCATTCCATTTAGGTGAGCCAGCTCCAGGGCTGTGGTGTTGTTCGTGTTCACACACTAACATGGCTGACTGGGACACTTTCATTAACGTTATTTATACCTGTGCTTTTTCTGCTGTGAAAAGGGTCTCTATGCTGCAGTAAATGGCATATGTAATCTAAAAATCTCACACAACGCAAGTTTGTTATCAAATTAAAGGTCCAGTAGCATTTAGCGTCATTTAGCAATGAAGTTGCAGATCGCAACCATTTAAACACAGCTCAATCTTTCGAGCATATTGAAGAAACCACAAAAGACCAAAGTTGACTATAGTTTGTGTAGCAACATGGCGGACTCTGTAGAAGAGGACCTGCTCCCTGTGTAGATAAAAACGACTCATATAACAAAAACACATTTCTTATTTTCAGGTGATTATACACTAATGAAAACATACCTATAAGTGTTTTATTCCATTTCTGCCAAAAGTTACACACTGGACCTTTAACAATTTTATACTGCACGAAAAAGATTTAGTTACTCTAGGAAATACGGAAATGTCTGACAATGCAACTAGCCAACGCTTCGGTTACAAACGACAACAAATGTGTGAGTGTGGAGGAAGTCATTGTCAGGCACATGAATTAGTTTGAACTGTTTAAAAATAAAGCACATACAAGATGTACCTAATGATGACAGGCTACAACTTTTGCACACAGATCTAAATGAAAACGATCACTCACCTGCAGAGACAGAGAGCTGGAGTGAAGCCACAGAGCAATCCAATTACAGATGTGAGTATGTATAGAAAATACCACGATGAACTGACTTCTGCAGAAAATCAGACATGAATGAATTTAAGCAGCATGAAGTGGGAGCTTTGAAATGCATTAAGTCTGGTATGGAGATGATTGGGCCTGCTCTGTGCTCTACCTACCTTCAGGTTTCTCAGACACTTCAGACACTGTTAAATTCCACACAACAGAGCTTGGACCATCAATACTAGTTACATTACATATATAAAGTCCTTCGTCATCACACTGAGCATTAATAACATGCAGCTTTGTTGATGAGTTTGAGTCTATTCTCAGTCTGTGAGAGGTGAAATTTGAAAAAGTCTTATTGTTAATGACTGCATAAATAAAAACAGATCTGCCTTTGGTCCATTTGATTAGAGTTATATTTGCCATGGATGTGTTGCATGTGAACATGATGGAGTCTCCTCTGAACACCAGTATATCCCAGTAGTGGTTTTCAGGAACCCCTAACAGTGAAGGAAACAATCAATCAATATAAAATGATATCTATTATTAAATCCACAACAAAGTATGCATCACAAACACAAATCTCCACTATACCTGCAAAGACTTGGCACATAACTGATAGTTGAACGGAGAGCAGAACTGCTTTAAAGCTGAACATGATGACCACCAGACAGAGAAAGTCAGACGGGAACATCAGCATCAGTTAATAAATGTATTTGTGGAGGAGGTGCACAGGAAAGGAAGTGGTTTGTTGGGGTCTAACTGCTCAAAACTAAGATGTGTGTACACTGATGTGTCACAGCTTTTGTAGAACATAAAATTAAGTCATGTGAGAGTCTAATAGACAACAACTTCATTCAAATTTGAATCTTGAGAATTCAAACTTGGTCCGTCTTGAAAATCATCTGTAAAATAATTTCATTAGCAATCAGCTGAAATATATACGTAGACATATTCAACTGCATGAAAACCACTTCTACACAGAGCTGAACACCCACATAGTGTGACCGTACTTCTGACTGTGCTTTCAGAGCACACCAATTGCTTTTTGGTGTTTAAAAAAAGAACAACAACCAGATCTTGATGCTCAGTAAATTATATATGCATTTTCCCCAGAGGAGTCAACAACTTCTACTCTGGACTAGTTCACTGGATTAACTGAAAATAACACTACACTGTAGTCTCTGAATGTAATTTATTTTGATTGTCATTCCCCCCACAGAACCCTAGGGGGCACCGACTCCCAATAGAAGCCTGTTGAGTTGATTTGATCAGAATCTGAATCAAAAATACTTTAATAATCCCAGGGGGAAATTACTTTCATCACAACTCCAAATCTACATACAACATATTTACATACAACATAATAATTATTAAGAACATATCTATACATAAATATATATATAAACATATCTATATACACAAGGTAACGTTATTGCCATTACAAGAAACATTCTTAGGAACTTGCCTTGGTGAGCTAATAGTGCAGACAGGAAAACATTCAACACAGCACACTAAGAACAGTCAGATTCAAAGCCATAAAATAAAAAGATAAGCTAAAAACAATATCCCTTAAAGTGAAAGCACTGGTTTTAATGTGGTACTGTTAGATAAGCCGAAGGCATCAGTGACAAAGATGTCCTCCTTCTGATCGCCTTCCCTTGAAGCACCTGGTTTGAAAATAAAAAATTTAATGCCTGTCAAGTTTGATCTCTCTCTTGAACACTCTGTCCATGTCTGACTTTCATTTGAAAGGCTCGTCAGCTCATTAGACACCATAGATTGAGTTGAGCCTCTCCATGTACTGACTGCTCTTCTTGTTTTTTGCCCTTCTTTCTGTGCCACCCTCTGGCTGAGTGACGGCCGCCTATAGAGATAGAGAGGGAAAATAAAGTTCAATGCTTCTTCTGAGAAAGAAAAGGAAAGCAGAGAAACGTAATAGTGTCAAAGATGACTAAGTTCCTCTGACCTCTTCTCTCGACTCAAGAGGAAACTGGTGCTGGACTGGGTTCTGGTTTGGTGTGCGGGCCCTGAGTTTTCTGCAGATGAAAAGTCGTGACCAATAATGACACCAAGCTTCATAGCACATTCCAGGCATTTATGCATGACACAGTGGATAATAAACCGAAATAAATTCTTCAAAAATAAAATGCAAATTTATCAGCTGTGTATCATAACATACTGTAGTCTTAAATATAATTGCACACAAATACTAATTGGTCAACAATGGCAAAAATAAACAGGTCAGTTCTTATTGTAGCAACACATAATTCACAGTAGTCATAGGGTTGCATTTACTAACATTTGGTTATACTTACAGGTGTTTATGACAGCAATGCCTTTACCGGGCAACATTAACTCAATCCCACTGCATCAACTGTCAGTTCTTAGTAACTCTGTTTGCGTGACTTTTCATTGTCATCCAAACATCTGCATGTACACTGCAGCTATATGCATCAAAGCACATTCAACTACAGTGTAGTATAAGCTCTACAGCAACCAAAGAGTGCCACGTCCACCAATGCCATAAATAAGGTATCTAAGAATGTTTGTATTTTGATTTGATTTCCTTTCTTTCCGTCTTTTTTAATCAAAAGTTGATATTGAATGCTTTTTGAAGTATTATTTGATTACATTTATTTCAGGAAATTTTTCTAACTTTAGAATATATTTTACTATATAAAAAGAAATTTAATGTATACACAAATGAAAACATTCACAAATATTATATTCTATTTCTGCCACTAGATCCTCCTTAATGTCCGCTTTGCCCCTCACCTCACTTTGCACATTTCCTTTTTACTCTGCACCCTCCACTGTACACCAAAAATACCAAAGGTACAGAGAAGGACAGTTAAATACCTGTAGCTGCTTGCACTATTTCTGTGGTACTACAAAAATAGAGCCGTGAAGTGTTGATTCACAAGATACATAACTGTACAATGTCAGATTTCTGTCACCCCAATAAAATGCAGATGAATGAAATTTGGTTTGAAAAAAACATCGCAAATATTCAACAGCAGCTAGTCTTTTTAAAAACAGTATAAGTTGTGAACAGTGCTGAAGAGAAGAGATAACAGAGAAATATCTGACGAGATAGTCTTATGAAAGTGTTGGAAATTCTAGCTGATATGTGTTGCTATTGAATACTCTGCAGTTTTGCAGCCTCACTTGGTCTGATATGACCAGTAGCTTGTAGTGGCTATGTTTGATAAATACTTCCGGTTAGAGAAATTCCCGCGTCATGTCAGTTCAGTGACTTTATAACTCTGTTACATTTACACTACATTTTAACATTTAACATCATCTCATAATTGTTACTTGTTTAACAGTGAAAGAGAAGAGCAACATTAATTTATACATACTTAAATACAGTCTGAAAGCTAAATGCATCACTCACCTGCAGAGACAGAAAGCTGAAGTGAAGCCACATAGGAGCGATCCAATTACAGATGTGAGTATGTATAGAAAATACCACGATGAACTGACTTCTGCAGAAAATCAGACATTGAATGAATTTAAGCAGCATGAAGTGGAAGCTTTGAAATGCATAAAGTCGGTATATAGATGATTAGGCCTGCTCTGTGCTCTACCTACCTTCAGGTTTCTCAGACACTTCAGACACTGTTAAATTCCACACAACAGAGCTTAGACCATCAGTACTAATTACATCACATATATAAAGTCCTTCGTCATCACACTGAGCATTAATAACATGCAGCTTTGTCGATGAGTTTGAGTCTATTCTCAGTCTGTGAGAGGTGGAATTTGAAAAAGTCTTATTGTTAATGACTGAATAAATAAAAACAGATATGCCTTTTGTCCATCTGATTTGAGTTATATTTGCCATGGATGTGTTGCATGTGAACATGATGGAGTCTCCTCTGAACACCAGTTTATCCAAGCAGCGATTTTCAACAACCCCTAACAGTGAAGGAAACAATTAATCAATATAAAATGAAATCTGTTATTAAATCTACAACAAAGTATGCATCACAAACACAAATCTCCACTGTACCTGCAAAGACTTGGCACATAACTGATAGCTGAATGGAGAGCAGAACTGCTTTTAAGCTGAACATGATGGCCACCAGACAGAGAAAGTCAGACTGGAACATCAGCATCAGTTTTTAAATGTATTTGTGGAGGAGGTGCACAGAAAAGGAAGTGGTTAGTTGCTGTCTAACTTCTCAAAACATATGTCAAACCAATAACACCTTTCAAGTTCAGTCACATCAGAATCGTATAATTATTCCTAATGTTGAGATCAATTATTTTGGGATTTCTTTTACTCAGTCATGTAAGAAACTAAAATCTTAAAATCACATAGATGTACAATTGTCACCTGCAAGAAAAACCACATTTGCACACACTTAACCTACTTAGTGTGCATCTAGATGCCCACCGTTAAGTCTGCTTCACAGCAGGTTGAATACTCTATACTGCTTACAGTGATCATAATAGCAGGTATTGACAATGATTATGTTTATCAGTGTGTGATAAAAACAACTAATTATTATTACCCATTATTAGCTCTGCATCGTTGTGAAAACCACAAATCTAAAACATCAATAGGTATTTTACACAGGAGACATTTTGACATGTCACAGTAGGAAAATCACAAGTGAAAATAATAAAAACAATGATGGCTGAATTCCATTCAGCCGCCTCAGTTTCAGGGTTCAGGGTAGTGTGCATGCTGGCTCATTGTCACACTGTTGCTGTGACTTACTGGGGACACTTGTAAAGAAGAGAGTCATTGTTAATATTATTCATAACACCAATTACGACTACATTTCCACCATGTTTCTACAGCAGCGCGGACAAACCAAACACTGGCTGTAGATATAGCGTATGTATATGTATATTGCGCAATCTGTAACTACACCGCTAGATGCCACTAAATCCTACACACTAGTCCTTTAAAACTATAACAAGAATCAAAATCCATTGTCTCTCTCTACAATGATCTACTACTACAGCATTTATCCAATCGCAACGGTTTATCTACAGTTTCGTTTGATACAACTGTACAGAGGGGTGTGATCTTATTGGCCTTTGAGGCGTTTTTGTAAACAACCAAGATGGCTACCACTGATGTGGAACTGTTTCTGTGGAATCAGCTGTCACATCAGGATCAAGCAAACTGGGCGGTATGTAAGTTGGTGGCGTCACAAGGACGTGGTTAAACTATGGTTAAAGGACCAGTATGTAGGATTTAGTGGCATCTATTAGTGAAGTTGCAGATTGCAACTTACTGACACAGCTTGGGTCTGTATTTGACAACCTGGAAATGAGTACAGGGTTGAATAGCATGTAGGAGAAACCAGATGTGCACCATTCACCCTATTATGCTCATCAATTAAATTGACCAACTACACTATTGTACACGTTTCATTGCTGGTTGGTTATAGACCGTTCCATTGTGTCCAGAGTAATTTTGTTCTCAGCTCATTAATAAAAGGAATGGATGAGAGGTTCCATACTAGCAATGCCATGCTAGTCCTCTGCTAGAATAATCAAAAAGTCCTGGATTTGAAACTTGGTCCTGTTGGTGGCACACTGGTCTGATTAGAAACCCACTGATGAGTGGGACACAGACCTCCAGCCAAAGCCAATTGTATTACAACACTTAATTATGTAAGATAAGACAAAGGCATTAATTGAGCTTCCGCTGATTGCCTCTGAATGCTAAGTCTGTACAATATTGAACCGAAGCAACAACATGTCAAAGGGAACAAGGTCTGATATTAAGAGGCTCAGTTGAAATATAAATTAGAACATTTCTCAAGAGTCTCATCCTCTTATTAATTGGCTATTCTTATAAATGTAATGAACAAAGCATTGTCATCTAGACTATGAGCTGCTGTGCTGTTGTGTATAACGTTTTTGCCAGTAGACCAGGTGCTGGAACTCACTATGAGATGGTACCCAAGTGGCATAGGTAGATTAAATAAAGATGAAGGAGAAGATAATGACCAGCATCATGAGACCATTTATTTCAGCCATTCCAGGTTGCATTGCAGGTGTACTCTGCTGCACTTTAGCCTGAAGGCAGTCAAAAAGTTGAACCAAATGTTGAAGAAATAATTTGAATAAAGTTGAAATGTCATAGTCTGCTAACGTATAGATCCAATCAGTTTCACACCCCACCACCCACACACACAAAGGCTCATCTTCTTTATTTATATGGAAATTGAGGGTGCAAACATTAAGCTGTAAAAACAGGAACAGGAAACTCAGACTTTTACAGGTGGTCGAGGTGACGGAACATTGCACTAAGTCTTACAGTAGATCACAAAGCTTTTGCTCTGTTCTCACGCTTTTATCAGGTTTGGCCTTTTATTCAGATTGGATTTGTAATGACAGTGTCTGTCATTACGCTCTGCCAGAACGGGCTATATATATAGCATTAAAAAGGCCAGGCTGTGCATTTTCCAGGCTATTCAAAGCAGAATTGCATGGGTAGAGGGAGGTGGTGGTGGAGGTGGTAAAAGGCTGAGAAGGCTTTAAAGCAGTGATTGGAGAGGGAGTGCTTTAATTGTCCTGTCCACCTGTAGGGGCTGCTGTGATCACCTTCTTCCTTCTTCCTGCAACTCCTCACAACAGCAAAGCAGTAGGCATATGCAAAGAAATGTTTGAGTGTGTGTGTGTGTGTGTGTGTGTGTGTGTGTGTGTGTGTGTGTGTGTGTGTGTGTGTGTGTGTGTGTGTGGCGTGTGTGTGTGTGAGATTGCATTTTGGCAGCTGGAGGCATAATGCTAAAGTATAGAGTTCTGTCAAGCAGGCAATAAAGTCAATGAATGAACCCTTGCCCGCTCCCCCTGTGGTTTCACAAAGGCTGCTGGCAGGTACCCCGCTGCCAGTTGGTACGAGAGCTAACACTTTATCAAAAAGGCAACAAGTTACAGCTTGTCGTATTTCAAGGTTTATTTGTTATTGTTTATTGTTGCCATATTGGGACTGGACATAAAAGCTGGTCAGGGTTCTCCTCTACATAAACTATATCAGAGTTTTTCACCAATATGGGGTGTCAGGACCCGGAGACTTGGATTTATAAACTTTACTGAAGGGTTTAAGGCGTCAGGTGCATAGGCACAATTGTTTACAGTCTTTTAATTCCCATCTAAGTAGGTTGCTGTTTCATTCAAACTTCCCACCTCTTTACCCTAACACTGGTGAGTACCCCATGTGTTTTATGTTCATAACTCCTCCATCTCTGAGAGATTTTCCCCTTTCATCTTGGTAGCATATTGTAACTTAGAGTTACGTTACACCATAATTACTAAGTTCTGCAAAATGATTGCTAACAACATTTTTCCAATATAATGTGTTTCTATTTTCTTCTAAAATGCCTGATCTTCACCCTCTTCTGTTTTCTTCTACCCTTCATTATGTGCCAGTAAGGTGTGTGTGTGTGTGTGTGTGTGTGTGTGTGTGTGTGTGTGTGTGTGTGTGTGTGTGTGTGTACTGAACAAGAGTCTTTCCCTCTCTGTCTCTGTCTTTCTTAATGCACAGCTGATGGCGCAAAAAGTGATGATTGGTTGAAGACTATGGTATTTAAAGGCTAAAGGTTTCACAAAATGGCTGAATAAGTCTGCAACTGCCAGAAGAAAGAAAAAAGTGTGAATGTGTGTGTGTGTGTGTGTGTGTGTGTGTTTGATGTAAAACCTTGAATTATTTTCACCCTTCCTGTATGCCTTGTTAAGCAGTTTGGTTTGTGGTTACATGTTTGTATACCCAAATGTATGTGTGTGTGTGTGTGTGTGTGTGTGTGTGTGTGTGTGTGTGTGTGTGTGTGTGTGTGTGTGTGTGTGTGTGTGTCCACGTGCTGAAGGTTTGTCCCAATGCCAAGTTAATGAATGAGGTCTCCTAAATTGCAGGCAGCAGGCGCCCTTGGCCATATTCACCAGAGACTGTGTGAGAAGAGACCGGACTAACAAGCAAGAAAAGACAACATTGCTTTCTGCCTTCAACATGTGGATCCCTTCCTTAATCTCATTTGTTTCCGTCAACGTAAGACAAACCTCTCCAAACCGCCTGTCTTAACACAACCATTATTTTCAGTGATTAGCTGTTTTGATTGCATTTGCTTCCCCTCATTCCTTCTCTTCAATATTTGCCACTGGGACATATTTGTGAGCATTAGAGATAAACAGGAGACCTTAAGCATATTCATATTATCAGATCTTGCAACACTTTGACATACACAAATGTACTTACTACCGGAAGCCTCAGCCCTCAACCTTAACCACACAATTTCCATTCGTATATGTTGTGACAGAATCAAGAATACATTGCTTTGCAAGCCACACACATACACACCACTCACACACGCACGCACGCAAGCACACACACATACATACACACACACACACACACACACACACACACACACACACACACACACACACACTGCAGGCCTCAAAGAAAGAGATGATAGAAAACTGTGATTAAAGAAAACTCCAGGAGCAAAAAAGAAACTAATTGAATGTGTATGCTACATTTCTGTGTGTGTGTGTGTGTGTGTGTGTGTGTGTGTGTGTGTGTGTGTGTGTGTGTGTGTGTGTGACTGTGGCCAGTCTCTCTGACCCTTTCAGGCATTGATGGATGTTTGTGAATATTTGAGATGCCTCTTGGAAAGCTCCTGGCGGAACACAGACAGACATCACACGAGCTAATACTTCTGTTCTCCATCCTGAATACTGTATGATGTATGTGCATGCACAGTGCATGAATTTAAATCAGCGGCAGCAGAGAACAGTTTCTACACTGATGACGTGGAGAGGGAATGTGTATTGTTTGTTGGACGTTGCAACAAGAAGAGAGATTAAACAGTTTGTCTGATTAAGTATTCATCTTCTCCCAGCTGCCTGCAGAACATGGTGAAAGCGAATCTGCTGTGAATGTGTGTCCCTTTCTGTCGGTGTTTAATATTTCACACATATCTGTATGTTTGTGTATGTATGTGTGCACAGGAAAAAGAATGAGAGGAAAGCTAAACTGAGAGATGAGATGACAGGATGTTTTTGTCATACATATCAGTCAAGCTGCTTTTAGAAACATTCTGTTGACATTTTTTTCTTTTGTTTTTTTATGTCGGCGGCACAGGCATAAATTAAATGGTGTATGAGGGGGTTAGTGTTTGATTTTAATTCATTTCAGTCAATCCGCATTTGAAAAAAGGCTTCTTGTGGTGCTGTTTTCACAACCCTGTCTTCCACAAATTATGTTTGTTTACAACAAATTTCTTCAGACAAATACATTTTGATGGACACGTTCAAAGTACCACATTTTTAAACCAGGGATGGGCATCATGAGTCGCACGTGTGGTCACGTTCAAGTCATTTTGGACTTTTTCAAAATGTAACTAAGTTGACAATCTTACGAGCTTCTGGCAAGGAGCCAGTACAATAATGAAAACATACCTATTAATATGATATTCAATTTCTGCCATAGATCCTCCTGTCATGTTACACACTGGACCTTTAACATTTTGTTTTAGACAAATATGTTTCTTCGTGGACAGGGTTATTATTATTATTATTATTTAACCTAAGTAAATAATATGAGGGCCTGTACAACCTATAATTCATTCTGACACTCTCACACACATACATTCTCCTTTAACATATATATATATATATATATATATATATATATATATATATATATATATATATATATTCACATTCTCTTTTTACATTTGTCTCATTGTACTCTGAAATGAAAGCATGGAACAAATAAACACTTGATGTTAAAAAAGAAATCATGGAATCAATTTATAAATCAAAATATATTCTTAACCACCTTTGGCAGATGTAACAGCTGAACACACTTGTGACTCTTTCTACAATGGAAATCAAATATTATAAATAATATAAATTATATATATAAGTCTGGTGACTGACAAGTTGACTTTCTTTGCAATTTCTCTGTAGTAAAGACCCACATTTTTAAGTGTCATGATGGTCTGTCTCTCTTCAATTGTGAATTGCCTTTTTCCTGCCATTTTTATAGCAACACACTACTTTCTGCAGTACAATACTGTTCAAATAATGCTCACATGGGTATGGTACTACAATGCGTTCCAACACTACTTTTATGTAGAGAGGGTTGTAAGTAATTAGGACAAGTTGGAGTGAGTGAAAATATATAGAAGTGAGAATGAAAATAAGTAAATAAGTAAATGGAAGTAGAATGTATGTGTGTGAGAGGGCCAGAATGGATTATGTCTTGTACGGCTCCTCATACAATAAGTCCTCTCACCAACATGCTAAATTAAGTATGTCATTGTTGCCTTGTGTCACAGTTAAAGTTTTGTTTTGCAACTCCCATAGGAAAGCGCACATAAAAACACCCTTTTCTTCTCCTTTCACACGGTTTCCTGCATACCAGCAAAACAAGGAGGCAAACAAAGGTCAATGAATAAGTGAAATAATATGGAAAAATAAACAAAGTATCCCACAAAAAAAGCATGAGGCCAACTTGAGAGCATAAAACTAAATTCAGCATGTTTTCGCTTGTTATTCAACATCAATGCAGGCAGAATGAGAAACACCAGAACACACACACACACACACACAAACACACACACACACACACACACACACACACACACACACACACACACACACACACACACACACACACACACACCTCAAATACACACACACACTCTCAAATACACACACACACACTCATACAAAAAGCCCTTGGGTGCCAAATAATCACAGCATCTATTTAAACAGGTAGAATTGCTCAGAGGGGATGAAGTTATATATAATTGATGGCTTGCAGTGAGAAAAATTCATTCATCGTCTCCTTTCTATTCAAAATTCAGCGTGCCGCCTTGTTCAGTGCCTCAGACTGTTCTTCTTAATCATTCTTTAATTACTCCTCGCTGGAGCATGCACACCAACGGTGGTTTGTAATCCTGAAATACCTAAATCCTAAGAATCATTGAATATTAATCTTTCAGTACATGGGGGGGGGTCCTTCTACACAGGGCTTCTGTGGCTGTAGAAAGGGACATGAGCTTGAATTGCCTCGTAGCTCAATGATCTAAACGTCGACTTAAAGGTGGAATCACATAGAAATAATGAGCAATACGGAGGCTGTATAGACCTCAAATTACAAACCTGATCATCCTCACCTTTTTGTTGCGTGGGTCATATTGGCCAATTACAAGTAAAAATAAATAAAAATATTGATTGTGTTAAAACTCAAACAAAAACCCATTTTGTATCACTTCATATAACCATCCAACTGGATCAGTTTAGATAGAAGCTATATGACAGTGTCATAGCAGGGACATTTCTTGATTTAAATCCAAGCTATGATTCACTGTTTTGGTTTTTGAGTTTTTGTCAGTGATGCAGATATTTTACAATCATAGAACCACTCAAAGATTTAGCAATAGACAGGGATGTCTGATCAAGCTCTATTTTGGATAGTGCTGCAAGTCATGACAACTCATATTAAAAAGTTTGTTTGGGATCTCAGTATGTATGTAAGAACTTAAAATCATTTTGCTGATGAAATGTATCTTATCCCTCATTTCATTCTCCCCTTGTAAGTGTGGAAAACATTAACGGTCTTATTAAGAGCCAGTTAGTTTGTCCATTCTGGGCTACTATAGAAACATGGCAGTTCACAGCCTCCACAGAAGGAGACCTGCAGCATTTTTTAAATAAAAAAGGCTAATTCTAAGGTAAGAAAAACACAATTATTCTTATTTTAATGTGATTATACACTAATTAAAACATACACAACAGATCCTCCTAAATATTACACACTGGAACTTTAAGACAGCAAGGTGTACTGAAGAATTCACTCCAGTGTTGAAGACATAGCAAAAGCATAAATTAATTTGGTATAGTTAAATGCAAAAACTAACAAAACATATTCTTAGAAAATCACCCAAATTGTGGAACAAAATTATGATTTTAGTGCCTTAAGTGTCATTATGAAAAACAATCAGAGCTTTTTATCTGTCTTCTCTTGATGTTCCACATTGTATTAATAAAAATTCTGTCATTTAAAACAGAGTATGTTTAATAATGATAGAATAAAAGTGCCCTAAATTTTAGCTGGCTGAATAAAATATTTACACATTTACAGTTGGTTTCAGTTTCTTCTTAAACTGAACTTCTCAGTTGACACACGCTCTCTTACTGTAAATGATCAAAAAACTGTTTAATTAAACATGGATTAAAATGGTATTATAATGTTTTCCCAGATGAGACAATATAAGTTACAAAATATGTCAACTGTCTGTTAAATAAAGTAATGCAAAATGAGAAAAAGCATTTAAAAAACTAGTACATCTAATGTGAAGATGAATATTTGCTTTTATGGGCCACATATTTATCACATGATTCAGCCCAGCTTTCATTAACCCTATTTCCAGCAGCAGCAGGTAGCCACTTTCAGTAAATACAATCAGATTAATATTGAACATTACCTTTCTAGTACAGCAGACAAAGTCCGCGACTAGCTGGTGAAACTACAAATCCAGATATTTGTCTCTAGACCTAAAAGGTTAGTGAATATTAGACTTATAATAATATAGACTTACACTGTGCCAGTTTTTTTACCATCGACATATGTAAAGATGGACAACATGACATCTCTCCAAAAGTAAAGCCAAAACATCTTGATTGCCCTCTGGTAGCTCGTCATAAAGCCTGCATGTTAGCATGGGCCAAACAAAAAGATCTAGGTACACATCAAATAAACTTTTCCAAGGATGGTTTTTGGCATTTTAGGTAATTTTCTATCACGGTGATGTACACCGATCATCAGCCATATTATGCCAGGTGGCCATTATAATGTTATGCGGTCCCATTCCAACAAACTGCGATGCACTGTGTGTTTGGACACCTTTCTATCAGAACCAGCATTTACTGTTTCAGCAGTTTGAGCTCCAGTAGCTCGTCTGTTTGGTTTGGAGCTCCTCTGCGAACTAGTAACCAAATATAAAACTGCTTTATATAACTGATAAAACCATTATGAGCAATTGTGAAAGAAACGTGGTTAACACCATGTTCAATGTGCTAAACTGTGGCCAAATGATAAGATGGAGGACTGAAAACCCCTCCTGAGAACAGTTTCACAGAGTAAATCAGATAGTTGAGGACTGTGCCAAATCCTTTCTGAAACAGCAACACCCAGGAATGAAAATCCAACAGTTGGGGCCCACTGGTGTAACTTCATCAGAGACTTTTATAGGCCTGACAACCCAAAAAACCCCGGTCCAGCCAAAAATACATGTCAATTTGATTGCTCCTTTTGTTTCTTCATACAAGTAATGGACTACTAGAGGCACTCCGAATGATCTGAAAACATCTCATACACACACACACACACACACAGTGAAATCTTCATTTCTTGCTAAATGTAGCCTATTTGTACAACCATTTTGTAGTATCACGTAATTTTTTAAGGAGGCACTCACACACACACACACACACACACACACACACACAAATGCACACTCACTTTCCTCGGTTCCTCCCCTTCCTCTACTCCTGTGTAAACGTCCTCGGAGGAGTGCACATGTTTTCATTGGCCCGGTGGACAGAGAGGAGGAGGAGGAGGAGGGACCGACGGACTGGCACGAATTCCTCAGCGCTCCTCAGATTTCTTGAAATCACGGACCTCCTGCTCGCCTCCGTCCCGACAAACATCCAGACCAGCTCCCCTCCTCCGAGCGCATTTTCCGAGCGGAGAAGCTTTCTTTTTTTCTCCCCAACAAAATGGTAACGTAGAGAATTGAAAGTAACCTTAACCGTAACCGATGAACTGGTGTGGAAACGGGTGGAAATATTGAACTTTTATCACCTGTCTGTCTTCTCTAAAACCTTACTTTTTTCTGTTTTTTTTTCTCCAGATGTCGCCAAGTGTGTCTGTGCTCCTTCTGCTGGCCGTGGCTGTCTGTAACGCCGAGGTAAGTTTTTTTTTTTTTATTTCTACTCTGAAACTAAAATATTTGATTCGTAGGGTTTCAGATATGTAACACACACATCTGTACCAAAACGCTCTGTCCTTATGGTGTAGCCTTAACACAGCAGCTTTGTTCACAGACCAGCTAGAAAACATCTGGAAAAGGTCGGAGTCAGTCTATTATCAACAACACGATGATGTGGGGGGAAAACAAGCACAGAGCCTTTTTTTAAAAATAGTATTTATCTTCTTAAGGAGAACCAATTATGGTATTATTGTTGGCACTCTGCGCAATTATGAGCTTCATTGTGGAGACAATCAGCCTCACAATTTAAACTAAATTGCCACTGGGAATGGTTCCTTTCAATAGGGACTAAAAATGATTGCACATATAATTCAGTTCAGTGATAGGCATCTGTATGGTTTCTCTTTCTTTTTTTTCCTTTTGTTTTTTGCTGTTGCCTAAAACAAACACTCACATTTTGCATCCTGCTGGACCACACACAGAAATACACTCCTCCTAGTCGTTTTTGTGGAGTTGTTAAGTTAACAGAGGACCACAGTGACACAAGCGTGACGGACAGCTGTGAAAAGAAAAGGAGGGAGTGATGGTGTTTGCGTGTATCTCACAAAAACCCTGCTCGCCATTGGGTTTGATGGCCCCTCATCATCGGTATTGTAGGATGCTTTGGTGCAAAACGCCCTGCCAATTGGCAGCTGCTGTAATGGCATACAAACACTGTGTTTGGGTGGTCAGTCAGGAGTGCATGTGTGTTTGCCTGTGTACTCAAGGGGTTGTGAGAATTGTCACCTTATGGGTCTCACACTGCAGCGCTAAGTAGTCCAACCTCTGAGTAAACACAAGAGATAATGTGCTGTTAGATTAACTTCTCATATGAAAAAGCGAATAAGCAAACTATTCCTTTAAGATATAGAAACACACACACACACACACACGCACGCAGGCACCAGGTGGTTGTTGATGGCCTTAAACCCTCACCGGACACAGCTGTTGAACACCTGGCTTTGTGTTGACTCCTCTGTTGACCTGCACAACAGTTGGAGGCTGAGGAAATAGCTGCAGCCTAATTAGAGGATAGATTTTTCAAACACTTACAGCTACGCCAAATGTGAAACACAAGATAAACCAATTGTCTGGCGCCCGGTCTATCTTTATAGCTTTACGCAGATGGCCATTAGCGTCTCAACTGCCACAACATTACTCATGGCGCGACATGTAGGCCCCCCTCCCCGCTGACCTTCCACTGCCGTCCCTACCTTTGCCCGCTGGCTGGAAAATGTGCCATTGTGTGCGCCTTTATTGGATTCATGGCCGTGATCTGTGAGGTATGGCATGGTGAAGACAGAGCACACAGAGGAGTCTGTGGAGTTTACCCACAAAGTTAATGTGGAGGCATTAGAAAGGCATCTATTCTCTTAAGGTAATTACCCTGATAATATATGGCCTGTTGACTGGCCGTGGGAAGGGCCTGAACTGGCATTCCAATGTGCTGTCTGAAAGAGGTCAACAAGTTGGAGCGAAGCTATCGCAGGAGAGGATCTGATGTATTTAGGTTATGTTTCGTTGAGGGAATGTGTGTTAGATTTAATGTATACACAGTATAAAAGAGCTGGAAAGACCGATGAAACCCGGGGTTCTCTGTGTGTGAATACATGTATTTGTTTTCTGGCATGAGTGTAGGATATTAAAATCTGGACACTAACTCGTGATTTATTATGAAGGACAATGCCTGTGTGCTTCCTGAGGTGAGAAATTGCAGCGTTTGAAGACAAGCGGCTCAGAGATGTAGTGTGGCAGGGCGGCCAGGGTCAGGACTCTGTGGTGGAAAAGTGTGTGTGTGTGCAGGCTGGATGCGAGATATGCATCTTGTGAATAAAATGTTGGAGCCTTACTCAAACACACCGGGAGCTTGGTATGCAAGGGAGGTCGAGATGCAGGCAGAATGAAAGTCATAAGAGTTTTTGGCGGCCTCAGGGGACACACACACTTGCATATACTAAACAGAGAGAGTGGAGTGTTTGTATTTATGTTTTTATGACATGCAGTGTGTTTGTGTTATCCTGCGTTCTCTGCGGTGATGGGGTGGAATGACACAGTGGTTAATTTAGTTATCTGCACCGGCTCTGGATCTGGAAAAATACGAGAGACGTCAAGAGGAAGTGAGCCCAACAAGGCGACCAGAAAAGCTCTCTTTCCTCTCAGACAGTCCAAGAGTTGAGAGGATAAAGACGGGTTGAAGAAGATAGGAGAAGAAGAAGAAGAAGAAGAAGAAGAAGAAGAAGAAGGTTCCCCTGTTGGTGCCCTGGATCTGCAGCCTCTGATTGAGCCACAGCATCTCAGGCACCCTGCCATGCTGCCATGTTGATGCCTGTTCTCTCTCATCCAAGGTGGGCTAAAAATATCTGCCCAGGTGTAGGGAACATGAGCATGAGGGGACGCTGTGTCCTCTGCCTGTATCAGCCTGCTCTAATTACTGTAGCCCAGCATCCAGTCATGGATCTTGCGCAGGGATTGCTGAGGACGGTGAGATAGAGTGATGTAAAACAGAGAGGAGATGGAGCCACAGTCATGCAATTATAGCAGGGGAGATTGTGGGTGAGGTAAGACTTGGCTGTGTAGTGAGGGGGTAGGAAGAAAGAAAGAAAGAGGGGGATGTGCTGTGTTTCATGTCCCTGCAGTGTGTTCTCTTCACTCTTGGCTTGGCATAAAAGGAGTCCTCATTTAGCTAACCAGCTGTACTGGTGTCTTATCATTACCGGCACTCTGCACTCAGAGGCACTACACACATGAATTAACACGCACACAGTCACACAGGAAAGACAAAGAGCGGCACTAAAGTCTACTCAAAGGGTTTGTGAATACGAGATAATGAATTTGCAACATACTAACTTACTCACGCGTGCTAAAAGTTAAACGTATGTATAGGTGGCGAGACTTAAAGCACTTCACTTGAGAGGAGAGGACCCGGTCATGCCTCCTGAATGCAAGTCATGAAGGACGACAATTTCCCTTCGTTTTCCTCCTTTTAGTTCGCAGTCAAAGGCAATAAATCAACATCATTAGTGTGACGTGTTGAAAAAATTTTTGAATTCCAAGGACACTCCGTTTTACCTCAGTTCAACGTTGCCTCAGCAGTTTTCCGATAAGATAAATTGTCAAAAAAAACATCCTGATACTTCACATTTACTTCCACCAGAGATCATCCTGTATCCAGCGGCCTGTGTAGAGGACACACCTTGAGATCAGGCCCTGTGTCTCAAATGCAGTTTGCTTGGTGAAAAGAGGGTCACTGTGGGATGAGTGATTAACTGGCTGGCATTGTTCTCTCTAGCTGTAATTGTTGAATTCCATTACACCATTACCTAGAAAGCTTTGACAACTGCGACAGCTTAAAAAGTGGACCATTTACACCTTTTCAGTGTTCTGAAGTTGTTTATAAATTATAGTCGAATTATCGGTTGATATTAATAATAATTTATTTGGAATTATTGCAAGATAGGCTTTAACCTTACTAAAAAATAAATAAACATTTAAAGAGTCAGAACTGGTGTTTGTTTGTTGTTGCTGATAATAGTGATGTCAGATAGATTTGGTTAGATCAGAGCTGTGGAATATGAAATCATCCATGTCTGCTAAACGTTCGTACCCTCAGGTGTGTAAAAACTATAGGTTATAAACTTATTTTTAAAACACAAAAATGTGTTTTAATCTTTTTCCCGTACATGTTTTTTGTGTAAATGATTTGACACTGGGATATTGCAGGTCAGCCGGTATGGTGTCAACGAGATCAACAGAGACTCTTGTTGGGGTTAACATGTTAAACACAGGTCCTCTGGGGAGCATAAATCTATCCACAACATTGAAATAACACGCATTCCCCACACAAACTATTTTATTCATTCCGGTTCATGCCTGACCTTCTAGACCAGTATATATAACACAATAATCTAAGCTCAAAGACCTGCTTACTGTTCTAGATCTTCTGAGCTTTTAATTGCATATCATGGTCTGATTCAGATGAGGTTATTCTGTTATGTATTATATCGTTGCTTGTGTATTGAAGTATGATAAAGTGTATGAAAAAAAGATATACAGCCAAACATCCTTCGCTCAAACACAACATAGAAGTAGCAAAAGCTAATGATTTGATTGTATTATCAGCAGTTTCCGGTCAATGGACACTGACTTTAGAGCTGCACCAGAGAGTATTTTCATTATCGATTAATCTGCTGATTGTGTTCTTGATTAATCAATGAATCTTTTTGTCTGCAAATGTCAAAAACTATCCACTGTTTCCCATCTCCCAGAGCCCAGGATTGCATCTTTAAATAGAAGATAAAAGCAACAAACTCTCAACCTTGAGAAACTGGCTAGTTGTTATCGACTAATTTAATTAATTATTTTCAACCCTGTGTTTATTTATCAAAGTTGAACCAGTAACGGGACTACTTCCACTACGGGGAAAAATAAGATATAAAGGTGCCTGGTTTATGTCCCAGATTAAGTTGTGTGGGTGTATTATCACAGGCCCACTGACTCTCTGACATGATAAAGGTTGTGGTTTCAGAACAGATTTTAAATGGCCGCATACAGAAAAACATACATAAATACACCGTGCAGTCTGGAAATGGGCCTTTTTCCTTCTACAAACATGTTCCAGCCGTTAGCCCCAATACTGGCCTCAAAGAGGGAGCAGAGACGAGGGCAGGGAATTTACTCATTCCCCTGGCCTGAGCCTAGCGTGGGCCCTCCCTCCCTTCCTCTCTCCCTGCCTTCCTCCCTCCCTCCCTTCCTGGCAGTGGAAAAATGCCCAGAACAGAGCAAGGGTGGGAGTAAAGGGGGAGAAAGGATTTTAGGAGGGAAATTATTGGATCAAGAATCATAGAAAGACAGACATCTATGTTTAAAGAGAAATCAGTACTTTATACAGAAGGTAGAGGATTGGATGGATGAAAATGGCACAGTTCTATATGGGATTGACATGGGTCAGGTGGTGGGGTAAGGACAGGGGACACTTTTGTCTCGGCAGTGTGTCAACAGGGTGAACAGGGGAGGGGAGGCCAAGGGAGGTGCTGTGTTCATAGCATTTTATGTTCTCTGGTGACGTTTTAACTGCTAGCAGATGTGGCTCTGCCCAGACCGTGACTTATTTCCTGCCTTTCTTTCGCTCTTTCTAACTTTTTCTTTCTCTCTCTCTCTCTCTCTCTCTCTCTCTCTCTCTCTCTCTCTCTCTCTCTCTCTCTCTCTTCCCTCCTGTCTCCTTTCTGTTTATCTTTCTTCCCTTTGGTTCTTCTTCTTAATTTTTTCAGGGTGTAGTTGTTACATTTCATTTCTCTGGTACTGGGCCTGGTGGGTGTAAAATAAGAGGCTGCAGACAGAGTGACATCATCCTGTCCGTTGGTGCATTCCTTTCACACTGAATAAGAAACAGAAGAGTAGGCTGATCAGTGTAAACTAGTCATTACCAAGGGCCCTTTTTGTTTCTGCAGTTTTAATCTCAGACCTGGCCCCTCAGAGAGCGTCTTAGACCGCCCGTAGAGCTCTTACAAAGAGCTCATATCTCAAATTAGTCTTACTTTGGCCTCATTATTCCAAGGACACATCCCAGCCAGTTCCATTATCAACTCATTCTCATATAAATCCATGAAATACTAACGGGCATCTCAGCTCAAAGGAAGTCAGTAGATTATGTCATTTCGGTGATTTAATGTGTGTTTCTCAGTGGAGGCTGTGGTGTATGTGTGAGATCAAGAGGCTGTCAAGTACAGAAAAAATGAGACTGAACTTGATATGTATGAAGATACAACTCAACGTGTTCAGAAGAAAGAAAATAATGGAAGCGCTTTAATTATTGAGGACAAATGTTACAGCGTTCTGTAATGATTCAAAACTGGAGTCGACAATCGTCTGTTATGTTTCTCCCCTGTGAAATAAATTCCTTAAAGGAGGAAACTAGTTCATAGTTAGCGTACACAGAGTAAGAGTGGTTCTCATTCTTCTTTGGCTGTGCTCCACTTCTCTTCTGGTAAGGCCTGGTTAGAGAGAAAGAGACATTAGAGGGAGGTCTTTATGGGCAGAAGCCCACATCTCATGAAAGCTGATGAGCGTTGGACAATCTAGAGCTGGAGAGACAACACGGAGGAGAGCGGGACATGCTGGAGAGGGGGAGAGTGGGGCCACCTCTCTGACCTAAATACTGAGGAGATTTTGGCTCAAGACGAACTCTGTCGGACCCCAGCTGGGGCACAACATAGCTCAGGAATGTCACCCCCCTACCTACTCATTCTGTCTCGTCTACATCCCTCACCTTCACCTCATTTTCCCCTTCCATTATTTCACCTCGATGTAATTAGAAACATGCTTGTGAAACACTGGGTTGCATTTTGAGGTGGTGAGGGTGAAGTTACCTTGCTGTGCGCGCATTTGTCTGTCCATCTGTCAAGTCTGAGACTCTCTGTAGTGAAGTACAAGATGTAGGGAAGGAAGTCACTGTAGGTAAGAAACAAACAATATCAGTGTTCTGCTTTCAGTCACATGCAGTTTCACACACCTAGAATCGATACATGTTAATGGAGACACTGCACACAACTCAGTAGAATAGAAAGCAGAACATTGACACCACAGTGTCTGTACCGTCTCTACACAACCAGCAGCAGTTAGCTTAGCTTAAAGGTCCAGTGTGTAACTTCAGAGGATCTTTAAGCAGAAATGGAACTTTAATATTCATAGGTATGTTTTTATTAGTGTATAATCATCAGAAAATAAGAATCATTATGTTTTTTGTTACCTTATAATGAGCTTTTTTTATCTACATAGTCCGTCATGTTTCTGCAGTCCGAGAATGGACCAACCAAAAACTGGCTCTAGATAGGGCCTTTCACATTTTGCATCCACAGCAGTTTCTTATACATAGTTGGAACAGGAGGGTGAGGCGAGGGGCTTGTAATCTGCAACTACAAACACAAACACACAGTGCATCGCAGTTTGTTGCGTATGGGGCTGCATAACATTATGACCACCAGGGTGCCCAGATGGTCATAATGTTATGGCTGATCGGTGTATATACTTTTGTACATATGTTTGCACAGAGCTGTTTTTCCAGTCTTTATGCTAAACTAAGCTAACATGCTGCTAGCTGTAGCGTGAGAGTGGTATTGATCCTCTCCTCACTCTAAGCAAGAAAGTAAATATAAGTGTATCTCCCAAACTGTTGAACTATTCCTTTCATGCCTTCATATATACATTGTATCTCCATCCCAACCATATAAAAGGTTTAGTATTACAGTTCTGTTTTAAGTTTTGCTGATTATAAATGCCAGCTGAGAACTCTCTAAATGGAGACAGATTGATGCCTTCAGGACACAGTTGGAATCTTTAATGCCGGCATTGACTTGACTGCCTCGTCTGTTCGTGTCAGCATCATTGTTAAAGCTCCCTAATGAGTTCTGAAATATAATTTCTTTGATGAATAACTGTGAGTTTGGGGGAAGGGGGGTTGCCAAACAAAATATGTGAGCAGTTTTTCATTCTTATAATAATTTACCCTTTTTGTTTTTCTTAATTTAGTAGTCATATAATTAAAACACAATTAACTGCTTCCATTCAGATTTTTGTTTTTTATTCAGATTTTGCTGTGACCGATCTGAGGGAAAAGCATGTCAGAGGATAGACTCATTTGACCCCTTTTTCTTGGGTTGCAGACAGGCTGGACATATATTATGCATAATGAAATGTATACTAGTGACCAAAATAAACAGAAACAGAGTTACTTGCAGCCTCCTGGGATGAGTGTGTTTTGATCTTTTAAGTTGTCAAATAGCATAATATTTTATTCATAAAAACACTCACCAGACTTAAAATACTTCAGGGAAAAGAGGAAATTGTGTCATCAACTGATTGTGTTTTTCACATTTAGGTTGCAGTTTACTAGATACATCTAGCTACACCCAGTACAATAATATCCAATACAACGGCCCTGCAACGAATCCTGTCTTTATGAAGCTTATCATGCTTAGTTACTGTTGAAACAGCGTCATATAGAGATGCTGATGTAACAGGAGCTGAACCACTTCTCACCTTTTTGTAATGCAGGACTATTCAACAGCACCAAAGGGCACAGTCCCCACAATGAGCATAATGCTGAATCAACATCTCTCTAACACAGGCTCAAGAAAAGCTCAGTATGACAATGATTTAATGTAGGGATGTGGTATTGGATTGCATTAAATTAAGCTCTGTGTGCCCAATAAACCGATCAAGCGGATTAAACTGATATTGTTGTATAATTAATTAACAGAATGGTTAAATTCAGTATTTAATACCTTTATTTTTAACTTCCATTATGCTGTTGTTTATTACTGCATACCCAGGACAGGGTGTTTGCAGTCTCTAAATCAATGTTTTCTATGCTAATGAGGGGCAGGGTGCATTGTGGGAATAGGATTCACAGTGGCTGTAAAGTGACACCCACAGGAGAGAAGCATTGATTGGCCTGCTAGATCAATGAAGCATCGCCGAGATACACACATACACACAGACACATATGCACAAAACATGCAGCTGAAGGCGGATAGGCTCCATTACTCAAACTGCTCTGTGTGTTTGGACAGATGCAGAAAGACATGCAGATGGATGTCCTAATGTGTTTTTTATGTGTCAGTGGGTGCAGACATTTGATGTTGCTGTTGTACTGCCTGCATCCTCATAAGCAGTGGAAATGAAAGAGATTTTTTAAAATTTTCAAGTGAAGTGAGACCACATTGCCCTTTAACACCATTCTGCCTCAGCATGGAGTCATTCAACACGTGGCAGGGGTGAAAGCCCCACCCTGTTACATCTTCACCATCTCCCTGTATCTTAATAGTCAGACTCTCTGCACAACTTCTTCTTCTTTCTCTTGCTGCTCACTTATGTTCCAACGACTGCCATCTAGCTCTGTAAACCTGGTCTCAGCTCACTGGCATGCCTCTTGCAGCCGTAAAAGGGCATGGCACTGGGAAAGAGAATTACAGCGGAGGAGAATAGAGAGGCACAACGCAGAGATATGAAGATGAAAACTATGCACCGAGGGTTTCGAGAAATATCACTTAAATCTTTTAATCTTCTTTAAATAATTACAAACTCCTGACAAAAGATTGAAATGGAAAATTTGGAAGACAAAGGGCAGGAGTTGAGGAAAAATGAACCGTGAAATGTGTATATATGAAATCAGTTTAATGCTTGAGGCAGTTTTCTGTATGAAGGGCTCTGCTTAGTCTGTTATGATTCACCAGTCACTTATCAGAGCTCCGGCTCTTGTGATTGTTTTTAAATGTGAAAGAAGGAAAATAAGGCAGCGTTTGTCGGCTGCAATGAAAAATTGATGTCATTTAAGTAGGACACACACAGCGTGTGTTTGGTTAGTTTGTGCTGAGTTTGTAAATTTTTTTCTAATGTATGCTCTGATGGTGATTGGATTAATGAGTGTGTTTGCATGCACTCTAGTATGCCTGTTATTTGTTTGTGCATTTAAACCTCATGTCTTGGTTTCTGAAATAACTCTATGTCTGGGTTTAAGGAAACCTGAATGCTAGCTATTACTTTGATAGAAACTGTACTGTGGTTCCCCTATGCACCTTATCTAGGTTTCTGGTCACTGTGTGCGGGAGTTCAATAGTGAGTAAAAAAAAAAAGATATTCTAAAACTGCTTTTACATTCTGGTTATTACACTTATTCGCTTTCTTGCCAAGTGTTAGATGAGAGGATCAGTATGGCTGTAGATTAAATATGGAGCTACCACATGTCTGCCCACTCCTGTTCATGGCTACAATGAAGGCTACACGCAGGCATGATTTATGACCACATAAGGCAACCTCACTTCCCTGGTTTGTTGAAGGTTGGTTGGGTGACATTACAGTGGCTTTGTCCGCTGTCTCAATCATAAAATCTCAACAACAGGCTCTGCTGTAATCTCATTATGGGGCTTGGGTCCATTTGCCTCTTTTGATTGACACTTCTGTGATCTTGCCACAACAGGAGCCTGTACATGCTCTCACCATAGCAACAATCCACTTGAATCAGCTGAAAAAAAGAGTCTGGTGCCTCTGTGTTCATTAGCTAAATGTCATGAATCCTCTGCTGGTTCTACTCGGAATGATATGGACAGACAGGGCTCTGCGTTTATACCAGATTCATCTAAGAAGCTCATCCATTATTCATGTTCTCATTGGAGGTTACTACAGGTTTCAACAGGCTTCCAGCCCATCTGTGTCTAACAAACTGAATTGTCCAACATGCTCAAAGCCACAGGGATTGCTTTGAAGCTTTTCCATGACCTCAACATTAGAGTGCAAGTGTGTGTGTGTGTGTGTGTGTGTGTGTGTGTGTGTGTGTTTAAATCATGCATAGAAATGAACCAAAACCCTACAATCCCTCTCCTCTCACCACTTTGGGGTTAAAGCTGTTACTGCGATGCATGTGACTCAACCCCCCAGCCTCCCTGCATCCTTCTTGTTATATTCTATCATTAGTGAGCTTATTAGAGTTTGGTCACAAGAATCCAGCCTCATTTTAACCTACATACCAGAACTTGAACTCAAAAACACACGCAGCAGTTTGGAAGCCAGCTCACGTGCACTCATACACCGAAGGCCAACTTTCTGTCTCGCTGTTACAGGAAACAGTGGCTTAAGGAGGAGGAGGGAAGTCTAGAGAAACAGGGAGGAGAAAAGATTTCACAGAGCATGGGAATGGGCCTAAAGGAAAACACAGCTCAGCCTCCAGATGTGGAAACACCCTGTGCACACGCACACACACACACATATATACAAAGACACACAGATAGGGAAAGGAGGAGGTAATGAGGGTCATAAAGCAGCTCTTGGAGCTCCGCTTGGCGTCTTGTGATTGGTTGGTTTGTAGCTCCAGTGAACTCTTTTTTTTGCCAAGCCCAGAGGTAATCTTCTCCAACAAACAAACAAAAGATAAAGAAACAAAGAATGTGAATGTGTCAACAAGAGGAAATTAGACTTAAATGTACTAAAAAAGAAAGTGTAACAGGCACAGTAACAATAAACATTTGATTTTAAGGAAGGAGATTTTTTGAGCTGACAGTTTGGTTGTAGTCTCGGTCTTATCCTGCTTGCCTGTATGGTCTTCATTCTCTGTTTCCATATCACTTACACACAGAGATAATACTGTTTACTGCAGTTATTGCCTTGTTTAATCTACACTAAAGACTATTTCCATCCGTTTCTAAGTAGAGTAGGGTCAGCTGATCTGTCACTCTTTTAGCTGAGCGTTGTCATGGCAACTACTGGCAAACATAAGGTGGTGCAGTAAGACCAGGATAAGGCAGGAACTATGAAGTATAATAGTATGAATTTGTTATTTTAACAACAGAAATGTTTGGATTTTAAAATCTGCATCTTGATCTTGATCTGAAAACAATACACAGTGATAGATAATGTTACTGAATTTGAGATTGCAGCCATATTTTTTGGAGAATATCTCAATCAGGCCCAGGAATATTAGGACTCTGTACAAGGATGGAATGTGCAAAATATCAAGTGAGAGAGAAATCAGAATAATCACCACATAGTTGTGGTCATTTGAATTTATCAGGTCGGTGAGGTAGCGCCACCTAGAGGAGGAATGTCATCAAAGTTTGCAAGCTGGCTCAGAGTTGATATGTGCATGTCTTTTAAATAAGGTTGAGATTAAATGTGTTCAAGAAGCAGTTAATGTTAAATAGACCACATTTACAGTTGGATATGGGGTTGTTCAAATGTGTTCAGGGTACTTTGAGGAAAAAAAAAAATAAATTTGAAAAAAGTGTCTACATTTTCCAATTCAAATGGACCTGTTAATAGCCGAACAGCGCCGCCATGTGTGTAAAACCTGTAGAAACCAATAGTATTTCTAAAGTTCCAAAAATGTGTTTTTTTTTCTTTCAGGAGCTGCAGAGCAAGAGCAAAGTATGTGCCAATGTGTTCTGTGGAGCTGGCAGAGAGTGTGCTGTTAATGAAAAGGGGGAGCCCAGCTGCCTGTGTATAGAGGTGAGTGCTGGCTCTGCAGAGACCAAGTGACATTACTGCCACACCGGAAAGGAGAAGGAATGTAAGAATTAAAAAAAAAAGACAAGAGATGAAATATTCCCCTAGTTATCACTTCATTGTCATTCTCTTTTCTCCCCTTGTCTTTCCAGAGCTGTAAGCCCCACAAGAGGTCAGTGTGTGGCAGCAATGGTAAGACCTACAGGAATCACTGTGAGCTCCACAGGGATGCTTGTCTGACTGGCTTGAAGATCCAGGTGGCCCACGATGGACATTGCCAGGGTAAGAGCAGCAGCGAATGACACCACATCACAAGATGTGACACGACAGGGTCCAGTAGTAGCTATTTTGGAGGTTCCACTTGTATCACACAAACTCCAATGGTGATTAAGTGTGATTAAGACTATAATAAGGTAATCAGTAATAATCAAAAATGTGTTCTTATCTGGGGCAATAAAGTGTTTTGATCAGGGGTGCCAAATCCGAACAGGGTAGAAGACTAGAGGGCTTCACTTAAAACCCACAATTCTACACAGATATTTTAAACATGTTTCACACAGTGATGTAAGTTATGCTGAAGACTTCTTCTGTCTGATTTTGTTTTTGCTTGGTTGTTTAAGCATTGGCTCAATATGAACAGTAAGCACTCAAGTTTATTATCTACCATGAGTTTCTACTGACCCTAAATCATAACACAACCATTTTTCATCAGTATTTGACTTAATTTTGAATTGTAATAAGTAGAGAGTCAAAAGGCCAGTTTTGCACCCCTTTAAGTGGGGTGGAATTTGACTCACCTGACAAACTGGTGTCAGCTGGGTTAAGTGATAAATACTGTATGTAGCTAATTGAACTGATTTGTGTTATCTCTGAACTAGCCCATGGAACTGATATGTGAGGTGACTGGGTTGATAGTTGTAACCATATGGAGCCACCCCAGTCCCTGGCCTTGAATTATCTATTAATGCATCTAATATTAGTCTCTTATCTTGAGTGAACTTTCACTTTTCACACTTGGTGATGTCACACCCTTTGTGCCACCGCTGGGCTGAACATTGATCAGAGCTGTAGCAGAAAAGGCAGTCAGGAAAAACCTTTGCAGACCTTTGGCCAAGTACTCAGTGACAGCCAAGTTTATTTCCTTTAATCTGAATCTGAGTCAATGCTGTTTAATTCCTTTTTTTTTTAAATAATCTTTTTCTCTTTTTTTAATCACCTTTTTAGAGAAGAAAACAGAACAGGCAGCTGCTAGCCCAGGTGAGTTCGTGTTTGCATATATATCTATGATTATACTGCATGTTCTAAGGACATACAGTGTTTTAGTGAGATACAAAAAACTCCAAATTGAATTGTTTTTAGTGGCATACACTTAAACTAAGTCTGATATTGAGATTTGGCTTTTTACTGTATGTCTGTGCAATAACTAAATTTTATGTTCTAATGGAAAGGACATAATAAACATGATAATACTGACATATGCACAAAAGGACAGGGGTCAATCGTTAATTAGCTTGCAAGATATATCGATCTGTTATCATTTGGATTATTTATTAAGGCCGTTGAAATGATTCCACCCCCTGCAGTGGTATGCTATGCTGCTGACCGCAATGAACTGAGGAGCCGCGTGATCCAGTGGCTGCAGACTGAGGTCGTCCCAGACGGCTGGTTTGTCAAGGGATCCAACTTCTCTGACATCCTGCTCAAATACTTCAAGGTGGGCTTCTTTTCTCTGTTGGTTGCCCTGCAGGAAAACAGAATGAACCTTGGTCTCAGTTAATGGACACAAATGCCCCACAGCAGTCTTTTTGCAGAATACCCTAGTTTATTTATCTTCGTGAGCCTCCTGCAACCACCCTTATCCTTAAAGCTGCACCAGACTGTGTCTAATTATTCATGTGACAGATCTTTCAAGCGTGTCAGCTGATGGATATAATTCAGTTTAATGAGGATCTCAGTCCTGCAGAGGAGGACCCCTGCCACTCTGAGCTAAAATGAATGGCACTAAAGCAGAAGAGCAGATGGTTCTTTGAACAATTTGTTTAAACTGCAGTATTTATTTTTCTGCTCTTTCCAGTTTTAAAAATATTCTGCACATTTTGAGAGTATGCTTAAGGCTAACTTTATATAGCCTCTCAGTAATGTTTTCAGTTCATCTGTCTTCCATGAAGACACCACAAGGTCATTTAATGGGCCTTGAGTCAAATGAAACCATTACTGCCAACTACAGCTATTTTAGAAGCCTCTGTTTGCACAGCAGACATTCTGACACGTTGTAGCATGAAACTGACGTGTGTAATAATCGGCTGTAGAGCTGTCTACCTTTTCTCAAGTATAATGGAACTGGATGGTACTTGAATTGTGGTGCTCAAAGTGGCAAAAAAAACATTTGAAAAACTCAACAGCAATGACTGTTTCCAGAAATAATAACCAGATTACTCGAGATAATCCACAGCACAGCTCTTTAATGTAGAAACTATTTTATTTTTTACCAAACTACTACTTTCTACCAACTGTATCACCACGCAGAAGGAAGCAGGAATCTGCTCATGCAAACATGCAAATTTACAAAATAGGTCCATGCTGTAAGTGGAACCGGTACTTGAGATACTCATGTCAAATTTATATCACTTACCATCAGAGCTACAGAAGGTTTTGTCGTGGTAATGTAATGTGTGCTCTTGGTATTTTTTGTGGCTGTAACTGCAAATTTACTAGCAGAGTAGACTGACCTGTCTATCAGAAACCCCAGTGATTATTTTCAGTACACACATGCAGTTGACACAAATTGATAGCATAATGTTTGTATCAATCAAAAAGTGTAGTGTGAAATTTCTTATTGTTCCTATTTTACCATACATACGTGTATGTAATGAATGTAACTGTGCATTCCCCGTGTCTGTCCGTGTTTCTGCAGTCGTATGACAATGGTGATGCTCAGCTGGACTCCTCAGAGCTTCTCAAATTCATCCAGCAAAATGAGTCGGTTGTGGAGTTGCAGTCCTATGCAGACCAGGAGAGCAACAAGCTGCTCCGGTCAGTGTGTTTCTGGGTGTGCATGCTTAAATGAATGTGTATTAGTATTATTAGTATTTCCATTCTCTTTTATTTTGTCACTATTTCACAAACTGTAGTATTCCCTTTGCTTCTGTGGTAATGCTTGCACATACAGATCTCTATCTTTGTGCTGCAGTGCTATTTTAAGGCACGCAGTGTAAGTCATTGAACCCAATCTAGCCTGTGCAAACTTTATTGAAGGCCTCCTGCGGGAGCCCATGCTGGCATAAACAGCTGTGCTCTGTGGAATAAGCCATTCTGAACTAATTATCATTTCTTCTTTATGCTTACGTTATCTGTAGCGGTCCGTAGTCACTGTATAGAGCAGCTAGTATTCATCTGTATTTTTATATATCTTTGTGCTTCCCAGGAGCCTGTGTGTTGATGCCCTTATTGAGCTCTCTGATGAGAACGCCGATTGGAAGCTGAGCTTTGATGAGTTCCTCAACTGCCTGAAGCCTGGCTTCAATCCACCTGAGAAGAGTGAGCTTAAAGAAATAGTTTGACATAATGTAACATAAAGTTACACACCAGTAGCTACAGTATATGGATGAATTGAATTAAGTTTAGTCTGACAGTCCTGACACCAAGCAAATTGAGCTTCAGATTGCTAATCTTCTCTGTATAGTTTGAGACAGAGTCAGAGTTTTGTGATAGTCACTTCAGTCTGCTCAGTCATGCGATGTCAATATATCTAGGATAAAGTTCACAGGAAGCAGAGAGAAAACTAACATCAGACTCAAGGACACACACACACACACACACACACACATATTTTGGCTGGCTTTGTGTATTTCTATTTAGAAATTCCACATTTATCACATATATAGAGCCAGGACATTTTAAGAGAAGGGTTTGGGAAATGTTTTTATTTTCTTTTTCTTTTTTTTATCTCTGACACACATGCTTTACGAGTTCTGCTTAGTGTGGGTGTTGTCAAACTTGCTGACTATTCATTTGTAAGTTAAAACTGGCCAAAGGCATGTGACTTTAAGATTAAGATACTGGATGAATTATGTGGCATTTTGAAATGCTGACAAGTCTTGGCCACAGGGATTGATTACAGTCCAATGTAGTTTCTGCAACAGTCTATTATCTGTGGTCTCGGCTGAATAGTTTGTCATGTGCCTTTCTGCAGAATGTGCCTTGGAGGATGAGACGTATGAGGACGGAGCAGAGACCCAAGTAGAGTGTAACCGCTGTGTTTGTGCATGTGGCAACTGGGTCTGCACTGCTATGACCTGCACTGGTAATTTAAAATAACGAAGATGACACTTTATTGCCCCCCATATATTCTTTTGATCATTTAATCAACTCACACATTACACAAAATGCCCTGTGAACATTTTTTTTTTTACTGTTTATCTTATCTGTTCAGATAAAACGGCAGCTGTGGATGAGTCAACAGATGCTGGAGCGGAGATGACTGAGGAGGAGTGGAACCTCCGTGTGGCTGAGCTCAACAAGCACCAGGTCTGTCTTTGAAATCTGAAAACCCCTGTGAACAATACAAAGATGTAATCAATCACATCAGTGTCAACATGAATCAGAAACTGAACTGCGTCCAAGAATTTCTCTACAGGATAAATCACCTTAGTCACAACTTTTAAAGTGTATTTCAAAGCTCGTTCACTACCCACTGCTCATGGGATTCCACTTGGTTATAAGGTCCATGAAATATCACTGACACGAGCAATAACCCAAGCGTCTGCTTTTAGATTCCTTCAGGATATAACCTTGATTAGTTGCAATGTGTTTCTGGACAAAGAGCGTTTGAAATCAAACTGCTCAGCCAGCAGAAAACAATTCACGGAAGAATTGGTAGGTGTAAATTTTTATGTGACTGTGTACCAACCTAACATGGCTCAGTGAGACAGGGTAACAGCAGCTTTATGACTCCTGGCTTGGAAAGATACATCATAAATCAAAAGCTGTGAAATAAAGAAATGTTTTCGAAATTAGATCGATAAAACAAGGACTGGATATGAAATAGAGGGCAGATGGCAGAAAAAAGAGCCAAATGATTACCAACATTTTCCTTTTTATTATAGATAGTAGAGGGGTAGGAATGTCCTCAAGATTTGTGTTGATGACACTGAAACATGAAGTTATATATATTCTTAAGAGTGAATATCAAGTACTGCTTAAATTAATAAAGCCTGCATTATCTAGCAGTCTTAAAGCGGCGCCAATTTCACACATTAAAGTCTGTTTACAGGTCTTGGAAAGTACTACTGTATTTGTGAAATTTGTGTGTATTTGTATAAAATCTTTTGGGGCTCCAAACGGAGCTGTGCAAAGTGATAAAAAAAATGCCTCAAATGATGTCACTTGAGTCAGCATTGGTTGGTGCTGAAGACTACATCTTGAAAATTAAAAAATGAATCTGGGGGTTTGGAGTTTAAAAAAAAAAAGAGCTTACCAGCCCTCTTTAGCCCAGGGCTCAGCTCTGCTTGTGGCTAGCGGCTCAATGCTACTTTAGCAGCTACTAGCATAACTGCGAGCGAACAATATCTCCATTCTGCGGTCCATCGTGAGTCCAACAGGGTTACAAGAGTGCAATGCTCAATCTGTTAAGCACTCCTTTAATTGCATAGCCTTTTATAAGGTAGAACAATGATAGAAACACTTGGCTATACAATTGCCTAACAATGGGCTTGGTTTTACTGTCAGTTCACTTAGAGAATAATGTAATGCTTGTAGTTGTGTGATTGAGGTTGACAAGGTAGAACTAGGGCTCTGGCTTGAGGCCATGGCGGAGTCAGCAAGGTCATGTACTCTGTACTCCAGAAGGGCAGCTTATAATGTCACTGTAAACAAATGCAGCTCTGTGGGTACAAGTTTTGTGTGACCAGCTGTGCGCTAAATTCAGTCATGAAGTCCTTACTTCAAAATAAAATGTTGCTTTTAATGGATAAAGCACCAAAGTTGTAGATATACTTTTAAAAATGTTGCTTATACAAATTTGTACTCACATCTTTATTTATTCCTTATCTGTAATGATACATTCGATTCAATATTTCTGCCAACTATTCTTTCTTTCTTTTTTTTCGTTACAGGAAACAGTTGAGAAGATGAAGAGCAGCACAAAGGAGGCCTAAATAAGGACACAATGAAGGAGAGGATGTACGTCATCACCCTTCGTCCATACTTGATTTACCTTGCGGCCATGTGTTGTTATTAAACTGACTTTTTCGTGTTCCTCTGCTATGTTAATTATTATACATTTTTTACAGTGTTTAAGTGTTTGTGTTGATGTTTGTTAGATTCAGGGGCAATCAAAGAGTATTATAGGATTCCCTCGTGTTCAGTACTGTCATATTTGATTGTATTACTGCGCCCCTACACTAGCCCTGGGGCTATTTTTACTACAATCTTTATATTTTTACAGTTATTATGGGGGAGAAAAAAAACTGTCAAGTCGTCACAGTTTTGGAATATGGAAGTCATTGTTTGAGAAGGTAGTTAGGTTAGGAGCGTAGAGAATCCAGCTGTTGAAATGAGGGAGCTGTTGGAGTACAGAGAAAGCTGACCACTTGACACCGGGTGCAGCGTGTTTCTCCACACCCTTTTTACGGTCGGCATGTTGAGATAGAAGCTGGGATAAGAGGGTAAAGCTACTAGTGATTTTGTTGCCATTTAGAACTGCCACAGTGGGCCACTACTTGACCAATGCACTTCTCTTTATTTCTCTCTAGCTTTCTTTTAGTTTATCACAAGCCTGAAACTTGTTTGTATCTTACTGCTAAAGTAATAATTTTGCTGCAAAAAAGTTTGCTTCTATGTATGTTATAGGTTTGAGTTGGAACTCAATCTTGGCCCCATGATATGCTCAGGCAAGTCTCTCTGGTGCTTTTCAGTTAAACACTTCTCTGTCAGTGTCTTACATTTCAGAGACGAAGGCACAGTGATCCATCTTTCAGTGTGGAGCAGCACAACTGCACCCAGATGAGACCTGATCTGAATATAGCATGGTGAATACTGAAACCAAAGTCTTGATGTTTGAATGATGTACAAAATTCTCCAGGTAAAACATTACTCTGGACCCAGCAACAACACTATACCTGTGCTTTCAAAATCACTCTAACAGAAGGACTAGCCTCACTGTAAGCTAAAGTAGCTTAGACGCATCAATAACTGGGTGCATAAAAATTGTGTGTGTGTGTGTGTGTGTGTTCGTGTGTGTGCTATTAAAAGTGTGATGCTGAGAGTAGTTTTGTTTGTTAAATGTGTTTGTTTGTTAAAATCCTCTATCTAAATTGGGAGGTTTGACAATAAAAATCAGTGCCTTAGACCTGCAACAGTATAGGTCTCTACCTTTGCCTGCTAGTATGCCATATGGCATAGCAAGGATGAGTGTGCTTTGCTAGAGTTTAGCAGTAAACTAGTGCTTTGTGACTCTATCCCTGATACATGTCTGTGTGAAAGTTGCATTACTAGGTTAAAGCTAAATCTTTATATTCCACTACAAGTACAGAGACTGTAAGACATATGTATGTATGCCAATAAAGCCCATACACCACAACACAGCTTTGTCACTTTGTATGTGTGTGTGCTTTTATCTGCCAAATATAAATATCAAATATTGTGAATAAAAGACAGAAATTTTCAGTGGAGAATAATAAATAACTATCTGACTTAGAAAGCAGTCTGAAATAGGAAGTATTGCATAAAGCAACACAAAGTGCAGGGGACCTACTTTACTGTTGGCTGCCAGTGTAGCTTAGAATCCAATATTGAACTTTTGTCATTACACATCAGGCAATACACGGTGAGGTGGAGCACACTGAGTATATTTCTGTTTTCACTTATATTTCCTTCTTTTTCTTGACTGATTTTTACTCTCTTTTGTGTTATTTCTTAATTGTGTTGTCTCTTATGTGTACTATCCTCCCTGATGTATTTTTTTCACTGTTAAGCATTCTGAATATTTATTTGGAAAAGTGCAAAATAAATATTCTTTTACTTACTTATTCTATAAAAGGGGTTATGTCAAGGCCAGTAGTATAATGTATTTTCTGGCTTATAATGTGAGCATGTAATGTCATTTTCATATACTTTATGGTCGTTTTAACAGTCAAAATTAATCTTATCTTATGAGTATGTGTCCTATTTGGTTCCTAAAATCTTACTCTACACATTAACAAGTAACTAACAGTTCCTCAAAACTGTTCACAGCAGTGAAGTAAATCTCACTTCCCTCCTCTAGAATTTACCCTAATTCCCTTTATAAAGTAAGATGAGCAGAATAGCTCTGTGACAGTCTAATGGATAGATCTGAATGCAGTGGGATGGACCCAATTACCCTGTATCTATTTCTCATTCTATGCACATCTAAGTCAGCAGAGTATTGCATAATGTAACAGAAGAGGGGTGTTGCATAATGGCATACCGAAGTGGACATTTGGCAGGATGGATCATCGGCCACTATTCACCTGTTGTTGCAAGACTTAAAAACTTAATCAACGCAATTACACACAGTCAGGTCATGTGCAGCTACAAAAAAAATGTCAATAAACTACAATAAACCTGTTACAAATGCCTTAATGAATACGTTTGCAATGTGACAGATTGGGGGAATAACCAATCAACAGCTGCGTGGGCGGGGTTTGTCTTAAGGGTTAGCCAATCTCTGAACATGGAAGAAAATATTCCCCTCAAAGAACGACTGCATTGTAGGACGGGGCACTGCATTCAGTGTAGTGACATGTCGCTACAGTAGCTCGTCCTCAGTACTAAGTTAGTGACCTAGATTTTCACTAGAGATGTGGTTAAATGTTTCGGGCGGGTGTATAGCAATATTTCTCTTTTTCATGGCAAAAACAGACAAGTCCTGGAGCTAACTCGCGGTTTACGAGGGCGTTCAGAGCCTACAGCAAAACTTCTGCAAGGACTTTGTTCAGAGTTTAAATTCAGGCTAAAATTACCAAAATGGAGATCCACGAAGGGGCAGCGGCGGCGGGCGACAGCGTGCTTGACTTTTCCCGTTTGAGTCTGAACACTTTTAGCACTGACAGTATCAGCAACGAGAGGAAAAGGGACACCAAACAACTCTACCTGAACTACAACCGGTTAGGGTCGCTGCCTTCGTCTGTCAGCCTTTTCTGCAACCTCGAGTTTCTGGACATCAGCCACAACGGACTGTCGGCCATCTGTGAGGGCATTACGCGACTGACCAGGCTGAAAACCCTCATAGCCAAGAACAACCGCCTGGACGAGTTCTCGCTGCCCAAAGAGTTCGGCTCTCTGCAGCTGGAGGTGTTGAACTTTAGCGGGAACAGATTTGAGGAGATCCCTCTTCAGTGTATGAAACTGCTGCGTCTGCAGTCGCTTTCACTCGGCGGAAACAGACTGAAAAGTATACCTGCGGAGATAGAACATTTAACCAGGTGAGTTGGGTCATAGAGGTTTATACCTGTTGCCTCAAACAGTAATGGCTTGCTTAACGTACTTCTTACTTAGCACCATTGTTAGAAGTCCGTTTAAGTAACAAGGCCAGGTATCCAGCAAAGGGGGGGGGGGTCTTTTAATTTAGTTAACGTTAACTGGCTCTCTTTGTAGCTAATGCTAGTTGGCCGTTTAATCGGCTATGAGCCAAAAGCAAGTTAGCTCAAATATATTCTAATAAATGTACGAAGACAGCAACTAAATATTCATTCCGAGTGTGTTATTTTGTAGTATTAGCACATCTCGGAGTATGTTATAAAGTTTATACCAATGATAGTTACCGTTATCCAGGCTGTGGTCGCTTCGTCCGGTGGTTAGTTTCAGTTAACTGGTGCATATAATCCAAGAGCTGTTGCTATGGTTACCTTCTATTTTATAGTCCCTGCTCTCAGATCTCCAGCTGACTGAACTTCTAACAGGAAAGTACCATCCAGTTAGAAAGTGTGATCAAATTAGAGCTGCAATGATTGAGTAAGTCAGCTGACAGAAAATGAATAAGAAGAAAAAGTGATTGCCATCCTTCACAAATCTCAGACAGTTAATAGAAAAAATGATTAATCAAATAATTGAGAAAAATAATCATTACTTGTAGCTTATATTAAATACAATGTAGTAGAAGTGGTATGAAGTCAATGACATATTCTGAGCATACACAGTTTTGTGTTGTCTCTCCAACCATGTCAGCCTGTTGCCAAACAATACTCCCTACTTCTCTGTCTATTTAAAATGTTTGGTTCTTTCCTGGTTTGTATTTCCTAGAGTCAGCTTTTATTGTTGCAGTTACTATCTCTGTGGTGTATGTGTTACATATTAAAAGCTTCGAGTCCCCTTTAATCAGTTATGACATGTAGTACAATAAAACCACTTGAATCACACTTAACCTGCTGTTTCACATGATTCAGAGGAGCTGACACACCTTTCTTTAATCTGACAACAATATTTGTAAATAGGGCAGCGTGATATGGTAAAAACATTATATTGCATCATCGTGAGTCACGGTGATGTGACATTGTTGGGGGTATGTAGGAAACAGGATTTGTAGGCCAGGACATCTCTTCAGTACTGCGGTACTTCATTATAATGCTGTTTTGTTACACATTTGACCTTTATCAAGAACTGCAGCTTCTGTGATTTGGATATCGTACTTGGCCCTATTTGTAAAACAGTTTAGAGTACTCATTACACAGTCACACCCAGGCGAACTGTAGCATTTTTGAAAATGTAATTTAAATGTGGTCCTGTTGTTTTCCCCTTTTTTTTTTTTTTTTTTTTTTATGGATTCAGTGGTATTTACTACATTACTACCACATTTACAGCTGTGACTGTGTCATGTTCATTTCCAGTCACTTTGTCCTGTAAACATCATGATTCATGGTGTGTGTGCAGGATAATTGTGTACTTAAGCTGTTCCAGTAACTATTTTGACCTGGTGTTGGCACTTTCACATAGATGGAGTGCTTTTGTCAACGACTCAACGCTCTCAAAAACCTAAATAGTAGTGGAATATAGAACATTTTCAAACTCATCAACACATTAAAAATGACAAGTAATGGTGTGCATTTAGCAGCGGCAGTCAGTTTAGAATATTTGGAAGATGTATGTTTGCTATACAGTGAGGAAAAACTGACAGAAAAGGAGATTATTTCTATCTTATCATTTAGTTTAACAGTAGCAGGTCACAGTGACCCACTGCCAGGCCAAAGATCAAACATCCAACGCTTGGATGTCTCCAAGCCTCTTTACTTTATCACACATGCAAACAAATGTGAGCCACATTGGCCTTCATTTTTGCTACCTGGAACTGGCACAAACATCTCTACAAAATAATTAACACTAAGTATAAATATAAAAAACAAAACCACCATAGGAGCAACTAACAACAATTACACTATCAAGTGTATATGGATAGAGGTGAGTTTTCTCACTGTTAAAGTTACATTATCCTAACTTAATTCCATATAGTGGAAATGCTGTTAAATATCCTTGTTTGTTTGTCTTGAATTTTTCATAAAAGGATTCATTGGTGCTTGTTTATTTATTTTTTCTATTGTTTTATTTCCTAGTATTTTAATTAAAATACACAAGAAGCCTAAAGCCAAAAAGATGGTATTTGTCTGGTGTATTTGCAAGCACCTTCATTAAGTGGAACACTGCACATTATAATGCTAATCTCAAAGCTCTATTTTTTAAGTGCAGCCTGTGTCACATTGGCGTTTTGACACGTTACAGTCAGAAAATTCCATTTGGCTACTTCATTTTCAGGATCCTGCTATTGTGCACATGGACTCACTGTCACAGTGTCTTGGCTCACTGTCACACTTGAAGACCCGTCATCAATGTTATTGGTAACCCCTGTGGTTTTCCTACTTTTCCATTCTGTCGAGTTGAAACACCTGCTGTGAAAAAAGTGTAATTCTGATTCTTGGATTGTTTTCACTTTAGCATTAAGTTCAGTGTCAAAAAGCACACTTTAAACTAAACTTTAAAAGCAGGGGTCTCCAACGTGGTGCCCAAGGGCAGCTCGTCGCTCGTGAGTAGCCTATGAGGTGTCCACAGAGCACTTGCAAACTAAGTGGACAAATAGGTTCTATTGTGTCAAAACATTTAAATACATGACGTGCTAATACTGATATGTTTTTATTGATTGAAAATGCATATTGAGACTAACCTTAGTTTTACGTTTCATGTTCTAGGGCTGCGTATTGGCAAGAATCTGGTGATACAATATGTCTATCGATACAGAATATACTGTGATTTTTTTCAGTGGGATCTGCATTTGTGTTTATCAGAGTCCCTGTAACATCCAACTACTAGTTTACATTACAACACTATGATCTAGCAGATGGGGGGTTAAACACCAAAATCAACCAAATATTGCGACACTCAAGTGTACTGATATTTTTTTTACATCCCTAACATGTTCTGAGTTAAAACAATGCTTCCCTGTTCTGCCCACACATGCTCTGTTTCCCAAATGGTGGCCTTACTGGCCTAAGCTGAGTTGCACTTTTACATTTTCACGATATATCAATTAACTGTTTTACCTTGATGAGTAATTTGACTCTCAGTTGGACGATTTACCTTTCAGTGTTAATACCACAACCAGAGAAAGAAAATAACAAATTCCAAATCAAATTGGTTCAAATCTCTATATGAATATTACTAAAGGTAAAAAGAAAAACCACTATGTTAGTCTATTAAACCTTCAATATAACATGGATGTTAGTGAAGTATACAGAGTAGCGCTGCTGACAATTTTCTCCCTTTAGGTAACCCTCACTCTCAAAAAGACTGGAGACCTCAGCACCAAAGCATACAGTCTAACCATGGGTGAATACTGTATAACATCTGGTAACAGGATATAATACGTCCCCTTTTTAAAACTTTTCTTACTTTTAAACTTAAATTGTGAGCTTCGTGCAGTATATTGTCCCTGATGCACACTATGACTAACCCTTCTCAATATCTGGTGGCTGATTTGTGTCACTGTCAGTGAGAGCAGTGAGCAGACCCTGAATGTCTCAGTTCCCGTCACAGAGGGGGCTTGCTCAGTGCTCAGCCACCAAGGACAGTATAATGGCTTCCTGTCTCGCAGTCGCTGTGTCATCAGTTCCAGCAGGCAGATGGCCTGACAGCTTACTTTCGCTGACCAGCCATCCATTGCTCTCTCCCTGTCTCTCTGTTTCACTCCCGATTACCCCCCTGTGTACTGCATACGTCCATTAACCTACCAGGGTCCTTTATCTTAATACAACAAACCCATCAATTTACTTGTCTACTAAACTTTACTCAAAGTTGTAGTTTTCTGGTCATCACAGTAATCAAGGTTATCTTTGTTAAACTAATACCAATATAAATTATTCTATGTATTATCTTTGCATTCAGACACTTTTCCTGTGAGTGGATGTGTGTACTATACAATACATGTCTGTATGATGATCTGATTATTTTAGACTTATTGTTTTATCTCTTTGCTTCTGTCTTTTATCTTTTGGGTGATTATAAGCATGGCCTCCCAAACACATTTTGACACAGAAACACAATCACATGCACAAACTCTATTGCAGCCATGTGTCTTTAGCTCCCCCTTGTGGTGTGTATTAGGTTTACTCCCTCAGCTTTGTTGGCTAGAGAAATTCCCTCTTATTGAGTCTTTACCTTTTATGTACAAACATGGCTACCTTGACTTTGACACTGCAGCAAGTTTAAGTACAAACTGCAAGTGGTGATGCTAAACCTCTAAAAACCACACTTAAAATTGGGACCACAGCTATTTGTACTGAACAATATAAGATTCAATACTTGAGTAAAACATAGCAAATTAAAAATGGACTCTTTTCTGCTCTCTTTTTCTTTTAGTCTGGAGCTGTTGTATCTGGGTGGGAACCTCATCTCAGCCATTCCTCCAGAAGTGGCTAACCTGCCTTACCTCAGCTACCTGGTCCTATGTGACAACCGCATCCAAAGTGTCCCTCCACAGCTCACCAGGTAACTGCACATACCTACGCCACCAGTATCTTCACCAGTGTAGCCTTCAGTAAAACCGTACCGTTATAGATGACATAAAAGCAAGATGTCTAAGTGCAATTGCTCTGCATGGATCTGATAACTGCACATTGCTGTAGGTGTGTTTTGTAGGTGACAGCATTTTCAAAGTGCCTCTCTATCTCACTCCAGGCTCCACTCACTGAGATCTTTAAGTCTCCACAACAACTTGCTCACTTACCTACCGAGGGAGATCCTTAGCCTGGTGCACCTGCAAGAGCTCAGTCTCCGTGGCAACCCACTGGTGGTGCGCTTTGTCAAGGAGATGACCTACGACCCCCCATCACTGCTTGAGCTGGCAGGACGTACTGTTAAGAGCCGAAATATTCCCTACTACCCCTGCGACCTGCCCTCAAACCTGCTGCGGTACCTAGACCTGGCCAGCAAGTGCCCCAACCCCAAGTGTGCTGGTAAGCATTAAACTTTTGGACTCACAAAATTACAAGATTACAAAAGAATCCATCTTGCCAGGCTTTCTGTGCGTTCGTGTTCAGTACAGTGGTGTCAGTTATATCAGAACTGAAGAGTATTTCTTCATTGAAAGTAGAGCAAAGACTTTGGTAAGAGTTTGGCTATGTTGGTTCGTTGATCTGACTGGATGAAGTTCGCCCGTGATGGATGGCGATAAACAAATGGTTCCTCCAATCACCTGCAGAGTATTTTAGCTGTTTAGCAGGTTAATGAGCAACCCCAGGTGTCATCAAGCAGACCAGAGCCACACAACCTCAATTCTACCAAAATACAGACTTCAAAGAGTCACAAGAGCGAAGCTGAAGCACATCATTCGCACTAGTAGTAAAGAAGAACAAACACACAGAGGGGGAAAAAAAGACAAAGACAACATGCAAAAAAGGAGAGAGAGAGAAGAGGAGAGGCCAAATCTCCTGGAGAACAAAGATCCAAATCCAAACATCTGCAATGAACATGAGTGTAAACTGCATGCAACTGTGACTCCTTAATCCTGTCCTGTGACCCCTTGTGGGTGTCCCAATTATGGGGTCATTTTTGTAGCAAAACAATTTACAAATGTGAGTGGAGAGTTGTGTAACTGTATCTCAATCTGTGTATGACTTGTAAATATGTAGACAAATCTGTAAATGCACATGGAGACAGGAAAATGTATGTACACGTCTGTAAATGCATACATGCATATTAATGGATGAATTATCTACTCTAAATGCTGGAAATACTGCCAATTATCCGTTATAACTAAGGCGGGACTCTCAGTTGGCTCTTTTAACACGTGACGTTCACTACGCTTCTGCTGTGGCGTGCGGCGATTTGTCTGTGTGCCTCAGTTGCCCCGCCCACTTTTGTCTGACAAAAGCCCTGAGGTTGTAAGTGACTTTCAGTAGTTTGGAAAATGAGCACAGACCAGGGTCATACAGCCTCAGAGACGGATAGAGGCAGTTTGACGACGGGGAATACAGTACCACGGCAATTTACAGCGGCTCTGGGGATGACACTGGGGGTTCAGGCAGGGGGACAGGACAGAGTTGCAGGGAGGAGTCAAACGGAGGTTATCCTTCCACCAGTAAACAAATCGCAGAGAGCCGCAGGAGGACATCATAGGGAAAACCAGAAAATGGATTCATAAAATATGATCCAGTTTCACCAAAAGCAGAGAATGAAGTTTAAAGTTGTGTTTTTGTACAGTAATCAGTGAGGCCCAGCCTGAATTTTAAGTCTCTCCACACACACACAAAATTCACCACACTTATTTGCAGATCTGATTACACACACACACACACACACACGGATTGAGATACAGTTAGACAACTCTCCACACACATTTGTAAATAGTTTTGCTCTAATTATGGCATCATACCCAATCTATAAGACGAGAACCACGGTGATAATATCCTGTGTTTGTGTTTTCCCTTTATGGCCTGGTTGTACAGTCTTGCTTACACCTGAGTTCTTGACAGTGATTTAATGTATGAAAACTGTTGTACTATGTTGATCAATCTGCACAGAATAGTACAAGTCACTGACCTGCAACTTGAATCTGACTTTGTTTTTCCAGGCGTCTACTTTGATTCATGTGTGCGCCACATCAAATTTGTGGACTTCTGTGGAAAGTACCGGCTGCCCCTCATGCACTACCTGTGCTCCCCAGAGTGCACCTCTCCCTGCAGCTCCAACCCGCAGAGCGACGCAGAGTCAGAGGACGAGAGCAGCGTGCCCGCTGACCGCCTACAGAGAGTGCTTCTGGGATAGTACGACACGAAGACAAGCCTTGTCAACCCGTCACTGTGTTCAACAATGAACTTGGCTGTCAGACTTATACAGACTACTACAGATACTAAAAGACATACACTCACACACACACACACACACACACACAGACAAACAGTAATACTGTTTTACAGACAGTGGCTGTATGTAACACACAAAATATGGAGCCACGGCCCTTCCTACTGCGGCCCTGAAAACGTGTTTTTAGTACGGAATCCGTTCCCTCTCTCACAGTCTCACCCCATCAAAGTGCTGGTCTCATGGTCGAGCATAGGAGGGCAGTAAAGCTCAGTGAAGACTTTTTCCTGTTCAGGGCAGCATATTGTATCTTTCATACAACACTTGGTGCTTTTTAGTAGCTATAGCACATCATACTGCATATTCTGGAGGTTTGGGTATGAACAATGTCCCAACTGCAGGTGATACACGAGCCAGCTTTCATTTAAACATCTTACCAGGTGAGAATCAAAGTTGCTATGCAAACTGGGGCAAGGTTTTGGGATTTTCTGATTATTTCTGCAGAAACTATGACATCTAAATTGATTGAGTACAGTGTGTGAGATGGCCTTATTTACACTGCGTGTGGTCCTGCTGGGCAAACTCGTGTGCAATAAAGCTGTCCCACACAATATTGAAAGATCAAGGTTTAATTATTTTTGCCTATTGCACACCTGCCCTGAAAAATGTTGCCATGATAACATAGTTGTTTTAAATTACCCAGAATATGGGTTATGTGAGTCTGTGGAAGAAAGCTTGTCCAGGCTTATTCACAGGAAGTGGATGTGGGGTGGACCAGGGGAAACCATTCACAGTGCTAGCACAGGAACAATACCTATTCAGCGAAACACAGTGGCAACCTTCTTGTTATGTGGAGGGTTGTCGGTTTTCTCTGAGCTAAAGAATATAGATATGTGGAAATGGTGTCCACAGCCAGTGAAATTTTTATTTTTTTTTTATTTTATTTTTTTTTTCAAATTTGAGACAGAAGCTCCTTCATTTCTAACAGGAAATGACTGTTTCTGTTCCTGGTTACATCTCTGCTTCATCCTTCTGCTTGTTTGGAAAGCAAGGAGCCTCCCAGACAGTTTGTGTCTGTTAGTGAGGAGGAAAAACTCCCGCTGGGTTCACATCAGATGCTAGTGTTCAGAAAACAGAAGAACACTCCTCTATGTTACAATAACACCTATACTAGAGCATTAAGGTGCTTTACTAATGGTGACTTCTAACACAGTGACATCAAAGCACGAAGAAATGTGATATATGCACCCAGAAATGTGACAAGATTAACATTATGAATAATAAAGTCCTTTATTGAGTGATACTTGTGGTACTTATCTGCTTACAGTAAACAGAAAGAGAAAAGGTAACCTTTTTATAACAAAATCAACTGTTATAGAAATCTCTTTTTTTTGTTAAACACACTACATATTTAAATAACCTGCAGAATAGATAGCACTTAAAAAGAAAATATATTGAGGTATATTAATTGTATGTACTTGTACCCCATTCAGATAATGTAAGTAGACTGTACAGGATATAATAACTAATAAAGACTGATTGTTAAAATGTGTTTGTATTGGGACCTTTTGTGATTTGTGTGAGTTTGAGTGTTGATTTGGGGAATGTAGAAACATTTTTTAATTTGACTGTTTTTTAGTGTAGTTGCTAAAAGACAAGGTATTTGTTTATAAAATGTGTGTTTTTTGTGTACAAAAGATGCACAACTACTGGAGAGTTTGAAGGGTTTTTGTGTGCATGTTTATATGAACCAGTCTGACCATTTTGTAGTTTGAATGTGTCCAGGTTTCATTTGCATATGAAGGTGAGTTCATTATCGAGGCTGAATACTGAGAGACCTTTTCTGTAACCTCAGTAGGAAGGGATGCCAGGGCGAGTGCATTCTGCTTCGCACAATCTGCTAATCCCTCAACGTCACCTGCCAAGAGCCATCGGCTACTTTGTTTCCTCTCCTCTCGTCTCTTTTCACGCTTTCTGTTCCTATCTCAGCGTCTCATTCAATTTCTTTTCACCTCACTGTTTCCTTTCAGCCTGGCTGGCAAGAATGATGCTTTGAGTTTCACATATTTTGTTTGTTTTGAATGGTCTTTGACCAGGTCACAGCTGGGTTCTGTGTTTTCTCTTTTGCTATCATTTAAAAACGTGTACATAGGACCTGTCTACCAACAGCAGGCACCTAGGAGACTCTCTAGCACATTGTGTAGAGTTATATTACATCTGTCTTATGTGCACATGCGCTCACACACTGCATGCTTTGTGACACAGGAGGATGCTGTCAGAAATGCAACCTGAGATGCGACTCTGATGCAACCATGATGAACTGGAAGCAATGAGTTGTGACTGGCAGATGAGAAGGGTAGATGTTGTGTTCAGTTGAGTTTCGCTCAAGGTCATAGAACATAAAATGAGTCTGGAATTTGGGTCTTGAAAACCAGGATTTCAAGTGGGATTGGCCACAAAGAAGGGAGATGCTGTTTTAGCTGCCTGCAATTCTGCAAGGTAAATGTGCTTCTGTGTGGTCGTATTTCTCATAATCCTCGTTTCATCTATTGTGATATTTAAGGATTACATCCATCTAAATCATTTCTTTTGGTTGCAAAATTTAATGGGGGCCACCAGTCTCTCGACCCTTCACAGTGACTGTGAACAATGCATACAGTATTGCCGGTAATCAGCAGATCAAAGAGCAAAGTGCTTTGACATGCAGGATCTTTGATACTCTAAGCCTCTTATTGCCCTCAGTCAGAGGCAGCCAGCTCATATCAGCACGGTTATAGCCAGTGCCTAACGTCACACATGACAAGTTTCAAATTCATACACAGTTGAGCCTTTACACACGACAGACACACACTGCAGACACCCTCGCAATAATCAGAGTTACACTGCTAATCCTATGAGGAGAAAGTCTGGTTTTGAGGTGGTTACAGGGGAAAGAAAAGAAGTGGTGGGCGAATAATCATCCACTGCAGTGGAGCAGTGTTTGATTGCTATGATGAATAACTTCTTGACCCCACATCATTCCTTTATTATTTATCGCCACAGACTGTACCAGCTGACATTGTGATAACATCGCAATGTCGAAAAATAATAATTTGTGTGTCCACTCCATTAATTCGGATCTGCTCCAAAATTTAACGTGTTCTTCCTTGGCCCGTGCTACACCTTTCCATCGAGTTTCATGCATATCAGCACTGCACATGAGCTTATATCTACACCATCAGCTTTTAAACTAGTTTCAACTCATTCCCAGGGCCACCTATCACCTATCACAGCAGTTATTGCATCATCAGTTGCTTTGCGGCTTTTTCAACACTTCATAATTTTTGAAAATAGAGTGAGAAGACCCTACACTGATCATGATCACTGTTTTTGGTAGAAACATCATGACAAGAGCCTGCAGGGCAGCTTTGATCCAGCACTGCTAATCCTGGTCCATAGCAACGCTCCAGAAAGGGATTTGTCTCTGGGTATGTTTGTGGGCAAACCTGGGCATGTCACAGGGGAGCGTCCAGGCTCGGGCAAGGACAGGAGTGGGTGATGCTTCACACACACAGAACAATGCATATCCACCCACACAGTGTTAAACGCTTCAGAATGGTGGGACTCGCTGGCAATGTGGTCAGGTGTTGAATCACAGCTGCAGATGCTTCCATGCAGGAAACGGTGGTGCTGCCTGTCAGGAGTGGTTCAACAGGAAATAGTGTGTCACATGGCTTAAAAGCTTTGCTTGTTATTTATTTTGGTTGGTGGACTTCCAGCTGATACAATATGGTAGCCCAGAAAGAGATAGCAACTGTTAGGGACACCTGCATTTGGTAATTATAACATCTTAATGTTAGAGTTGATCCCTGGTAACCTCAGTAGAACGACATGTGTCCCGTTTCTTCCAGTTCACCCTCCCTGCCAGCTTCTGTTCTTTGACTCATGCTTTTTCAGTAACAGCTACGTGTCCCCAGATGAAATATTCAGGCTCCTGGTAATCTGAGCACCGGTGCAGTCCACCTGCTGCTGGTGCGGTCTATCTTGAACCTGATCTTGAGGGAAACTTGAGAGTGATTGCCACGCTTTGGGTGTAACAGAGCTGGCAGCAGTGTTTCAACACACAAGTGAAAATGTTGAGTTTACAAGCTACTATCTCATTTTCTTCTAGAGTTTGCTATTTCTGTGCCACAGGGTTTTTAATCTTTGATATGATGGCTGTTTTTTGAACACATAATATGATTGTGGAAGCCACATTTACAGAGACTCCCACCAGTTACAGAAACGGCGTTCATTAACTGAAGAGCCTGTTGTCAGTCTTCTAATGTACACTTAAATGTCCTTTTTTAAGATGGCTGGTGGTGAACTGTTGTCAGGAAGTCATTCTCTCTGGACCTGATGCTGTTTAGCAGTGCTACTGTTTGTTTTCAGCCAGCAGCAGTATGTAGCCTGCCATCATGCAGAAGTCTCCATTCAGTACAGTGTGTCTGGTACAGAGTAGCTGACCTGAGTGAGTGTATATTTGATTGATCTTCCTAATGTTTCCAGCCTGTTCTCATCTTAAGCCTAAAGCCCTTTCTCGTCTTGATATGGTAAAATCCTACATAAAGATACTTTAGTAGCTTTAGTTTTGAATAAACTTTTTATATTCTACTGTACTTTCTAACTCGATGTTAAACAGAATTAAACTGGGTTGTGTTTTAGGCCTTCAAACACATTGATAAATCGTATTTTATAGAACGGGCATACAGTATGTCCTCCAGTTTTAAGAAGAGCACCACCATGCTGGCTTTTAATTACAAAAAAAAAAACGTTATATTGTAAAACTTATGGTTGACTATAATGTGAGCTTCCGGTTTTTGAAAATACGATTTATCACTGTGTTTCAGTGCCTAGAGGAGTTTACGTTTCAGCCCACAGAGAAAAACAAACATTTAAAAAGAAGAACAATTTCCAATCTGATCTGAAGTGCATCCAGGAGAATACAATCTATTTGTGAATGTCAGTGTGTGTGTGTGTGTGTGTGTGTGTGTGTGTGTGTAACTTAATGGGGGGTTTGACGACTGGATGAATGAATATGTGCATATTCTCCTCTTCTGTAATAATCTCTCTTTGTGCCTCTGCTCCTCACTTACAGCTGTCAGTGGTGGTGACACTCCCTCATCAGGAATGACCCTGTGTGTAGGCTCACACTATAAATCTCTGTGACATCTTAATAACACCTTTATGCCTCTTATGGCTGCCGGAACAAATGCAGAAATATTTCTGCTGCCTCACTGCATTCAGACAGAAGATCTTTTTTGTGTGTGTGTCTTTTGATGTGATTTACCAGCCAGAAGTCTCTCTGCCATCCCTGGTGGAGGCTTGCTTTTGAAAAACAAAATGGAGATGTGTGTTTCTCTTTCCATTAAAACAAGTGCTGTTATTCAGTGTATTTATTTGCACTGTGGACGCAGAGTGTGCCGCCCTGTCCCATATGCCACCCAGTCCCCAGGGGCTGCTGCAACATGTTGCACACACTGTCACAACCCTCCTGCACCACATGGGTCACATCACACTCTGAAACCCATTTGGTGGGCAGTTGGAGCTGGAAAGCTTACAAAAGAAAGAAAGAGAGAGAGAGAGAGAGAGAGAGAGAGAGAGAGAGAGAGAGAAGCGCACACTAACACATCTCCTATCCCTGACACACACACACACACACACACACACACACACACACACGCCTCCCTTCCTCAATGCTCAAATGAAAACTCCGGCAGTCTGGTGAACTTTTCCTGAGTGACAGGATCCTCTCGGGCTGTGGACTGACAGTTTGACGGAGAGATTAAGTCGTGGGATTCATTACAAGTCTGCAGCTATGGGACCTTTGTAGCTATGTTATATAAAATATTACCCAGTCATTCATTTTCAACTTTTACTACTACGTTTCTGAGTCTTGCGCGATGGAGCCTGGAGCGGGACGAGGCGACGGGATCCTCCATGCGCTTTGGGGACCGAGGTTGGCTCTCTTACACTTTTCTTTTGTGGTTTCTTTTCTTTCTTCCTTCACTGGTCTAGTTGTTAATTTCTTCCGAAGCAGTTTCATCGAGGAGTTTGCTGTTTTACCGTGAAACTGCACTGATGCAGCCGTGAGTGAGCGCGTTTTTACGCATCTCTCTCACCAAACAGTGTCTTAAATTAACAGTTGATTAATCCGCTGCTGAAATATAATATATACATATGTCATAATTGAATGCTTCATAACGTTATTAAGATTACAATATAACATTTTATAGTATGACGTTCTTTTATAATTATTCTTTATTATTCCTATATCCTCAATAACGTGTATTTTCTCATTTGTAAACAATTAGGTCATATTTTATGTACAATAAAAAGTACTGTGTCATTTCGTCAGGTGTCTTGCTTGAAATGGTCACATGGTTATATACATTGACAAATTGGGGTGACTAATTTTAGACTGTATAACCTGGTTGTAAAATGCACCATGTGCCCAGAAATGACGTGCGCCGGGACCGAGGCGGGATTTCATTGCCAGTAATTGCATTCTAACTCAGCTTAAAGAATAAACTTATAAACGGATTAGTGTCTGACGAGGAATGTTTCAATATTGGCCCCTGAACCGTGCTTCAGCCTACATCTGGCAGCGCCCGTGGTTACCCTACTCTAATCCTAAAAGAGAAACACAGAGATTGACAGTACAATGAATAGGCTTTACTCCATTTTTCTAAATGAGAAGTTTTATGGTAAAGGCCATGTAAAACTCAGTTCTGTCTCTCTTCGCCCAGAGGCCTGTCACACATTGACTGAAATATTCTGGATAGTTGTAAAAAATAGCTTTAATAAATTAGAAAAGGAAAATGAAAATAGGACTCAAAGAGAGGCCCAGGGGCAAGTGGGCAAGTGAAAGCTAAGCTTCATACAGATTAGGCCCGCCCTACATTTAAGTAAGACATCCAAGGCTACAGGTAGCTTAGGTAGGCCTATTACTTGCGGTTTAGCCTTCAGGACTTCAAAAGACACTCCTCATGACTATTCTGAACTGTCAAAACATGTCCATAAAACCTAACTCAGCCTGGGGAAGGGCCCTGCTCTTGTTGCTTACACAGTGACCCCCATGGCTGGATGTTGGCCGACCTTTGTTGACCTCTGCAGGGTGGCGGGTTTTCTCCCAAACTGAAACCCACGAAGGCTAGTTTTTGAAAAACTGGCGGAAATGCCGCTCTCTGTCGGCTTTTCCTGCAGGAAGCAGCAGAACTGTGATCTAAACTTGGAAAGTGACGAAATTAAGGACATGGACAGGAACTCCAGACATTTCCCAGATATGCTGCCCAGTGGGCTTCATTGTTCTGTTGACACCATTAATTTCTGAAAATGGGTCACTGTGGGTTTCAATTAATAGCGTACACCTAGGAAATCTTTCAGATATATCATGTTGGTTGGATTGCCATGTAGTTTAGCTTTTTAACACATACTTCCCACACTGTTCTGTTTTGATTGCTCTTTCTATCCCAAAGTCATATCTTAGTCATTCTACAGACAATGACGAGACGTGTTGTCTAATAACACGCTACTCATGTAAACACTCACCTGTCTGCCAGTTTGTATCGATACAAGGGGTCATACGTTGTCTTACCAACATGTAGCTGAGTCACTGCAGCATTAACAACGATCAGACTCTTGAGTCTGTACTAGTTACAGCTCAGAGTATCAGGTGATACCATGCCACATAATTAAACCTGCAACATGTCAGTGCAACAAAGGTAGCCTCATAAAAATGCCTGTGGCAAGAGCGACAAACAGTAGTGATAAGTTTACGTCTTCAGTCTCAGTTGCCTTCCATTACCAGGCTGACTGCAGGTTATGTGGCCCTCTGTGAGACTGCAAATGGGTTGGTATATTGCAACTTTAACATTTTCTTTTGTTTTGCTCTGTCTTTCGCCTTGTGCACAGATGTGTGATCCTGTGTCGGCTGGTTTAACTCGAAGATAACACAGTGCTAGTGGAAATTGAGGATAAGCAGAAACACACAGGCTTCCTGTCGCACAGGCAGAGTCCTGGCTTTTTTGTTTTTGTGGTGCCAAGTAATAGACACTTTATTTGAGATTTTTTTTTCTAGTTTCATCCTAACCTTAGTGTCTGTTGGGTTTATTTGTGCTTATGATGTAAAGCTTTTTCCTTGGTGTAATATCAGTGTAGTGCAAAATCACATTTATGCTCCCATCTCTCCTCCTCTCAGAGGTTTCTGTCAGAGCACCACACTGTGGTGGCTACAAGCCTTACAACTAGTTAGTGAACTATAGACTTGGAAATAGAAGCAGGAATAAACATAAAATGTGTCTCACTGGTCTCCAGTGATCTCTGTTTTGGAGATCAGTGGGTTCTCTCACTTTTGAGATTTAGGTGCAGTGTTATGGGTTTGCCTTCTGACTGGTTGTAGTTAAATTTTTACAACGAGTAAAATCATATCTAATCAAATCCGTCATGTCATCTGTTTGTTCATCAGGATGTGTGTGTGAAATTGGACAGACTGGGGTCAGTCATGGAGCCTGAGCTGAACTGCAGCTCCCAGTGTGATTCCCCACTCTGCTTCATCCACTCAGGAGTCAACAGGCAGGAGGGCCTCAATATTCTGCAGAGACTATGTGGCCTCAGCACGGTAATCACACACAAACACAGACACAAACACAGACCCAAATGCTCCAAATATGCAAATCCAACAATTGTAGCCTATATACATATAATAATAAATATATAATAGGTTAAAGGATAAAACATATATAGTATAGTCTGTATATTCTACATCTTGACATTTAAATTGAATAAGTAATCTGTTATTTTTTATAACTTGGTCCTATGTCTTAAAGTTTAGTGGATTTCTGTCTTGCATCACAGAAAACACCCATGCAAATAAAATGTTGTTTTTGTTTACCACTTGAGAAAGCAGCTCAATAGTAGAGAACTTTAAAGGTAATGCTGGTGGACTAGTGAAGCTATGTTTAGTTTCGTCTCAGTCACTGGTGCCTTTAAGAGAAGAGGGGCGGGCACAAGAAAGCCTAATGAGACTTTCCAAATAGAAACTAAAGTAGTAGAGCGCTGTGTCAGGGAACACAAACACTCTCCTACAGACTAATTTCCTCTCCATGCTACACCCCATATAAGCGAGGTGAGTTTTCTCTTTCATTTATTTCATGCTTTGTGATGTTAATTTATGCATGCATCAGTCTAAAAGTGCAGAATTATTACTTAAGGGGAAAGGCACAGTGTGTGGCACTGTGATTGCTTTGTTATGGTAATAGTTATGTGACAATGAGTGTATTTTAATATTCTTTTTTATTTTATTTTAATGTCCTAACAATTCCTTTTCATTATTTATTGTCTGTTGAACTCTGTAGGCATGACAACTGTTAAGCTAAAATTAAATATCCTGTGACATGTAATACCATGCATTTGTTACTATTTGTGGACACAGATAGCTCACCAGGCACAACTGTTTCTAAACCTAATGGTACAGTGGAAAGAAAAGAAATACAAGGGCCGAAGCCAATTTATTCTATAAAATCCCACCTGATTTTCTTTCTGAATGTGTTCCCAGATATGGCTACCACTGGCAGTGTGCTGTCTGAGGAGCAGCTTCTGTGCCCCATCTGTCTGGATTTGTTCAACCAACCAGTCTCCACTCCTTGTGGGCACAACTTTTGCAAGGACTGCATACAAGGATACTGGCAGAGTGCTAATCTGTCACAGTGCCCCATGTGCAAGCAGAAATTCTACAGGAGGCCTGAGCTCAAAGTTAATACCTTCATATCTGAGGTGGCGTCTCAGTTCAAGAAGTCATTGGAAAAGAAAGAAGCGAATTTGGGGCATAAAGGGGAAGTTTCATGTGATGTCTGTGTTGGAAAAAGAGTCAAGGCTCTTAAATCCTGTCTGGACTGTTTAGCCTCCTTCTGTGAGACTCACCTGGAGCCCCATCATGTTCTAGGCACCTTCAAGAAACACCACTTGATCAATCCCATGATGAACATGCATGACAGAGTGTGTAAGAACCACGAGAAACTCCTGGACCTGTTTTGTAACACTGACCAGACGTATGTGTGTCAGATGTGCATTAAGAAAGACCACAGTGCTCATCACACTGTACCCATAGAGGATGAGAGCAGAGAGAGGAGAGCTCGTATTAGAAGGATGAATGTAGAGGTGGAAGAAATGATCCGTGGCAGACTGCAGAAAATTAGCGAAATCAATCGAACCGTTGAGCTTAGCAGAGGAAACACAGAAATAGAGATGGAGGAGAGTTTGCAAGTCTTCAACAAACTACTCCACTTTATCCAGAGAGGCAAAGCTGAATTGGTGGAGGTGATCGGGGAAAAGCAGAGGCAAGTTGAAAGCAAGGCCAGCGGACTCATCGTGGAGTTGGAGCGGGAAATTGACGAGCTGAGGCGGAGAAATGCTGAACTGGAAGAGCTCTCACACGCTGAAGATGACCTCTACATTCTCCGGAGCTTTCCAGCTTTCTCCTCACTGCCAGCCACCAAAGACTGGTCTGACACCTGCGTGGAGAGTGCTGTATACGTGGGCACGGTGAGGAGAGCAATTAGGAGAACAGCGTGTCAGTTGGAGGAGACAGTAACGGCTGAGGTGAAGAGGCTATGTGAGACCGAGTTTCAGAGGGCTCGGCAGTGTGCTGTAGATGTGACTCTGGACCCTGATACAGCTCATCCCAAACTGGTGCTGTCTGAAAATAAGAAACAGGTCTATCATGGCGATATTGCACTAAGCCTCCCTGACAACCCAGAGAGATTCTACCCTGGTGTCTGTGTTTTGGGAAAGGAGGGTTTCTCCTCTGGCAGGTTCTACTATGAGGTCCAGGTGAAAGGGAAGACAGAGTGGGATATTGGAGTGGTACTTGAGTCTGCCAACAGAAAAGGAGGGAATTTATTAAACCCGGAAAGAGGCTACTGGGCCCTGGGGATGAGAAAGAACAAGAGCTACTGGGCCCTCAGCAGGACTCCTATCTGTGTGCCTCTGGTGGAAAAGCCCCAGCGAGTCGGGGTGTATGTGGATCTGGAGTGGGGGCAGGTTTCTTTTTACAACGTGGATGCTGCTTCTCATATCTATTCATTCACTGGATACTCATTCAATGAAAGACTTTTCCCGTACTTTAACCCCCGGCGTAATCATTGCGGGGTCAACTCTGCTCCTCTTATCATCTCGCCTGTCTAAAATCTGACAGATTTCCTGTAGCTTGAACTATTTTATCATTTCTTATTTTCCAGTTAAAGTTAGCAAAAGTCTAGCAGGATGTTTGTTGCTCCGTTTGCTTGAATAAAGTTTGTTTAATCATCTGTATCCCGTGTACTTGTTTTTTTTTTGGAGAGTTTCGTACACATAAAATTGAATAATGCACATTTGTATGAGCTACATCTGTACTATTTTAAACTTGATTCTAAGGGGTTTGCATGTGCATGTGTGTGTGTGCAGATGGAGGTGGAGCTCCCTACGTGGTCTCTCTCGCCGGTGTTAAGTGCTGTGGCGTGGACGCTGCTCTCCTGTGGCATCCTGCTGGCTTTCTGCTTCCTCCTCTTCACCCTGCGCTTCAAAAACAACAGGTAGACTACAAAGTTTAACACACACTGAAACATTCAAGGTATATTTACATAAATCAATTGATCAATTGTTTGCATTTGTTGTATTCTCAGGATAGTGAAGATGTCCAGTCCCAACCTGAATGTCCTGACTCTCTTTGGAAGTGTCCTCACCTACAGCAGCGCCTTCCTATTTGCCGTCGACGAACAAACACACTCACAAGCTGGAGTGTCTACAGCTGTGCTACAAGTAAGCTCCACAGTCTCCCTTAGTCCTCCATTGTATTGTTGAATAAATCAGTGTTAGATAATTACGTGCTTCTCTCTCCTACAGGCTCGGATGTGGACTCTGTGTGTCGGTAGTACCCTGGTGTTTGGCCCAATTTTGGGGAAGACATGGAGACTGTACAGAGTGTTCACCCAGCGAGTGCCTGACAAGAGAGTGGTAAGCACGCTCCACCACCATTAACAACAACCTTGTATTGTGTTTATTTTTGTCATCCAGTTACTCCAGGATGCATTAATTACATTCTAAATAGGTTATCAGAGGCTAGTTTTACGTGATTGTATGATGAACTGTCTTATCTTGCAGCTGGTATTTTACACAGAATTGTTTCGAGATGGATAATATTTGAGTAAAAACAGCAGATGATGATGCATGACAGACATTTTCAGGCCAAGGGATGATATCTCTTTTTTTATTGCTGATTTTCAAAGCTTCCTTAGTCGACATGTATTATGCATAGTTCCTAAATGAAAATTTAATTATCCTTTACTTATGTTTTGGTCTTGGTTGTTTGTGCAGTGAGCAAGACATCTAGAAATAATGCAATAAAGAAAATATCAAAGAAAGAAATTTCAGCTGAATTTTCCGTTGAAGATTTATGGACATTTTTGTTATAACCTCACTAACTAGTGCTGTTATATAAAAGAACAAATGTGGGCACATGTATCCTCTAGTTTGAGTATGTACGATGATCTAAATGCAAGAATGATGTCTCTCTGTGAATTTTGAGGATTTACAAATTTAGATGATTGTTAAGTCTTCATTAATGCTGTTTGAGAGCTTTTTAGTTTGTTCTATAACTTCCTTTTATGTATCACTTCAAAACGAGACTTCCTGTATCCCCCAACTGTTGTCTGGCTAATGTAACACAGATACATGATTGCTGTATAATGACAATATTCTGTATGACGTTGATGTGATTGGTGACTTTCTGTCTCAGATCATCCGAGACATCCAGCTGATGGGCATGGTGGCTCTTTTGATCCTGGTGGACATGCTGGTTCTCACTGCCTGGAACCTCTCAGACCCAATCAGGTGTTCACGATCTGTAGGCGCTGTTGTCAAGGTAGAATTAAATTGTGATTTTGTTTTTGTCTGAAAAACAAGTTGTAAAACAAGTTAAGATTTTGTTTGATTACAGAACAATGTCAGCATTATGACATATACCACTTATTAAGCATAGCGTTAGTTCAGGCAGGCCACGAAGTCAGGCTCAGCTCTCAATTCCAGCTATATCAGATGATCACAGCTAGTCGTAAACACACATCAGCTGATGGCTCAGCTGATTCCTCCTAAGCTTCCTATTGGAAAGCATACACAGTCAGCTGATGGCTCAGCTGATTCCCTCAAGCATCCAATTGGCAAATATCATTCATGGCGCCTTATTTAAGCTGCTTTAGCCTGACTATCTTTGCTGCTTCCTCTACAAGCCGTTTGGCAACCCACCTCCACCCCAACTCCTCCTTTTTACGTTGTATCTAATTAATCAATGTCATTTTCTGATTGCCATTGATGCTTGCTCTGTTCTGTACCCTGGGGGGTCTCTGCTGCCGCTCTCCTTATCTTAAGGTTTTCCACGTAGGCACGTGGAAGGGCAAGGAGGTCCCAGAACAGAGCCATACCGCCAAATGTAATATTCTGCTTTGGAATAAAAGTTAATTTGACAAAAGTGGTCCTGACTGAAGTATGATGTTAGGAAGTTGGATTTTTGACTACAAAAGCACATATTCCCTCATTCTCCTACATTAATGTAATTAATTATAGATAAGTTGGTGGCATAGCAAACTTTATTCTGGTTTCACCTTACTGATACTAGAGGATTTTTCCTGATCTAGGTGGTGGAGAGAGACATTTCCTACTCTTTGTCAAGGCTGAACACTTGTGCGTCTGTATACTCGGATCTGTGGGTTATCATCATTGCTGTTCAGAAGGTAAGTAACCTTTCTTCTATTGAAATGTAGAACGACTGCTTTCATTGGTATGGTGATATGATTGATTGATTTACATTTTATTTTATGCAGACGTACTTGTTTCAACGTAGAAATAATACAATTTGACAGTGACCTTGTATTTGAATATGTAACACAAGTTGTTCAGTCATGTTTTTATCATGTGAGGAGCAGCCCTATGCAGATTTTTCTGCTGATTTCAAGAAGGTCATTCATACTTTTATTTAATCTCAGTTAGATCAATGTAATTCATTGTGTTCAGGGTTGAGCCAAAAAACAAACTCACGCCTTTGGCAAGGACAAAATGCAGCTAACAAGAAGACAAGATCTTTTCAGCCCTGTTTTGGCCTGTCTTAACAGCTTAGCAGCAGGTTTTAGAATTGATTTCATGATTTTACTAATTACTTTGTGGTTTAGCGGCTTCCCTTATGAGCCAGAGCGCAGCCTCCGATCCTCAGGCAGGAATCTGCCTCAAGACTAAAGGGGACAGGGCTTTTACAATCATTTATTACTACTGCGTACAATTCTGAAAAAGAGGGCCTTTACTTAATGTCATAGTCTACATGGATTTTTTTGTGCTTTGTCTTTACTTTGTCCTTGCATTTCTCCGTAGGGTTGTCTTCTTCTCTATGGGACTTATCTAGCAGGGCTGACCAGCAATGTCAGCCACCCTCCAGTCAACCAATCTCCCACCATCATAACAGTCGTCACTTTGGTCACCCTCTCCTCGGCTGTGGCCGTTCCTGTGTCCATCTTCCTGCAGGCCTGGCCCAACCTGGTCTACAGCACTGTGGCTGGAGCCATTTTCATCTGCACACTGGCTACAAACTGCATGTTGTTTGTGCCTCAGGTAAGAATAAAACAACTCAAAATACGCAAACAAGATGTATGAAAAAAAGTTTCTAGTTGCAAGCTTTGGAGAAAGTGCAGATTTCTTCTTTAACCTTGGAAAAAACAACATCTCTTTGTTTCTGGTGATGACACTGACACTTTTGTAGTATCTCTCAAGCAGAACAACCACTATGGAGAGTGGGTTTACTTTTAAGACAGAACTGTCATCAAATCATTGGATTCTATGTCTGGAAACCAGCATTAAAAACAGTCAGCCAGACAGGCAGAAACTGTAGCTACAGAGATGTATGACAGACAGACACATGAATGAGAGATGCTTGTATGACTCTCTTTTTGTTTTGACAAAAGTAGTAAATTCTATGAGTGATTGTGGTGCCCACACTTCCATTTTCCATATGCGTATCAGTTTGCCATGTCTATCAGTGGAGTGTGACTCACACAGAAGGTGTTTATGACTCAAAATTACGTAGGCTGTTGCAAACAGGTTTATGACTCTCTAAGTGTCTGGCAGTGGGTTTATGTTACAAAAAAGGAATGCGTCTCGAGTGGAAAGTGGGGAAATATTTGAACAGTGAGCAATACGCTCAAATACACCTGGTCAGAAGATCCTGTGTCAAATGGTCCCGGTAACATTTACTACTAGGGTGTGTAAGGTGTCTTTAGCTGAAACTTGGTGTAATGTATTGTGCATTTATTTTACACTCGCCACCATTCAGCTGACCCAGTGGCGGCAGTTTGAAGAGGATCAGAACAACCCAAGTCAGATGGCCAAGTATTTCAGCAGCCCCAGTAAGAGCCAGCCCTCGGTGTACAGCCAGGATGAGATCTACTACCTGCTGGGGGAGAACAGCTCCATGAAAAAACTCATTAATGAGGTACTGCATTGGTTTTTTCACAAATTCTACCATTCAATAAGAAAATATATGAATTAGAATGTATGTGAACACAGGACTTCTCATAATGTTATGGTGCAGATCTGTGTGTTACCCTTCTCCTTAATGTTATTTTCTGAATAGTTAGCAATAACAGAGCTTGTTTTTTTTTTACTTTTAGCCTTCTGCTAACAGTTTTTTTTTATTGATTAAAACTGAGTAAATAACATAATTGCATATCCACATGCGAGTAGAAAATATGTCACATTTATACTGCTTTAACAAATAATGAATATGCTTTGGGTATATTTTTGGATTTATCAAGACTCTACATTAATTACTTGGTCACTGAATCTCATGTATTAAACACAAAAACAATTTACTGCAGTCTCAAGAGCAGGCATACTGAAACGCACATTAATCTGGAATCCAACTAAACAAAGAAATAATGTTTCAAAATTAGGTGATAAGGACTGTCCAGGTGGAAATACACAATATACAGAACTATAAACACACATATGTATTACAAGAATAGTTTAGCTGAAACAAGACAGATCTAGTTTCCTATTAACATTAACACCAGCTGTTTGACAATATGTTGACAACCTTCTCCTAGAACTTCACTTCCATATTTCTGTTGATTTCAATCATCAAATGGCAATAGATTGCTGTGTCTAAACTATTTTAGTGATTGATTTTTCTAACATTTTCTATGTATGTCTCAAAATATCTAAGCTTCTGTTTTTGATGACAATTTTCAGAAGAACGCTGTCATCGACAGTCTGCAGGAGCAGGTGAGCAACGCCAAGGATAAACTCCTGCGACTCATGTCAGCCAGCCAGCCGGCCCCCGAGGACCAGGACATGGACTCCTCCAACACCAACCTCAACTCCTCCTGTACTCAGACCACAGAGATTCAGTCTGACGGTCCCTCTTCTTCTTCTCTACCTCAGAGAGACACTAAATCCCAATTTTTACCATCAAATCTCTCCCCTCACCTCACTGCTGCTGCTGCTTCATCTTCTGCTGTTACACTGTCCTCTGAGCCAACCTCTGCTCCAAACTCCTCAACCCCTAACGCTGCTTCATCTCCTTTCCCCGATAATATTTATGCAGGTGAAAACCAGAGAGGTGTGTCTAACGCTGGCCCTAGAGACACAGCTGAGTCCATAACAGGGGAGGACCTCAAACAGCCCTTGCCCCCCCAGTCCCATGGCTTGCTCAGGACAGCAGAAGAGACAGTTCACTTTGTTACTTCCATACAATCCCGTAGACGGTTAAATCCTTCTCAAGTTGAAACTTTCAACAATCAGAGAGGCCTAACATCTCATCTGGGACCAAATGCCAGACCGACTGGATTTGTAAGCAGCGAGCAGTTGCAGGAGATCCTCCAGGAGCTGAGTTTGGATGCAGTCATGGAAACCACGCTTCGATCTCCCGGTCAGACGTCCAGAACGCCTTCTCAGCTAAAATTTAGTGAAGTCTCCGCACTTTCCCCTCTCTCCCTGCGGACACCACGCTCCCCTCATCCACCGGTTCTCTTCCGCTACCCCAGCATCTCCCCTTACACGATGAGGAAACGTCGGCCACCCTTTCACTCTTCCAGAAGAGGTTTGGCCTGCTTCTACACAGGTTCAGCGGCCGCCGGTTGTGGGAGAATAAGGGACAAATGTGAACACCAAAATTCAGGCAGGGGCCCAGATGGGGTCATTGTGGATGGTACCCTACTCCAAGGTCACAACACTGACCTTGAGCTGGGGGAGGAGGAGGATGCGGAAGGGAATGAAGTGATAAGAAAATGTCGGAGGTGTGTTTCAAGGTCCCACAGACGTTCAGTGTTGCCCTGTGCAGAACGCGATCACACAGCTCCACCTGACGTGGAAGCTCGTGGTGACAATGAGAAGCGCCACAGACACATAAGGGACTCCTGTGGGTCCTGGGACTCTGATTCTAGCAGCTCAACAGACTACTGTTACTACCACCGTCCGTACTGTGACTCCTGTCTGCAGCAAGGCTCTCTCCTGTCCTCAGACAGCTCCTCAGACTCCTCTGACAGCGAGTACGAAAGCTACACCAGCCTGTACCGCTCCCCACACCCTGTGGTATTCAAAGAAGACATCAAACCCACCTTTGTATGAGCACAGGTTTACCGCACTTTACATGTTCGTCCATTTCCACCACATGTATTCATGTCCTAAGAAATACAGTACAGTTAGCTATGAGGATAAAGCAGGCACAGACTTGACTGCGCATGAAGCTAATGTGCATCTACAATGGGAGATAATTTGACTGTAGCCTTCAATAGGAATGTGTTTTGCATTCTGCCTGAAAAGACCATTAGTATTCTTGAATTTTGCATTGTGGGACGGAGTGGGTCTTTTACTTGTGAGACTATTAGAGTTGTGAAAACTTTTGTAGCTCAGAAACACAATGCAGTTTCTTTTTTGATATTACTTATGACATTATTTGTAGCTATGTTTCTGCTGTCAGAATTGTGCAAATGCTGTATTTATTTTATTATTTATTAGTGGATGTTTTGTTGTACAGAATTACTTTCTGTCTCCTTTATACTGTTTTATATTGTCAAACACATTCCTTAAAATGTTGCTCTTCCATTTTATTGTATGTCTGCATTTTGTTGTATTTGAGTTTACTTTATTGTTAAAATCTCCAACATAGTGTAGACAATGCTCTTTATTTGTTGTCAGATACTTCCAGTTATGAGACACCACATGCAACACAAGCTCACTGCTGTCACTTTTACTACTCTTGATTTTTTTATTAACAGTATTTAATGTGCAAAAGTCATGGTTATCTGGAGTGTATGTCTTGTGCGTGTGAGTATGAGTGTGCCCTGCTGCCCTTTGATTTTTTGTTTTTTCAAAAGAAACTCCACACCACTTCGTGTTCATTCTGCCATCCAATACCATCCAAACGTAGTATTTCCTACATAAACATGGAACTTTCGGATGGGGCAGTTGACCACTTTTGCCCGACATCTTCCCAGAATTAGAATAATTTCCAGCTTCCGTGTCATGTGACTTTAATCATGAATAGAAGAGATAGTTGAGTATATTCAGGAGTATTTCACGACATTCCTGCAACACAGACAAAAGCACTGTACACTTTCCTGTCTTGGCCTCTTTCTCCCTCTCTCCCACTCTCTCTCTCCCACTATCTCCTCTCTGTGTATATTTTTTCTTCTGCTAATGGGAAAATGTGTGTTTGCCGGAGGAGGTGTTGCTATATGAAGGGAAAAAACAGTGTCTCACTTTACTTCTGCTCTGCTGCCTGCTTTTGGATGCTTCTGCTCTCTGTTCTGCATATGGACCATGGAGGGGCAGCCTGGGAGAAATTCCCTTTGATATAGAGCATAACAGAGTATAAATAAACCACACAAAAGACAGAATACCAGCATCACTCTGCAGTAGGAAAGACTCTTCTGCATAGCTAAGACAAGTGACCTGCATTCTGTTCAAGCTGGAAATTACTGACATATTGAGGAATTCTGCATTAAAAATAGTTGTCAGTTAATTAGACATATATTTATTTCTCAAAAAAACACATTATACCATGGCTTTACACTACATCCTTGAACTTTCAACAAACAAACTGAATAACAGACGGCGATTAGTTCTGCAGGCCTCACCTCAAGTGGTTTTAGGTCACTGGAGAAGCATAAAGGATAGCACTTTCTAATAAGTAATCTTTTATAATGGGGTTAAAAGTTGTAACTAATGGCTTTATTAATGGTTAATAAATCATTTACTAATACTTTGTTGTTCAGTTAAACATTTTTGGGTTGCCAGATTGTGAAAAATCCTTTTGACTAATTGTACAGTATAACCACCTTGCAAAAACGGCTGCAGAGGATGTGGACCAAACAACTTTGTTATTAACAACAAAACAACAAAATGGGTTTTTACAACATTGCAACCCAAAATGTGTTAGTACCTACAATGAAGGTTCAGCTTTATTCTCACACAATACAGGAATGGACAGTGAAATAATGCCATGATATGCACACATAACATGTGCAAAAAACTCATCTTAAGTAAAAATTCTAAATAGAACAAGCTAATAAAAAAAACAGTTATAATGGCACAAAAAAGAAGAATGTGCTCTTTATTTTACAAAGGAAATGTATATAGCCTATACAATGTATATACACGTATGTATATATACAATATGTACAGTATAACTGTATTATATCACTAGAAGTTGGTAGTAGTGGGGCTGATGGTAGTGCAAAGGGAGTGATATGATGATGTGCATAAACTTAAAGAGAGAAAAAAGCAAAGCATAAGCATAAATTATTTATTTAGCCTACCATTAATAAAGCAATTAGTCACAACATATAAATCCTTTATAACCTTACTAGAAAGTATAAGGCTACCATATAAAGATAGAGGTGAAATTAACCTGAATGAAGTGTTGCCATGACAAGGCAGCCATGCACACATATGCACACACACTTTATTACAATTACTAAGCATTATGCCAGTAATTAAATGTATGTGCCAGAGGGCTGAGAGCATAAAAAGGTGTGGAAGAAAAACGAGAGGATGGGCTTTTGTGACTAACATAGCAACAGTGCTGCATGACCACCGGTGCTCCGTGACAGCTGGGTCCGTTTGAACTGACAGTCGGATGTAGGACCCCCATTGGCCGACCTACTCATCAATCCTGGAAGCAGACCCGCCCATTGTCCCTGTCGCGGCATGGGGAAAAGCCTTTGAAGTCGCGAGGGCGGTGCCAGGCAAATTGTGCCATGTGGTGCTCAAGAGCGTCGCTCTCATTGGACCAGATGCGCACGGTCAACGCCCATTTCTGAAGGATACCCTCTGTGATTGGTGAACTCGGCCACCCCAGATTCGCCGTTTACGCGTTCACAGTTTTCCTATTCTCCCTCGCGGGTTACGTCGACGGCGTGAACCTCGCTCCCCGACGGCGGAGCCATCCTTGTAACCTTTTACGGAAACTGCGCAGCTAGCGTGCGCAGCGACAAAGACAGCGAGCCCGAAACCTATGGGGAAGGAATAAAAAAAGAAATTCAGTATCGTCGCACTCTGTGCTTAAAGACCATCGTTTTCCGGAGAGGTCGCTGCCCCGGGGGCGTCGGTAGAGACACCGCAATCTGACGGCGACGAGGGCGGATTTTGAGTCACCGCAAAGCCCCTGAATTTGGTTGAAGAAGACTGTGGCAACTGGCAGATTTTCCGTCAGACGGTCTGTAGGCTAGGGTATAGCGAGGGAGCCGCCATGGCAGTCGGATCATTGAGCCTCCACATCGGGATATGAAGAGGAAACTGCATGTGTCCCGAATTGTCAAGAAAAACGCCGCATTTACATTTGATCCGCACCGGATCGGCACTCTTTAACATCTGATCTCACCCTTCTTCATCTGTGTGAAATTGATTCCGCATCCAGAAAGAAATAGCATTTGGTTTTTTAACCGGGGGGCCACAGGGAGAGGCCAGATTCATGACTATTTTAGTCGGAGACGTGTCTTCAAAGCCCCGCTAAAAGAAAAAAAAACCCCTGGAATATAAAGGAGTGAATGATGCTGTGATTTGACTGCTGGTGGGATAAGAAAGGCTCGTTTTTATTAGGCGATACGAACCAGAGTGAAGGATCGTGGGATAAAAGGGGGGGGGATCCACTCTCTGCCTGTCTTTTTCCTGTGTGAATTATAGTAATATTCATTTACTGTCATCCTTTTTTTGGATGAGACGGTTCGGCGAATCGATCCGCCCCGCCGTTTAGCAAGTCACAGTCTCCCTAAGTCGAGAGAGAATCAAAAGGGATCCGGATCATGTCGGGTCGGCCCAGGACCACATCCTTCGCGGAGAGCTGCAAACCAGTGCCGCAGCCCTCGGCTTTCGGCAGCATGAAAGTCAGCAGTAAGTACCCCCCCCCCTTGTAATTCTAGAGTAGCCTACCTTTTCTCTGCATGCACAGGCCCACTGTGGGCTACATATGCTCGCAAAATGTCTCCTCTCTAAACCGGGCTGGAAAATGTCTCAAGCGAGCATGACGTTAGCTTTTGGATAGCTTAGCCCTGTCATATATCTGTGTCACTGGCTGAGATTGGCCGATGAGAGCAGCTCGTACGCTGCTCGCCTCGGTGTGACACACACACACACACACACACACACACACACACACACACACACACACCGCTGCGCTCTGACGCGCCGCCCAGGGACCGGTCAGCCTGACCAGCAGGCCGCGCCGGTCCGGGCCTGGCCAGAGGGAAGGTAGTATTGGCTCCGGCCCAGGGTCAGAAACCAAGTGTTCTCCTTTTACCGCAGATCCGGTGTGATTATTGTCCATTCGGTTGCACACTAGGTCTCACAGCGGCGTTGCTACGTAGCAGCAACCGTGTGCGTAACGGAGTTAAAGCGATAGGGCCGGTCTATTACGCAACTGTCAAAGCGGAAGGTGCGCCCATAGTTGACTCGGGCGAAACTGACGTGATCCTGGAGAAGGCTGGATCACTGATCCTGTAGTCTGTGGGCCGTGTCGAAATCAGGCGTCGCGACTGGAGTGTGTGAGACATCCTGGTCATGAAGTGGCACAGTGGCACCGCGCCGGAGGCTGGTCATAGACTGTCTGCAGGGAGGAAGCACATGCGACTCTAGGCCTGAACTTACCTGCAGAACCAGGGAGCCTGCCGGTGCTGGTCCATAGATCTCTTTTAATTTCTGCTTTGTATGATCCCTGCTAGTATTTCCAGGCCTGTCACACACACCTTTCCATGTTATGATTCTTGTTAAATTCCCAATCTACAAACTGGCATCTTAAGGCATTTTATCTGTGTGTGTGTGTGTGTCAGTCATAGATTGCAGATACTACAAGTTCAAAGTATGATTAAGTTACCTGGGATATCTACATTATTAATGACTAATGACTGTCCTACCTGGAGAGGTCTACTATACCTAGCTACACCCTTTTCTTATTATGTGTGTGTGTGTGTGTGTGTGTGTGTGTGTGTGTGTGTGTGTGTGAGGCTGTAATAAGGCTGTAATAAGGCTGTTAAGGAATGTTGGTGGTGTTTCTGGGCTGTGATGTGACCATGATGTGTGTCAGTGGGGTGAGGCCTGAGGCTGAGGCTCTCCTCTGGGCCTTGGCACTAGAAACCACTCAGTGGACTAGGACACACACATGCGCGCGCACACGCACAGGGATATTCACTCTCATCCCAAATCTAATACTTCTCTTGCCCCAGATATTGGTGTTATGGCATTGGTGTGTTCCTATCAGTGTGTACCACTCATGGTTATGTTGCTGTCAAATGGAAAATGCTGTGCAGTTGTAGATAATTTGGCTAAATGTAAGACTTAGAGGACTCAAGTCTTTGGCCCAATTGTTGTTCAGAAATAAGCTGCTGAATTAGCACCAAATGCGAGGCTGACCTTGCGGATTTAACATTAGAATAGGTTTACACCAGTGTTTTTGCTGTGGTTTCTCAACCTGAATGTAGTTTTCTCCCAGAGACTCATCTGGTAAGTCAATACATCATTATCAGTCATTAAAGGCTGAAGCGGAGTCGCCCAATTTATTGGGTGTTAAATAATTTGATTTCTACGAGCAGGTGGTGTTCGGCCCCGTAGAGGAAAGTACTTGCCTGTGCAGATGTCCCCTGTGATCATCAGTCAATATGTGAATGTAATGATCTCGCCAACTGTATTTTACACAGGCGGCTTTAAAGGACAAGTGTGCTAACTGTCAACTGTGGCTTTGTGTGCCTACTTTTTGGGATCTTCTTCTACCTGTGGTCGCACAATTTATCGAAATCGCAATATGTCAATCACAGACGCTGCAACTTTTTGCTGAAGGTAAAATCTGACACAAAGCAGCATTATAATGAAGTACTGCAGTTCTGAAGAGATGCCCTGGCCTATAAATGTTGTTCTGGGCGAGGCTACCCCTCGACATGATATGAATAATGAAATATAAGCTCTATGGCTATCCTAACATTATGATGTGCTGTACTTCAAACGTTGTCCTTTCCTGGTCTTAAAGCTTAAAGGTCACACTTAAATAAGTAGTTTTTGGACCAAATTTATTCCGAGTGAAACGACAGTGACCTCTTGGCAATCACATCCATAGTACTTATAGACCTTTCAGATACTATACAGTATATCATTCACCCTTTAGTTTAAACGCAAACATGAAAGCACTGATAGTTAAACCCACGTGTATAATGTCTCATCGCTGTTGAAGTACTCATTCCAAAATGTTGTGACCTGATTTTGTCTGAAGGATGCTGTCCAGCACAAATGTAGACCTGCAAGTAGCATTTTCATTATTATTTAATCTGCAGATATATTTTCATCAATTAATAAATAATGGTTGAAGAAAAAAAAGTGGTAACAATGCCTGTCACTGTTATTATTCAAGTCAATGGAAACCAGATATTTATTAAAACAATTATTTGATTAATGAGTTAAGTAATTGCTTTTGTAAAAAAAATAAAATAAATCCTATCGTCTTGACTTAAATCAGATTTGTCATTTATAGGTAATAATTAGCAATGTCAGCTGTGTCAGGATTGTACTTTGGACTGAATTTATATAACACCATGCCACCTTAGACTTGTGTTCTCTTTCTCTCCAGTATGTCATCTACCTCCACCATCCCCACACACACACACACACACTTGCACTTGCTGTGTGTGTGTGTGTGTGTGTGTGTGTGTGTGTGTGTGTGAATAACTTGGCTGATTTTCTCAAGCAGCTGTTGCCAGTGTGTATGGTCCTGGAGAGAATGCTCTTACCCCTCCTACACACACACACACACACACACACACACACACACACACACACACACACACACACACACACACACACACACACACACACACACACACACACACACTTGCACACCCACATGAGCACTCTTTGGTTTTGTTTTTTGGGGTGAGGCAGCTGGCCAAGAACAACGAGCGGCCTGTTTAGCATTTCAAAGCTGCAGCGCTCTCTCTCTCTCTCTCTCTCTCTCTCTCTCTCTCTCTCTCTCTCTCTCTCTCTCCCCCTCTTTCCCCTTTTTCTTTCTGTCCCTCTCTCACATTTTGCAAGTGATGATGGGAACAAAATGAACTAATTAGACTCTCTGATTCCAAAATGAAACATAAAGGGCTTGCAGACAACACAAGGAGCATCAGAATCACTCACAGGGTTTGAAAGAGAGCTGAGATTTAAGGGGAAAGAGACATGAGAAGGCGATAATTCCGTCCATTGGGTGTTTTCAGTGTGACTGCAGGAGTGGGAAGTTGTGGCTCTGCGGCCTGATATCAAAAATCTATGCACCCCCAACAAGTCTGCTCAAAAACCTCACTGATGTCTTGATCTGAGCATTGTTTAGCCAAATGTCTCTGTCAGCGGTGACATTCCTGTGACTAGAAGTTCCAGTTCTATGCTTTTGCTCGTGGCATAGTCCGTCTTGTCATCTAGGAATTTAGCAAATCTCTTCATACAGTCTTCCCAAATGTCACTTTGCCGTGCAGTCCACAGCTACCATGCAGCTGAAACGCATTTTATATTTTGAGAGCTGGTCATACATCGAGCACACTGACTCCGTCTTGATCCATGTAAGTAAGTGCTTTTCCTGGTTTGAAACGACTGAAAGTAAGATCATAGTATTCAGCCTCAGTATTTGAAGTGTGTGTGTGTGTGTGTGTGTGTGTGTGTGTGTGTGTGTGTGTGTGTGTGTGTGTGTGTGTGTGTGTGTGTGTGTGTGTGTGTGTGTGTGTGTGTTATATTACAAGTTAATACACGCTGTATATATGCATGTGATTGCATGTGTTTCCGAGAGGGGATGGGGACTGTTTGGCAGGTGCACATTATGTGACATTCAATCGTAGTGATTCGATGTGAACGGTGTGAAAATGATCCCTCATCTTGCAGAAAATACATGAATAATGTTACAACTACAACCTGTCTCTCATAGATTAAGACTGCACATTTTTCCCCCTATAATACCTCGAAAGTGAGGGGGCTCATGTATTGACTCTCATGCCAGACAAAATAGATAGAACACATATATAGACATCTATTAATGGTCCTCTGGATATAAGTGAAGAGAGTTGAGTTTCAGTATTAAGGGATCCTATCATGTTGGATATCAATCTGAAGGCAATTATTTATTAACATATAGTTTGCTTGAACAGCCAGTCAACTTTACTAATAACGTCACATTTTTTGGGCGTGTGTCTCGAACAGACGGCATAGTATAATCATGCCAGACTGGCAGCGTTTTAGTCTACTTTTAGTAAGAAAAGATTTCACATGATGCTCAAAAATGTTTCAGCTTTCAAAATCATGAAGTAATTTCAAAATCTTTCACTATAAACCTGTGAGAAAACGCAGCATATAAAAGTCAAGTTTGTAACCAATTAGTAGAAACGATTTTCTAGCGAGACAAAAAATGTATTTTGTGCTGAAATTTGATCAACAGTTAGGTTCCTGTGCACAGATTGAAAGCTTAAAACTGTGCACTCAAAGTTCCCAAGCTGTGTGTGATGCTGATGTTACTGATGCACATATGCATTTCAGAAAAACAGGGTCTAAATGATTATTTCTGAACAAAGTTCAAAATCTTGTTTACCCTAATTTAAGCTCATTATACCAACATTGTGTCTTGCACTAATTGCGTTGACAAGCTGGCATTAAATGTTTGGTCTTCTTCATTTCAACTTGGATCATATCGCTTGAGTTGCACCGTTTTTGTGTTTAGACAAACATGGATGAATTTGGTAAGTTTTCCTCATTTTATTTTGTAGAATGTTTTGTCACATTTTGGTATCGGTAACAAAGCGGCTCACTTGAAATGATTCCTAGACCCGCGTGTGTCCTGCGACTGTTCGACACTGGTGATGTTTTGGCCCCATTGTGTGCGCATGTTAGTCATATTCAGTTGTGTCCTGAACTAGTCTGGTGACCTTAATTGACTATTGACGCTTCTGGCTAAAATTTGCAGCAGCTGTCTCTTCTGTGGCACTTTGTAGCTTAGTGATGCAGCATATGTACGTGAAATCATCCTCTGTGTTTTATCATAATAATTATATTGTCGTGGGAGGCTGATTGACAGAGTCGCCGTGGCAGTGCTGCAAGCACATATTCCAAGCTGTTTGTGCTTTTGTGATTTTAGTTTTTGTGGCATACCTTTTTAATAGGGGCCAAGGGACATTTTAACACTTTATTTTAGAAAGGTTTACTTGGGGATAATTTATTTGAATGGAAAGGTGCTTCTAGCTTGAACAAAAGAAAAAGCTTTGAACAATTTTCTACAAGTCTGAAATGGAGGTACATCTGTATGAACATCAGCCAATGATGACAGAGTTTTGTAGGCTATAGGAGGTGAGTGTGCTGACGGCCATGCTTCACACAGACTTCTAACCAGTCACTTGGAAAACATTTCAAGTGCAATCTCATTGCTTGCCTGGTCATTTCTTATTTGCACCAGTGTGAGATCTCACTGTAAGTTGTAAGTGTTTTTGTCTGTGTGTGTGTGTGAGTGTGCACAGACTTTTCTCACAGTTTCAGGAAGTGCAGAGGCGTCACAGAAATGGCCTTTCTGGAATATGTAGGCAGACTCATATTCCTCTCTCACTCACTCTCTCACTCTCTCTCTCACTCTCACTCTCACTCTCACTCACACACTTTTGGAAAGTCTATTTCTGTCGTTAAAGAATCCATTTTCAGCTTCTCTTACTAGACTCAGTCCTGGAGAGTGAAGTGGTTTCTCAGTCCCCTCACCCTCACCCCCTCCCTTTCCCTTTTGATTGTAATCACATCTTCAGTAATTGGACCACTCACTGGTCACACACTGGCAGAAGGAAACACGCACGCACGCGCGCGCCACAACACACACACACACACACACACACACACACACACACACACACACACACACACACACATATATAAAATTATTGTTTTATGTCTGGGTTGGAGCATGGAGGCGTAGTTTTATCTATTTTTGCTCTTTGCTCATATGTGTGTGTGTGTGTGTCTGTATGTCTACGCAGGCACTATTTGTGTCAAAATCAATAACACTGCTGGAAAAAAGAGCCAATGAATATTAAAAATGGATAAGACTAGTATACCTCTTACTATCTCAGTCAAAACGTTGTTAAAAGAATTTAAGCCTGCGGGATTCATTAACCTAAATCATTTTGTTCATTTGAAACCCGCATAGTCGCACGCTAGTAGTTTGCCAGAGTTTAGAGCAGGGGCGGGGAAGTTTCTATTGATCGGGAACAGTCATGGTTATTAAGTAGCATTAATCCACCCATCAGCATTATTTGTACCCACTATGAGCTGCGCCTGACTATCTCAGCAGCTCACCTAAAATTAGACACGTTTAACAAAGATGTTTTGAGACTTGGAGTTGCGTGGGCTCGCGTACAGCCTTTTTCTGCTGCAGTTTGTGTGAAGGAGGAGAATGCTAATAAGTCTAATAAGTAGATTTAGAGAGGAGGGCACGTGTTGTGGAAGGATTTATTCGCAGTGCTTGTGTCGAAGTTTTGGGGTGCATTTGAGAGCCTGCCGGAGATTGGAAGTAAGGAGCAGGAGCACACGTTGACGGCACGCGACACACACTCATGTCCTTTAACTGACAGCTGATGTGAATTTTGGCCCTTGACACTTCTGTGGGGGAGGAGGGGGAGGGGGAGGGAGAGAACCCACTTAAGCAGGAAAAAGGCTCCACGTTGAGATCTCAGGGGAGCGGAGCCAGTCAGGAGCCAGGGGAGGAGGGGCATGTGAAAGCTGATTCTGATCTATAGTGCATTAGCATCAAATACAGAGTCTTATTAGCTTATGACTTTTCACTGATGATAATTCCAGGTATTGCACTGGTCTCGCTGCACACCATGGTTGGTGAATCTGTCCACGGTAATGAGTCTTATGTAGTGGGGATAGTCTCAGAAAAATAGGCCTACTATATGCTAACCCCTGTTCGATGCATTGATTTGGATAAAAGCACCTCTGCTTCCCGATTTAAAAATAATAATCTATAGCATTTAAAGAGGCAATGTAGAATTCAAGTGTCCTTGTGTCCATGGTAGATACGTCGCCTATTGTTTCCTCTGGTTATTTAATGTTCACTCAAAGCAGACCTTAACACTACAAACATATAGTATTTTATGGTGTTTTTCAGCTCAGCCATGAATCACACACAGTCAGTCAACTGGGAGCTTACCAGTACAACCACAGCTGTTGACCAGTAGGAAGTACTGCTGGAACAAACGGGGGTTAAACTGGCTGTAGCTTTAGGAAAAACATGTTGTTCTGATTTTTCTCGGCAGACATTCAAACCTGCAGTCTTTCAATCACAAATAAGCTCTCTGACAAGGAGGTTATTCTGCCCTTAAAAGCTCCGGTCTTACTCTAGGACATGGTGACTCTCTGTCATGACTTACTGGGACACTTGAACAGAATAGAGCCATTGTTAATGTCATTAGTAAAACCTGTTTTTTTTTCTACTATCACAATTCAAAAAGAAAAAGGCAGAAGCGATCATTAGTGCAGAAGCGATGAGCTGAAAATATGACAACAAAATGACGAACATTCACCGGACACGACACTCTGCTTTTGTGTTTGACATTGTAAATTGAATATGGTTGGGTTTTGGATTTGTACTGCTTTTATCTATAACATCTTCTTATATATCAATTTGTTCTCTCTCACATGTCTGTAAACACCACTCCTTATAGCGCTGAATTTGTGCACATTTATTCTTATTTCTCTTATCTGTCTGTCTCTGTCTTTAGGGGATAAAGATGGCAGCAAGGTAACAACAGTCGTGGCCACTCCAGGCCAAGGCCCCGACCGGCCACAGGAGGTTAGCTACACGGACACTAAGGTGATCGGCAACGGCTCGTTCGGCGTCGTCTACCAGGCTAAACTCTGCGACTCTGGAGAGTTGGTGGCCATCAAGAAGGTCCTGCAAGACAAGAGGTTTAAGGTAAAACATGCACACACAATCCATCTTTCAGCTTACTCAAGTGTCTCACTTGTCAACTAAAAGCAAGAAACATAAAGGACAGAGAAAAGCAGCACGTATTAAAGATAATGATGCACACAAACAGGCACTCATACTCCTCTTTTCTCCTTTTTTTTAACAACTTAACTAAAGTAGGATTTGTTGTTGCATTAATGAATGTGAGTAACTGTGAAAGAGACATGAATGGAGTGATCTTTCACAAGAACAGTCAGATCAGTGAAGCTGGGACACGAGAAAACAAAGGCAAAACTTCTCAGCCCTCTCAAATTGACACATCCTTGCTTTAATGTGTGTGTTTTCTTGCAGGAAGTGTGTGTATCTGTGCGTGGGGTAGAGGTGGGAGGGTCTTTTCTCTCACAAACAAACCTGAACCCATTGATACTCAGTCATCTGTCAAGTTTAGTTCAGTTGCCACAGTGGAAACGTCATATTTCCTTCCAAGCAAAGCTCTGCTGGAATCCTCCTCCTGTGCTTTGAATAGATTTGACTGATGGGTTGTTGATGGGGGGGGGCAGTGTCCTGCTGCTTGCTCACAGCTCACAGATAAAAGACCTGAGACTGCCAAACCTGCAGGACAGCTGTTAAGATTCTCATTAAGTTTATAGTCTTCAGAGTCGAAGGGTTATGGGTCCACAGTGTAACAGTTATATTACTGTTGGTGTTGGGTAAGTGGTCTTATGCATACACACTATATCTATTAGGCACACATAACTTAAACTAGTCTAAGACAACAGCTATGAGTAAATCCTACCTTCTTGAAGGTTATATTAAGGAGGGTGGCCTACACTCATTTTTTTATTCCCAGGGTTACATTAATCCCCTCTATACACACTACACTTTACACTTTATGTAACACATGCCCTGGCCTTTACAGTACGAGGCCCAGCATATACAGCCAGAGTGCACAGTTAAGATGATGCAATATAATGTGTGACTATGTTTTTTTTTTTTCCACATGTGAAAAAGGAACACACCTTGACTCTATTCTGAACTGGATTTCAGCTCATTTAAACAACTAATTACACCACGGGAGATTAGAAACTGGCAAGAGACCCCTTTAAAGAAATGTTTGACAGTTTAAGAAGTACGTTTATTGGCTTACTTACAGAAGCCACAGCCAGCAGCTTAGCTTAACACAGGAAAAGACTGGAAAGGGGGAAAACAGCTAGTCTGGCTGTGTACAAACGTAACAAAAACCACCTACCAGCACATCTAAAGCTATGTCATTTGTTTGACCCTAAACAAACTAAAGTGTGAAACGACTTATTGCGTTTCCAGTCTTTATGCCAAGCTAACCTAACTGGCGTCTGGTGGTAGCTTAAAGTGAGAGGTCAGGTTTTTTTTGGAGTGGGGTTGTATGAGGTACTTATCTAGAATCAATATCAGTTTAATTGAACACTATATATTACATTTTCTCCGCTTTACCTTCCTGTCCTTTGGCGCCACGTTGTCTCAGCCTATAACTGCCATATTCCTATCCACAAGCCCAACTGTGGACCGTGTATTACGCTGCAGATCAGCATTTATTCCACAACGTCCAACTATTCTAATGACCTGCTGAGGCGAGGCCTGGGTTAGTATGCTGATGTCAGACCTTTGATATGTTATACAAGCGAATAATCTTGGACCTCTGACCTTCTGATTGTGTGTGTGTAACATATTTGTGAAGAATAAGCCTGGTATTAGGCTATGTGATATGATTTGTACAAATGTGCCTATTTGGCTTGTATTAATTGTAATTAGTATAAAGGATCAGACTATGCGAACTGGCTTAGTAGTTGTTTTACGTCTACTTTGTTTCGCTCAGGAGGGTCAGGGCGTGAGAAGAGAGATGGCAGGTGAAGCCTATGTGTCTCCTCTTGTCCCCTGTTCCTCAACCTCCAGCTCTGTCTCCATTTCCCATGAGAGTCCCCGAAGTTTAGTCAAAGTTTAGTCCGATGTGTTTCCCTGCAGCGTTTTTGCCCTGGGACTGTGCTGAGCCATCCCGTTCAGCTAAATACTCCAGCAGCCCAGTGCCCTCGCTTTAACCTTTGTTGGGGTTCAGTACAGTTTTTCTGCAGGTGCTGTTTTTTTTTTGCCATCTGAAACCAGACTAGATAAATGATGTCACTTAATGGTGTGTGTGCGTGGGGGGTTGACCATCTGTCACAAAACGCACACTATTTTGTGACTCTGGCCCCGATGAAGTCATATCCTGTCCTTCCTGTTAGCCTGTAGTTAGCCTGTGGTTGGCATGACACGGAACCAGGTTGCATGCTGAAACAGTGGTCCGCTGCAGATCACATTTATTGTTTTCTTTTTTTGTTTTTCTTGTTTGTTCCTCTTTATAGCAGACCCTCTAGTTAAGCAGTTTTTCGCGCTGTCTGTCTCCCGTTCTGTCTCACTGCTTCTACTTGCCCCGGCCTGTCCTTCCTTGTGAACAGCTTGTTACGAAAAATGAGGCAAATTAGCGCTAAGACTCCTCACATGACTGCCAAGCACGCGCCATAAAGTGTGTGTACCCCCACACACGCAAACATACCCAAACACCTGCGTTCTATTTTCTTCTCATTCCTTCTCCTCCGTCTCTAAAGCCTTTTCTCTACACTTCTGTTTTTTTTCTGTGTGAGGTGAACCATGCTAGTCCAACATGTGTGAATGCATCTCACACACACACACACACACACACACACACACACACACACACACACACACACACACACACACACACACACTAGTCATACAGGGTAATCATGTGAGAGGCTCTGTGTTATTGGGTGCAGCTGATGACTTTGTGAGACAGTCTTGGTGGGCTTAAAATCTGCTCCTGGTGCATTATGGGATATATCCTCCTCCACTCCCATCAGAGGGATCACATATCAGCCTATTGGAAAATGGATGCTTGCATTAAAACCAACACACACACACACACACACAGAACGAGAGCATGTCTGGTGGTAGTGGCACTTACACAACATTGTTAAAGGAGATTTTTACTCCATTTTTTTCTTATTGTCAACAAATCCACCAGTGAATTTGTCTGACTACAAGTATTGTCTAAGACGAAGATACTGTAGTTTATCTTTAGTCAATCCCGCATACACCCTCCAGCTGCTGTAAAATTTGACACCCAAATTTGTATTAATCTGTAACTGAACAAGTTTGAGCAACTTTTGCTGAAAGCTACAGTGCCCAGTTTAGGGAAATTACTTAAGCTTTTCTAAATATGAAACTATGTAGTTGCGATCCTATTTTTAAAGATTTGCATCATGAGTAGGAACAAACAGGCTCGAGACTGAACATAGACGGACTAAAGGCCTGTTACACCTGCATTTAACATGGAAACACGTTGACGTGTGAATTTCTTTACAATCTTTAGAGCGCCAATGACTAAGCAAATTAGATATGTGTCAGCATTCAGTTTTATTGAATCTTCTATGTATTAGCTGCTTAACACAAAAGACATTGTTTACAGACTGTTATGGGACAGGAGTTAATGGTACAAATGCGTCTTTTTAAAAAATTTAATAAAATTAAACAAAATATTGCACAATCCTGAAAACAAAATGCCAGAGGCGAGTGAAAGGCCAGTACAGAAGAGAAAACAGAACGACACTCACAGTGACCGACTAGTGCTAGCAGGTAGTGTGTTAGCTGTTAGCTCGCCAGCTAACTCTGTGAGTCGTCGCTACATTAACAAGCCTATAGAATCACATATTTTGTGTTTTTCTAGTGAGACCGGGGATTTACACGTGTTTGGAATTTATTGACAATAAAATAAATACAAAAAAACATTCAGTATATATTCTGGCACTTAACGCAGAGCAGTAAAATAGTATGTGTGTCTTTGTGTGGGTGGTACGCAATTGCGTCATCTTTTTGGAAACTGGATGTGGTTTTGTTTGACAGTCTACATCAGCGCCATGAAGGTGTAGCACTTTTAGCAGCCTGCAATTGAGGTAGTCTCTCGCTCTCTCTCGCTCTCTCTCTCGCTCTCTCTCTCGCTCTCTCGCGCTCTCTCTCGCGCTCTCTCGCGCTCTCTCTCTCTCTCTCACTCTCTCACTCACTCACTCACTCACTCACTCACACTCTCTCTTGCTCTCTCTCTCTTGCTCTCTCTTGCTCTCTCTCTCTCTCTCTCTCTCTCTCTCTCTCTCTCTCTCTCTCTCTCGTTTTCTCCATCTGTCTCGCTCTGTCTCTGCTGGCTGGGCTGCTGACACACTGGAGGATGACAGGTCAGCAGGAAGGACTGCAGTATAACTGGAGCTGGGCAGGGCTTTACTGAACAGCCTGTCTGCTCCTCCTCCATATGGTACCATCTTTCTCACACACGCACACGCGCACACACACACACACACACACACACACACACACACACAAACAGACACTCCCACTAGGCTACTGCAAGAAGACGAGGGCGTTGCCTGCAGTGCATGATGGTTCGATGGCTGGTCTGTGATGTCACTTTATGATGTGGGGGTGGCGCGTGTGTGTGTGTGTGTGTGTGTGTGTGTGTGTGTGTGTCGGTAGTAGTTGTGTAAATGTTGAAAATGCAGGGGGAGGACTGTGGGAACCATTTGGGTTTGCCTGTAAGTGAATTAGGCTGATGGGAATTGTCTGTACCATGGTACCGAGCTACAAGATGCTGCTGCTGCTGCTGGGATGATGAGGTCTTGTTTAGTGGACAGACAGCTCACTCTGCTCTGTTAAAAAATGAATGAAAGGGGATTAAATCCTCATAAAGTGGCAGAAAAGTGTGGAAGGACAGCGGCCTATCTCCCTGTGCCAGCCAGCGTGGTCCTGACCCACATAACGGGGGATCTCATTCGTCAGCCAATCAGTTTTCTTTATTTTGCTGCAATAATGATTCATTTCTTTATCGACTAATCTGCTGATTATGTTGTCTGTTTTAATTGTTTTATCTGTAATATGATAGAATAGACAGATAATGGTGAAAATGTTCCCAAATCTCCTTTTTACACCAAGGTCCTGTGTTGTATCCGTGTTAACCGGTGCAGGGTTGACCTGTGTGCTACAGTTTTACACCAATCCTGAGGCCTGTGTTTACACAAAATGCTTGTCAGACGGTGCATCACATCATCGTCTGCTCTGTGGTCAGCCAGTTAATTACACGTGCCACGAGAGCCTCATCGACCCGTTTTCCACCCAGAAACCAACACACTGTACCAGGTTGGGTTGTTGGTGTAAAAGAGGCTAAAAGATAGTTTGTCAGTAAGAGTATTTGTCACTTGTTTGTTTGAGCACTTTTTTAGCCCTTTAGCAGCCTGGTACTCAGTCTGTCTGATTGGGAATTAGTCTGCTGATTAGTCACTTTGTCAGTTGAAATATACAGCTGAAAAATTTACACTGTAAGCTGATTACACTCTGGTTCCCCTTTCATAATTCATACTTTACTTTGCTGTTCACAGAAACGAATAATCCAAACTACAAAATACGAGTGACCTGAAAATGTTTGCCTGCATTAGATTGATTGATTGGAAATTATTTCCATTTAATGCAAATATGAGGTAATAATAGTGATTATTTTATGTAAATCCTACATTATGACTGAAACCTGACAATAAACGTCATATTCAGAATATTAGTATGCATGTCATTACTGTCAGTAGGGAGGCTCTGCACTGCTTTTGTCAGTCAATAGTAAAAAAAAAACTCTTCTTCTACTGTTAAAATTGCTTATTATATAATGACTCCACTACTCATAGCCTGATTTTAACTTTTGTCCCTGTATTCTGCTTTCTTTTTGTTTTCTGAATTCTCCATTCACTTTTTTTTAAAGTGGAGCCACACTCTCCAAAAGTTACACAAGCACTTTAGATCAAGTCAACGCAAAGTGCTATGATAAAGAGGAGGAGGAGGAGGAGGAGGAGGAGGAGGAGGAGGAGGAGGGAGGGAAGGAGAAATGGGAGAAGAGGAGAAAATACAAACTATAATGGAGCTGTTAAAGCTTTATGTAATGCTTGAATTTCCTGCCCACCCTTGAGAATGTCCATACTGTATGCACAACTATTTTCTGCATGGACACGCTGTATATGAATATAGATTGAGTGTTCTACCAAGGTCCATTTTGTTCTAGTGGCCTTGTGAAAGCCTGTGGCTCATTACACTACAGGTCCCAACACAATTTTTATTTTAACACATTTAGTTATTCTGCTGTTGAGATTTGCTTTACAGTGGCTTTTTTTCTGTAATTATTGGGGCCCTTTGATGGGAACGGGCAACATGCCACACAATAAATATAAGTGTGTCGTCATGTTTGAGGCCGTGGGATTTGTCCTTTTGTGAAGGAATGAATGTCCGTTTGCTATTTATTAGCATTCTTTTGCAGCTACCACATCCAGTTCTCTTTCTGATTCCTGACAAACCGACACATTGAGCTTGTGACAGTGACTGACAACAAGATGATTGTTTTGTGAGGTGATTTGAGGCATATGTGTTTCTGTCATAAGACAAAGCGATATTAAGGTGTCTTTAAGCACTATTCTGTACGGCCATAGTGCAGCCATTACCGCTGAATCATGGTAGTGACATGTAACATGGGTAAAAAAAAAACACTTAACATTTCTGTACATCACACTAATGTGTTGTTCTTGTCTTTGTTTTGTTCAGAACCGTGAGCTGCAGATCATGAGGAAGTTGGACCACTGCAACATAGTCCGCCTGCGCTACTTCTTCTACTCCAGTGGAGACAAGGTCAGTTGGCTGAGTGCGCTGCCTCTCATTCGTCATCTGCTTGTCTTAAGGTTTGCGTTAGGGCTGCATAATTAATTGTGTTTTAATACCACGCTGCAGTTTTAGTTTGAACAGTTGGTGAAGAGGTTGCGCATTTCCACCAAAATAAAAAGGTACGACAGAAAAAGTAAGGTTATATTTATAGATATAAGTCTTTATTTAGATACATACATTTAATGTTATTTCAGTGTGTGTATGTATGTATGTGTGTGTGTGTGTGTGTGTGTGTGTGTGTGTGTGTGTGTGTATGTATGTATATATATATATAAACACAGCCTGAGCCATAAGTACAATTAAGGACATGGTTTATATAAAGTTTATAAATCTATTTCTTCATTCAGACCCAGAAATTATTTACTAATCAGATTTTTGAATATCTAATCCACTTCCCTCTGCAGCAGTTTTGTTCAAATAATCTTTTTCAATTGACTGTTCAACCTATTCTATTCCTTCCAGGCTCAGAAAATCATTGAATATGTTCAGTTAATGTATTCAAAGACAAGCCACACAATACATGAATAAATCCTTCATTGTAATATAATAGAGCAATGTATGGATACATTTATAGGCGTCTGTGTCTTTTCAGACACTTATTTTCTCTTTTAGGTGGAAGGCAACTGTGAACCACCTTGTCCTTGAAAATAGAAGCACACTGTACGACATTATGGGGGGTTCAGAATAGGAAATACTATCGTACGCATTTAGTCACTAAGAATATCCTGACTGGGTCTATTCATTTGTTGAGTTTGAGCCTTTAAGTAACTGACTGCACTATGTGGACTTGATCTGACAACAATATCGTATATATAGCGCTTTTATCCAAAGCGCCTTACATTCACCCATTCTCACACACCGATCACTTGCATACCAGGTACTGACCTGACCATTGGTACCAAGTCAGGGCTCAGTGTCTTTCCCAAGGATACTTGGATAAGAATGAATGAAAAATATCAAAGTTGCATTTCATTGGCTCCAAAAATGCAACTTTCTTTCCTCTCCTCTATATATTGTTAAATCTAAACAATGAATCTATCATTTGACATATTACAGTTTCCACTGTTTATATTACTTAAATTTATATAGCCGTAAAGAGGCAGAAAAGGTGTTTCTATCCTTGTTCTGTCTAAGACTGCTTAAAGAGTATTTCTTGTCTTCTTCAAGAGCACCTTAAGGTTCCAAGGGCTTGCTGTGTGTTTAAATGACTGAGCGCTTTGCTTCAGTCAGAGTAGTAAAATAACTTAGTTTGCTCCCATGTTCAAGACTTATAAGATATAGTTTTAGTTTAGTTTATTTCTTTCTCTGTTGCCTTTTGAACTCTCTGCCAGCTGCACCATCTCCTATCAAATATGTTCCACCTGGCCTGTTGGGCCTTTTTAATAAATTCATTAGTACAGTACAGTACATTACATTACAGGGGTAAGGGAGGGGGACAGGGAAGTCCTTCTGTCTGAACGTGGCCCGGCCTTAATGTCTGCCTCATTCGACCATTGGAGGTCCCCTGGAGACTACAAGGCTGGACTATGTCATTCAACTAGCTGACAAACAGGCAGAGCTCCATGTGTCAAATATAGACATGAACTTGGCACACGCGCTGCTGGGACTATACCCATGACACCTCAGTGAGGAATGCTTCCATGTTGCACACTTACTGAGGCCAATAAAAGCTGTGGGGGATTATAGGGGAGAGGTGATGGTGAGGGTGGGCGGGAGGAGGGTCGCTGAGAGATGGGTAGGAGGGGCCTCTATTTGCCAGACCAAAGGCATATGGGTTAATTATAGACTCCCTCCGTGGTGTAAGCCCCACCCAGTTGCTTCACCCCTCGCCTTGTGCCATGTGCACACTGACCTCTGGGAATCACGGCTAATTCTCGGTATACTACTGATACACCTACACCCTGCCAGCTTGACTTTTGCAATCACAGGATTTTGTTATTTTGATAATCCACAACTTTCATTGCTTTCACCTTTACACTTTTTAAATCCCCCTTCCTGTGTTCCCTTTCATGTATCCATTTCTCCATCCCCCACCTCCTCCTCCTCCTCCGCCTCAGCGTCTCACTCCAGGCTAATTATGGAGACTGGCACCATGTTGTTGGTACAGGGATTTACCACCCATAGAGCCTGGAGTGAGAAGAAAGAGGGCTAGAGAAGTAGGCAAAAGGTAATGTCACCTGAATAGGGCGGTTAGTGGATGGAGACATTTCAGACAAGTTGATGGATAGATGACGGGAAAGAAAAGCAGAGGGTGGGACAGAGATGAGATGTGGTCAGGTCATGTGGGTGTAGGAGCTGTTGTGTCCTGATGGTTCATGCTGGGTGCAGCTGTGAGCCAGGCTAGGACTACTGCTGCTGTATCCGTCAGCATGTGCACAGGTAGTCTTATGTAACTCCTGGCATGTGGCGTGCTTGACACACACAGTGTGCTTTTGCTTTTACCCTTTAACCACTTGTATAATGCTGTTCAAACAGAAGGCCACAGGTCCAAACAGCGTAGGCAGGTAGGCAAATAGCGGTTTGACTTTTATCTCTTCAAAATATGCTGTCGCAAAGAGAGTGCATAAGACGTTCAGCTGACACGAAGTTACCCTCCGCTTTGTCTATACACATCGCTTTCAGTAACTTCACTTGATTCTCTGATATACAAACATACATAGCATCAACTCTCTTGCCCACACAATAAGAAGCTTCAGGTTTTCGCCAGTAGTGATGGCATAAAAACATAAATCATTCTCAAGATTTGTTACATTTCTTTCTTTCTTTCTTTCTATATATATATATATATATGTATATGTTAGTAATGTGAATTACAAAATTACAAACCATTGGAGGGATGGCAGCATTAATCTGCTAAGGGGAGGGAAAAAAATTCCCAAGTTCACATTAAATCTAGCACAGTTGTTAAAAGAAGCTTAATTATTTTCCAACTGACTGGAGTGGTAATTTGATTAAATACACCTTTATTTACAAATATCCCGCAACATAAAGCAGACAATAAGCTCTTAAAACTAGTTTTTGATACAGGGCTAGAAGATTAGGTAATAATGCCAAACCCACTAATGTTGGTATTGCACTGTATTATTGCAGCTTTCTATAAAAATCTGCAATCAATTAAATTACTGTACAGTATGTGCAAATAATTGAAAAACAGACTACGTTGGGGCCCCTGTAGGTCTGGGGCCCTGAGGCAGTTGCACACTTGACGCAGTAAACCAACCTGCTTGAGTGGACGGAGGACATGCCTGAGCTGTTTGTCTCTGCTGAGAAGTCTTTGTCTGCCTTTGAGCAGAACTGACACCTCCTTTGTAGTTTCATGATGAACCACTGAGATGTCATATTTAGGATGGATAGTGGACAGCTGCCTCAGGGCCCCAAACAGGGTCAACTTTATATGGACCACTAAAGCAGAATATAAACTGAAGGGCTAATATCTGCGATAAAATCCTCTATTGCTTTTCACATGGTGCATATTTCTAAATAAATGTTCCAGGATGGGCCCACATCTTATTTTTGTCCTGGTGCCCTATTAGCAAGTTAATCTCCCCCTCACCATTACAGTGTAGCTCTATAGTGATCGGTGTTCCAACATACATCCACACATACTGACGTTCATAGACAGACTATGGTTAAATTTCCTCTGGCTAACGAGGTCTGGTGTAGTGAATCTACAGATTTGTCACGAAACAGTGAGAGACAAGTGAGGATTTATGGCAGAGCCAATGCCTGACACATATCTGGCTGTGGCCCCTGCACATATTTATAGATTTATTCTTAGATATGTTGTGCCAAGTTGCATGGTCTTCATTGGTGTGTGTCAAATAAGGATAATTCATTCACCATATGTACGTCTACCTCCTTCTTGGCTTCTGTCTGTGTTCCCAGATTACCCAGATGCATTAATTGACTGTTGTGCACATTTCTCTAATCATGTGGATTTACATATGTATTATGTCAATTAATGTGTCGAGTATACTCAACAAGGGGCGAGAGGCTATGCTTGCTTGTGCAAACTGCCACGTATACTGTCTGTTAGATGCTACACAGACTCCCATCTATCCCTTCTCTCCTGGACAACGTAGCACGGTGATTGAAAGATAGCTGAGCCAGTCATTCAGGTGCAGGCTGTTTTCTCAGCAAATTAAAGGCTTCAGAATTATTTAGAATTATTTAGTCGGGAGTGAGCCAGGAGCCAATCAGACCCCCCGCCCCCGGCTAACCATCTGGGAACAAGCCAAGGAAGTGGCTTTGTAGTGAGGCAGGAAGTGAGTCATCGCTGTTGCTAGGCTAAATATAGCTTTGGTGGCGCTAGCAGGAGGCGGAGTGGGCCCTCTAGTCGTCACACACATGTTATCAATGGGAGTTTTGCTAGTGGAGGAAGAATGGGTGCACACACACACAGACAGTGTGTTAGGGGGGTAACGTGTGTAAACGAGGCGATCTAATGTCTGAGAGCATTTTAGGAAATCAGGAATCGTCACTGATATCTGCACCTACTTGTGTCAGCCTATCTCCCAGTCCTCTGTATGTCACTCAGTCACCATATATGTGTCTAAATTGAGTGGGAGAGAGCGGTCAGTACAAAGCAGGGCATTGAGCTGACAGAAGTGTACCGCGCAGTCTGTCTGGGAGCTCTTCACACAGGCCCAGCTCTCTCATTGTGCTTTGCAGACTAGCAGGGAGCCAGCTCTGTCCATCGCTTAAGCTGCATGTTGGGCAGACTGTTAACACTGCTAACAGATGGGGGAGAGGAGGCAAAAGGATATGGACACTTGGCCCTGGACTGGATGGGAGGGAGAGAATAATTAAATTAATTCAAAAGTTTGAAGCCCTGCGTTATTACCCCAAGGCAGTATGTACCATAGGTGTGTGTTTAATGGTTGGATACTGGTCAACAGCACTGGTCACTGGCACTATTACACAAGGCACTAGGTGTTCATTTCCCAGATGGTGATGCTCAGCTCTCTAGTGCTATCCTCTCAAACATTAAGTGACCACAGAACACAATTTAAGATATTTTTTTTTTCTCTATGCCAGTATGACTCAAAACCAGTGAACTGCTTCAAAAAAAGTACAGTTTATTGATTAAAAATCACTTAAACAGAGCCAATACACATTGATTGAAAGCCACTTCACAATAAAGCACTGCAGGTGTTTTAGGACATTGGTGCAGGTAACATTTGAAAGGATAACGCTGGCGATATTTAGACACTGTAAAGCTGGCCTGTGTGTCTAATTCCTTATACAGCTTATCCATCTTTGTCTTCTACCCCCTTTGTTGTCCATAAATGATGAAAAACACATGAGCCACACTGTTGCACACAGTTATTGCTGTTTTAAAAACTCACTAGCTCGCCAAATGTGTATTAAACCACTGCTAAAAATAGCTCCCAATGAGCTGTTTACAAGTATTAAAATGAAAAACCACAGTGCTCAGCTGTTTTAAGTAATTACTGAGCTTTTTAAGAAAATGAAACCGTATTTGTGAGCCTTTTTAAAGACCATTACTCACAGAGGAGGGAGGTATATTTAAGTATTGAGGGATGGACTAAAACGTTGTTGGTTTTGGTATTGTGATGGGATTTGTGGACAGAAGATAAAATCTATAATAATGGCACACTTGAAGGAAATGTATAAAGGCACTTATTCTGGCGATCAATCGGTGATTAAATCAGCCCAAAACCTTTTATTATGCATAGATCCAGCCTGTTTCTGTCCCATTACCCAACCCTTTTAAGCAGGCAAACATGTGTCAGACAAGACTTCCTCCTGACAAACCACCAGGGACATACAGGCTAGCTGTGAATGTATGAATGAGTATGCGAGTTATGAGTTACGAGCTATGAGTCTGATTTGCAGTCCTGACTTGTAGACCTCAAACAATGGATTCGCAAGAAACACCCAATGACTCAGCGCTGCCAAGTCTGGTCAGAATCAAAGGAAAAAGGAAGTCCTAGAATAATTGGGTGGAGAAGCCTCAGATACAGCATCCTTTTGGGGTCATTGTGCTTCTCTGTAGAACGTGCCCAAGCCCGCCCTCCAACGCAGGCCTCATCCAACCAGGAAATGAGGAAATGATATCATTGTCTATGGCCGTTGTCGGAGTTCAGGCCGCTATGACGCACGGTTGCTCCCGGCCCTCGGGGAATGAGTCGTATACAATGGATCCCCAGTTAAAATGCAAAAAAACCCGTCAGTTACATCAGCACACAAACAGCTTCTTTCAGCAGGGAAAGACATAACGCATACATACTGAGCAGCTGGATGTGTGCATTAATAGGATTTTTAATTTATTGTGTAGGATTTTTATTGGATTTGCATATAAGAGATTTGTATAAAGAAGTTATTTTCCCCATTTGTGTGTGTGTGTGCATGTGTGACCTTGATTTCCTTGTTTTCGGTTCTCTCCAACAGAAAGACGAAGTGTATCTGAATTTGGTTCTGGATTACGTTCCTGAGACTGTCTACAGAGTGGCCAGACACTACAGCCGGGCCAAACAGACTCTGCCCATGGTTTATGTCAAGGTGCGTGTGTTTGTAACTTTATAACAAGACTGGGAACAATATTTAATCAAATATGAGTGCCATCAAAATGTCTGGACAACCATCCAGTTTTTGCTCAACTTCTGTTTCCTTTTTCTAATAATGGATCAAACCAACGTCTCAGTGAATTTTTAAGGTCGAGGATGTATTCGGTTTCTGAAAACATGAGCGCAATGTTGAATGTGAGATTTACTTTGATGGTTTTAGTCTAGATACAAAATAAATAATCATCCCCCTCTTAGTTTAACCAAGATTAGACACAAGATCGTTTCAGTTTATCTTCCCTGACAGTGGACAGGACAGACGTCTGTATATGCCCTGTGTAAGTTTGGACAAAGTATGGAGAGTGTAATCATTTATTCTTACATAAGACCTGAACCCTCAAGCATCCATAAACGTACCACACATGGTATGTTTGTTTTCTAGATTCAAATCTGTCCTAGACCTGCTATCAGCTTTCATTGGGAAAGATTTACTGTTCTGAGTGTGAATTTCAGTTCAACGCCTGCATCTGTCCACTAAATGAGTTATAAGTAACAGAAGATGTAAAATGATATTTGTTCAAAACTTTCTCACTGACACAATTTACCTATGTTCACATAATTAAAATGACATTTCATTTTCTTAATTTCACCACACTGCTAGGGGACATAGGGGTTTCTTTAACTTTGCAAAAATAAACAGATTCTTCTTGCTTTACTGTAAAAGAAAACATTGTCACAGTATTATCATTTGTACAACAAAATATGCAAAATGTAAAGGTAGGACTGGACCTTTTCACAGCGCTGTATACTACCCATCCGGGCTCTTAATATCATTTCTGTGTTCCACACTGTGTGAAACTTATTTGTTTGCATGCCGTGCACACAGATCACTTGTTACTTTTCGAGTATTTCTCTGGCTGTGATACATATGAGAGACAAATGTGAGAATAATTTGCAAAGGCAAAAAACTCTGCACATTGCCTGTCTCTTCAGTCTCTTAATATTTTTCCAATATCATTGAAATAATAGAAAAAAAGAACACCTAGTTAATCAATTCTACTGAGCAGAAGAAGCACTCAGTTACCTTTTTTATTTACACGCACCAATATGAATATTCATTATCACAGGAAATGGAACCCTCGCACATATTGGCTCACCATATTAACACAAGGAAGCAATATTTGTCCTCTCACAAGAAAATTATGACCTTGATTAAGATGCTTAGAAGAATAACTAAACTCTATAACGATGCTTTTATTTTGAATTCTGTGTTTTCTGTGAAATTATATTTACATCTAACATAGAATTAGTGTTTGTATAAATATTTATCCCCATGCACCATCCACCAAAATCACCAGTTTCAGATTGAACCTGAGGGGAGAAACCGGTCTTCTTCAATGCCTCGTAACGAGGTCCAGGAATTTTTTGATACATGTTGTATCGTATGTTATTCTTCTGACCGGCCTGAAATGTATTCTTGAGTGGTTGTTTCCAGAATTGAACCCTTTAATAAAAACTGAGCTGTTTGTGTAAATTGTGTAATTGTAACCTGTGTGTTTCTTTATGTAGTTATACATGTACCAGCTGTTCAGGAGCCTGGCCTACATCCATTCGTTTGGAATCTGTCATCGGGACATCAAGCCCCAGAATCTGCTGCTGGATCCAGAGACCGCCGTTCTCAAGCTCTGCGACTTTGGCAGGTGAGACGGACCCACCGCGTTTTATCAAGTTTTGACAGCAGTGGTTTGGTATTTCCTGGCACTTAGGAATAGTGCTTAGCAAAAGCTAGCACACATAGCTTAGCAAAAAGACCCGAAACTGGGGAAGCCATTAATCTGGCTCTACCTGAAGTTAACAAGTTATGCCTACCAGCACCTATACAGCTGTTGCCTGGCAACCTCATCATGGCACCAAAACTCCAGATAGTCACTGCGTGGATGCTGTAACGTGTCCATCTGAAGAGTTTAAATGTGGCAAAAATGTTCCTTTACAATAACCCCACTTTTTTGAAATTCTGTTAATTGTAAGGAGTATTGTGTATTTTATTCATTACTCACATGTGTGAATCATGTTCTCTAGGTTCATACTTCGCTTCTTTGGGCCATAATGCAGCAGCGTGTGGTGAGGATGGTGATGATAATAATTACGTGCTTTTATTTTGTGTATGTGCAGTGCTAAGCAGCTGGTCCGTGGAGAGCCGAATGTGTCCTACATCTGCTCTCGCTACTATCGAGCCCCTGAGCTCATCTTTGGTGCGACTGACTACACTTCCAGCATAGGTAGGCTGACTGCAGCGGTCACAGTCAACACTTTACCCGTAAACCACTTCATAAGCTTAACCTCAACACCTAAATGATTTTATTACGTTTCTTGTGATTTATTAGATTGTAAAAGAGACCACATATTGCCAAAAAGAATATTAATGAGACCATTAGATTAGGGTCTTCTCTGCCCCTCCTTTGGTGCAAATCGATTTTTTTTTTTTTCCTGTTGGTGACCTGCCGTTTCCTTTTTAGATGTGTGGTCAGCCGGCTGCGTGCTGGCAGAGCTGTTGCTAGGACAACCAATCTTCCCCGGTGACAGTGGAGTGGATCAGTTGGTTGAAATTATCAAGGTAATGGCTGCGGTGACCCACAGGGCATAAAAGTCCTCATTTACGTGACTAAAGGTTTTTATTTTCTGTTTCACAAATGAATAGGAATTCATGTTAAAGACATGTAATGCATCCTGTTATTTTGTCCTGTTTTTTCAGGTTCTCGGCACCCCAACCCGAGAGCAGATCCGCGAGATGAACCCCAACTACACCGAGTTCAAATTTCCCCAGATCAAGGCACACCCTTGGACTAAGGTGAGTCAACAGGTACAAGAGCCCTTTTACTTCTCTAAGATCCACCTCTGCATTATCTTTTGTCTCCATGTTTGTGTTGCTAACATGCCTGCATGCAGCTCCACAGTCATCCAACCTCATCACATCCACCCTATAGAGCCCCATGAGGCCTTAACAGCCCCACACCTGCCCTGAGCTTTTTAGACCCTACGAAGAATAACTGATGCAAAGAAAAGTTCAAACCTTTGACATAAAATTCTTCTCTTAAGGAGTTCAGTAGTTTTTTCAGCTGCATGTGAAGCATTCAAAGCTTGCTATCAAACAATATGAGGAGTGTTTACCCATGCAATATGGCTGCAAATGTGTTTTTTTTGCTCCTTTTTGAATGGCCTTGAGAATGCAAAGGCAGCAGCTGTCACCTTGTTGACAATGAGTAAAGATTTTTTCAGCCCCGCCTGTGATAAACAAACTGTCACACAAAATGCTTCAAAAGCTTTTTTTTTTTTAAATCCCATTGTTTAAGCTAAAAATGTCCATCAAGCTAAAATTATGTGTTAAGTATGTATATATGCTATATGATTTTTTGTTTACATTTCAGAGTGAGTTTAAAAGCAGCTAAGGGTAAATACATTACATTACTTTACATTTTGTTTGGCAGATTCTTTAGACTGGCTGATGAACATGTTTTTTTTAAAGGTTGGTTGAGTACATTGAACCTGTGTCATCTTAGTTACAGCACAGTGTCACACTGACCACGAAGTTCATCCTGCTAAGTCAGTCCTTGCTTTGCTCGGGTCAACCTGACTTTATTGAACGGTCACAGTAGTTCTCCACTTCATGCTCTCATGTGTCTGTCTTCCTGGCCACCCAGAGCTCTTTCGTTGGATAACAGATTCATCCAATCAGCAGGCAGCAGCAGGTCCTTTTGGGCTCTTAGGCGCCCTTCTGTGGTCGCTCCCTGCAACTGCGATCAGTCACTCCTACTGTTCACTGTTGCAGCAATCAAAGACATTCATTGATTAATAGCCCTACATACAACTTACTACATTTGACAGCACAGTAGGTTTCATAAAATATACTGTAGGTAATTTGGAGGACACATGTTCATTTTGTGTGTGTGTGTGTGTGTGTGTGTGTGTGTGTGTGTGTTTGTGTGTGTTGACAATATTAGAATGTCTACTTTTTATGATGACTTTTATGAATAGACTTCGTACGTTCATCGCTGATGTCTGTCTTTGTGTGTACTGTGTTCAGGTGTTCCGACCACGTACGCCTCCAGAGGCCATCGCCCTTTGCTCTCGCCTGCTGGAGTACACGCCCACGGCCCGCCTCACCCCTCTAGAGGCCTGCGCACACTCCTTCTTTGATGAGCTGCGCGACCCCAACGTCAAACTGCCCAATGGGAGAGAGAAGCCCTCGCTGTTCAATTTCACTACCCAGGGTATGCAACAAGAAAAGCATTAAACATGTGTTTGCCGTGTAGTTTTTGCCATCACGTTATCAATAGTGTTAACACATAAGTTGATCTTGAAATTAAAAGAACAATTCTTGAGTCCATTTAGCATTATTACCTCTTAACTTTAGAAAATATTCCGCTGTCTTACATCCATCATGGAGTTGTAGGAAACTTTGTAAAAACATGACCTGGTAACTTTTTCTTTCAGAGTTATCCAGTAATCCATCTTTGGCCTCCATACTCATCCCTGCCCACGCCCGCAGCCAGGCCACCGCCTCTACCCCAACCAACGCCTCTGCCACCACAGGTTAGAGCCTCACTTCTTTCATGAACCTCTGTTTATCTGTTCCAAGCACTGGTGGTGACCTCTGCAAACATGAAAAACAGTGTAAAGCTCTAAAGGTCAATATATTTAACTTCAAGTTGAACTTTTACTGATAGTTGATGTATATTAATGCTGCACCTGCGAGCCGTAGCTTCACCTACCAATCTCCTAACCAACCTTTATGTAAATTGTACATTATCATCATCAATAGATGGCAGCAGCACAGAGCGAGGTCCCAGCACCACCACCGCCTCTGCCTCAGCCTCCAACTCCACCTCCTGAGCCCACAGACCACCCCTGCCCTGCCCCGGTCTCAGCCCCAGCCCACGGCCTCTCCATTGCCCCGGCCAGGGGGTGAGCTCAGCTCTGCTCTGCCCTGCTCTCCTCCCTGACAGCAGCGGAGCGATGCTGACGCAGTCCGGGTTCAACAGCTAGCCAACAGTCCCGTGCTACAACCACAAACCAAGCATCCCTAATCTGCCTCTTTCATCCCTGACTGGCCCCTCATCCAGCTGTTTGAGCTCTACTCCATCCTCTGTCAAAGACATCTCTCCGTGCACTTTCACGGGGGGAAGCAAAGCGCAGGGCCAGAGGTGTTGTCGACTGTACTATTGATAAAAGTACACTGTACATGTATACACAATGCTAGCCTGCTAATGTTTGTAAAAGGACAATCTGTAGAAAAAGTCCTAAGCTGTTCCCCTTGGCCCTCTCCCCTGTCTAGCGTCCCCCTCTGTCCTCCTCCATGTTGTTCCATTTTTCTGCAACCTCATCCTTTGACCTCTGACCCTGGCCGATGTCCCCACCAAACCCCCCCATCCCCCTTTGGTTCCTCCTGTAGTGCATGGCCTGAGTATGGTTAGGATCACATGGGGTGGGGGAGGGGGTCACCCCGCCCCTCTCACTTCTCACCTACACTTCCGCAGACAAGGCATGAGGCTCACGCACGGGTATACACACATACACACTCATACGCACGCACACACACACACACACACACACACACACACACACACACACACACACACACATGGATGCATGATGATCCTGATGTATGTGGAAAGAAGCAGTCCACTTGCGGGGGTAACGTTTGGACAGGTTGTTTGTTTTGTTTTTTTTTGTTTCTTTGCCCGGGGTTGTTTTTAAATGGTTAGCAAGCTGTTTTACCCGACCTTGTTTTTAATTTTTGTTTTGTACTCCTGGGCAGATGTTTTTGGATTGCCATGTGCGATGGATGTGACATGTATCTGGTCCTGTGTGCTTGTATAATATATACATACAATACAAAACAAACATGCATACATACACAGTTTATATTACTTTTCCTTATGTATAAAAAGTATATATAGATATATGTATATTAACTACAATGGTTCAGAAATCATTTATGGTGAGCTCATATCTGGCAGAGCAGTGGCAATATTTGCCGTTGCCTAAAGACAATAGATTTAGATGAGGTGGTGTTTTTGTTTTGTTTTTGTTTTTGTTTTGCTGGAGTGTGGTTAGATTCCAGCACTCACTTCCCTGTTCTCCTGTGTTATCTGTATTAAGGCTGTAGATGGAATTTAGGGCATTGCTCTATTCCCTGTCTTTGTACCGACCCTGTCTGTAACAGTGTGCCTGTGACAGTGCAGTGTCTAGACAAACATCTTCCCTTGTCTAGTTCTTCTTCTTCTTCTCTCTCTCTCTCTCTCTCTCTCTCTCTCTCTCTCTCTCTCTCTCTCTCTCTCTCTCTCTCTCTCTCTCTCTCTCTCTCTCTCTCTCTCTCTCTGTGAAGAATTCAAGATGTTTCCCAACATTTTTCTTCCCTCGAGTCCCTGAGAAGTCCCGGTGGTGGTCTTTCGCTCGTCGCGGACTGTCTCATGTATTGTGACCACTGACTGAAGTGTTAGCCTAGCGTTCTTTCTCCTCCTCCTAGAGCACACATAGAGACACTCGGTACAGTCTGTCGAAGCGTCTTATTTACAGAGAATACTCACTACATTTTAAAATAAAAAGAAAAGAAAAGAAAAAGCAGAATTTGTATATACAGTATAAATGCTCCTCACCAAAATTCTGACTTGTATGACTTGTATGTTGTTTTTTATGTTGTTATGTTGATTATTATTTTTCCATGTTGTGTTCAAGGTATGTATATATGCAGACCCATGTACTGTTTATGAGCAAAAACAAAGATGACAAAGGGTAGGAAAAGAAATGAAAAAGATAAAAAAAAAAAAAACAGAATCAGGGCGAAACTGATATTGTTTATGGATATTGTAGATGATGATGATGATGATGATCAGCTTTATCCAGCCATATGTTCAATCTTACCTGTACAGTACAGTAGATGACAGCTGTATTATTGTAACAAGAACTAGTCATGTATAGTGTAACTATAGTTTGGAGTGCCTTTGCTTTCATACACCTTCGCCTTGTTCCCCCTCACCCCGCCCCCCTTCACTCTCCTGATATTGTGACTCTCCCTTTGGTGCTGTTGAATGTCCTGCTATCCCGCAACACACACACATTCACACTCTTCCGCTTGATTTTCAGTCCCCCTCCACCTGCACCTCTTTCCCTTTTCCATTGCACACTTAATGTAATATACAGACATTGTTAATTGTAAGGATATTTTCCTTAACTGAAGATACAGTAGACAAGTGTTTATTTTAGATGTTTTATCTTGGACACACATGCACGCACAAACATGTATACCACAGTCCTGGCACGGACTCCGGGGGCATGAAGTGGGTAGGGGGGGGGAATGGCAGCAGGGGTTAAAAAAGGCCTCATATACTGTGTATATATATATATACATATATATATACAATACAGTACAGTTTCTGTATTACTCACAGTGTTGGTTCTGTTACCAAAGCCAAACTAAGATGTAGTTGTGATGAGCCATCCTCAGAGGCAGTCATGTATTCTGTCTCCCTTCTTCTTACTCTGGATATTTTGTTCTTTCTCTGTCCTCTTGCTTGTTCTCCTTCCTGTCTGCATATTCGGATATTTGGGGGGGAATTCAGTAGCACCTAAGGGGTCGAGTCATGTAGCCTCTCTCCTGTCTCCTGCTTGCTGTAATTTTGCATTCATGAACGTGTTGCTACCACCAGACAGTTTGACCACCTCACCCTACCCCTAACTCCAGTTCAATAAAAACACCACAAGTTACCAAAAAAGAAGAGTATATATGCTAGTATGTTATACTTGCACATATACTAGTTTAATGTGCTAACTAGGTTTAACTGGGGTTAAAGAAAAAGAAGAATCATAGAAAATACTACAAAAACATCCTGTATAACAGTACTACTACTTGAATGCCTCTGTTTGTGACTGAAATTTATATTTCATTTGTTTTTTTGTTTTGTTTTTTGTTTGTTTGTTTTTTTTTTTGTTCTGTGAAGGTATGCTCAATGTGCACCTCTGTAAATATTCCCTCTGCGTGCTCTGAGGAATAGTTCCCTGGTACTGTAATTTGCATTAAATAAAGAGTAGGATAGCCTGGAAATGATCAATCTGTGTGTCTGTTCCGTCTTCTTTCAGTGTGTGCCGTCACATAGTCAAAAAACGTTGAAAAGCCGAGCAATATGGAGAGCAACATAATTTTGTAAAATTATGATGACTTGATAAAAGATACAAATTCTCTTACTACTTGTACAACATGAAAAAGTTCTTGAAATAATGGCTTCAACGTGAATACAATCAAACGTTCATGTTTGATTGTATTTGAGTGTGATTCTTCCAAATGTTCACATTAAACATGTTTATTTATATATTTGTATTTCTATTTATATTATATATTCATATATATATATATACATAAGATTAAGAGTATATAGTCATACTAGCAGCTCTGTGAAGCTGTACTAATAGGCATAGTGGCACTTTGAGCTTCATGCTAACACCAGAATGCTAACATGCTCATGACAATATTAACATGCTGATGTTTAGCAGGTATGTTTATCATGTAAAGCATGTTAGCATGCTAATATCTGCTAATTAGCATTAAACACACATTGCAGATAAGGCTGATGAGATTGTCATTAGGTTTGCAGGTATTTGGTCATAAACCAAAGTACTGTGAAGATTTGTGCCTGATCATGGCGCTAGAGTTATTACAATGTGTCCTTAGAAGGACGTGGATGTCAACGCAGGATTTTATGGCAACCCATTCAATAGTTGTTGAGACATTTCGCTCAAAAGACAAATGCTGACCTCATTGTGGCCCCAGAAGAAAAAAGACAGAGGATCACTAAAGTCAGTAGAATTCATCCTCTGGGGACCACGAAGGTCTGTACAAAATTGAATGGCAATCCATCCAACAATTGTTCAGATATTTTCGTCTGGACCAGAGTGAAGGACAGACAGACCGCCACAGTCACTGCTGCCACTATCATGGCTAAATTGTGCTATAATTATTACAGTTTACAGTACAAACTGTTTTACACATACCAGTTCAGATTTTTACTGTGGCACCAACTCATTTACATCCTTGTTATCTTTTGTTTTAGTACGACCACAGTGGGGCAGTGTTTGTCCTATTATGCTGTTAATGACCATAGAAGCACCATCAAACACTTCAATCTGAGGAGCACCATTAGTAAGTTTTATTTACAATAAGTGTAGAGCATTTTTGTTTTATATGATTGCATCAACACAACCTGAGGTAACGTATATAAAAAGCAAACATAGTCTTTGCAACTGCAGCTCTCTGAGAAAATACAGACTTCATGGTCTGAAAAAACATTAAACCTCACAACCTTAAGTTGACATTCATTCATAGACATACAATATGTACTTAATAAGCAAAACAAATAACACAAACATGACAAATCCACTAGTACTTTCACAAGTAAACAAAACAAACGTAATGCTGCCTGACAGGTAGTGTGCCGAGAACAGATACTAGTTTACATTTCAGCAGGACTCAGACTATGAGGTTAATTATCTCCATGTGTTCAGGATGTTGTGCGGTCTATGCTTAAGACTATTACATGACAGAAGTGCATTCTTTAGGGTTTTGACAGATAACAGACAGATAACAAAATACTTTGCTTTAAATCCATGATCACATTCAACTGGTTTCCAGTTTGATCTTAATTATTAAATAGCATAGGTGGACCCAGTAGCCTGAGCCGTCCATGTACAGTAGATTAGAGTATTATAGAGTACATTATTATAAGTCATTACAGGGGTTTTTACGAACCATCTCCACTATGAGAGGAGAGATAACGTCAGGCTGGATGTCCTGGATCTGCAGAACTTGTTTGCTGTACTCCTCGGTCATTGTTCTCATCTCGGTGAGACAGGCCATCACTTTGGGGTACAGCAAGCTGGAGGCACAGAGGAAACAAAGGAGGTTATAAACCTGTGAAAGCTTTCAGTGGACTGAAAGTGGCAATTGGTTTTTCACTCACTGTTTTTCCGGGCCTGTTCTCTTGCAGTCAATCCAGGTTTTCAGCGTCATTGCCAAGTTTTCATGAAGCTCGTCAATTACACTGTGCTGCTGCACACCTGGACGATCTGAGAGATTGAATAAAAACAAATATTTACTAATCCAACGCAACCTGAACCTGAGAACTTTAATTTTTAAAGTTGCACTGGATACAAGTTCACACTGTTTGTAGGGTTTAAATACAGTATTCACAGGGCATGATTGATTAGCAAGGACTGGGATGATCTGATGAAGACCTGCTGCTACCTGGAGAAAACAGGGACATGGCTTGCATGAGAACATACTCTTCCTCCTGCAGGCCCAGTTTGCGCAGTGTGTGGTGAAATTTGAGCAGAGGCTCCAGCAGGAGCGGCTGGAAGCCAGCTACAAAACACAAGTGCACAGAAAAGGTAAGACTAGCAAAACAATGACTGATGATCATTCATTTTATTCCACACATTATTCTTTCGTCAAAATTTAGTGTCTACATCATCCACAATGCAACTCGACCACCAAAAATCTGGTCAAGATTCAGGTGTTGTTATGTGTGTTATGCTAGTAGCAGCAAATGTAGGCTCGAACCGCTAGCCATAAGCAGAGAAAAGGAACGGGTTACAGAGCTCACTTATTGCTAACTCAAGTGACATCATTTGAGGTAATTTGTCAGATGCAAAAGGCTTTATATAACTCTTCATATATGCAGTAGTACTCCCCAAGACCTGTAAACACACTTTGATGTGTGAGAATTGGTAAGAGTTTCCCTTTAAGTGGGCACGGGGGTACCCAGCAAGGCTATTATGAATCATCTTCAGGAAATGCAAAATAAGACAAAAAAAGACACAAAAGTGGAATCAGTTTGGGTCAAGTAGTGAATGAGAACAGCCTTTCTGGCATGACTGTGTTGTTGTACTTACAGTACTTAAAATAAATAATAATTCTGTGGAAATGTACATCATGCTAAATTTAACATGACATTTACCTGTAACTTTTTCTTTCCTTGAGCTTTCTTTATGTTTAATAAAGTCTCAACTATCATGTGAATGTAGACTTTTCTTTGAATATTTCTGGATGTTTAATCCTTTTCAAGGTATTTACTGTAAGGCTGGACAATATAGACAAAACTCTTGGATACAGGATTATTATTATTATTAATAATAATAATAATAATAATAATAAT